>NC_139040.1:89706703-90906703 GCF_964662115.1 Mustela nivalis
CACCCCCAAAAAACCAAACCAAAACAAAACCTTAAAAAGAGAATTAAAATTGACGCCGCAATTTCTCTTCTGGGGACTAATTCTGAAGAAATATTCATATACTCACAATGTTATATGCCCAAAGGTGATTATTATAGTGTCATTTATTTTAAGTAATCTGAAACAATCTCACTTTCCAATAGGATATCGGATGTCCATAAAATAAACATGCAGCTTTTACAGGATGTTTTTGAAAAAAATTTTAGTACCATGGGACAATATCTATGATACACAAAACGGACACGATGTACTCTATGTGCTGATCTATATTTACATCTGTGTAATTTTATATCTACCTAAGCTCTCTACATATTTTAGAATTTTATTCACTGTAGTGCAGTTCTCAACCAGGGTCATTTTGCCCCTTAATGGGGGGGGGAGAATTTTGAAAATTTCAAAGAGAGGGAGAGGTGCTCTGGCATCTAGTATGCAGGTGCCAGGGATACTCCCAATTACTTCAGTGCATAGGAGAGCCTCTGAAAACATGCAATTGTCTGACGCAAAATGCCAAAGCTGTCAAGTTTGACAAATTCTGTCACAGAGCATTTAGATAACTCAGAAAAGGTCAAGACAAAATTTAAATCACAATCCTTCCACTGATAACTATTCTTAAAAGTTTGATATATGTAGGTGTTAAATTTTCTATGATGATCTTGTGCTTTTTAAATAGTAGAAGGGCTGCTTTTTGAAATTAATTCATTTAAAAAATTCAACAAGGGGCGCCTGGGTGGCTCAGTTGTTAAGCGTCTGCCTTCAGCTCAGGTCATGATCCGAAGGTCCTGGGATGAGCCCCAAATCAGGCACTCTGCTCGGGGGGAAGGGTGCTTCTCCCTCTCTCTCTGCTTGTGTCCCTCTCTTGCTGTGTCTCTCTCTGTCAAATAAACAAATAAAATCTCAAAAAAAAATTCAACAAGCTACAGATTTTTTTTTCACAAAAAATATTCTAGTCATTGCTTAAGAAATTATATAACTTAAGAATTTAATTTCAACCCGTTTACATGGAGGAATATTCTACAAATAACAATTCATCATCATCTCTCACCTGATTCTCAACCCTCAAATCATTAATTTCAAAGTAGTTATATATTTGGTTAAAAAGGAAAAATTGTGATCATCATAATCATAATGTAATATATTTAATATATAAAGGGCAGTATGTTTAACTAACCAGGTCATGGTAATCTCATTACCATTCCAGTGACTGTTTGTGAATGGACATTTCCCACTTGTAGTTTATAAAATATAAATGTAAAATGTCTTGGGGTCTTTGGGGGAAAGTCTTCTCAGCTCTTAAAAGAGATACAAATCGTTTACACAAAATTAGTTAAAGCAAATAAATATATATATCATGTTAGAATAAGTGAATTTAGTTTGATATAAGATCAATATTACAAAATTGAGTTATATTTCTACATATTAGCATCAAAAATTATGAAGAAAAAATATTGCCCAAACTCAGTCATCAAGGAAATGCAAATTCAAATTATGAAATATCTGTAAACATCTTCCAGAATACCCCAAATCTCTACCAATATCAAGAGTTGGAGAAAATAGAGAGAAACTGAAATTCTAACTGCTAGTGGGAGTGTCAATTGGTAGTACTGTGGGGAAGACTGCTTGGCAGTTTGAAAGCTGAATTTTTGCATTTTCTGGAACCCAGCAACTCCATCTGTATTAGTTTTCTATTTCTGCATACTAAATTACCACAAATGTAGTGGCTTAAAATAATGTCCATTTTTAGCTCACAATGCTGTAATTTCAGAAGTTCATGCATGGTGTGGGTGGGTTCTCTGCTCAGGGCCTCACAGGGTGAAATCAGCCTGAGAAATTAATTGTCCAATTCTACAGACTAAATGTTTGTGTCCCCCTAAAATCTGCAAAGTTGAAACCCTATTCCCCATTGTGATGGTATTTGGAGGAGTCTTCTGAAGGGAAATGGGTTTGGATGAGATAATGAAGGAGTGGCCCCATGATGGGACTGGTGCCCTTATAAGGGGATGAAAAGAACAGAGCCTGTGAGTGTACAGCAAGAAGGTGGCCATCTGCAAACCAAGAAGTGGACTTTCATCAGACATAAAATTGCCAACACCTTAATTTTGGACTCGCCAGCCTCTAGAACCATGAGAAATAAATGCTTCTTATTTAAGCCCTCCAGTGTATGGTATTTTGTTATAGCAGCCCAAGCTGATTTAAGACAGCCAGCTTGTGTTTCTTTCTGGGGGCTCTTTGGAGGAATACCTTTCCCAGCTCATTCAAGGCATTGAATTTAGTTCCACTTCTATCTCCCAGAGATTTCTCACAGTTCCTTGCCACATTGATTCTCTGAACATCCACACACAGATGAGTCCCTCTGGAAATGCACACTCACACTTAACAGGGGGGTATTACACAAGGCGGAAGGTCATTAGCAATCATCCTAGAATTCTGCCAACCACAGTCTACCCTCTGGCCCCCAGGGATCCAGTCTGTCCCATATATAAAATTCATTCACTCCATTCCACAGTCTCCAAATTTCTCCTAGTTGTATGGCATCAGCTTAATTCCAAATGCTCACTGAAAGCTCATCAGCTCATCAGTCCAGAATCTCATCTCAGTCCTCTGAAAGTAGGCATGGATGAGGTTTCTGGGTAAAATCCATGCAGTACAACTCCCAGGGCACAATCCCTTTCCAACTGGCACCAGTGACACTAAAGTGATAGACTATCTTACCCCAATATACAATGTTGGGACAGGCATAGGATAACACCTATAACATTCTGATTTAATTTGGGGGTGGGGGGGACGGGAACGGAAAGTAACAAGGAGTCAAGAGTCTCAGCGCTGTTTGGAAATTCAGCAGTTTTCTACTAAAGGTCTGTCAGAGGCAATCGGGGCTTTTTCTTTTCTTTTCTTAAGATTTTATTTATTTATTTGTGTTGGCGAGGGAGAGAGAGAGAGAGAATGTACACATGAGTGGGGGGAGGGGCAGAGGGAGAAGCAGACTCCCCACTGAGCAGGGAGCCAGCTACCAGACCCCATGGGAGGACCCCAAGATCATGACCTGAGCAAACTCAGACCCTTAACAGACTGAGCCACCCAGGTGCCCAACAGGGCTTTCTCTAAGGCCACTTGGGCTTTCTCTAGTGTGCACCTCAAAATTCCTCCAGCCCTCCCCCTCTACGGCACCCTCACCCACTCCCCCAAAGCCACACTTACATCTTTAGCTGTTTACAGTGGCGGCACCCCACATTCAGGTACCAAAATATGTATTAGCTTTCTGTTAGTGTGGAATAAATGACCACGCTCCTAACAGCTTAAAACAACCCCATTTATTGGCTCATAGTTGTGCAGGTCAAAAACCTATGCCCAGTGTGACTGGCTTTCCCGCTTAGGTCTCACAGGGTGAGACAGTAGTGGATTTGTTCTGTCCCTTTCTGGAGGCTTTTGGGAAAAGTCCCTTTCAAACACATCCATGTTGTCAGCCAGAGTCCATTCCAGGCTGCTGGAGCACTGAGGACTCTTTCTCTTGTTGACTGTCAGCTGGGGACAACACTTGTCTCCTAGAGGCTGCCTTCAGTTCCTCAGCATGTGGTCCCCCCAAAATACTCTCTTGTGCCTCAAATATCTCTTTTGGGAGGGGCCCAGGCCCTTGTAAGTGGTCCCCTGATTAGGTCTGGCCCACCCCGACCAATCTCCTGATCTTAAGGTCAACTGATCTGTGCCCTTAATTACATCTGCAAAATCCCTTTTGCTATATAATTTCACATCATCATGGGAGTGATATCTTATCATGTTCACAAGTTCCATCCACATCCAATAGGAGGAGACTGGGAAAAGAGAAGGGTCACGGGTCATCACCACAGATTCTGGCTATTACACAATCCATGTATATATCAAACAGGAGTGCAAACATGTTCTCCAAAACACATGGATAAAAATGTTCATGGCATCATTATTGATGGTATTCAGGAACTGGAAACAATCCAAACACCTATTAACAGCTGAGTGAATAAATACAGTGTGGTATACTCATAATAGGGAATACCACACAGACATGAAACAAGCAAATAGCCCTATATTCAGCAAATATATATATAAACAGAGCCCCAAATCAGAGTATTAAGTGAAGCAAACCAATCATTAAAAAGGTACATGATAATTCCGTTTGTATAAAGTTTAAAAAACAGGCAAAATGAATATATAGTGACATAGGTCAGAATAGTGGTTAAGTCAAATGTAATGACTAGGTGGGGGAATAATATAGGTTTCTGGGGCTTAATATAGGTTTCTTACTCTTGATTCATGTCATCACTTTTTTTTTAAATAATAGGTAGTTAATATAAAATGCAATATTGGTTTCTGGGATAGAATTCAGTGATTCGTCATTTACGTACAACAGCTAATGCTCATTTGAACAAGTGCCCTCCTTAATACCCATCACCCAACTAGTCCATCTACACCGACTCTTCCCTTCATCAACCCTCAAGTTTGTTCTCTATCATTAAGAGTCTCTTATGCTTTGTTTCCTTCTCTCCCTTTTTTCCATTTCCCTCTTCTCATATGTTCAACTGTATTCTTTCTTAAATTCCACATATGAGTGAGATCATATAGTATTTGTCTTTCTCTGACTCACTTCACCTAACATAATACAATTCCACATATGAGTGAGATCATATAGTATTTGTCTTTCTCTGACTGACTCACTTCACCTAACATAATACATTCTAGCTCCATCCACATCATTGCAAATGCAAGATTTCATCTTTTTGATGGCTGAATAATATTCTATTATATATATGTACCACATCTTCTTTATCCATTCATCAGTCGATAGACATTTGGGCTCTCTCCATAGTTTGGTTATTGTTCATAATGCTACTATAAATATCAGGGTGCATGTATCCCCATGTTTTCACTTTGTAAAATGTCATCAAGTTGTTGCCTCTTATAATTTGTGCACTCTTCTTTTTATATGTTCTACTTCAACAACAAATAAAAGCCAACATAAAAGAGAAAACCTTATAAAAGGCAAGAAGAACTGACATATGCTTTAGACTCATAATCCCATATAGGCAATTTTAAAGTTGAAATGCTTTGAAAACTGAACTTAATTTTCCTGATTCATTTGCCCATAAAATTTGACCTAAACTGACATAAGGCAAGTTGCAATCTTTATATATTTTGGAGTGATTATTTATATGTTTCACTGCAGAAATATTGTTGTATTAGATTTAGTAGTATTGCTCCAGACCCTGCTGTGGATTTATATAATGTATGGTATATGAATTCTGAAATATTTAGTCCTGAGAATCTTGGATAAGGAATTATACATGTGTAGTAGTGGAGAATTTTTACATAATTCCGTCATCTGATGACAGATTAAGAACTAAACAAGAACTAAGAAAAACTGCAGTTTGAATTTATTGAATTCTTTGTTCAGCACTTAAGATGGTCATATGATTTTTCTCTTTTGACTAATGGATATAGTGGATTATTAAAATGTTGAAATATTCCTAATACTATACCATATTCTCATGACTAGGAAAATACCAAGGCATGGTAGATTTTTAAACACTGTTGAATTTTATTCAAACTTTATTGATAAAAAATTTAATCTATAAAGAAATAAATTATAAATAAGTAAAATAGATCCATATTTCTCTATGTGTGTAGAATACTATTTCTTCTAGGTTTCAGAATCAGGGGCTAGATTCCATTAAATAAATTTGAAAGACTTCTATCTTTTCTTCTAACTTCTAAATAACATTTTTATTGTTTTAGGAATTTGTGATCCCTTGAAAGAATGGTATGATTTTACTATTGAATGCACAACTTTCCTTGTGCATTCAATAGTAATTTTGGTTCCCAAACCCAGTAAAAGAATCACATCATTTTCTGATAAAGTGTTGGGTATTAAAAGATGTGCATTCTAGAAAAGGGAGAGAGAGATACTACAGATAACATAGATCGAAACCTCAGATGGACTTGGGCAACTGTCCCAGGCCCACCACTTACTTAGTGTATGTCTTTAAACAAGTACTTCATCTTTTGAGCAGTGATTTTCTCCATTTGGGAAATAGGGATAAAATCTCCTCTCTTGTGTTGCTTATTCCAAATTTAGCCAAGTGTAATTTTCTAATTACTACTGAAGTTAAGGAATGTGCAAACCTGCTGGGATCAAGAGTAAAACACGTGGTAATTTACAAATAGTTACAATTAACATGAACAAGGGGGAGGCAACCTCACACCTGTCAGAATGGCTAAAATCAACAACACAAAAAACAGCCAGTGTTGGCAAGGATGTGGAGAAGAAGGAATATTCTTGCACTGTTGGTGGGAATGCAAAGTGGTGCAGCCAACTGGAAAACAGTATGGAGTTTCCTCAGAAAGTTAAAAATAGAACTACCTTATGATTCAGCAATTGCACTACTGGTATTCAACCAAAGAATACAAAAACATTAATCCAAAGGAACACATACACCTCTATGTTTACAGAAGTGTTACTTTACCATAGCTAAGA
Organism: Mustela nivalis; assembly: GCF_964662115.1. Classification (NCBI taxonomy): domain Eukaryota; kingdom Metazoa; phylum Chordata; class Mammalia; order Carnivora; family Mustelidae; genus Mustela; species Mustela nivalis. The sequence goes on from NC_139040.1 coordinate 89,713,242, forward strand.
TGTGGAAGCAACCCATGTGTCCATGGATAAAGGAGTTGTGGTATATATTTACAATGGAATATTCTTCAGCTGCAAAAATAATGAAATCTTGCTATTTGCAATGCTATGGACTGAGCTAGAGAGTATAATGCTTAGCGAAATAAGTCAGAGAAGGACAAATACCATATAATTTCACTCATATGTGGAATTTAAGAAATAAAACAAATAAGCAAAGGGATAAAATAAAAGAGAAACAGAGAGAGAGAGAGGGAGAGAAATCAAGAAACAGACTCTTAATTATACCAGAAAGGAGGAGTGAGGGGGAGTGTTAAATAGGTGATTTGGAATAAGGAGTGCACTTGTCTTCATAAGCATTGAGTAATGTAGGAACTGTTGGATCACTATATTTTACATTTGAAACTAATATAGTACTGTGTGTTAACTACATTGGAATTTAGAAAATTAAAAATTTAATTAAAAAATTTTTTTAAATCTCCTTCATTTCCCATTCACAAAAACAAACAATTCTGGCAGCCTTTCGAATTGAACCCTCTCTTAAGACTGACCTTTGGTTGTATTTTCTTAATGCTTTAATGTTCTTTCTTCACCCTGTGACACAAAACAAAACAAACAGGCAAAGGGGAAAGAAGCTGGTGGAGGGGAGCAAACCAAAAAGCAGATCTTAACTATAGAGAACAAACTGATGGTTACCAGAGGGGAGGTGGGTAGGGGGATGAGTTAACTAGGTGTTGGAGATTAAGGAATACACTTGTGATGAGCACAGAGTGATGTTTGGAATTGTTGAATCATTATAATGTACACCTGAAACTCCTATAACACTGTATGTTAGCTAACTGAAAATAAAACAAAAACATTAAAAAAAGGAGGCGATAACTTTAAGGAATTATATGTTTAAGCATTTATTTAATCTTCTTGAAATTAAATTTACCATTTCTATGTATTTCTTTACATATAATTTCTACAGGCTATTTTATATAAAATGCATCACCTAGTCTTTAGTTTTCTCAAAATAACATACACACAAGATCTTTAAAGTTAAGTAGTAACACCAGCCTTTCATGAAATCCCCACTTAACCAATCCCGCAACCCCCACTCTGCACACCTTACTTAATTCTGCTCTGGCTCTGAGACTTTCATCTTTTCTGTTTCTCTGAAATTTGCCATCATATTTCTTTTTTTTTTTTTTAAGATTTTATTCATTTATTTAGGAGAGAGAGAGAGAGAAAGAGAGAGAGCACCCCTGCACAGGAGCAGGGGAGGGGCAGAAGCAGGCTCCCGGCTGAGCAGGGAGCCTGACTCAGGGATGGATTGCAGGACCCAAGGATCACGACCTGAGCCAAAGGCAGATGCTTAACTGCTGAACCACCCAGGCGCCCCTGCCATGATATTTCTAATTCAGAGCCTTATACTCATTTTAGAGTACTGCAAAAATGGCCACAAAGAGGACTTTTGGTTTTCAGTGCCATTGTGTGAAGAGGCTGGAAATCATCACCACCTTTCATATAACAAGAAGACCCTGTACAAACTGAATAAGGTTTGTTGTTGTTGTGTTTTTTTTTTTTTTTTTTTTTTTTTTTTTTATTACCCACAGGATAATTGAGGTTGCAGGGCAAGCCACCACCCTGAAAAACAGATTCAACAACCACGATTTGCTTACTTGGAGCACATGCCTCTAGAGCCATAAACATAGAATACTTAAATAAATAGTCAACTTGCTTAATTATTTAAAGCTGAGCGTGTACTGCTCGGACCGTAAGGGGGCCTTCACGCGTTTGTGGGCTTTACCTCTAGGAAAATGTTCCCTTGTCCAGGCAGTGCGGGGCGACGCCATACACGCCGGGGTCAGAGACAGAGGCGTGGAAACTCTGCACCCCGCACCTGCTGCAGAAGCTGTGCAGCGCCGGGTGCGCGTGGGATCGATAGGTGACGATGCTCTCGGCGCCCAGCAGGAGAGTGAAGCGCGAGGCCGGGACGAGGAAGTGTCGGTGCTGCTTCTTCCTGCACAGCCTGCAGCTGCAATCCACCACGCGCAGGTCTGCGGGGGCCCAGACGGCGAAGCGGACCGCGCCGCAGTGGCAGCCTCCGGTGTGATACACCAGGCCTGGGTACTCGAAGGTGTCCAGCAGGAACTTGGCGGCGCCCTCGCAGCTGAGGCCCCGCCGCTTCCTGAACGTCTCCCAGCGCTCCGGCTGCGCGCCCAGGTCCATCTCATTGAGGGACTGCGAGGACGCTAGAGCCATGTACAAGACAGTGTTCTTTGTAGCCAGCTTAGCTGGACTCCTGGCTTGCTTTCTGCAGTGTTGTTTGCCGCCACCAGGCTCCTGACCCTGGCTTGGACTAATACGCAGGGTGGAGGTGGGGCGCGCCCGGCGCCAGGACCCGCGGCTGAGCTGGTGAGGGGTAGTAAGGGTGAGGGTGGAGGTGGATGGCGGGGAGAACCCGGAGCAGGGATCTCTGGGCCACTCCGTTTTGCGGTTGGGCGGCCGTCCTTTTCCTTATCCTGTCTGTGGCATCCTCAGCCATATGTGTAAATCTGGCTAACTTGTCACCCTGCTGTGCTGGGTGGAGTGTGGGAATGTAATACAAGGGAGTGCTCGGGTTCTAAGAACTTTTGGGGCTGCCCCTTTATCTGCACTACCCCGGTTGACCACTTGTTGAAAATGAGGCCAAAAGACCCTTCCTGGATCCTAAAAGAACTTTACTGGGGTAACTAACGTCTTGGCAAGGTAGCACCTTCGCCTAAGATTTTTTTTTTTTTTTTTACAACGTCCATAGCCGCTTGGAAATTGCCTATATCCTTGCTCATTTTTTGTTGTTGTTCTTGTTGTTGTTGTTTTAATCTTGCTCATTTTGTTACACGTACCTGCCCTGGGACCATGGACATGATTCTGCAGTTCTCTGGGTCCCAGTAATCTTCTATGAGAAAAGGGTAAGAATACACTCTCAAGTGTAGGAGGGAGTGAATTCAAGAACATATCTGAAGTTTTTAACACCGCAGAAAAGAATTGGATTTGTTATATCTATATTATTTCTAAATTCATTTTTCAGTAATTTCCTAAGTTTTAAAAATTGTCATTAGATTTATTTTTAGTTTTCTTCTATGCTAAGTTTCAGGAATCATTCTGGATGCTGGAGGGGGAAAAGCCAGCATAACTTGATCCTTCTCCTTAAGCATCTCACGTTCTAATGTGGTAGGCAAACAGACAAATTACATGAAAGGGTTTACCATGAAGAATTAGCTGTCTTTTAGGGATATCATGAGAATGTAGAGGAAAGACACAAAGGAAGAAGCTGCATCCTAGGATGGACTGGGGATGAATGGCCAAAGAAGAGACAGGATACCCAAGAAAGCCATCTCCTAGTACATGTGAAGGAGCTCATCTGTATTTGACAATTTCACTTATCCTTGGGTTCACGTTCTTAATTCTTTCAGTGTAATCCTGAACAACATCTATGCCTTTCACCTAGAAAATAAATAGCAAGTGCAGGGGGCTCTAGGAAAACAGATGAGGACCAACTGAAAGTATTATTAAGCTTATTTTTCAAATGAGGGAATTGATATACAGAGATGGTCAGAATTTCCCATGGCCCCACCAGAAGTTAATAATAGAGCTGATATGAACTAGATAGCCTGATCCCATTATGGAAGTTCCTTGAAAAATTAAAGATAGGAGTACTATATGATCAGCAATCCCCCTTCCAGATTTCACATATAAATAAGAAAATGGAATATTTGTCTTTCTGTGTCTGACCTATTTCACTTAGCATAATGTCCTCCAAGTTCATCTATGTTGTCCCAAGTGCAGGATTTCCTTCTTTTTAAAGACTGAATAATATTCCATTTTATGCATGTATCCACATATTTTTTTGCCCATCATCTCTTGACGGATACTTAGGTTGCTTCCATACCCTGGCTACTGTGAATATTGCTACAATAAAGATGGGAGTGCAGATAGTTCTTTGAGATAGTGATTTTATTTCTTTCAGATTTATACCCAGAAGGGGGATTGATGGACCATATAGTAGTCCTATTTTTAATTTTTCAAGGAACCTCCATACTGTGTTCCTAAATGGCTGAATCAATTTACATTCCCACCAGCTATGCGCAAGGTTTTTTCCATCTCCTCACCAATACTTATCTTTTTTGAGTTTTTGATAATAACCCTTCTGACAGGTGTGAAGTGATAATCTCACTGTGGTTTTCATCTGCATTTCCCTGAAGATTACTGATATTAGTATCTTTTCATTTATCTTTGTCTATTTGTATGTCTTCTTTGAAAAAATGTATATTCAGGTCCTTTGCTCATTTTTAAATGGTTATGTTTTTTGGCTATTGAGTTATATGAATTCATTATATATTTTGGATATTAGCCCCTTATCAGATATGATTAGCAAATATTTTCTCCCATTCCATAATTTGCCTTATTTTTTAATTTTTTCCTTTGTTATTCAGAAACATTTTATTTTGATGAAGTCTAACTTGTTTGTTTTTGCTTTTGTTGCTTATGCTTTTGTTGTCAAATTAAAAAAAAAGTCATTGTCAAGACCAATATCAAGGAGTTTACCCTCTATCTTTTCTGCTAGGAGTTTTATGATTTCAGGTTTTATATTTAAATTTTGAAAACATTTTGACTTTACTTTTGTATATGATGTAAGGGTCTAATTTCATTCCTTTGTATGTGGATATCGAGTTTTTTCAGCACCATTTATTGAAAATACCATCCTTTCCCTGTTAAGTATTCTTGGCTCCCTTGTCAAATATTAGTTGACAATATATGTATGTATTTACTTTGGGGCCTTTTATTCTGTTTCATTAGTCTATGTATTCGTTTTTATGCTAGTACCATATAGTTTTGATAACTGTAGCTTTGTGATAAATTTTAAGTCAATAAGTGTGAGGCATCCAGCTTTGTTATTCTTGCTCAACATTGCTTTAGCTACTTGGGAACTTTTGTGGTTCTATAAAAATTTTGGGATTTTTTTTCTATTTCTGTGAGACATGCCATTGGAATTTTATTTTATTTTTTAAGATTTTATTTATTTGACAGACAGAGACACAGAGAGAGGGGGGACACAAGCAGGGGGACTAGGAGAGAGAAAGCAGGCTTCCCGTGGAGCAGGGAGCAGCCTGATGCTGGCTGGATGCTGGGATCATGACCTGAGCCTAAGGCAGACACTTAATGCTTAATGACTGAGCCACCCAGGTGCCCCACCATTGGAATTTTGAAAGGGAATATACTAAATCTATGGATTGCTTTGGGAAAAATGGACATTATAACAACATTATTTTTTCTAATCCATGAACACCAAATATATTTCCATTTATTTGTGTCCTCCTCAATTTGTTTCATTAGTTTTATAGTTTTCAGAGTACAGATCTTTAACTTCCTGGTTAAATTTACTCCTAAGTATTTTATTCTTTTGATACTATTGTAAATGGGGTTGTGTTCTTAAGGTATAAGGACCTTATACCTTTTTTTTTTTTTAAAGTTTTTTTTTTTTTAAGATTTTATTTATTTGTCAGAGAGAGAGCGCGAGCGAAAGTGAGCACAGGCAGACAGAGTGGAAGGCAGAGTCAGAGGGAGAAGCAGGCTCCCTGCGGAGCAAGGAGCCCGATGTGGGACTCAATCCCAGGACGCTGGGATCATGACCTGAGCCGAAGGCAGCTGCTTAACCAACTGAGCCACCCAGGCGTCCCGAGGACCTTATACCTTAAGTTTATTTAGTAGTTTATTTTTAGTATATAGAAACAAGGGGAATTTTGTATGTTGATTTTGTACCCTGCAGCTTTTCTGAGTTCATTTATTTAGTTTTGACAGGTTTTTGTAGAATCTTTCAGAATTTCCCTCTATAAGATGCCATCTGCAAATAGCTACAATTTTGCTTCTTCTTTTAGGATTTGGTTGTTTTTTCCCCCCTGTCTTGCCAAACTGCTCTGGCTAGAATTTCTAGAACTATGTTGAATAGAAGTGATGATAGTAGGCACCCTTGTCTTATTCCTGATGTTAGAGGAAAAGATTTCAGCTTTTTCCTGTGTATGATGTTCTGTGTCACATATGCTTTTATTTTGTTGAAGTACATTCCTTCTATACCTAATTTGTTGAGAGCTTTTATCATGAAAGAATGTTGAATTTTGTCATATGCTTTTACTGCATCTATTGAGATTATGTGATCTTTATCTTTCATCTTGGTAATGTGGCATATCACATTTATTGATTTTCATAGGTAGAAGCATCCTTGTATCCTAGGAATAAGACTAAATTAATCTTGTTGTACAATCCTTTTAATGTGCTGTTGAATTTTCTTTTCTAGTATTTTATTGAAGAGTTTTGCATCTATATCAGTCAGTGATACTGTCCTTTAATTTTCTTTTCTTGTAGTGTCCTTGTCTTTGTTATTAGGATAACAAATCCTTTACAAATGAGTTTGGGAATCTTCTTGCCTCTTCAATTTTTTGGAAGAGTTTAAGAAGGATTGGTATTCTTTCTTTTTTTTTTTCCCAAGATTTATTTATTTATTTAACAGAGACTGAGAGCACAATCTGGCAGAGCAGCAGGCAGAAGGAAAGGGAGTAGCAGAATCCCACAGGAGCCAGGCGTGGGACTAGACCCCAGGACCCTGGGATCATGACTTGAGCTGAAGGCAGCTGCTTAGCCAGCTGAGCCACACAGGCACCCAGGATTGATATTCTTTCTTAAATGTTTGGTAGAAATTACTAATAAAGCCAAAATTGTAAATTAAAACTACAGTGAGATACTGCTACACACTTCTTAGAAAATCCCAAACACTGACAATACCCAATGCATAAAAGGATGTGGAGAACCAGGAACTGTCATTCATTGCTGTTGAGTATAAGAAATTTTATGACCACTTTGAAAGATAGTCTTGCAGTTTTCAAAGCTATTGATTTTTTTATCCACATCCTTGTTTCTGTTGACATTAAACTAAAACTTACTTGAGGTATCTCATGGAGATTAAAAGAGATATGGTATACAGAATGCCTTGTAGACATTTAGAATAACCATCAGTGGGACATATAATTATTTACTGGATACTGTTAGAAAAGAGTAGACCTGGAGCACCTGGGTGGTTTAGTCAGTTAAGCGTCCAACTCTTGATCCTGGCTCAGGTCTTGGTCTTGAGGTTGTGAGTTTGAGCCTGGCATTGGGCTCCATACTGGGTGCAGAGCCTACTTAAAACAACAACAACAACAACAACAACAACAACAACTAATGCATCTTTAATTATAGTCTATAACATTGTTCAGATAGGTTTGTTAAAGTCTTAAAACATTCAATTTCACAGAACCCTAAACATTCTATTGTACTAGGAATAATTTTTTTTTCTGCCTAGATTTTAGCTCAGAGTCATATCACAGAATCCCTGATTTCAGAAGTTGATGTGATCATCAGCAATTCATTATTAAATAACCTCTCTGAGATGATTAAGTTCTCTGGGCCTCAGTTATAACCTAGGTAAACCAGATAAGAATAATGTCTACTTTGTAGAATTGTTGTCATAATTTAAAAAAAAAACAGGCATTTAAAGTTTTCAGCCTTGTGTGTGGTGTATGATGAGTTCTCAGTAGTGGAAACAGTCATTATTAAATGTTATTAGTAACATGAAGTAGAATTATGATTTCTCTCGTTTGTACCTTTCAATCTAAGACATCTAGTAAGACACAAGGTACTGTAACAAAGGCATATGGAAGAATAGAAGAAGCATCTGCTTTTAAAAATTTATAATCTACTTAGTGAAAAAATATTTTTAAACTATTTTTTTAAGATGTTATTTATTTATTTGTCAGAACACACACAAGCAGGGAGAGCGGCAGACAGAGGGAGAAGCAGGCTCCCCTGCTGAGCAAGGAGCATGATGCAGCACTCGATCCCAGGACCTTGGGATCATGACCTGAGCTGAAGGCAGACACTTAACTGACTGAGCCACCCAGACATCTCCAGTACAAAATATTTTTTAAAAGAGTGAAGAATGAAAGATAAAAGTTGGGGAATGAATTCTTCTTAAAATAAGAATACTAATTAATAAATGCAGCATACAATGTCACAATTGATTTAGGCCAGGATAATCAATGAATGATAAAATCATCAAGTTAAATATTATTAGAGAATAAGGTATTGAAGTTGACCCACAGATGACTTAATAATTACTAAGAGAAAAGATGCATTTAACTGGAAAGATAGTTGGTCACCAGTTTAACCAAGATTGAGGTAAACTGACATTATATGCCTTTTGATGTACAGTGTTAAATATATAATTCCACTTATGTAGTATTTTTGCCAAAAATGTTTAACTAGAATCTAATCATGAAGAAACTGAAAAATATAGATTGTGGGACATTCTAAAGGAAAATTGGCTGCAGCATTTAAAAGTCCAATGTCATGAAAAACAAAAAAATGTTGAGGGATTTGTTCTAGAAATTCTGGGATCATGACCTGAGCCGAAAGTAGACACTTAACCCACTGAGCCACCCAGGCATCCCTAAAGATTTTATTTTTAAATAATCTCTATATCTAACATGGGTCTCGAATTCACAATTCCAAGATTAAGAGCTACATGTGCCACAGCCAGCCAGCCAGGTGCCCCTTTGGGTACTCATTTTAGTCTTCTTTCAGTTATTTCAAATTTTCTGTAAGTTTGAAATTTTTCAAAATTAAGAGTAGAAGGTAGATATTTAGTTCAGTTGCCTAGCATCAACTATAATCCATAAAAATAGAAGCCAATTATCTACTAGTTTCCTAAATATTATATTGAAACTTGTGAATTGTTTTTAACAACCTCAAAGATGCAGCACATGCCAAGGCAGAAAACAAAGAAAATACATGAAAAAACCCTCATGTATGCAACTTGGACAGATGCAAGTATTAATGCTCACTCTAAAAGAAAAATTGTATATAATTTAATAGTAGAAATAAATGTTTCTAAATAAATAAGTATATCATTTTCCCTTGGGAGGAGACATCATCTCAAGAAAACAATTAAATGGAAAACTTTAGAATATAGTTCTTACACAGTTATCCCCTAACTTATTTACATATGTCTCTTGAAATCTCAGAATCATAACTAGAGTATTTTTGTATATTCATTGTCCATCTAGTGTTTGGCCAACCCATACATTAGAAAAATATTCACTTTCTCTGTCTGTGTATAGTGACATTCAGAACGCACATATTACTTATAGGCATTTTGTGGAGGTAAACAAGACTACCAGTCCTCCACTAGTTGGTTGATCAAAGAATGTTACTCATTCTTTTTTCCCACATTCCCTCACCCTGCTTTATTTCTTTTCTTTAGTTGTCCTAGTTTGAGGAATATTTATGATTCCTTGGACAAAATGCCTCAATCACCACAGAATCAAGTTTTCTTCATCAATTCATGCAGCTTCTGAAGACAAGGTAAAGCTTTAGTGGAGGTCAATGAACCCAAAAGTCAGGTTATAAGTTAAAGCTTCAGTTTGCCAGATGGATTTCCCTGAATTTATAGTTCCCCACAATTTGCAGTATTTCTCTCTAGGTCAGAAGTTCATAAGTCCATTTCATGGGATTAGAGAGGTCAAAATTACTTTTATAATAATATTAAAAGTTAGTTGCCTTTTTTACTCTCATTCACTTTCTAATAGCAGATTTTTCCAGATATGACAGGAACTGTAATGACTTCCTCACTCTGACATTTAATGGAAAGTATTTGTATATTCTTATATTTGAAAAATTTGTCAGTTTTAATTTCTAATATAGTAAACATTAATTGACATGATTCACATAAGCTAAAGCACTTCGACATCTTCAAAAGTTTTTAAGAGTTTAAAGGGTTTTTGAGACCAAAATATTTGAGATGTATTGCTCTAGTTTATTCATTAAAAAAAATATTGAGGGCGCCTGGGTGGCTCAATGGGTTAAGCCATTGCCTTCGGCTCAGGTCATGATCTCAGGGTCCTGGGATCGAGTCCCACATCGGGCTCTTTGCTCAGCAGGGAGCCTGCTTCCCTCTCTCTCTCTCTGCCTGCCTCTCTGTCTACTTGTGATCTCTCTCTGTCAAATAAATAAAATCTTAAAAAAATATATTGAAAGCACATCATTGACCATGTAACAGGTTTCTGTGACATATGATGGGAATACAAAGACATCTCTAACCATTTATAAAAACCTACTATGAAGTAATACTGTAAGTTGGGAGGCTTTTGTACCTTACTCAATTTAAACCTCCCAACATAGCTTCAAAATAGTTATTGTCACCTAGGTTTTACAAATGAGGAAAGTGAGTACTTAAGACCAAGCCTAAAATCCAGTAGTGTCCTATCAGCATTAAGACCAGTATAAATTCCAGGGGCGCCTCGGTGGCTCAGTGGGTTAAGCCACTGCCTTTGGCTCAGGTCATGATCCCAGGGTCCTGGGATCGAGCCCCGCATCGGGCTCTCTGCTCAGCCGGGAGCCTGCTTCTTCTCTCTCTCTCTGCCTGCTTGTGATCTCTCTCTGTCAAATAAATAAATAAATCTAAAAAAAAAAAAAGACCAGTATAAATTCCATTTCATATATGATGCGGGATATTCAGTCCTCCATGTTCCTTTTCAGTGAAGCCAAAAAGTCAGCAAAACTGGAGTCGGTCTACCTGAGATAAAATTTTAAGGTGAAAAAAAGTTTTATGATGAAAATTATATTGACATTTTAGTAACACTATCTGTAAACACATATAACTTTTTTCTGTTTGACCAGTACTTTCTCTCAGGAGCTATTTGGTTAGGATACTTAGCGCTTGCAATTATAGGAGGCAGATATTATTACCTACATTGCATAATGTTAGAAGAATTAAGTGAAATAATATTAGTATCAATTACTATAAACTAATATTAATTACCAACACTTACTAAGTTTATGTAATTGGTTGTTCTGAGGTATGTACATTTTCAGAGCTAAACTTTACTGACTGCTTATACTGAGTAAGGCAGTTATTTTTTTTGTTTTGTTTTCTTTTGTTGTTTTTTTTCTTAATTTTTTAAAATTTCTTTTCAGTGTTCCAGTTTATTGTTTATGCACCACACCCAGTGCTCCATGCAATACATGCCCTCCATAATACCCACTACCAGGTTCCCCCAATCCACCTCCCCTCCAAATGCCTCAGTCTGTTTCTCAAAGTCCACAGTCTCTCATGGTTCGTCTCCCCCTCTAATTTCCCCAACTCACTACTCCTCTCCAACTACCCATGTCCTCTGTGTTATTCCTTATGCTCCACAAAAAAGCAGAACCAATGATAACTGATCCTCAAGGCAGCTGCAAAATATGGCAAATTTTTTAAATTTTTTTAAAATTTATTTTCAGCATAACAGTATTAATTGTTTTTGTACCACACCCAGTGCTCCATGCAATCTGTGCCCTTTCCAATAGCCACCACCTGGTTCTCCCAACCTCCCACCCCCTGCCACTTCAAACCACTCAGATTGTTTTTCATAGTCCATAGTCTCTCATGGTTCACCTCCCTTTCAAATTTCCCTCAACTCCCTTCTCCTAACTCCCCTTGTCCTCCATGCTATTTGTTATGCTCCACAAATAAGTGAAACCATATGATAATTGACTCTCTCTGCTTGACGGATTTCACTCAGCATAATCTCTTCCAGTCCTGTCCATGTTGCTACAAAAGTTGGGTATACATCCTTTCTGATGGAGGCATAATACACCATAGTGTATATGGACCACATCTTTCTTATCCATTCGTTCGTTGAAGGGCATCTTGGTTCTTTCCACAGTTTGGTGACTGTGGCCATTGCTGCTATAAACATTAGGGTACAAATGTCCCTTCTTTTCACGACATCTGTATCTTTGGGGTAAATATCCAGTAGTGCAATGCAGGGTCATAGGGAAGCTCTATGTCTAATTTCTTGAGGAATCTCCACACTGTTCTCCAAAGAGGCTGCACCAACTTGCATTCCCACCAACAGTGTAAGAGGGTTCCCCTTTCTCCACATCCTCTCCAACATTCTCCACATCCTCTCCAACACATGTTGTTTCCTGTCTTGCTAATTTTGGCTATTCTAACTGGTGTAAGGTGGTATCTCAATGTGGTTTTAATTTGAATCTCCCTAATGGCTAGTGATGATGAACATTTTTTCATGTGTCTGATAGCCATTTGTATGTCTTCATTGGAGAAGTGTCTGTTCATATCTTCTGCCCATTTTTTGATATGATTATCTGTTTTGTGTGTGTTGAGTTTGAGGAGTTCTTTATAGATCCTGGATATCAACCTTTTGTCTGTACTGTCATTTGCAAATATCTTCTCCCATTCCGTGGGTTGCCTCTTTGTTTTCTTGACTGTTTCCTTTGCTGTGCAGAAGCTTTTGATTTTGATGAAGTCCCAAAAGTTCATTTTCACTTCTGTTTCCTTTGCCTTTGGAGACATATCTTGGAAGAAGTTGCTGTGGCTGATATCGTAGAGGTTACTGCCTTGTTCTCCTCTAGGATTCTGATGGATTCCTGTCTCATGTTGAGATCTTTTATCCATTTTGAGTTTATTTTTGTGTACAGTGTAAGAGAATGGTCGCGTTTCATTCTTCTACATATAGCTGTCCAGTTTTCCCAGCACCAATTATTGAAGAGACTGTCTTTTTTCCACTGTATATTTTTTCCTGTTTTGTCAAAGATTATTAGACTGTAGAGTTGAGGGTCCATATCTGGGCTCTCTACTCTGTTCCAATGGACTGTGTGTCTGTTTTTATGCCAGTACCATGCTGTCTTGGTGATCAGAGCTTTGTGGTAAAGCTTGAAATTAGGTAACGTGATGCCCCCAGTTTTATTTTTGTTTTTCAACATTTCTGTGGCAATTCGGGGTCTCTTCTGATTCCATACAAATTTTAGGATAATTTGCTCCAGCTCTTTGAAAAATACCAGTGGAATTTTGATCAGAATGGCATTAAAAGTATAGACCCTCCCAAAAAGGAGAATTTCAGACCAATATCACTGATGAATATGGATGCTAAGATTCTCAACAAGATCCTAGCAAACAGGACCCAACAACACATTAAAAAGATTATCCACCATGACCAGGTGGTATTCATCCCTGGGCTACAAGGATGGTTCAACATTCGCAAATCTATCAATGTGATAGAAGAAATTAATAAGAGAAGAGAGAAGAACCACATGGTCCTCTCAATTGATGCATAAAAAGCATTTGACAAAAGCCAGCATCCGTTTCTGATTAAAACACTTCAAAGGATAGGGATAGAGGGAACATTCCTGACGTTCATCAAATCTATCTATGAAAGACCCACAGCAAATATCATCCTCAATGGGAAAAAGCTTGCGTCCTTCCCGTTGAGATCAGGAACATGACAAGGATGCCCACTCTAACCACTCTTGTTCAACATAGTGTTAGAAGTCCTAGCAACAGCAATCATACAACAAAGAGAAATAAAAGGTATCCAAATTGTCAATGAAGAAGTCAAACTCTCTCTTCGCAGATGACATGATTCTTTATATGGAAAACCCAAAAGATTCCACCTCCAAACTACTAGAACTCATACAACAATTTAGCAACGGGGAAGGATACAAATTAATGTACAGAAATCAGTGGCTTTCTTATACACTAACAATGAAAATACAGAAAGGGAAATTAGAGAATCAATTCCATTTACTATATCACCAAGAACCATAAGATACCTGAAAATAAACCTAACCTAAGAGGTTAGTTGAGGAACTACAGGACGCTCATGAAAGAAATTGAAGTAGACAAAAAAAGATGGAAGACCTTTCCATGCTCTTGGATTGGAAGAATAAACATTGTTAAAATGTCTATACTGCCTAGAGCAATCTATACTTTTAATGCCATTCCGATATGGCAAACATTATTATCTAATTTATGGATGAAGAGAATGTGTTACAGAGATGTTCAAATAATATCCCACAGTCACACTGAAATTCAGCAATGAAGCTGATATGAACCAGGCAGCCTCACCCCAGGGCATGCTCTGTGATTCAGTTTATTGCAAGGAGGACAGAGAACTTGGCCAGGCTCCTCAAGTATAAAGTTGGGGGTGGAGACTCAAGTCCAGATATGTAGGACCTCAAATCTCTCTAATCTTAACCTATGCCTACCTTGTCATTCTTGCTGCATTAGGTGTTCAGTAAACAGTAACCACTTCTCCTAAGTCTACTTCATTGGCACTGTTCAGTGAGCAGTTCTTTATTTTCCACCTACTGCATATTAGTCTCTGTGCCCTGGGGTGAGAGAGAAGAATTAGGCATACTTCTTTTAAAAATTTTTTTAAATATTTTTATGAACATATAATGTATTATTAGTCCCAGGGGCACAGGTCTATGAATTGCCAGGTTTACACACTTCACAGCATTCACCATAGCACATACCCTCCCCAGTGTCCATAACCCCACACCCTCTCCTGACCCCCCCCCCCGCCCTCCAGCAACCATCAGTTTGTTTTGTGAGATTGACTCTCTTATGGTTTGTCTCCCTCCTAATCCCATCTTGTTTCATTTATACTTTTCCTACCCCGCAAAACCCCCACATTGCCTCTCTACTTCCTCATGTCAGGGAGAGCATATGATAGTTGTCTTTCTTCCATTGACTTATTTCGCTAAGCATAATACCCTCTAGTTCCATCCCTGTCTTCACAAATGGCAAGATTTATTTCCTTTTGATGGCTGCATAGTATTCCATTATATATATATATATATATACCACTTCTTCTTTATCCATTCATCTGTTGATGGACATCTAGGTTCTATCCATAGTTTGGCTATTGTAGACATTGCTGCTATAAACATTCAAGTGCACGTGCCCCTTCGGATCACTACATTTGTATCTTTAGGGTAAATACCCAGTAGTGCAATTGCTGGGTTGTAGGGTAGCTCTATTTTCAACTGTTTGAGGAACCACCATTCTGTTTTCCAGAGTGGTTGCCCCAGCTTCCATTCCCACCAACAGTGTAGGAGGGTTCCTATTTCTCCACATCCTCGCCATCATCTGTCATTTCCTGACTTGTGAATTTTAGCCATTCTGACTGGTGTGAGGTGATATCTCATTGTGGTTTTGATTTGTATTTCCCTGATGCCGAGTGAT
Source organism: Mustela nivalis (assembly GCF_964662115.1). Taxonomy (NCBI): domain Eukaryota; kingdom Metazoa; phylum Chordata; class Mammalia; order Carnivora; family Mustelidae; genus Mustela; species Mustela nivalis. The sequence continues at coordinate 89,728,321 of NC_139040.1, forward strand.
ATGGAGCACTTTTTCATGTGTCTGTTGGCCATCTGGATGTCTTCTTTGCAGAAATGTCTGTTCATGTCTTCTGTCCATTTCTTGATTGGATTATTTGTTCTTTGGGTATTGAGTTTGCTAAGTTCATTCTAGATTTTGGACACTAGCCCTTTATCTGATATGTCGTTGCAAATATCTTCTCCCATTCTGTCAGTTGTCTTTTGGTTTTGTTAACTGTTTCCTTTGCTGTACAAAAGCTTTTGATCTTGATGAAATCCCAATAGTTCATATTTGCCCTTGCTTCCCCTGCCTTTGGTGATGTTCCTAGGAAGATGTTGCTGCAGTTGAGGTTGAAGAGGTTGCTGCCTGTATTCTCCTCAAGGATTTGGATGGATTCCTTGCTCACATTGAGGTCCTTCATCCACTTTGAGTCTATTTTCTTTTTTTTTTAATTTTTAATTTTTTATAAACATATATTTTTATCCCCAGGGGTACAGGTCTGTGAATCGCCAGATTTACACACTTCACAGCAGTCACCAAAGCACATACCCTCCCAATGTCCATAACCCCACCATCCTTCTACCAACCCCCCTCCTCCCAGCAACCCACAGTTTGTTTTGTGAGATTAAGAGTTACTTATGCTTTGTCTCCCTCCCAGTCCCATCTTGTTTCATTGATTCTTCTCCTACCCACTTAAGCCCCCATGTTGCATCACCACTTCCTCATATCAGGGAGATCATATGATAGTTGTCTTTCTCTGCTTGACTTATTTCGCTAAGCATAATACGCTCTAGTTCCATCCATGTTGTTGCAAATGGCAAGATTTCATTTCTTTTGATGGCTTCATAGTATTCCATTGTGTATACATACCACATCTTCTTAATCCATTCATCTGTTGATGGACATCTAGGTTCTTTCCATAGTTTGGCTATTGTGGACATTGCTGCTATAAACATTTGGGTGCACGTGCCCCTTCGGATCACTACATTTGTATCTTTAGGGTAAATACCTAGTAGTGCAATTGCTGGATCATAGGGCAGTTCTATTTTCAACATTTTGAGGAAACTCCATACTGTTTTCCAGAGTGGTTGCACCAGCTTGCATTCCCACCAACAGTGTAGGAGGGTTCCTATTTCTCCGCATCCTCGCCATCATCTGTCATTTCCTGACTTGTTGATTTTAGCCATTCTGACTGGTGTGAGGTGATATCTCATTGTGGTTTGATTTGTAATTCCCTGATGCCGAGTGATATGGAGCACTTTTTCATGTGTCTGTTGGCCATCTGGATGTCTTCTTTGCAGAAATGTCTGTTCATGTCCTCTGCCCATTTCTTCATTGGATTATTTGTTCTTTGGGTGTTGAGTTTGCTAAGTTCTTTATAGATTTTGGACACTAGTCCTTTATCTTATATGTCGTTGCAAATATCTTCTCCCATTCTGTCAGTTGTCTTTTGATTTTGTTAACTGTTTCCTTTGCTGTGTAAAAGCTTTTGATCTTGATGAAATCCCAATAGTTCATTTTTGCTCTTGCTTCCCTTGCCTTTGGCGATGTTCCTAGGAAGATGTTGCTGCAGCTGAGGTCGAAGAGGTTGCTGCCTGTGTTCTCCTCAAGGATTTTGATGGATTCCTTTCGCACATTGAGGTCTTTCATCCATTTTGAGTCTATTTTTGTGTGTGGTGTAAGGAAATGGTCCAATTTCATTTTTCTGCATGTGGCTGTCCAATTTTCCCAACACCATTTATTGAAGAGGCTGTCTTTTTTCCATTGGACATTCTTTCCTGCTTTGTTGAAGATTAGTTGACCATAGAGTTGAGGGTCTATTTCTGGGCTCTCTATTCTGTTCCATTGATCTATGTGTCTGTTTTTGTGCCAGTACCATGCTGTCTTGATGATGACAGCTTTGTAATAGAGCTTGAAGTCCGGAATTGTGATGCCACCAACGTTGGCTTTCTTTTTCAATATCCCTTTGGCTATTCGAGGTCTTTTCTGGTTCCATATAAATTTTAGCATTATTTGTTCCATTTCTTTGAAAAAGATGGATGGTACTTTGATAGGAATTGCATTAAATGTGTAGATTGCTTTAGGTAGCATAGACATTTTCACAATATTTATTCTTCCAATCCAGGAGCATGGAACATTTTTCCATTTCTTTGTGTCTTCCTCAATTTCTTTCATGAGTACTTTATAGTTTTCTGCGTATAGACAGCTTTGTAATATAGTTTGAAGTCTGGAATTGTGATGCCACCAACTTTCGCTTTCTTTTTCAATATTCCCTTGGCTATTTGAGGTCTTTTCTGGTTCCATATAAATTTTAGGATTATTAGTTCCAGTTTTTTGAAAAAAAAAAATGATGGGATTTCGATAGGGATTGCATTAAATGCGCAGATTGCTTTAGGTAGCATAGACATTTTCACAATATTTTTTCTTCCAATCCAGGTGCATGGAATATTTTTTCTGTTTTGTTGTGTCTTTATCAATTTCTTTCATGAGTACTTTATAGTTTTCTGAGTACAGATTCTTTGCCTCTGTAGTTAGATTTATTTCTAGGTATCTTATGGTTTTGGGTGCAATTGTAAATGGGTTTGACTCCTTAATTTCTTTCCTCTGTCTTGTTGTTGGTGTAGAGAAATGCAACTGATTTCTGTGCATTGATTTTATATCCTGACACTTTACTGAATTCCTTTACAAGTTCTAGCAGTTTTGGAGAGGAGTCTATTGGGTTTTCCACATAAAGTATCATATCATCTGCAAAGAGTGATAGTTTGACTTCTGTCCCAATTTGGATGCGTTTAATTTCCTTTTGTTGTCTGATGACTGAGGCTAGTACTTCTAGTACTATGCTGAATAGCAGTGGTGATAATGGACATCCTGTCGTGATCCTGACCTTAGTGGAAAAGCTTTCAGTTTTTCTCCATTGAGAATGATATTTGCAGTGGGGTTTTCATAGGTGGCTTTGATGATATTGAGGTATGTGACCTCTATCCCTACACTTTGAAGAGTTTTGATCAGGAAGAGATGCTGTACTTTGTCAAATGCTTTTTCAGCATCTATTGAGACTATTATATGGTTCTTGTTCTTTCTTTTATTAATGTATTGTATCACATTGATTGATTTGCAGCTGTTGAACCAACCTTGCAACCCTGGAATAAATGCCAGTTGGTCGTGTTGAATAATCCTTTTAATGTACTGTCAGATCCTATTGGCTAGTATTTTGGTGAGAATTTTCGCATCTGTGTTCATCAAGGATATTGGTCTGTAATTCTCTTTTTTGATGGGATCCTTGTCTGGTTTGGGGATTGAGGTGATTCTGGCCTCATAAAATGAGTTTGGAAGTTTCCCTTCCATTTCTATTTTCTGGAACAGTTTCAGGAGAATAGGAATTACTTCTTCTTTAAATGTTTGGTAGAATTCCCCTGGGAAGCCCTCTGGCCCTGGGATTTTGTTTGTTTGGAGATTTTTGATGACTGTTTCAATCTCCTTACTGTTTATGGGTCTGTTCAGGTTTTCTATTTCTTCATGGTTCAGTTGTGGTAGTTTATATGTCTCTAGGAATGCATCCATTTCTTCCAGATTGTCAAATTTGTTTGCGTAGAGTTGCTCTAGTATGTTCTTATAGTTGTTTGTATTTCTTTGGTAGTGGTTGTGATCTCTCCTCTTTCATTCATTATTTCATTTATTTGGGTCCTTTCTTTTTTCTTTTTGATAAGTCTGGCCAGTGATTTATCAATCTTTTTAATTCTTTCAAAGAACCAGCTCCTAGTTTTGTTGATTTTTTCTATTGTTTTTTTTTTTTTTTTGGTTTCTATTTCACTGATTTCTGCTCTGATCTTTATTGTTTCTCTTCTCCTCCTAGGGTTCTTTCTCCAGCTCCTTTATGTTTAGGGTTAGATTATGTATTTGAGACCTTTCTTGTTTCTTGAGAAAGGCTTATATCACTATATATTTTTCTCTCAGGACTGCCTTTGATGTGTCCCACAGATTTTGAACCATTGTGTTTTCATTATCATTTGTTTCCATGAATTTTTTCAATTCTTCTTTAATTTCCTGGTTAGCCCATTTATGCTTTAGAAGGATGCTGTTTAGTTTCCATGTATTTGGGCTCTTTCCAAATTTCCTCTTGTGATTGAATTCTAGCTTCAGAGAATTGTGGTCTGAAAATATGCAGGGAATGATCCCAATCTTTTGGTGCTGGTTGAGACCTGATTTGTGACCCAATAGATTTGTGATCTATTCTGGAGAATTTTCCATGTTCCCTAGAGAAGAATGTTTTTTCTGTTGCTTTGGGTGGAATGTTCTGAATACATCTGTGATGTGTATGTGGTACACTGTGTCATTCAAGGCCTTTATTTCCTTGTTGATCTTTTGCTTGTATGATCTGTCCTTTTCAGTGAGGAGAGTATTAAAGTCCCCTACTATTATTGTATTATTTTTGATGTGTTTCTTTGATTTTTTTAATGGTTTATATAGTTGGTTGCTCCCATGTTAGGGGCATAGATATTTAAAATTGTTAGACTTTCTTGTCGGACAGACCCTTTGAGTATGATATAGTGTCCTTCCTCATCTCTTATTATAGTCTTTGGCTTAAAATCTAATTGATCTGATATAAGGATTGCCACTCCTGCTTTCTTCTGATGTCCATTAGCATGGTAAATTCTTTTCCATCCCCTCACTTTAAATCTGGAGGTGTCTTTGGTTCTAAAATGAGTTTCTTATAGGCAGCATATTGATGGGTTTTGTTTTTTTTATCCATTCTGATACCCTGTGTCTTTTGATTGGGGCATTTAGCCCATTTACATTCAGGGTAACTATTGATAGATATGAATTTAGTGCCATTGTATTGCCTGTAAGGTGACTGTTCCTGTATATTGTCTCTGTTCCTTTCTGATCTACTACTTTTAGGCTTTCTCTTTGCTTAGAGGACCCCTTTCAATATTTCCTGTAGAGCTGGTTTGGTGTTTGCAAATTCTTTCAGTGTTTGTTTGTCCTGGATGCTTTTTATATCTCCTTATATTTTCAATGATAACCTAGCTGGATATAGTATTCTTGGCTGCATGTTTTTCTCGCTTAGTGCTCTGAATATATCATGCCAGCTCTTTCTGGGCTGCCAGGTCTCTGTGGATAAGTCAGCTGCCAATCTAATATTTTTACCATTGTATGTTACAGACTTCTTTTCCCGGGCTGCTTTCAGGATTTTCTCTTTGTCACTAAGACTTGTAAATTTTACTATTAGAATTTTACTATTGTAGAAATTTTACTATTGTAAATTTTACTATTACTATTAGGGTGTGGACCTATTCTTATTGATTTTGAGGAGTGTTCACTGTACCTCCTAGATTTTGATGCTTGTTCCCTTTGCCATATTAAGGAAATTCTCTACAATAATTCTTTCCAATATACCTTCTGCTCCCCTCTTTCTTTCTTCTTCTTCTGGCATCCCACTTATTTTAATGTTGTTTTGTCTTATGGTGTCACTTATCTCTTGAATTCTCCCCTCGTGGTCCAGTAGTTATTTGTCTCTCTTTTGCTCAGCTTCTTTATTCTCTGTCACTTGGTCTTCTTTATTGCTAATTCTATCTTGTCTCATTTCTCCTAGCACTAAGAGCCTCCATTTTTTATTGTACCTCATTAATAGTTTTTTTTAAATTTCAACTTGGTTAGATTTTAGTTCTTTTATTTCTCCAGAAAGGGCTTTTATCTCTCCGGAGAGGGTTTCTCTAATATCTTCCATGTCTTCTTCGAGCCTGGCTAGAACCTTGAGAATCATCATTCTGATCTCTAGATCTGACATATTACCAAGGTCTGTATTGATTAGGTCCCTAGCCTTCAGTACTGCCTCTTGTTCTTTTTTTGTGGTGAGCTTTTCCGCCTTTTGGTTTTGTCCAGATAAGAATATATGAAGGAGCAAATAAAATACTAAAAGGGTGGCAAAGACCCCAGGAAAATGTTCTTTAACCAAATCAGAAGAGACCCCAAATTGTGCGGGGGAGAAAGGGGATAAAAAGAAGTTCAGAAAAAAGAAAAAAAATTGAAAAAATAAAACAAATAAAGAATATATATATATATATATATATATATATATATATATATTAGACTGGTGCCTAGAACAGGGTCACCCACTTAATTTTGGGAGTATTTGGGTCTCTTAGAAGAAATTACCTCCCAACATTTTAAAGAATTAAAAACATATATAAGTGTAAACACAATGAAGGGATGGGATATTCCTATAAAGATGAAAAAAAATTTAATTTCTAAAAAAGGAGTTCATAAAAAGGAGTTGATAAAGTAAGTTGGTTGGAAGAATAAAGAAAAAGAAAGTGGAGAGAATTTTCTCAGGCTGGAGACTAGAACAATCCCGGAGCTAGATTTAGGGTATATTTTGATCTATTAGAAGAAGTTTTACCCCAAACTTTTTAGAAGAAAAATCCCTATGTGTATACAAAAAATAAAGTTAGATACAATGAGGGATAAAATATGACTATAATAATGAAGGTTCAAAAAAGATTATTATTTTTTATGAAAGGTATTGTTAAGATAAACTAGTTAAAAACTGTTAAAAAAGGAAAAGGTAAAATTTAAAAAAAATTAGCAAAGTAAAAAAATAAAATTAAAAAAAAATTAACTGCAAGACTAAAGAATCATGGGGAGAATCCATGAATTCTATGCTTTGCTTTCTCCTCTTCTGGAATTCCAGTTCTCCTTGGTAAGTGAACTTGGTCTTGGCTGGATTTCTTGTTGATCTTCTGGGGGAGGAGCCTGTTGTAGTGATTCTCAAGTGTCTTTGCCTGAGGCAGAATTGCACCGCCCTTACCAGGGTCAGGCTAATCTGCTTGGGTTTGCTTTCGGGAGCTTTTGTTCCCTGAACGCCTTCCGTAGAGTTCTGTAGGATGGGAATGAAAATGGCAGCCTCCCAATCTCCAGCCCAGAGGAGCCGAGAGCTTGGGCCCCACTCCTCAGTGCGCCCTCAGAGAAAAGTGCTCAATCACTCCCGTCTCCCTGGCCTCACTCCGAACTCACCCAGCCTGTGACCAGGCATCTCTGTCTCTGGCTCACATCTCCCCCTGAAGTCTCTGAACCCAGCAGAGCCCTGAGCTCTTCCAGGAGTGGTCTCCCCGGATCTTGTGGGGACCCTGCTCACAGAGCAGTGACCTGTGCCACAGATTATGGTTCAAGGTAATCCCGAGTTGAGAGCTCACTCCTCGGCTCTGTCTCTGTAGCTGGCCTCCCCACTCTAATACCTGCAAGCTCTGCGACACTCAGACTCCTCCAATCCTTCTGTGACCCCGTGTTATACATGAGTTTTCGCATCCGAGAGACCACCAAGGAACCTACACTGATGCAATCACACGAGGGTTTATTTAACAAGCTTAAGCTTGGGCCCAAGTATACCTGATACAGCAGAGTAGGAACTCAGACCCCGAGCTTATTTAAGGCAGGGGTATTAATGGTTCCTGTTACTAAAGCAGGGTGAGGATTCCTGTTACTAAAACAGGGTGGGGGTTTCTGGAACCAAGGTAGGGTGGGGCTTCCTGTTACTAAAGCAGGATGGGGGTCCTTAGAACTAAAGTAAAGCAAGGGAAAGTTCAGCCCTTGGGCACAGGGGTCTGAGATGGCTGCTGGAGCTAAGATGGCTGTACTTAAGCTAAGGCTAAACCTGAGGTGGAATGGCTTCAATTTTTCTCGGCCTCCACATTTCCCCCTCTCAGAGGAAACTAAGGAAGGACCCAATTATGGGTCCAGGCTGGTCTCAGCAACAAGGTCCAGTGGTTGGTATTGTTGTCGGAGTACCATGAGCTGAACTGTACTGATTCTGTCTTTGACAAAAGTAAGCAACATTAGTGGGATAAGTGAGAATGGCACAGTCTTAGCTTTAGGGGATTGTCCTTGTTGGGTTGACGGTCTGTGCGGTTTCATGTTTGGTAGGAAATGCCTCTGTTCATCCTGAAAAAGTATTTACAAATACCAGTAAATACATGTATCTGGGACGAAGTCCTTGAGAACGGCGTGTGGGTCAGCTGGCCAGACGTGGGTGTAGTGGACTCAGGGAGTAATCCCGTCGACCTTGAGAGAGGTAGAAGTGTTCAGGATCATGACGTAGAGTCCCTTCCATCGTGGTTGAAGTGTCTGGTATCTCTAGATGTACACCCAGTCACTCGGCTGATATCGATGGGGGTCCGGGGGTGGCCCAGTCTTGTAGAGGGCCCTCAGCTTAGGCCACACCTGTTCATGGGTTTGTTGTAACGTTTGGAGGGAGAAAAGGTGTTGGTGATCATCAAACTCAGCAAGTACCTAGGGTTTTAAATTGGGAATAATAGGTGGAGGAATACTGAACATGATCTCGTAAGGGGTAAGTCCCATCTTATACGGGGAGTTTTGCACCCTATATAGGGCGAAGGGGAGGAGAGTCATCCAATCCCTGCCAGTCTCCAAGGCTAATTTAGTCAAGGTCTCTTTTAATGTTCTGTTCATCCTCTCTACCTGTCCTGAGCTTTGGGGCCTATATGCACAATGTAATTTCCAGTCTGCCCCAAGTACTAGTGCCACTACCTGTGTTACCTTAGAGACAAATCCTGGTTCATTGTCTGATCCAACGAACGTTGGAACGTTGGAACGTTGTCTGATCCGTTTCTTGGTCACGGTCTGTGCGGTTTCATGTTTGGTAGGAAATGCCTCTGTTCATCCTGAAAAAGTATTTACAAATACCAGTAAATACATGTATCTGTATTTTCCAGGTTTTATCTTGGTGACGTCTACTTCCCAGTAGGTTCCTGAGTAGTCCCCCCAGAGCAGGGTGCCTGGGTTAGATACATGGGCGGTGGCGTTAATTGGCATGCGTGGAAGCTTGCCACAATCTGTTCAATCTTTGTTCGGGAGTCTTTGATAGTGATCTTTGCATGTGGCACCAAGTCTTCCATTTTTTTTTTGTTCCCATGTTGTGTACGCCTATGCATTTGGATAGGAGTCACCATCCCAGTTCCTCTGGTAGGATTATGCTGCTATCTGCAGCTCTCCACCAGCCATGTAGGCATTGTGTCCCAGGCAGATGCCTAATCTATTGTAAGTCTGCGTCAGCGTAGTTGGGGTTGTCTGGCAAGCTCAGTGCTCCTGGATCAGGCAGTGTGGTCACTAAGACATGGTCCACCGAAAGAGCTGCCTTATTTGCCTTTTAAGTCAGCCAGCCTGTTTCCCCTGGCCACTGGCGTGTCTGCTTTTTGATGTCCTAGGCAATGGATAATGGCCAGTGCCTTAGGCAGCCGGAGGGCCCTTAGGAGCTCGAGGATTTCTGCCTTTTTTTTTGTTTGTTTGTTTGTTTTGTTTTGTTGTTGCTTCAGTTTTTAATCATACAAAATTGTCATTAAATTGCTTGTCCTCTTCATCCACCTGGAATATTACCCATGCCTATAATACAGTTCAGAGATCTGTATTCAGTGGTAGAGAGAATGCCTTGTTTTTAATAGTCTTCCCTTCCACTGTTAAGAGCCCTCTTTCTCTATAAATGGCTCTGTGGTTGTGGGCTATGGCAAAGGCATACCGGCTATCAGTATAGATCTTTATCTGCTTGCCTGCTCCCATTGTTAGCACCTTGGTTAGCACAATCAGTTCTCCACATTGGGCAGAAGTCCTAGCTGCCAATGGTTCTGCCCAGACAGTCTCCGTCTCTGTGGTCATAGCTGCCCCCACATACCTGATTCCTTCCCAGACAAAGCTACTGCCATCTGTATACCATATATCAGGTGTCATCTGCATTCGGCAGCGGTTGGTCCTGGAAATCGGCTCTGACTCCATGCATCTGAGCCAGGATTTCTTGGCAGTCATGTAGGAGGTGTCCCCGTCAGGGTTAGGGAGCAGTGTCGCTGGGTTTAGGGCTGTTGGCGCCTAGAACAAATTCTGGTAGGGTTCAAAAGCAAGCTCTGGTAATGGGTCAAGCGGGCATTGCTGACCCATCGGTCCCGGGGTTGTTCGAGTACCCCTTCAATGGCATGTGGGGTAGTGACGTATAGTCCCTGCCCCATAGTCAGTTTATCTGCATCTTTAACCATGGTATCCACTGCAGCAATAATTTTTAAACATGGAGGCCATCCAGCGGCCACAGCATCTAATTTCTTTGAGAGGTATACCACTGGTCTCTTCCAGGGATCCCATGTATTGAATTAAGACTCCCTTTGCCACCCCTTCCTTTTCTTTCACGTAAAGATGGAAGGGCTTAGTCAGATCAGGCAGCCTGAGTGCCAGGGCCAAAAGCAAGGCTTGTTTAAGGCCATTGAAGGCTTTGTCCATGGCCTCAGTCCATAGAAAGTCCTTTTTCTTGTTTTTGTTTCGTGGCCTCATAGAGAGGCTTAGCTATGTCAGTGAAACCTGGGATCCACAATAGGCAGAACCCAGCGACCCTAGGAATTCATATACCTGGCGGACATTTCGAGGCTGTTGGATTCTCCTGACGGTCTCCTTTGTGCATCCGTTAAACATCTTTGTCCATCTTTTAATTTGTACCCAAGGTAGTTCACCTCCATTCTGCATATCTGGGCCTTTTTAGCTGAAGCCCAGTATCCCAGAGTTGCTATCATTTGGAGCAAGTCCTTGGTGTCCTGTAGGCATGTTTCCTGGTCCTCTGCTGCCAACAGGATATCATCTACATATTGTAATAGAGTCAGATTACGGTGTTTGGCACAGAACTCACCTAGGTCTTCATGCAGTGCCTCGTCGAAGATGGTGGGCGAATTTTTGAATCCTTGCGGTAGTCAAGTCCAGGTGAGTTGGCCATTGTTGCCCTTCTCTGGGTCCACCCATTCAAAAGCAAAGAGGTCTTGGCTCTTTGGGGCCAAGGGCAAGCTGAAAAAGGCATCCTTTAGGTCTAGCACTGTATGCCAAGTCTTGTCTGGGGGCAAGGTGGAGAGGAGGGTGTAGGGGTTTGGGACCATAGGGTGTATGTCCATCACCCGTCGGTTAACTTCCCTCAAGTCCTGGACCAGTCTATAATCATTAGAGTGTGGCTTTCATATCGGCAGCAGCGGAGTGTTCCATGCTGACTGACAAGGCCACAGTGTGCCTGAGTCTAGCAGTCGCCGGACATGTGGGGTGATCCCCATCCATGCTGTGAGAGGCATGGGGTATTGGCAGACTCTGACTGGTTCTGCTTCTGGCTTTAGTTCAATGTATATCGCTGGCCGATGTTGGGCCAATCCCATTCCCCCAGTTTCCCCAAGCTTGGGCATGGGATTGGCCCAACTTCGGCCAGCGATATACATCAGAAACTGGTGGAATGGGATTGGCCCAACATTGGCCAGCGTTTCTGCCCACGCTTGGGAAAACTCCTGCAACCAGTGGTCAATGTCAGTCATTGGTTCTGGGGGCCTTTGGTGAAGATGATATTCATCTTCCAGGTTCATGACAAGCACCTGGATCAGGTGTCCCTCTTTATCCAGAACCTTTGCCCCTTCAGGGTGGAAACTAATTTGGGCTCCCATCTTGGTGAGTAGGTCCTGGCCTAACAGGGGGTAGGGGCACTCAGGAATGACCATGAAGGTGTGGGTTACCTGGCCCATGCTGAGATACACTGTTCTTTGGGTAGTCCATGAATATTGTTTAGTGCCTGTGGTCCCCTGTACCCATGAGGTCTTATTTGCCAACTTCCCTTGAGGTTGTAGCAAGACAGAGTGCTGTGCCCCGGTGTCTACTAGGAATTTAATTGGTTCCCCCTCCACTTTAAGGGTTACCCTGGGCTCGGGGAGGGGTGCCAAACCCCAACTCCCCTAGTCATCTAACTCTTTGACCTCCAAGATAGTAGTGGAAGCCTTTGGTCTTTTGTCGGGGGATTCCTTTAACCAGGGGCAGACCCTTGCCCAGTGGCCTTCTTCCCTGCAATAAGCACACTGGTTTCTATTCAGTTTGGGGCATTCTCGGTGGGGGCTGTCCCCCTTACCTTCTCCTGAAGCCAGCTTCTTGAGACGTCTCTGCTTTTCATGTGGATCATCCATGGTGGTGACCAGTAGGATCTTAGCCAGGTTCTGAGTCTGACGGTCACTTATCCTAGCCTGTTGCTCCTCAAGGGTCTCTCTGTTATTGTAGACTCTTTCTGCCACCACTATCAGATCCTGTAGGCTCTTCTTTCCTAGTTTTTCTACACTCTGTAATTTCCTTTTAATGTCTGGAGTGGCTTGGTTAACAAAAGCCATAACTATGGCAGCTTTGGTCTCTGGGGCCTCTGGATTCATAGGGGTGTACTGTCTGAATGCCTCCATGATCCTTTCTAGGAATGCTGCTGGACTCTCATCTTTACCCTGTTTTACATCATATACCTTGGCCAGATTGGTAGGCTTGCATGCTGCAGCCTTGAGACCTGCCATTAGAGTCTGGCGGTAGACCTGGAGCCTCTCCTTACCTTCTGCCGAGTTGTAGTCCCAAGTGGGGTGAGACAAGGGGAAAACTGCCTTTATGAGATCGGAGTTCTGAGTTGGCTGTCTGTCTTCCCCCAGGACAGTCTTCCGGGATTCCATCTGGATTTTCTCTCTTTCTTCAGTGGTAAAGAGAACCTGCAAGAGCTACTGAAAGTCATCCCAGGTGGGCTGATGGGTGAAAAGAACAGTATCCAAAAGACCGATCAGATCTTTTGGGTTATTAGAGAACTTTGCATGTTGAGTTCTCTAATTGTATAAATCACGAGTAGAGAATGGCCAATATAACATTGGTTGTCCCCCTGTTTCATCCGGGGGTCCCATGGCACGGAGGGGAAGGACAGTGGAATTGGCCAGTCCCAGGTTTGAGCCTGGGGCCGCTTGATGGGTCCATCCACATGTCCCTGCTGCTGGCCCATGCATGGGGTCCTCTCCATCTGGGGGGGGGCACTCCCTTGACAGCCCCTGATGCCTCTGCTGGAGGGGCAGACAGGGTGGGGGGGACCTGGTAGGGTGGCAGAAAAATCAGGTCCTCCGTGGGAGTGTCCTGGAAGACAGGGTAAAGCGGTCTCTGGTTCAGACTCCACTTTCTTGTTAGACTTAGGAGTTGGTTTCCGCAGGGCCAGGATCTTGGGTGTAGATCCTGCTTCGGGAGGGAGAAAAGGTTTAATCCAGGAGGGAGGATTCTCTATCATGTCTTGCCAGACCAGTATATAAGGTATTTGGTCAGGGTAGCCGTGTGGTTTTTCTCTGAAGATGACAGTCTTAACCTGTAGAATAATAGGCAGTTGAAAGGTTCCCTCCTGGAGCCATTTTACATTAAAAGCTGGCCACTCAGACATGCAGAAAGTCTGAAACTTTCCCTTTTGTATGTCTGTGCTCAGATTATGAGCTCTCTCCCTGATGTCCAAGAAGTGGTTAATCATCAGGGACAGAGGGGTAGTCTGTGCCTGTCCCATAATGCCTTTAGTCCACAACAAGACACATACACTTACAACAATTAACAAGAACACACTCACACAAACAATCCAACGTGGCTGTGAAGACAAAACTGAAAGGAATTAAGGGAGAATCCGACCACAACAGCAGCTGGCTCTCCTCACAGATGAGGATCTTGTCCTCCAGGTGGGGGTAAGGGATGCCTCTTCCAAAAATTCCCATAAACTTAACAACCAGCACAACAGACAAAACTCCCATACATTTAACAAATAGCAAAACTGACAACAAAAACAAGACACCTGACCGCCTAGGGGGACTTGAACCCCCTGGCTGCCTTGGGGGACCATGAACCCCCTGGTGACTGCCTAGGGGGACTCTAACCTCCTGAAACGGCGGGGGACTCGAACCCCCTGGTGACCGCTTAGGGGGACTCTAACCCCCTGAAATGGAAGGGGACCTGAACCCCCTGCGGGGGCAAGGAACGTCTCCCAAGACCCCCGGTCAATGGCCTACCACGTGTCCGCTTGAGCCAATGTTGACCTAGATACAAGTTGGAATTCCTATGGGTTAAAATGCAGACTGGAGCTCCCAAAGTATGCGTGCAAATAGATAAAAATGAGTGCACTCACCAGCCGGTGCAAGACCCTCCAGGCTGGGGTCTCCCAGATCTCGGTGGAACCTCCAAATGTTATACCCGAGTTTTCGCATCCAAGAGACCACCAAGGAGCCAACACTGATGCAATCACACGAGGGTTTATACGACAAGCTTAAGCTTGGGCCCAAGTATACCCGACTCAGTGGAGTAGGGTAGGGACTCAGACCCCAAGCTTAGTTAATGCAGGGGTATTTATGGGTTCCTGTTACTAAAGTAGGGTGGGGATTCCTGTTACTAAATCAGGGTGGGGGTTTCTGGAACCAAGGCAGGGTGGGGCTTCCTGTTACTAAAGCGGGGGGGGGTCTCTGGAACTAAAACAGGGTGGGGGTCCTTAGAACTAAAAAGCAGGGGAAAGTTCAGCCCTTGGGCACAGGGGTCTGAGATGGCTGCCGGAGGTAAGATGGCTGTACTTATGCTAAGGCTAAACCTGAGGTGGGATGGCCTTAATTTTTCTCTGCCTCCACACCCACAGGACCTGAGACCACGCTGACCCTGTGTGGGCTTTACCCCGCTTTAGCCTCTGGAGCGATGCCCCTCAGTAGAGCAGACTTTTAAAAGTCCTGATTTTGTGCTCCGTTGTTCTGTTGCTTGCCAGGAGCCAGCCCCTCCCCTCACGGTCTATCTTCCCATTGCTTTGGATTCACTTCTCCGCAGGTCCTAACTTTCAGAAAGTGGTCGATTTTCTGTTTCTAGAATTGTTGCTCTTCTCTTTGACCTCCTGTTGGACTTGTAGGTGTTTGCAATGGTTTGATAAGCTATCTAGCTGATCTCCTGCTACCTGATGTCGTCTCAGCCTGCTACTTCTCTGCTATCTTGACTTCTCCCTCCCCACCCTCTGCCACCGTGTATTCTGATATTCTGAATCTAGGCATACTTCTTGACTTTAGTTTAGAAAAAGAGAAAAACACTTTGTATTATATTTGTCTGCTTGGGTTGCCATAACAAAATACCACAGCCTGGATGGCTTAGACAACAGAAGTTTTTTCCCCCCACCATTCTGGAAGTTGGAAGTCCAAGACTATGTTGGCAAGTTTGGCTTTTTCTGAGGCCTCTCTTCTTGGATTGCACCTGGGTGCCTGCTGATTGTTCTCACACGTCTTTCCTCTGGGTGTGTGTACATCCCTGGTGTCTTCTTGTGTGTCCAAATTCTCTTTTATATGGACACCAATCAAATTGGATTAGGACCCACCTTGAGGGCTGTATTTTAAATTAATCACTTCTTTAAAGGCTCTTACCTGAATACAGTTGCATTCTGAGTTACCAAGCCTTCAACATATGAGTTTGGGTGTGACAAATGTAGCCCATAGCAAATGTAACATAGAGTTTTTAAAAATAATCTCTTTCCCTTAAGGTCGGGTTGACTTCCGTAAAAAGGATGAAATATGGAAACAGAAATTTTGAAGACACATCTTAGGAATTTTGAAGATGCCGCTACAATTTTGGGTGATTTCAAAACAGTTTTGTTACACAATAACATGTGGCCCAGAAATATCTTATTTAATGAGCACTCATTATGTGCCAATCATGTGTATATTTTTATACATATACATATGCACATATATATAAATGTGTGTGTGTGTAAATGTAAAAAAAAGTGTGTATGTATGTATGTATAAATATACATATTATTTATTTATTTATTTATTTAAAGATTTTTATTTATTTGACAGACAAATCACAAGTAGGCAGAGAGGCAGGCAGAGAGAGAGAGGAGGAGGAAGCAGGCTCCCTGCTGAGCAGAGAGCCCGATGTGAAGCTTGATCTCAGGATCCTGGGATCATGACCTGAGCTGAAGGCAGAGGCTTTAACCACTGAGCCACCATAATTTATTTTTTTATTTAATGTATTATTTTATTTATTTTTTTATTTAATTGTCAGATAGAGAGAAAGTGAACAGGCAGAAGGAGAAGCAGGCTCACCTCTGAGCAAGGAGCCTGATACAGGACTGGATCCCAGGACCCCCGGGATCATGACCTGAACTGAAGGCTGATACTTAATCAACTGAGCCACCCAGGCATCCCTACACGTATGTATAATTTAATACTCAAAACAAGGCATCCAAGACCAGTAAGTACTGGTCCTATTCACATTTTAGAGGCGAAGAATCATAGCTATAGGGAAGTTTAATCAAATTACCCAAGGTTATTTAACAAAAAATGATAGAACCTAGAATCGAACCTATATGCTATTCTGAATCCACAGTCAAATCTTTCACTAGGTTAATTTCCTTATGATGGAAAAAATAAATCTCTTTCTCTATCCCTGTCTTCCTCTGTCTCTCTCTGTCCTCTCTCAGGAACAAGGAATGCCATTATTATTATCAAGTCACACAGTTATTTTCCTATTACTTCATTTAAGTAAAAAAAAAAAAACTGTTACAGAGATTGTGTAACCAATTGTCATTATAAGCAATTCAACTCTATCAAATAGGCCTTGTAAATACAAAATGAATTCCTTTGAATAAGCCAGCAATTATTTCATTAGTATTTGTTCGCACTGAGCTAGGTATTAGCAGTGTAAGAGTATGTTAAATCTTGCTGTATATATTTGAAGATCTTATAGTCAAGTTGGAATGGAGGTGCATCTTATATGCTAGTAAAACTCAAGACAGTTTGGTGGAGGCTGTCATGAGCATCAGAGTATTTCTGGCATGTAGAGTATATGTAGGGAAACTTCTCTGTGCCAGCACACTGAAAAACTTGCATATGGTCCAGGTTTAATTTCAGAAGTTTGATCGGGAGCTAGGTAGAATGCCCTGTTGTCCTCCATGAACATGCAAAGACAGACTGGTGTCTGAGATGCTGGTACAAGACCATTTCTCACCAACACCCTTATCACCTCTCTGGTTCCAATACTTTTCAACTTGATTCCTCCCTTCTCCCTGACCTTAGGGTACAGGCAAAAGCTATAGCATATTCCAATGCCTAACTGCAATATGGAAATGACTCCTAAGCCACAGAGTTCCACACCATTGATGATGCCTATGGTCTGGCAAATTTTGCTTTGATGTCCTGTGGAAAAAGGGAGGTGACACCATGTTTAAATTACTTTTCCTGTCTATATAAGAAATAAACTGACTCTATCTGGGCTTGTTGTTACTGACCAAAACTATCAGCTTGTTTGACAGGAAGCTTTCTGTAAATGTTAGCTACTACTTCTGTCGTACATCATTTGAGCATTAGAGATTAGTGTGGTCCAGGTATACAAAATCTGTCAACAAATGGAAAGAATTATCATTTATGCTCATTTCACTGTTCATAAGGAAAAATGTGGAATAATATATAATTGCAGACTAGATATACAGAAGTCCAGTGTTCATACAGATTTGATCTTTATCTGGGGATATGATAATCTAGCCCTAAGGAATACAGATATTCTGTCATCATGTGGAATGTTGAGTCTAGCTATTGGGATCAGAAATATCTGGGTACATAATAATACTGAAATCCTTCTTTACTGTGCCAGATACTGTTTCGAGCTTTTAACATGTACCATCTATTTTGATCCTTACAAAAATCTAGAAGGCATGTGTTATTACTGTGCCCAATTGACAGATGAGAAAACAGGATCCCAGGCTCACTAATTTGTCTGGATCCACACAGCAAGTCAGTGCTAAACTTGGAACTGAAACCCAGGATGTCTGACTCTGAAGCTAAACTCAACATGTTAGGAGATCATGAAAATCACAAAGTTGCTTAGAACCTCAATTTTAATGTCCATAAAATGGGAAGAAACATAGGAGTTTCCATATAGGAAAGCTGTTTCTATTATGTATTTTTTAAAGATTATATTTATTTATTTGTCAGAGAAAGAGAGAGAGACAGCACAAGCGGGGGTGTGGGCAGCAGCAGAGTGAGAAGCAGGCTCACCGCCGAACAAGGAGTCCAACGTGGGACCCAATCCCAGGACCCTGGGATCCTGACCTGAGCCAAAGGCAGGAGCTTAACCAACTGAGCCACTCAGGTGCACCAGAAAGCTGTTTTCAAAACCTGTTATTAAAGAACAGAGCTTAATGGCTGACATACAACAGGTACTCAATAGTTGCTTTTTTTTTTACTGTGGTAAAATACATATAAAATTTATTATGTAAAACATTAAATTAAAAAATTTAATTTCATTGTCTTAAAAAATTTTAAATTTAAAAAATTTTAATTTTATTATCTTAAAATTTAAAGTCAGTAGTATTAAATATATTCATACTGTTTACAACAAAGCCATAGGACTTTTTCATCTTGCAAAATGGAAACAATATCCCATTTCCCCTACCCCAGCTCTTGACAAATGTTATACTTTTTTCATGAGTTTTACTGCCCTAGACATATAAGTGGAATCGTATAGTATTTGTCTTTTTGTGACTGGTTCATGTCACTTAGGATAATGTCTTCAGTGTTCATCCATGTACCATGAGTCAAGATTTCTGTCCTTTTTAAGGCTGAATAATGTTCTACTGTATGTACATACCACATTTTCTTTTCATACTTATCCATTAATAGACTCTTGGATTGCTTCCACCTGTTGGCTAATGTGAATAGTGCTGCTATGCTATGTGTGCAAATATCTCTTCAAGACCTTTATTTAAATATTTTTGGATATATACCCAGAAATGGACTTGTAAGATCATACAGTAACTTTAATTTTAATTTTTTAATGAGAAAATTTACTGTTTTCCAGTGACTGAACCATTTTACATTCCCACTAACAGTGCACAGAATTTATGATTTCTTCACATCCTTGACAACACTTCTTATTTTGCATTCATTTTTTTAAAGAGCAGCCATCCTTGGGTGTGCAGTGATATTGTAATTTTGATTTGCATTTCCCTAATGACTAGCAATATTGAGCATCTATTCAAACGTTTGTTGCCAATATGTATATAATTTTGTAGAAATGTGTATTCAAGTCCTTTGCCCATTTTTAAAGTAAGATTAATATTGTTGTTGTTACTGAATTGTTGCTACTGAATTGTAGCAGTTCGTTATATATTCATGATATTAACCTCTTATCAGATACAGGATTTGCAAATATTTTCTCCCATTCTGTAAGCTGATTTTTTCACTCTGTGGATTCTGTCCTCTGATACACAGTTTTTAATTTTAATGTTCAATTTATCTATTTTTCCTGCCTATGCTGTAGGTGTCATATCCAAGAAATGATTGCTGGATTTAATGTTATGAAGGTTTTCCCCTATTTTCTCTCTAGGAGTTTTATAGTTCTTGCCCTTATGTTTAGGTCTTTGATTCATTTTGACTTAATATTTGTATATTAATTTTTATTAATAAAATAAAATAAAATAATAATATATTTAATATTAATTAATATTAATATTTAAATATTAATTTGTATATTAATATTTGTATAAGAGCCCACCTTCACTCTTTCACATGTGGATTTCCAGTTATCTCAAAACCATTTGTTGAGAAGACTTTCCTTCTCCATTAGTAGTTATTAGCACCCTTGTCCAAACTCATTTAGCCATATATGCAAGGGTTTATTTCTGGGCTTTCTATTCTGTTCCATTGGTCTATATGTTTGTCTTCATGCCAGTACCACACTCTTTTGATTAATGTAGCTTTGTAATATGTTTGGAAACCAGGATGTGTGAATTCTCCAATTTTGTTCTTTTTCATGATTTTTGAGGGCTATTTGGAGTCCCTTGATTTGCATTTTCCTGATGATTATTGATGCTGAGCATCTTTTCATGTACCTGTTGTCTATTTGGATGTCTTTTTCAGAAAAATATCTATTTGATTCCTCTGCCCATTTGTGAATTGGATGTTTGTATTCATTGTTATTGAGTTGTGTGAGTTCTTTATATTTTGAATATTAACCCCTCATCCAGTGTATGATTTGCAAAACTTTTCTCCCATTCTTTAGCTTGCTTTTTCATTTTGTTTGTTTGTTTTTTTTTTTTTTGGTAGTTGTTGCTGTTCTTTACAGAATATTTTTAGTTTGTTGTAGTCCCATTTATTGATCTTTGCTTTTGTTGTTTGTGCTTTTGGTGCCATATTCAAGAAATGATTACCAAGACAATGTTGAGAAACTTCTTCCCTACATTTTCTTCGAGGAATTTTATAGTGTAAGGTATGTTTAAGTTTTTGATCCATTTCAAATTAAGTTTTGTAAGTAGTATAAGATAGTAAGTAAGTAGTATAAGATAGTAAATAAGTAGTATAAGATAGAGGTCTGGTTTCATTTTTCTGCATAAAAAATTTCCTTTTTTATTGATCCAGGTGGTTTTTTTTCTATTTTCTTATTATCTTATATTAGTCACCATATAGTACAACATTAGATTTTTTTGTAAAGATTCTATATATTTATTTGACAGAAAGAGAGATCACAAGTAGGTAGAGAGGCAGGCAGTGAGAGAGGAGGAAGCAGGCTCCCTGCTGAGCAGAGAGCCTGATGCGGGGCTATATCCCAGGACCCTGAGACCATGACCTGAGCTGAGGGCAGAGGCTTTAACCAAATGAGCCACCCAGGCACTCCCATCATTAGTTTTTGATGTAACATTCCATGATTCATCATTGGATGTAATACCCAGTATGCCATGCAATCTGTGCCCTCCTTAATACCCATCATCAGGATAACCCATCTCGCCACCCCCATCCCCTCTAAAATCCTCAGTTTGTTTCTCAGAGTCCATAGTTTATCATGCATCCTCTCCACCTCTGATTCCCCACCACCGCTTCATTTTTCCCTTTCTTCTCCTAAGTCCCCCATGCTATTCCTTATGTTCCACAAATATGTGAAACCATATGATAATTGACTTTCTTTGCTTGACTTATTTCACTTAAGATTTTATTTACTTATTTGTCAGAGAGAGAGGGAGACAGAGAGAGAGCATGTAAGCAGAAGCAGAGAAAGTAGTGGGCAGAGGGAAAAGCAAGCTCCTCGCCAAGCAAGGAGCCTGATGCGGGACTGGATCCCAGACCCTGGGATCATGACCTGAGCCGAAGGCAGACACTTAACTGACTGAGCCACACAGGCATCCCTCCCAACACCATTTGTGGAAGACACTACTCTTTCTTCATTAGGTGTCCTTGGCTCACTTTTGTTGAATATTATTTGACATAATATGTGGGGGTTTAATTGTATTGTTGCTTTGGTCTCTGTGTTTATTTTTATGGCAGTACCTTACTGTTTTCATTACTATAGCTTTGGAGTATGGTATGAAATCAGAAGTCTGATGTCTCCAGGTTTGCTCTTCTTTCTCAGGGCTGCTTTGACATTCAGGGCCTTTTGTGGTTGCATACACATTATATAATTGCTTTTCCTAGCGTGCCTAGGTGGCTCAGTCTGTTAAGCAGCTGTCTTCAGCTCAGGTCATGATCCTGGGTTCCTGGGATTGAGTCTCACATTGGGCTCCTTGCTCAGTGAGGAGTCTGCTTATCTCTCCCTCTGCCCATCCCCTCCTGCTCATGCTCTCTCTCTCTCTCTTTCAAATAAATAAATAAATAAATAAAATGATTTTTTTCTATTTCTGTGAAGAATATCATTGGAATTTTAATAGGAATTGCATTGAATCTATAAATGGCTTTGGGTGGTATGGACATTTTAACAAAACTCATTCTTCTGACTCATGAACATGGGATGCCTTTCCATTTGTTTGTATCTTTAATTTCTCTCAACAAAGTCTAGTAGTTTTCATTATACAGATATTACAATTCCTTGGTTAAAATTATTCCTAAGTATTTTATTGTTTTTGATGCTATTGTTAATAGGATAGTTTACTTCTTTTTCAGATGTTTCATTTTTAGTGTATAGAAACGTAATGGATTTATGTGTGTTGATTTTACATCCTGTAACTTACTGAATTTATTGATTAATTCCAACATTTTTTGATCATGTCTTTGGGATTCTGTTTTTTACATACAAAATCATATCACTTGCAAATAATGAAAAATTTACTTCCCCTTTCTGATTCAGATGCCTTTTATTTCTTTGTCTTCCTAATTGCTTTAGCTAGGACTTTCAGTACTATATTGAATAAGAGTGATGAGAGTGGGCATCCTTGTCTTGTTTACCATTGAGTATAATGTTAGCTGTGGGTTTGTCATATAAGGTCTTTATTATGTTGAGGTATGCTCTTTCTATATCCAGTCTGTTGAGAATTTTTATCATGAAGAGATGTATGTATTTTGTCAGATGCTTTTTCTGTATTTATTGAGATAATCATGTGATTTTTATCTTTTATTCTTTTGATTTGGTGTATTACATGTATTGATTCATGTATGTTGAACCATCCTTCCACCCCAGGGATAAGTCTTACTTGGTCATGGTGTACAATCCTTTTAAAATGTTCTTGAATTTGGTTCGCTACTATTATGTTGAGAATTTTTGCATCTGTATTCATTAGGGATGTTGACCCCAAGGGATTTTTCTTGTAGTGCTCTTATCTGGCTTTGGCCTTAGGGTAATGCTAGCCTCATAGAATGAATTTGAGTGCTCCCTCCTCCTCAAATTTTTAGAAGAGTTTGAGAAGAATTGGCATTAATTTTTCTTTTAATATTTTGTAGAATTCACCGGCGAAGTCATCTCATCCTGGGGTTTTCTGTGTTGGGAGGTTTTAATTACTAATTCAGTCTTTTTACTCGCTATTGGCCTGTTCTGATTTTCTGTTTCTTACTGATTCAGTTTTGGTAGGTTGTGTGTTTGTAGAAATGTATCCATTCTTCTAGGTTATCTGATTTAGTGGCATATAACTGTAGACAGTAGTTTCTTATTATCCTATGTATTTCTGCATTATCAGTATAATGTCTTCTCTTTTATTTCTAACTTTATTTGAGTTTTCTCATTTTCTTATGCTAGCTAAAGATCTGTCAGTTCTCTCTTTTAAAAAGCAGCTTACTTTTGTTAATCTTTTCTGTTGCTTTTCTGGTCTCTAATTTATTTTCACTATGATCTTTATTCTTTCCTTTTTTCTGCTAACTTTGGGCTTAATTTGATCTTCCTTTTCGAGTTCCTTGATGTGGAAAGTTAGGTTGTTTATTTGAAATCCTTCTTGATTTCTCAATATATTCATTTATCTCTATAAACTTCTCTCTCAGAACTGCTTTTGCAGCATCCCATAGGTTTTGATATGTTGGGTTTCAATTTTCATTTGAGATTTATTTTATTTCCCTTTTGATTTCTTCTTTGATTCATTGATTTTTCAGAGTGTGTTATTTAGGAGAATCTGGGTGGCTCAGTCGGTTAAGTGTCATACTCTTGGTTTCAGTTCAGGTCATGATCTCAACATCATGAAATGGAGCCCCACCTTGGGCTCTGCACTCAGTACAGAGTCTGCCAGGGATTCTATCTCCTTCTACCCTTCTCCCTGCTTGTGTGGGTGCACACTCTCTCTTTTCCTCTCTCTCTCTCTCAGATGAATGAATGAATGAATAAATAAATAAATAAATAAATACACTTCTTTTTCCTTAGAAGATTTTGTTGTTTAGATTCCCCATATTTGAAGTTTTTTCGGCTTTCTTTTTGTTGATTTCTAGTTTCATACCACTGTGATCAGAAAATATAGTTGAAAAGACTTCAGTTTTCTTAAATTTGCTAAAATTTGCTTTGTGTCCTATGATCTGTCCTGGAGAATATTCTAGTACACTTGAGTAGAATGTGTATCCTGTTGCTGTTGGATGGAATATTCTATATATGCACGTTATATCCGTTTGGTTTACAGCATGTTTTAAGTCCAGTGTTTTCTTTTTTCTTTGTTTATTTTTTAAGATTTTATTTATTTATTTGACAGGGACCACAAGTAGGCAGAGAGGCTGGCAGACGGGCAGGAGTGGGGTTGGGCGGTGGGGAGGAAGGTTTCCCTCTGAGCAGACGTGGGGCTAGATCCCAGGACCCTGGGATCATGACCTGAGCCAAAGGCAGAGGCTTTAACCCACTGTGCCACCTATGCGCCCCAGTCCAGTGTTTTCTTGATTTTTTGTCTGGATGAACCATCCATTGCTGAAAGTGAGGTATTGAATTATCCTCCTATTATTATTATACCATTGTATATTTCTCCTTTCAGATCTATTAGTATTTGCTTTTTTTTTTTTAAAGATTTTATTTATTTATTTGACAGACAGAAATCACAAGTAGGCAGAGAGGCAGGCAGAGAGAGAGGAGCAAGCAGAGAGCCCGATGCGGGTCCCGATCCCAGGACCCTGAGATTATGACCTGAGCCGAAGGCAGAGGCTTTAACCCACTGAGCCACCCAGGCGCCCCAGTATTTGCTTTGATATATTTGGGTGCTCCACTGCATGTATATTTTCTTGTTGTTTTGACTACTTAATCATTATATAATGACCTTCTTTGTCTCTTGTTACCATTTCTGGCTTACAGTCTATTTTGTTGGATATAAGTTTGGCTATCTCCATGTTCTTTTGGTTTTCACTTATGTGGAGTATCTTTATTCATCTCTTCACTTTGATTCTGTTTGTCTTTAAAGCTGAAATGAGCCTCCTGTAGGCAACATATAATTGGGCCTTTTTTTTTAAATCCATCTAAGCACTTCATGCCTTTTGATCAGTGAATTCAATTCCTTTACACTTAAAGTTATTACTCATCTGTAAGGACTTACTATTGTCCTCCTATTGATTGTTTTCTGGTTGTTTTATATTTCCAGTTTTTAATTTTTTTCCCTTTCTTTTGGCCTACCTTTATAAATTTGTGGCTCTCCACAGTTATTTACTCTGTTTCCCTTTTTTAAATGTTCTGTAAATTTGCTTGGGATTTTTTCCTTTGTGGTTTCATGAGGCTTATCTAGAACATCTTATAGATAAAAACATCCACTTTTTTCTGACAGCAATTTATCTGCATTCATTTTTAAAATTTTTTTTTAAATTTCTTCAGTGTAACAGTATTCATTGTTTTTTGCACCACACCCAGTGCTCCATGCAATCCATGCCCTCTCCAATACCCACTACCTGGTTCCCCCAACCTCCCACCCCCTGCCCCTTCAAAACCCTCAGATTGTTTTTCAGAGTCCATAGTCTCTCATGGTTCACCTCCCCTTCCAATTTCCCTCAACTCCCTTCTCCTCTCTAACTCCCCTTGTCCTCCATGCTATTTCTTATGCTCCACAAATAAGTGAAACCCTATGATAATTGACTCTATCAGCTTAACTTATTTCATTTCACTCAGCATAATCTCTTCCAGTCCTGTTCATGTTGCTACAAAAATTGGGTATTTATCCTTTCTGATGGAGGCATAATACTCCATAGTGTATATGGACCACATCTCATTTTTTTAAAAATTTCTTTTCAGCGTAACAATATTCATTGTTTTTGCACCACACCCAGTGCTCCATGCAATCCATGCCCTCTCTAATACCCACCACCTGGTTCCCCCAACAGCTTTGCCTTTTTACTCTTCCCCCCTTTTCTGATGTCAAAATTTACCTCTTTTTATTTGGTGTATTTGTCAACAAATCCAAGTAGTTATAGTTATGTTCAATACTCTTTTCTTTTAATTTTATACTGTAGTTAAGTAATTAATATACCATCCTGTTATAGAATTGGAGTCTTCTAAATCTGGCTATATATTTTTCATTTTATCAGTATGCCGTATACTTTTATATGTTTTCATGTCTGTGATTATTGTCTTTTTATTTCGGCATGAAGAACTCCTTCCAGCATTTCTTCCAAGACAAATCTAGTGGTGATATAACTTCTCAGCTTTTATTTGTCCATGAAAGTCTTTATTTCACCTTCATATCTGAAGGATAATTTTTCTGGATAGAATAATCTTAGCTGGCAGTTTTTATCTTTCACCACTTTGAATATGTCATTTTATTCTCTCTTGGCCTATATGGTTTCTGCTGTGAAATTTGCTGATAGCTCAATGGGTGTTCCTTTGTAGGTTGTACTCTTTTTTTCCTCCCTAGTGGTCTTTAGTATTCTTTTTTAACCTTTGATTTTTGATGGTTTCATTATAATGTGTCATGGAGAAGGCCTTTTGGCACTGGGATAACAGGGTCATCTGTTAGCTTCTTTTCCCCCAGCTTGGGAAG
Organism: Mustela nivalis; assembly: GCF_964662115.1. Lineage (NCBI taxonomy): Eukaryota > Metazoa > Chordata > Mammalia > Carnivora > Mustelidae > Mustela > Mustela nivalis. The sequence goes on from NC_139040.1 coordinate 89,754,278, forward strand.
TTTTTAGCTACAGTTTCCTTAACTAAAATTTCTTCCACCCCTCTCCCTCTCTATTCTTTCCAGAATCCTGATTATTTAAATGTTTGCCCTTTTAATTGAATCCCATAGATCGTGTAGGCTTTCTTTGCTCTGTATTTTTCCCCTTTTTCTGCTGTAAATGTGTTGTTTCAGAATTCCTATTCTGCCAGTCATTTATTCTATCTTCCATCTGCTCTTCTTTACTACAGATGCTTTCTGTTGCATTCTTCATCGCATTCATTGAATTCTTCCACTCCTGAATTTTTTTGGTTCTTTTTTATAGTTTCAATCTGTTTTATAAGAGATTTTGTAAAAATATTTTATTTATTTATTTGAGAGAGAGAATGAGTGAGCAAGCCAGAGAGCATGAGTGGGGGAAGAGTCAGAAGCAGAATCTCCACTAAGTGGTGAGCCTGATGCAGACTCAACCCCAGGACCCCAGGATTAGGACCTAAGCCGAAGGCAGAAGCTTAACGGACTGAGCCACCCAGGTGCCCCTCATTGATCTGCCTTTCTGAGTTATAGCTTGTTGAGTTTCTTCAGTACAAGTATTTTGAATTCTTTATCAGTTGATTGCATTATTCTGTGGTTTTGGGTTCTGTTGCTGGAGAATTATTGGTACCTTTTCACAATGACATATTTCCTTGATTTTTTGAGCTCCTTGTACTTCTGAGTTGCTACTTTCTCATTTTAAGTGTCTTATTATCTTCATATGGTATACTGTTAATTGGTATTGTTTCTCAAGGGAATACCAGACTTATAAGGGATAGAACTGTTGTACTCTTCTTCCCTCTTGTAGCAGCATTTTTAACCTTTGTGTTTTCTCTTGTTATTGCAATTTGCCAAGCTGCCTGCAGAAAGCCTCTCTTTTGTTTTGCAAAACTTGGCATCCCATACAGCTCCAGTTTGTGTTTCCTCCCTTGTCCACAGATTTTGGACCATTTTTCTGAGAGCACTCAGATTATTTTACCTGCTCTCACTGCTACATTAGGGAACACACATAAGTAACTGCCCACATAGTGGCTAGATGGGAGGATTTAGCACTCAGTGCTTTGGGGATACCCATGCCCTGCTGGGGCAGTGTTTCACTGGGGGTATTCCCGAGGGCTTGTGGGCAGATTCCTGCTGAAGTCCTGGGAACTGCATTCCTTTAATGCCTTTTGATATTCCCACCTCCTTTCTTCCTTTTCTTTTCCCTCCCTCCCTCCAGTGATAGAGGTCCTTCCTCAGAAATCAGGGTGCTACTGGAGAGAAATAGGTTTCTCTAGCTACAACAGCACTGAGATATCCAGTCACCCACTGTTTTTGCTCTCCACTCCTTCATGGAAGAGGTTTCCACTTTCCACCTCCTCTCTGGGAAGGTCACTACAGCTGCTGCCAAATAACTCAGATCCTTACAGTGTTATCCTGGTGAAGAAGGTGTCTCTGGTGATACCTCCCTCTACTGTGTGTCCAAACTCATCTCTGTTTCATTCCAAAGGTATGCTGGAATCTCCTTCAGGCAGGCTGGACTCTTAATAGTTTTCTCATGTGTGCATATCTACCCAGGTGTGCCAGTCTCTAGGTTTTCTTTCTGACCACAGCAATAGGGGGTAGGGTGGGTTCACAACTTCCTTGGATCCACAGCCCTTACAGAAATCTTGTTTTATTTATCTTATTTTATTTTTACTACACTTGATCTTAGCCAAAAGGCCGAGAAGTGATGTTTATTTTATTTTATTTATTTTTTATTTTTTTATTTTTGGTTTTTTGGTTTTTTTAATTAATTTTTTATTTTTTATAAACATATATTTTTATCCCCAGGGGTACAGGTCTGTGAATCACCAGGTTTACACACTTCACAGCACTCACCAAAGCACATACCCTCCCCAATGTCCATAATCCCACCCCCTTCTCCCAAACCCCCTCCCCCCAGCAACCCTCAGTTTGTTTTGTGAGATTAAGAGTCACTTATGGTTTGTCTCCCTCCCAATCCCATCTTGTTTCATTGATTCTTCTCCTACCCACTTAAGCCCCCATGTTGCATCACCACTTCCTCATATCAGGGAGATCATATGATAGTTGTCTTTCTCTGCTTGACTTATTTCGCTAAGCATGATACGCTCTAGATCCATCCATGTTGGCGCAAATGGCAAGATTTCATTTCTTTTGATGGCTGCATAGTATTCCATTGTGTATATATACCACATCTTCTTGATCCATTCATCTGTTGATGGACATCTAGGTTCTTTCCATAGTTTGGCTATTGTGGACATTGCTGCTATAAACATTCGGGTGCACGTGCCCCTTTGGATCACTACGTTTGTATCTTTAGGATAAATACCCAATAGTGCAATTGCTGGGTCAAAGGGCAGTTCTATTTTCAACATTTTGAGGAACCTCCATGCTGCTTTCCAGAGTGGCTACACCAGCTTGCATTCCCACCAACAGTGGAGGAGGGTTCCCCTTTCTCCGCATCATCGCCAGCATCTGTCATTTCCTGACTTGTTGATTTAGCCATTCTGACTGGTGTGAGGTGATATCTCATTGTGGTTTTGATTTGTATTTCCCTGATGCCAAGTGATATGGAGCACTTTTTCATGTGTCTGTTGGCCATCTGGATGTCTTCTTTGCAGAAATGTCTGCTCATGTCCTCTGCCCATTTCTTGATTGGATTATTTGTTCTCTGGGTGTTGAGTTTGCTAAGTTCTTTATAGATTCTGGACACTAGTCCTTTATCTGATATGTCGTTTGCAAATATCTTCTCCCATTCTGTCAGTTGTCTTTTGATTTTGTTAAGTGTTTCCTTTGCGGTGCAAAAGCTTTTGATCTTGATGAAATCCCAATAGTTCATTTTTGCCCTTGCTTCCCTTGCCTTTGGCGTTGTTCCTAGGAAGATGTTGCTGCGGCTGAGGTCGAAGAGGTTGCTGCCTGTGTTCTCCTCAAGGATTTTGATGGATTCCTTTCGCACATTGAGGTCCTTCATCCATTTTGAGTCTATTTTTGTGTGTGGTGTAAGGAAATGGTCCAATTTCATTTTTCTGCATGTGGCTGTCCAATTTTCCCAGCACCATTTATTGAAGAGGCTGTCTTTTTTCCATTGGACATTCTTTCCTGCTTTGTCGAAGATTAGTTGACTGTAGAGTTGAGGGTCTATTTCTGGGCTCTCTATTCTGTTCCATTGATCTATGTGTCTGTTTTTGTGCCAGTACCATGCTGTCTTTATGACGACAGCTTTGTAATAGAGCTTGAAGTCCGGAATTGTGATGCCACCAACGTTGGCTTTCTTTTTCAATATCCCTTTGGCTATTCGAGGTCTTTTCTGGTTCCATATAAATTTTAGCATTATTTGTTCCATTTCTCTGAAAAAGATGGATGGTACTTTAATAGGAATTGCATTAAATGTGTAGATTGCTTTAGGTAGCATAGACATTTTCACAATATTTATTCTTCCAATCCAGGAGCATGGAACATTTTTCCATTTCTTTGTGTCTTCCTCAATTTCTTTCATGAGTACTTTATATTTTTCTGAGTATAGATTCTGTGTCTCTTTGGTTAGGTTTATTCCTAGGTATCTTATGGTTTTGGGTGCAATTGTCAATGGTATTGACTCCTTAATTTCTCTTTCTTCTGTCTTGCTGTTGGTGTAGAGAAATGCAACTGATTTCTGTGCATTGATTTTATATCCTGACACTTTACTGAATTCCTGTATAAGTTCTAGCAGTTTTGGAGTGGAGTCTTTTGGGTTTTCCACATATAGTATCATATCATCTGCGAAGAGTGATAATTTGACTTCTTCTTTGCCGATTTGGATGCCTTTAATTTCCTTTTGTTGTCTGATTGCTGAGGCTAGGACCTCTAGTACTATGTTGAATAGCAGTGGTGATAATGGACATCCCTGCCGTGTTCCTGACCTTAGTGGAAAAGCTTTCAGTTTTTCTCCATTGAGAATGATATTTGCGGTGGGTTTTTCATAGATGGCTTTGATGATATTGAGGTATGTGCCCTCTATCCCTACACTTTGAAGAGTTTTGATCAGGAAGGTATGCTGTACTTTGTCAAATGCTTTTTCAGCATCTATTGAGAGTATCATATGGTTCTTGTTCTTTCTTTTATTGATGTGTTGTATCACATTGACTGATTTGCAGATGTTGAACCAACCTTGCAGCCCTAGAATAAATCCCACTTGGTCGTGTTGAATAATCCTTTTAATGTACTGTTGAATCCTATTGGCTAGTATTTTGTTGAGTATTTTCGCATCTGTGTTCATCAAGGATATTGGTCTATAGCTCTCTTTTTTGGTGGGATCCTTGTCTGGTTTTGGGATCAAGGTGATGCTGGCCTCATAAAATGAGTTTGGAAGTTTTCCTTCCATTTCTATTTTTTGGAACAGTTTCAGGAGAATAGGAATTAGTTCTTCTTTAAATGTTTGGTAGAATACCCCCGGGAAGCCATCTGGCCCTGGGCTTTTGTTTGTTTGGAGATTTTTAATGACTGTTTCAATCTCCTTACTGGTTATGGGTCTGTTCAGGCTTTCTATTTCTCACTGGTTCAGTTGTGGTAGTTTATATGATTCTAGGAATACATCCATTTCTTCCAGATTGTCAAATTTATTGGCGTAGAGTTGCTCATAGTATGTTCTTATAATAGTTTGTATTTCTTTGGTGTTAGTTGTGATCTCTCCTCTTTCATTCATGATTTTATTTATTTGGGTCCTTTCTCTTTTCTTTTTGATAAGTCGGGCCAGGGGTTTATCAATTTTATTAATTCTTTCAATGAACCAGCTCCTAGTTTCGTTGATTTTATATATTTTGTTTATATAGTTGGTTGCTCCCACGTTGGGGGCATAGATATTTAAAATTGTTAAATCTTCTTGTTGGACAGACCCTTTGAGTATGATATAGTGTCCTTCCTCATCTCTTATTATAGTCTTTGGCTTAGGCTCTCTCTTTGCTTAGAGGACCCCTTTCAATATTTCCTGTAGAGCTGGTTTTTTTGGTTTCTATTTCATTGATTTCTGCTCTGATCTTTATGATTTCTCTTCTCCTGCTGGGCTTAGGGTTTCTTTCTTGTTCTTTCTCCAGCTCCTTTAGGTGTAGGGTTAGGTTGTGTACCTGAGACCTTTCTTGTTTCTTGAGAAAGGCTTGTACCGCTATATATTTTCCTCTCAGGACTGCCTTTGTTGTGTCCCACAGATTTTGAACCGTTGTATTTTCATTATCATTTGTTTCCATGATTTTTTTCAATTCTTCTTTAATTTCCCGGTTGACCCATTCATTCTTTAGAAGGATGCTGTTTAGTCTCCATGTATTTGGGTTCTTTCCAAACTTCCTTTTGTGGTTGAGTTCTAGCTTTAGAGCATTGTGGTCTGAAAATATGCAGGGAATGATCCCAATCTTTTGATACCCGTTGAGTCCTGATTTAGGACCGAGGATGTGATCTATTCTGGAGAATGTTCCATGTGCACTAGAGAAGAATGTGTATTCTGTTGCTTGGGGATGAAATATTCTGAATACATCTGTGATGTCCATCTGGTCCAGTGTGTCGTTTAAGGCCTTTATTTCCTTGCTGATCTTTTGCTTGGATGATCTGTCCATTTCAGTGAGGGGAGTGTTAAAGTCCCCTACTATTATTGTATTATTGTTGATGTGTTTCTTTGATTTTGTTATTAATTGGTTTATATAGTTGGTTGCTCCCACGTTGGGGGCATAGATATTTAAAATTGATAAATCTTCTTGTTGGACAGACCCTTTGAGTATGATATAGTATCCTTCCTCATCTCTTATTATAGTCTTTGGCTTAAAATCTAATTTATCTGAGATAAGGATTGCCACTCCTGCTTTCTTCTGATGTCCATTAGCACGGTAAATTCTTTTCCACCCCCTCACTTTAAATCTGGAGGTGTCTTCGGGCTTAAAATGAGTTTCTGGGAGGCAACATATAGATGGGTTTTGTTTTTTTATCCTTCTGATACCCTGTGTCTTTTGACAGGGGCATTTAGACCATTTACATTCAGGGTAACTATTGAGCGATATGAATTTAGTGCCATTGTATTGCCTGTAAGGTGACTGTTACTGTATATGGTCTCTGTTCCTTTCTGATCTACCACTTGTAGGCTCTCTCTTTGCTTAGAGGACCCCTTTCAATATTTCCTGTAGAGCTGGTTTGGTGTTTGCAAATTCTTTCATTTTTTGTTTGTCCTGGAAGCTTTTAATCTCTCCTTCTATTTTCAATGATAGCCTAGCTGGATATAGTATTCTTGGCTGCATGTTTTTCTCGTTTAGTGCTCTGAAAATATCATGTCAGCTCTTTCTGGCCTGCCAGGTCTCTGTGGATAAGTCAGCTGCCAATCTAATATTTTTACCATTGTATGTTACAGACTTCTTTTCCCGGGCTGCTTTCAGGATTTTCTCTTTGTCACTGAGATTGTAAATTTTACTATTAGGTGACGGGGTGTGGGCCTTTTCTTATTGATTTTGAGGGGTGTTCTCTGAACCTCCTGAATTTTGATGCCCGTTCCCTTTGCCATATTGGGGAAATTCTCCCCAATAATTCTCTCCAGTATACCTTCTGCTCCCCTCTCTCTTTCTTCTTCTTCTGGAATCCCAATTATTCTAATGTTGTTTTGTCTTATGGTGTCACTTATCTCTCGAATTCTCCCCTCGTGGTCCAGTAGCTGTTTGTCCCTCTTTTGCTCCGCTTCTTTATTCTCTGTCATTTGGTCTTCTATATCACTAATTCTTTCTTCTGCCTCATTTATCCTAGCAGTGAGAGCCTCCATTTTTGATTGCACCTCATTAATAGCTTTTTTGATTTCAACTTGGTTAGATTTTAGTTCTTTTATTTCTCCAGAAAGGGCTTTTATATCTCTCAAGAGGGTTTCTCTAATATCTTCCATGCCTTTTTCGAGCCCAGCTAGAACCTTGAGAATTGTCATTCTGCACTCTAGATCTGACATATTACCAATGTCTGTATTGATTAGGTCCCTAGCCTTCGGTACTGCCTCTTGTTCTTTTTTTTGTGTTGAATTTTTCCGTCTTGTCATTTTGTCCAGATAAGAGTATATGAAGGGGCAAGTAAAATACTAAAAGTTTGGCAACAACCCCAGGAAAATATGCTTTAACCAAATTAGAAGAGATCCAAAATCGTGAGGGGGGAGAAACGGCATAAAAAGAGGTTCAAAAAGGAAGAAAGAAAAAAAAAGAACAAAGAAAAGAAAAAAAAAAGAAAAGAAAAGAATTAAAAAAAAAACACTTAAGAAAAATTTAAAAAAGAAAAAATATATATATTAGATAAACTACTAAAAAATCGTTAAAAAAGAAAAAGGTAACAGTTAAAAAAAAATTTTACCCGAAGGCGAGGAAAAAAACAACAAAAAATGAAAAAGACAAAAATTAAATTAACTGCAAGACTAAAAAAAATCACAGGGAAAACGCCATCAGTTCCGTGCTTAGCTTTCTCCTCCTCTGGAATTCTGCTGCTCTCCTTGGTATTGAAACCGCACTCCTTGGTAGGTGAACTTGGTCTCGGCTGGATTTCTTGTTGATCTTCTGGGGGAGGGGCCTGTTGTAGTGATTCTCAAGTGTCTTTGCCCCAGGCGGAATTACACCGCCCTTACCCGGGCGGGGTGAGTAATCCGTTCGGGTTTGCTTTCAGGAGCTTTTGTTCCCTGAGCGCTTTCCGTAGAGTTCCGGAGGACGGGAATACAAATGGCGGCCTCCTGGTCTCTGGCCCGGAGGAGCCGAGAGCCCAGGGCCGCACTCCTCAGGGCGCCCTCAGAGAACAGCGCCCAGTCACTCCCGTCTGCCTGACCTCCGGCTGCGCTCCGAGCTCACCAAGCCTGCGACCGGTTCAAGGTCACCCCGAGCTGCGAGCTTACTGTCGGCTCTGTCTCTGCAGCCGGCTTTCCCGTTCCAATACTCGCAAGCTCTGTGACACTCAGACACCCCCGATCCTTCTGTGACCCTGCGGGACCTGAGGCCACGCTGACCCCGCGTGGGCTTCGCTCCGGTTTAGCCTCTGGAGCGATGTCCCTCAGCAGAACAGACTTTTAAAGTCCTGATTTTGTGCTCCGTTGCTCCGCCGCCTGCCGGGAACGGGCCCCTCCCCCGGGGTCTGTCTTCCCGTCGCTTTGGATTCACTTCTCCGCCGGTCCTACCTTTCAGAAAGTGGTTGTTTTTCTGTTTCCAGAATTGCTGTTCTTCTTCTCTTCGATCTGCCGATGGATTTTCAGGTGTTTGCAATCTTTAGATAAGCTATCTAGCTGATCTCTGGCTAGCTGAAGTAGTCTCAGCCTGCTACTTCTCCGCCATCTTGACTCCTCCCCTGTTTATTTTATTTTTAAAAGATTTTATTTATTATTTATTTGACACACAGAGAGAGAGAGAGAGAGAGAGAGAGAGAGAACAAGCACAAACAGGGGGAATGGCAGGCAGAAGAAGAAACAGGCTCCCCACTGAGCAAGGAGCCTGATTCGAGATTACATCCCAGGAACCTAGAATCATGACCTGAGTCAAAGGCAGACACTGAACCCACTGAGCCACCCAAGTATCCCACTGTTTGTTTATTTTTGGATGCACAGGTAGGAGCAAATCTTCTTGGGTCCCTGGATGTAAGGTGCACTTTTGTTCAGTTATAGATGTCTATTTATTTAAGAAGTGGGGATAAAAAAGAACAAATTATGTTGCCATGATGCTGCTGCAACTCTAGTTGGGGACTTTAAAATAACTTTCTCAACAATGGATAGATCATCCACTCATAAAATCTGTAAGGAAACATTGGACTTAAACTATACAATAGGTTAAATGTACCCAACATACATTTACAGAACATTCCATCCAAAAGCAATAGAATATGTATTCTCCTCAAGTGCATACGGGATATTCCTAGGATAGATTATATGTGGGCCATGAAACAAGTCTTAATAAACTTAAGAACATTTTAATCATATCAAGCATCTTTTCTGACCACAATGGTATGAAACTAGAAATCAACTACAAGAAGAAAACTAAACTCACAAATATGTGGAACCTAAAAATATCCTACTGAACAACTAATAAAAGAAAAATCAGGAAGAAAAGAAAAATCAGAAAATATATTCAGAGAAGGAAAGGAAGCACTAAAACTTATGGGACATAGCAAAAGTTGTTCTAAGAGGGAAGTTTATAATCATAAATGCCTACAATAAGAAAAAGATCACAAACAACCTAACTTTATGCCTCGGGTAACTTGAAAAAGGACAAACTAAGCCCAAAGTTAGTAGAAGGAAGAATACAACAAAGATCAAAACGGACACCTGAGTGGCTCAGTGGGTTAAAGCCTCTGCCTTCAGCTCAGGTCATGATCCCATTGGGCTCTCTGCTCGGCAGGGAGGCTGCTTCCTCCTCTCTCTCTGCCTACTTGTAATATATGTCTGTCAAATAAATTTTTAAAAATGTTCAAAGATCAAAGCAAAAATAAGTGAAATAGCAACTAAAAAAAGGAAAAAATTAAGAGCTGTTTATTTAAAAAGATAAACAAAATTGACAAAATATCACATAAAAGAAAAAAGAGGATTCAAATAAATTATAAATGAAAGAAAAGACATTATAACACATACCATATAAAGGACCACAAAGACTACTATGAATAATTATATGCCAACAAATTGGACAACATAGAAGAAATGGATAAATTACTAAAAACAATCTACCAATACTGAATCATGAAGAAATAGATAATCTGAGTTGGGGGAAGTCAGAGTGGGAGAGACTGTGGACTCTGAGAAACAAACTGAAGGTTTGGGGGAGGTGGGTTGGGTGAGCCTGGTGGTGGGTATTATGGAGGGCACATATTGCATGGGGCACTGGGTGTGGTGCATAAACAATGAATTTTGGAACACTGAAAAAAATTTAAAAATCTTTAAAAATAAAAATAAAAAAATTTTAAAAATAGATAATCTGAGCAAACCAGTTATTAGTAAGGAGACAAAAGCAGTAATAAAAAATGTCCCAAGAAAGAAATGTCCAGGACCATATGCCATCAATTCTTCTCAAACTCTTCCAAAAATTTATGAAGAAGGAACCCTTTCAAACTCATTTTATGAAGTAGCACTACCCTGATACCTAAGCCATACAAGGATACTACAAGAAAATAAAATTAGAGGTCGGTATCCCTGTTGAACACAAATGCAAAAATCTTCAACAAATATTATCAAATTGAATCCAGTAGCATATTAAAAAGATTGCACACAATGATCAAGTGAAATTTATCCATGGGATGCAGGGGTGCTTGGGGCTCAGTGGGTTAAAACCTCTGCCTTTGGCTCAGGTCATGATCCCAGGGTCTTGGGATTGAGCCCCACATTGGGCTCCAGCCCCACATTGGGCTCTATGCTCAGCAGGAAGCCTGCTTCCCCACCTCTCTCTGCCTGCTTGTGATCTCTCTCTGTCTAAAAAATAAAAAATAAATAAAATTATCCATGGGAAGCAAAGATGTTTCAACATCTACAAATTGGTAAGTGCAATACATCACATTCACAAAATAAAGGATAAAAATATAATTTCAATAGATAAAGATCATTTGACAAAATCCAACATTCTTTTGTAATGAGAATTCTCAACAAATTAGGTAGAGTAGAAATGTACTTCAACATAATAAAGGCCATACATGACAACGCCATATGTGACATCATAATAATTGGTGGAAAGCTAAAAGCTTTTCCTCTAAGATCAGGAACAAGAATGAGTGCCCATTCTCACCAATATTTTCAACATATTATTAAAAGTCCTAGCCAGAATAATTAGACAAAATAAATAAATAAAGTAAATAAGGTACCCAAATCAGAAAGGAAGAAGTAAAATTGTCTCTTTTTGCAAATATGATATTATATATAGAAATATTCTATATTATATATAGAAATGACATGATATTATATATACACACAGTTGAGTGACCTAAAGACTCTACCAAAATTTTGTTAGAACTAATCAGTGAATTCAGTAAAGTTGTAGGATACAAACTCAATATGCAAAAATCAGTTGCATATCTATTCAGTAACAAAAAACAATAGGAAAGAGTAAATAAAATAATCTATTTACAATTGTATCAAAAATCATAAAATACTTAGGAATTAATTAAACCAAGCAATCTCCAGATTCAGTGTAATCCCTATCAAAATTCCAATGGCATTATTCACGGAAATTAAAGAAAAAAAGTCCTAAAATTTGTATGGAACCACAAAAGACCCTGAACAGCCAGAGCAATCTTGAGAATGAATAACAAAGCTGCAGGCATCACAGCTCTTGATTTCAAACTATTTTACAGAACTATAGTACTCAAAACAATGTGGTATTGGCATAAAAAAGACACATAGATTAGTGGAGTGGAGGAGACAGTCCAGAAATAAACCTGCAAATAAACCTGGTCAATTAATTTATGACAGGATGCAAGAATATACAATAGGGAATCGATAGTCTCTTTAATAAATGGTATTAGTAAACTATATAGTCACATGCAAAAAAAAATGAAACTGGATCCCTATTTTACCCCATAAAAATAATCTCAAATGAATTAAAGATTTAAATGTAAGACCTGAAATTGTATAACACTTAGAAGAAAATATGGGATTGGTTCCTTGACATTGGCCTTGGCAATGATTTTTTTGACACCAAAAGCAAAGGCCACAAATGCAAAAATAAGTGGGAGTACATCAAACTAAAAAGCTTCTGCTCAGCAAAGTATATTGTCAATAAATGAATGTTACATACAACCTATGTAATGGAAAATAGTATTTGAAAACTACCTGATAAGGGGTTAATATCTAACATATACAAGGAACTCATACAACTCAATAGAAATCAAGCAAATAACCCAAATAAAAATTAAGGACTGGAATAGGCATTTTTTTCCAAAAAAGACATGAAAATGGCTGGTATATACATGGAAAGGTGCCCAACATCACTAATCATCAGGGATATACAAGCCAAAACAACAATGTGATATCACCTCAGACCAGTTAGGATGACTATTATCAAAAAGACAAGAGATAAGAAACTCTAGTGAGAATGTAGATAATAAGGAAATCTTGCACGTGTTCTTGGGAATTTAAACTGGTACAGTTGCTGTGGAAAACAGCATGGAGATTTCTCAAGGAATTACATAGAGCTAGCCTATGATCCAGCAGTCCTACTTTTGGATATATCTCCATAGGAAAAAAACCAAAGATCTTAAAGAGGTATCTCTACTCCCATGTTCTTTGCAGCCATAGCCAAGATATAGATACGAGCTAAGTGTCTGTCAATGGCTGAATGAATAAGTAATGTGGGATTATACACACACACACATACACACACACACACACACACACACACACACACACACACACAATGGAGTATTATTTAGCCTTAAAAAGAAGGAAATATTTTTTAAAAGATTTTGCTTATTTATTTGACAGGAGAGAGAGATCACAAGTAGGCAGAGAGGCAGGGAGAGAGAGACGGGGAAGCAGGCTCCCTGCTGAGGAGAGCCTGATGTGGGAGGAGAGAGCCTCTTCCCTGATAAGGAGAGAGGTCCCAGGTCCCTGAGACCATGACCTAAGCCGAAGGCAGAGGCTTAACCCACTGAGCCACCCAGGCGCCCCCAAAGAAGGAAATCTTGCCATTTATGACAATATGGTTGGCTCTGGGGGACATTATGCTAAGTGAAACAGTCCAGACAGAGAAAAACAAATACTGCATGGTATTACTTATATGTGGACTTCTTTAGAAAAGAAGAACAAAAACAAAATAGAACTCAGAAACAGAATAGAAAAATGGGCTTTGGATGGAAGAAATGGGGAGAGTTTGGTAAGAGTACATACTTTCTTGCGCGTCTAAAGATCTAATGCATAGCATGATGACAAGAGTTGATATCACTGTATTTTATAATCGAAATTTCTAAGAAGGTAGAACTTAAATGTTCTCTCCAAAAAAGGGAGTAAATGTGCAAGCTGATGGATTTATATGAGGTGTTCATTAACTGGATGGGAAGAATCCTTTTACAATGTATCAAATTATCATGTTGTACACTTCAAATATCTTACAGTTTTTAATGCCAGTTATACCTCAGTAAAGCTGAAAGAAAAAGAGTAAAGGGAAGGAGAGTGATGAGGGGTGGATATGGGAGTGCAGACGTGAAAACATATGGTTTCAAAGAATATAGAAATGTTTAGTATGACCAGATGAAGGGTGTATTATGCCGGTATGGGGGACTAAGAAGTAAAGAAGTAGGATCCATTCAAGCAATTGGATTAGAAATTATATTGAAGAAGTAACAGAAAAAGTTCTAACACTTTAGTTGACAGCCCATTTTTTTTTTTTTTTAGTCTTAGCTACAGTAATTGTTAGCAAAGGCCCCTCTTCTATACCTATTTTAGTTAAAATACATCATGACATTAAAAAAAAACCCTTGTTTTCTGTTAAAAATAGACTCTGAAAATCAATCTGAGGGGTTTGAAGTGGCAAGGGGGTGGGAGGTTGGGGTCCCAGGTGGTGGGTATTATGGAGGGCACGGATTGCATGGAGCACTGGGTGTGGTGAAAAAATAATGAATACTGTTATGCTGAAAATAAATAAATTTAATTAAAAAATATTTTAAGATATTTATTATTTTTCTGATACTCACTAGTATATTTGCAGAGAATTTGGGGTAGATCTGGGAAGAACTGGCTGAAAAGCATAAGGAGATAGGATGAAAAGGATTTACTGCTGTATCAGTTTAAAAAAAAAAGAAAGAAACCAGGGAGAATTAGTAGACCATAATTAAATGAAAAACTATATTCTTGTGACTCTTAAATACCTCTGGATTGGACAGGGGCAAGTCATTAAAGATTTATTGGTCTCGGTTTCTCACTTATAAAATGGGATAACAATATATAAAGCTGTTTTGTGAGGAATAAAAGAGATAATATACATTAAGTGCTTAGTATATTGGAAATCATTAAACGAATTTGTTATGTATTTATTTTAGCCAAAGAGAAAAATGTGTTCCTTTCTTTTTAAATATCACAAAATTGATTGCATGTTAATACAGATTTTCTGTATATTCTTTAAATGTGGGAAGTGGTGTGTGTATATATGCAAGTGTCTATGCAATGTGTCTATAGATGCTTCTGCTTTTTGAAGTCATTAAAGCCACAGTTTTGTATTTTAAAAAGACAAAGTCTTATTGACTAAATCATTTTCTACCTTCAAGCTTTCTTCTTTCTCATAAGTCTTATGTTCTTCTTTCTGTTAATACTAGGTTTTTAGAGACTATCCTGTCTTAGAGTCTAGAAAGGAGTCTTGGATCTTCTTTCTGTTATGTATAGCCTCTTGGTGTCACCACTCTATCCTTCAGGGTCTGGTTGGATAATTTCTCTGGGGAAGGTGTGTAGAGGGGAGCGTGGAATTTGGCAGTTTGTCTTCAGAGTTGTGACTTTTGACTTGTAAATATCTTTTTAAAAAAAAGGCTATGAGGCTGCTCTTTCCTAGAATCTTAGAGGCATAAAGTTGAATATCTTCACCCTCAAGGGAAGTAAGCCAAGATGAGCATCTTGTTCCCTTCCTTGTCCTCAATCTGCTCTAGTTCACCAGACTCAGAAAAATTTTGAGATCAAGATAGGGGAATTGCTGAGTTCTTAGCTTCAGGAACAGATCTTTCTGATTTCTCTGGTGGCCCTATCTCTGGTGGCCCCCTAGGACTGGGAATACCAATCCCTAAGAGAGCCTGGGACTGGTGGGTGAACACTTGAAGAATCCATAGGGCTGGAGAGTATATTCTTTGAGAGGATTCTGGGGTTGGTGTAAGTGTAGATATATTAACTTTTTATGTCATAATAGTGTTTATTTTCCAGACTATTCATTTTTAGAGTTACATTGATTTAATTAAAAATATTAAGTACAGGTCATATGTAGATGAGACAAAAACTGTGAAGATGGCATGGATTATTAAAATGGTAGAAATGCTGCTTAATGTCATATTATGTGTTGAGAACTGAACTGGTCACTGTGTGGATAGGCACGGAAAAACGAGTCCAGTTTCTAGTCCTCAAACACCTCAGAGCTGCCTAAGAGAATTTTTATAGCATCTGATACACAAGCAAGACATCTACAGAGGAAAAAAAAATCTATACTAATTTCAGACTAGAAGGGATGTTTTTCCTATCAGTGTTAATGCCAAAATTAATTTTAATCCAAGAAATATGTCTACCATATTTCATGCAGCATGGTGTCTATTAGATATGAAAAGGCCAATGAAACGGGGGTCTTTCCTCTCAAAGGTATCACAAACTAGTGAGGGGGTGAACACTAACAGAATAGCATGACAAAGGACTATAGCTACTGGATTTGGAGTCTGTATAGAGTGGTGAGAAGGAAAGAAAAAGAGAAAGAGGAGACAGTGAAATAAGTTGAATGAATGGGCAAAGGAGAAGGAAAATGAGGAAATATGTCTCATTATGAATGTGAAAGCTCTAAACATACTTAGTAATTTTATCAGTCACTGGGTTCACATCTTTGATTCTTACCTATAGGAAAATGGCTCTATCATGGTGTCTTGCTGCCCTTTCATGTATCCATATAGGCAAAGGTCTAAGCCACAGCTAATCTGAGTCCTATAAGAACACATTGTGATTTGCGGGGCTCCTGGGTGGCTCAGTGGGTTAAAGCCTCTGCCTTCGGCTCAGGTCATGATCCCAAGGTCTGGGATCAACGCCAGCACCTGGCTCTCTGCTCATCCGGGAGCCTGCTTCCCTTCCTCTCTCTGCCTGCCTCTCTGTTTACTTGTAATCTCTGTCTGTCCAATAAATAAATAAAAATCTTAAAAAAAAAAAAAAGAACACCTCGTGATTTTCTCAGAACACAGGAAGCCAAGAGGCTATGGAAACTGCTACAAGGCCATTTACTTACATTACTGTCTCCTTTAGGAGGCTGTCAGGAGACAATTTCTCATCTTTTCCCTGATTCTGAGGAGATAGGAAGCTTTCTGTTGTGTTCCTCAATATAGAGCTGGGGAATATAAAGTCACTTAGCTGTTGTCTAGATTTGGCTCCTAGCGACAAAGTACCTCACAATTTGTGTGTAATCTCCTGGCCCCCTTTTTTCTGTTATCCTTTTTGTTATGTGAGACAAAAATCACAGGTACCTTTGGCTAATCTTCCTTTACTATCTACGTAAGTAATAAACTGTCTAAATCTAAAAGTGTTTCATTACATCTTTTTAGGTCAAAGTAGTCAGGCCTTGACTTTGGCCTTGCCTTGTTTTTATTACTGAGATTGACAAATTTTATATCCAATGTGGGGCTGTAAATTTAAATTTAAAATATCCTTTTAGAAAACATGGGGCTTCATAGGCCAAGTTAGTAGATAAGATAGATTTCCTGGCATCTGGTAGCACATGTTGTCACTTGTGTGGTACACAAAAGAGAAAGTAGTGTTCTCCTAGTAAGGGATTATAATAAGACCTGTTAGGAAGGGTAAGACTCCTCATGATCAGGTAGTGCAGTCTTTGGCCTAGGAAGTGGGAAAGGTTAGAGGAATCAAGGTATTCTCACAGGAGCTCTGTGAGCCAGGTTAGGGGTAGGATTCCCATGGTTCAGCTAGTGTTACCTGGTAATAAATGTTTGGAGGTCAAGTGGCTAGAAGTAAGATCATAATGAGCTGCTCAACTGATGTTTTGTTTTTATTAAAAGTGCATTGTTGAGACCTGTGATTAACCATTTAAAACCAAAGTAAATTTGAAGATAATGTTTATCATGCAGGTTACTTTCTCTGTGCCATGCTTTTCCCCCACCCCTTGAGCTTTCAGCAACAATGTGATCCAGAGGTGCCTGAGATAAAACTCTTTGTTCTGTGTTTCTGTTAAAAGAAAAAAAGAGAGAGAAAAGCACGTAATAAAGTGTAGGGAAGTTTGCCATGGAGAATTTTTTTAAAAAGTTAATGTAATTTCTAAATGAGGTTCAGGATGATTCATTGCATGTACAGTTGTAAAAATGTGTAATTGGTTTGAAATGTGATACATGTTTTAAATTTGAATGTTTATAAAGTATTAGAAAATTCTTTGGATATCCCAGGTTTTCACTGTATAATGATATTTTGTTGGTTGGCAAATTAAAGATCTCATCCTCAGTGGCCTTGGCTGCCCACTAGCAAGAGTGCCTGATAAGGCCCAACAAAATTCAAGGCCTGCTTGCCAAGAAAAGTTTCTTCAAATAATAGCAACTTCACAACACTGAATCCCTCTGGAAGTCAAAGAAAAACTGCTGTCTTTTGCAAACTAAAAAGACAGTATGTTCCTGATAGAAAATTTATAACTCCTACAAAAGTTTGCCATTTATCTTATAGTAACGGAGGTGATACTACAGGGGACTTTGGCCCCACCTGTTACTGGCAGATAGACTCCATTCAGATTTTTAACCCCCTCTTCTTAGAGGCCTATAAGGTTAAATGCCCTTTTAGAAAAAAAGGAAGGTGAGACCTCTCAGGTTAAGTAGCCAGGTATGGAATTGGACCCTGGTGAGTAGTAGTAGCAGACCTGGTTACTGAAGTGTTCAGTGCAAGGTAGAGAACTAGTGCTTAACCATCATGATGATGAAAATCCTAATGAGTTGCATCCTTAGTTACAGTTAGAGATAAGAGTTGAAGACCTTTTAAAGTTAAAGTATTCCATGGTTGTTATTCACTCTCCTGGCTGTTGGGAAAGCAAAACTATTTCCCCCTGATCATTAGCTATAGTCACATATAAAGTACTCCCTGGTAATGAAGAGTTGTGAGATCCTCAGAGATGTGTTAAGGTCTGCTCTTACAATGACTAGGAAATGGGGAAATTAGAGATAAGTTTGAGCAAAAGCCTAATGAAACTAGAGGCTTGGCCCCTTTGACTAGCAAGTGAGGGAGCCATGCTAGTTTTGGTGGATGAGAGGGGATGGAAATCTCTGGATTACCTAAAGATGGACCCATGCTCGAAGCCAGCATGGCCATATGCACCTTGGCTATTGGATGACATGAGCATGGAAAAACATGTAAAGACCCATCAGGACTTGTTGCAGTGGATCTTTACATGTATAATAAAATGGTAGTCTACCCGAGATGAGTTTTTGTCATCTGATAAACACATATGGATGAGAACAGGGAAGCTATAAATTCCCTTATGGTCACTATAACATGAGTCTGGATTTATAATGGAGGACATGAGTGCTCAGATGAGGTATTTATCTAGGGACAGACTGACTGGTTTGTTTAGTTGGTAGTACCAGGCTGTCAGGGACAATTACAATTACAATTCTCTTGAACCCCAGAAATCACATCCAGATTCTGTCCAACAAATTGTCAGAATGGAAGCCTGGACAATAGACCAGGAAAATGTCTTTTAGGATAATGAAGAGAAAACAAACAAACAAATAACTGACATTCTAAACCATAGAGTCATGCTCATGCTCATGCCTATTTCTTGGTTTATAGACAGCCATCTTCTTGCTAGGGTCTCACATGGCAGAAGGGTCAAGAGAGCTCTCTGGGTTCTCCCTTATAAACACACTAGACCCATTCATAATGGCTCAATTTTCTTGAACTAATCACGTTCTTAAGTCTGCACTTCCAAAATCATTGGGGATTAGGATTTTTTTTATTTCTTTTCAGCATAACAGTATTCATTGTTTTTGCACCACACCCATGCAATCCGTGGCCTTCTTAATACCCGCCACCTGGCTCCCCCAACCTCCCACCCCCTGCCCCTTCAAACCCCTCAGAGTCCATAGTTTTTCAGAGTCCATAGTCTCTCATGGTTCACCTCCCCTTCCAATTTCCCTCAACTCCCTTCTCTCCATCTCCTCATGTCCTCCATGTTATTTGTTATGCTCCACAAATAAGTGAAACCATATGATAATTGACTCTCTCTGGGATTAGGATTTTTAGCATATGAATTTTAGGGGGATATAAACACTCAGTTCATTGCACCCGTGAGGGAAACTCACTATCAGGACATAAGAAAACTATAAAACTTAAAGATCCTGGCTGTAGTTGGGACTGATCCATGGCCAGCTTTGGAATTTACCATGGGCAAACAGGAGGACCAAGAGGACCTTGCTGAAGTTTGTGTTGTTTGAGATACTGTTGATCCAACACCTTCAATATCACTTCTTTATCCAGATTTTGCCAACCTTCAGGACAAACAAGATTAAGACAAAGGCTAGGGTCCTTCCTTCCCTGAGAGAGTCTGGAGGCCTTTTGTTGGGTGTGATTATAAGGGAGAACACAGAGAGCTCTCTTGACCCTTCTGCCATGTGAGACCCTAGCAAGAAGATGGCTGTCTATAAACCAAGAAACAGGCTTTCACACCCGGATACTAATATGTTCGCCCCTTGATCTTGGACTTCCTGAAGCTCTATGAGAAAGGTTGTTGTTTAAGCCACTCAGTCTATTGTATTTTGTTAAGCAGATGAATAGACTAAGACAATGGGCAAATTATCACTCTCCTCTTTGGAGCTCCCCTGGTATAACAGCTTGGTTAACATGACTCTATGGGTGTGTTGGGGACATGATGGAAATGAAGGTTACCAAAACCTTTCAACTCTTTGGACATAGGTACACAAGCACTATGAGGCTGAGTAGCACCCATGAGCATGGCCAGTATGGTATGCTAAATGATGCCAGCCCCCAAAATGTTCACATACTAATCCCCAGAACTGGTGAATATGTTACATGACAAAGCGAACTAAGCAGGTGTGATTTAGTTAAGAATCTTGAGATGGGGAGCTTATGCTGGATTATCCAGATAGACCCAATGTGATCATAAGAATCATTATAGTCCTTATAAGAGGGAAGCAGAAAGTCAGAAGAGAGAATATTCTATGCTGCTGGTATTGAAGATAGAGGAAAGGGCCATGAGCAAATGAATTCAGGTAGCCGGTAGAATATGGAAAAGGCAAGAAAATGGATTCTTCCCTGAAGTCTCCAAAAGGAATGCAGGCCTGCTAATGCTTTAATTTTAGAATTGTGACTTTCAGAATTGTAACAGAATAAAATTGTGTTGCTTTGAGCCAGAAATTTATGATAATTTGTTATAGCAGCTATAGGAAAATTATACAGCCTCACATTAACTAGATTTGAAATAAATCTCAGATTGAGCAATTGACTTATGAAACTTTACACGTGGGCCTTTGGGGGCCAGTTCCCAGTAAAGTGGTTGTAACATACTTTTCTTGACTTTAAGGGATATTCCCTATTTAGAAATACCACAGTGAGAACAGTGGTATTGATGTGAATGCAAAACCAGGAGTCTGTCTGACTTCCCGAGTCTAGTCAAGTAGTTACTATAAGGCAATAAAGATATCATGGTGGTAATCAAGGAGTAGTGGAGGCAGAGATGCTTAAAGAAACCATATAATCTTATATTATTTCTGTGTGTCTGGTGAAAAAGGCCAATGGTATTTGACACTTCACTTTGAACTACTATAAACTCAATTCAGTAGTCTCCCCCATCCCTGCAATTCCAGATAGCATAAAGATGACTGGGCATTTTTTGCAGACTGAAGGATTCTGATGTCGCAGTGTTGAGCACTGCTGATTTCTTCTTCAGCATCACCCTGGATATACATGATCAAAGCTAATTTTCCTTCATGTGGGTCAGATTAAAATATATGTTTACTCTGCTGCCTCAAGGCACTGTGAACTCTCCCATGATTTCTCATCATTGAATAGGCTGAGACATAGAAAAGACTGAAACCTCACCACAGGCTTTCTAGTAACATTACATGGATGACATTATTCTTGGCTGGAAAGGCTAGACAGGATACAGACTGCCTTAGTTAAATGGTACAATATGTGAGTAACCAGGGCTGAAGGATTAACTCTGACAAGAACCAGTGGCCAGCAATGCAAGCAATACTCTTAGTAACCATATGGGCTGATGCCCAGAGAACAATCCCTAGACTTATTATAGAAAAACTGATTACCTTAAAACTCTAGCAAACAAAAGGGGGCACAACATCTGATAGACTTGTTCAATACTTGAAGTTCATCATACCTCACATGAGGAGAAATCAACCATCTTTGAATGTGGCCCTGACCAGCAACAGGCCCTAGAAACTATCTAGCAAGCTGTATAGACTTCCAGTTGGGACACTCAGCTCTAAGGAGCTCTTTCAGATACATCAGATATATAATTGACAATTATGCAGACTGGAGTTTGTGACAGAAAGATCTGATCACTAGGCATTGTGCTCCCTGGGGTTTTCGACAGCCCCCCACCAGGCAGCAAGTGACCACATGGTATACCTCATTTGAAAGACTATTAGTGGCTTGTCATCGGGTGTTGGTGGACTCTGAAAGACTGACAAAGCAACAGCAATGTTGTTATACCCTGATATCTCTACCCTAGGATGGGTTGGAGATCAGAATACCAACAAAACTGATATTGTACAAAAGCATCCATTATTAACTGGAAGTGGTATATTCAGGGGAAAAAGTAAGATAGGCATTATGGCATCTCACAGTACATAAAAAACTGTCTGGTCACCCTCCAGATGAGGTTGTCTCAGATATGGGGTCTGCACTGGCACCTTGGGCTTCTTGGGGGCTTTAGTACACTTGAGGTTCCTGAGGATACCTGGGCTTGATTCATGGAAAGATCAGCTGAATTCAAGGCCAGTGAGGTGTACTGGGTCCCTCCTTCTGTGCAGCCCCAAAGAAAAGTGTACTACAACAGTGGATCAAAAAAGGAACTTTGTTTAAAAGGATATTTCCACAGTGTTTGCTCTGGAAAACACCTCCCAGAATGTACCTGTTACATAGCCACTAACTTATGGGCAAAAGCCAAGAGGCTGGCAGTGTGGTGTCTGGCGGGAGGATGACTAGATAATTCTCAGCCTCTGTAGAGACATTAAATGGCAGCAAATCACCTAAGATTCACAACTCTTGCTGGTGACCTACACACACACATGTGTGTACACATATGTATATCAACTTGACTATTTGGCCTATGTCGAAGACAGATGGGTCTTGGAGAATGACAGTGGATCATCATAAGCTTGACCAGGTGATGCCTCCAGTTTTAGTTCAGTTCTTTTGGAATGTAACACATCTCTTCATGGGTTGTGCTTTGTATCTCACCTTTAGGAGTCTGGTAAGACTTGAATCTAATTACAGGCATAGAAGCAAATGGGTGGGGGGAGTGAGTCTTGAGGAGAATCAGCATTGTCTTGCATGGCAACTGCCTGAGTGAAGACATTACAGTTTCCTTAAGTAAAGCAGGGCTGATCTTCTCAGATGGGGGTGGAAGGGTTGTTAACTCTGGGAGTGGGAAAGCTGCTACCACAGGGGTTGGGAAGGGCATTTTCACTGGCAAAGTAGACTCAGAATTTAGAGGCTTCATTCCTGAACTTCATCAAGATAATCCCATATGTTTCCATCCCAACTTATATAATACCCCATTCTTTCCGAATCAATGCCCTTACTTTAACAGTAGACACCATGTGAGACTGGGAGTTCAACTTGTGTTGTAATTCAGCTAATTGTTGGATGAAATTCTGTGTTTGATTTTCAGCAATCTCAGCCCTGCAGTTGCAGAAGATAAGGGTCTCCTTCAGGGCACACATAGAAACTTTCAGATAATTTATGTGGTGCTTGAGCTGGGAATTCAAATCCCTAAGCCTATCTTCTTTTTTTCCCCACTACTTTGTCCAGTGACATTAGGAGAAACCTCCTAATGAGCCAATCTCATGATATTCACCAATTTTTTCCAAAAATATTCAAAACTATCATATATGCAGTCATGCAGTTCCTTGCTTCTTATAAATGGCTGATTAGGAATATACAATACAGATATTGTGCATATCTGTATTGCCAGATCCTGCCATGTTCTATCACTGACCTCTTTACTACTGGAAATAGTCATTAGCATCTTTAAATCTAGTAAGTATAGAGAGTCAATTCCAGAAACTATGAAACAGTTCAGAAAACTCATTATTTTTTAAAATTTTTAATTTTTTATAAACATATAATATATTTTTATCCCCAGGGGTACAGGTCTGTGAATCGCCAGGTTTACACACTTCACAGCACTCACCAAAGCACATACCCTCCCCAATGTCCATAACCCCACCACCCTTCTCCCAACCCCCCTACCCAGCAACCCTCAGTTTGTTTTGTGAGATTAAGAGTCACTTATGGTTTGTCTCCCTCCCAATCCCATCTTGTTTTATTTATTCTTCTCCTACCCCCTTAACCACCCATGTTGCATCACCACTTCCTCATCAGAAAACTCATTCTTAACATCTATTCCTCTAGAACCACTGTCAGTATCAAAGTATGTATTAATCAGGGTTCTTCAGGGAAAAAAAAACAATTGGATATTAATGAACTTATTCATTTATTTACCATGAAGAATTGGCTCCAGGGATTATGGAGGTTAAGAAGTCCCAAGATCTCACACCTGTAAGCAGTAGACCCAGGAAACCTCTGAAGGCCTGAGAACCGGGGGAGCTGATGGTATAAAGTCTCAGTCTCAGGACAGAAGACTGGCATCCCAGATTAAACAGTAAGGCAGAGAGGGGACAAATTCTTCCCCCATCTGCTTTTTTGTTCTGTTCAGGCCTTCAACAGATTGGATGATGACCACCCACACTGGGAATGACAACCTGCTTTACTCAGTCTATCAATTCAGTTTTAATCTTATTCAGATATATAAACACAAACATACCCAGAAATAGAGGCTCCTGGGTGGCTCAGTCTGTTAAGCATCTGCCTTTGGCTCAGGTCATTCCCAGGGTCCTGGGATCGAGCTCTGCAACAGGCTCTCTGCTCAGCTGGGAACCTGCTTCTTCCTCTCCCTTTGTCTGCGTCTCTGCCTACTTTGAGCACTCTCTATCTGTGTCAAATAAATGAATAAAATCTTTTTAAAAACATACCCAGAAATAATATTTAGTCAAATATCTGAACACCTTGTGATCCAGTCAAGTTGACACATAAAAGCAACCATTATATGATCAAATCTGCAATATCTATAAAAGGACACCTGGATACAACATCCATCTGAATATAGCATTGCACGGGGTATGGTAATTCATCTACAATTCAAGGATGAACCCCAAAAGCAAGACTTAATACATGAGGCTAAGAAGTCTGGCAAATATGCCCATACTGCTAGCTACACAGTCAAGTGGCTAAGTGAGCTTTGGGGCACATATCCTGAGGCATTAGATCTGGCTGATCCTGGCAAACAGTCTATAATAACCTCCCTATTTTCCTCTTGAGCGTACCACTGGGCATTGTTTTCATAGACACCTTTTCAGGGTATGGTATTACCATCCCAGTCCACTTAGCAAATGGAGACCATACTATTCAATGCCTCTTAGGGGAACTATGTAGCATATTTTGATTATCTAAATATGTGATTAGACATTGATACTGTCTTTATAGCAAAAAATAACAAATAGTGAGAAGTTATGTAGGCATTCTATGGACATTTTATGTTCCATATCATCCCCAGGCAGTAGATGGATTGAAAGATAAAATAAACTCTTAGAGGAGAAAATTTAAAAAATAACCGGGTAATGAAGGCTCAGGTCCCAGTGGAACACACATTTATCATAGGCAGTTTGGAAGATGGGACCAGAGAGGGAAACAAACCATAAGAGACTCTTAATCTTGGGACTGAAGGTTGGAAAACAAACTGAAGGTTGCTGGAGGTGGGGGAGGGGTGGAGAGGGTGGCTGGGTGATGGACATTGGGAAGGGTAGGTGTTATGGTGAATGTTGTGCATTGTGTAAGACTCACAGACCTGTATCCCTGAAACAAATGATACATTATATGTTAATTAAAAAAATGATAGGCAGTTTGGGCTCTAAATATGGTAATTCCACAGTTACCTTCCATTCAAATAAAATGCCTAATTATGAGGTTGGGGGTGGGGTGGGGGAGGAAGTGCAGACAGGCTGCAAGAAAACCCAAAACATATGATTCATTCTTCTCACTCTTACCATTTGTTACATCCATACCTGCTCCTGGGAAATCAGACTAATAGAACTTTCAAGAAAAAAGATTGTGGGGATGGGAAACTTTATTCGGATGCTTCTTTAGTAGTCTGCCTATGCCTGATGGATTTGGACAATTGTTGATGTTGATAATAATAATCATTAATATGAGGTAATAAACCCTAATTGGCCTGGGCATGGCCCACATGTCAGGGAGTGTGAGATCATCTCAAATGGTACAAGAAATACAACAAAGAAATTTCTGAACCACACAGGTACAAAATCAGAGATATGGTTTGGGTAACACATTGGGAGTATTGGAAAAAATGGTGAAGTGATTACTGCAGGAATTAATCATACCAAGCATGTGGCTATGGAAAGAGAATAACAGTCCTGGCTGGTGGATGGAGAGAGAAAATCTTTGACCTTGGGTGATCAGAGGTGGAGAAAGAGACTATTAATTTCTGTCTCCTTCTCCAGGTCTTACCTGTAGTACATCTGGTCAATTTAACACTGAGTGACACCATCACCCATAACTTAATTGCTAACCAAAAATAAATCTTAGTTTAAAAATGCTCAGAAACCTCCCAATATCTGCTGACTCTAGAAAGAACAGCCTTAAAACAAAGAACAAGGTTAAAATTCTGGACCCTGATATGATTCGCTTTAGCCTTATGTTGTTATTGCTGGACTCTTTTCTATACTTTTACATATTGAACTGTCTTGACTGCAACTGGCTAAGGTCTCTTCTCCAGATGATTCCAGTCATCCTACTGGGAGTTATAGTTGTCAGTCTTATCCAATTTTGCTTAAATCAAATAGAACAGATTTGGTACCATCCCCTATCAGTACAATTAATTGTCTAATCTGGATGGTGCAATAAAGAGTCTGACTCCATTTTTGTATTATTGTGGACTACTGGCAGATTTTAAGCCATGCCTCTCCCTCTTGTTCATCTATCCACATTTGGACAAGCTGATAAAGTGCACCCTCCATTGGTGCTAATAGGAGTTTTCAATAATGCAAGACCCTACTTTTGCCTAGGGACACTCACCATGGTCCCACCCCCTATCCACAACAGAAACTCTAAGCCAATTTCCTTTTCTTGCTCTTTCAAGATATTTTCAGACTTGTTTGGGAAGCCCATCCTGTTCTACCTCAAAATCCTCATAATTTGAGTTAAAACGTTGAATATGTTCTTGGGTGTATAGGTGACATTATCTAAACCTAATTTGGGGGTGAGAGGTCCATCCTGTGCCTTCCGAGTGGGCACAACTATTGACAATGTGAGCAGTATAGCCTAGGTGATGACCACAACCACTGGGGGTCTTTTTTCTCTTGCCTTGGCTTGATAACTGGCTCTGCAGCCTGATAGAATGTATGTGATTTGAGCTTCTAACTACTTGCTGGCTTGCCTTTTGAGTAGCCTCCCTTGTGTTGCATTTGTTAAGTTCTGCCAAGTTTCTGTTTGACCAACCCAAGTTGGAAGTTTTGATAAATAATTAGCATTTGTGGACTGGAGTATAGGATTGATGTTCTCTTTAAAGTAGCGCTGGGACATTTGTCATGGCCCAGACCCATCTATGTATCTTAGAATGAATGTAGTGTTTCAAACTTAGAATAAGCTGTTACTGACACTATGTTCGGGGGAGTAACTTTTACTCTGTGACCAATTAATTGTCACCAATTAATCTCAACCAGGCATGGGTCTGTTCTATAGAGCACTCATGGGAAACGTTATACCCTGTGAAATATATGCAATATGTGAACTGGTCAGGTGGTCACTCTTGTGGAGGAAGAATAATCATTACTTGGAGAGTAGTTGCTATTTGAAGATTTGAATTAGGTCCACAACCCTAAAGGCAGATGGCTCACTAGGACTCCACAAAATACTTTAGTTCCTGGTGCTGCTTCCTATGCCTGTCACCCAAAATGATCCCAATCCTGAGGATAGTCATTGAAAAATGCCAATGATACTTCCATAGCATATCAAGAAATTAATTCAAAACGGACTTAAGCCCAGGGTCCTTAAATCCTAAAAAACAAATATTGCAGTGTGGGAGGTCCCTAATCCTCATGACACCAATTTGAGGCTCTCTGGAAAAAAAAATGTATAAATAAATAGGATAGGGATAATGCCTCCAAGTATATGGAAAGAGAGAAAAAGAGGGAAGGAGGGAGAAAGAGAGAGAGAGAGAGATGAAGATTAATTAAGGAGCATACTTGTATAATAAGGGAAGATGGCCAGGAAGTAGGAGGAGGCGTCCTTTCAACCTGTACCCTAAAGTGAGCTGATTACCTTCTAAAGAACACCGGGATCACCCACGAAATCAGCCTGAGATCAGAATTATACACGTCTGGATCTCTACTGGAGCAGAAGATGCCAGTGGGCAGGTAAAGCGGAGTGGGAACACAGGACTGATAACGGAAGATAAACAAAAGGGGGAGGGAGCCACCAGAGATGACCCGTTGGAAAGTAATATCCCAATACGAGAGTGCCCTGCACCTGGGGACCAGCATTAACTCGGGAGTCTGGTAGAAAGCACTCAAAAGGAGCAAAGGATCACTGGGGGGAAATTGCGGGAATCAGGGTGTTAGGGTCAAGGCTTAAGTCCCCAGACCCAGAACAGCCACCCCTGGTGCAGAGCCAGAGAGAGTGCGGCAGAGAAACCAGGTCTCAGTCCCTGAACCACCAGCGCGCCTGAGAGTGCGTGGCGCCCGGCTCCCCTGAGGGGCTGACAGCCAACAGAAGCACAGCCTTTTTGCAGTTCCTACTCGAGTGCCCTGCCGTGCCAACAGAGTCCGAGTTAAGCCCGGGCCCTGCGCCAGCAGGGTCCTCTCGGACCTGAAAAGACCAGGCACTCCCAGCCCGGGCCAGCGGGAAAATCTCAGTGTGAGATGGAACCTCTCTGGCGGTCTGGAGCTGCCTAAACAGCCGCTGCTGCCTTGGTTTTGGGTACAAGCAAAAAATCCTGAGTCCCGAGGGACCGTGACTGGGAACCTGCTCTGCCAGCGGCCAAGGGGGGATTTATTTGGGCTCTGCAGCCAGACTGAGGCTTCTCTGTGAGAGGGAGGTCAGGGAGCAGTTTGATTTCCTCTAAACCTACAAAAACCATCAAAAGCGGTCAAGGCAAGAGAGAAAAACAAAAGTGAACAAATATTAAAACTTCCAGAGAACAAAAGCCTGAAAAAACCAGTTTCCTCAGAGCCCACCCCCTTGAGGGACGGGGGGGGGGGGGGGGGGGGGGGGGGGGGGGTTGTGTTACTTAACTGAGAGAACATCACTGACTGAAAACCCACTTGGCAGGCTGCTCCCCCAGAAAACCAACCAGGAAAGGAAAAAAAAAAAAAGACGACAAGAGAACAACCACTACTACTTCATAGGACAATTTTTATTATTGATTCGATTCTACTATTCTGGCTCATTTTTTTATATAGTTAAATTTTTTATTATTATATAATTTTTTAACCTATTTACTGTCCCAGTGAGATATCCAGTACATCAAATTCTATAATAACCTTCTAACCTGAATTTTTTGATACATACACCTGTGTTTTCCTTTTGCATTTCTATTTTTTAAATTTCTCTTTTTTTTAATTTTAGTTTAGTCTAGTTTATTCCTTTTTTAATTTTTATTTTCTAATATTCATATAGAGTTACACTTCAAGGTAATCCGCTTTCCTCAATCAATGCCACCCCTGTAGGTAAACCAATTCCTAATACCCCCCTTATCTTAGGAAAGTTGAGTCCTTTAACAAAGATATCAAGATACATCCAGGAAGAATCAAAACAACCTTCCTCACCTACACTTAGAATTTACAACGACTCTCCCATCTTTTTCTTACACCAGTATTTCTGTGTTTTTGTGTTTGTCCTGATAGTATATAAATCTTACACTCGGGGTTCTTTTTGACGAGGTTCTTCCTTTATTTGCACATATATATGTAAATATATATATATATTTTTTCTCTTGTCATATACTTTTATCAGCCTTTTTGTTTGTCTGTGTCTGTTTGTATACTTCATAAATCTTACCTTGGGGCCCATTTGGGCTAAACCTTCTCTTTTATCTCACCTTTCTTTCCTGTCTCTCTCCCTCTCTCTTTTTTTCTTTTCCTTTTCTTTTTCCTCTCATTTGGGTGGGGAACCCTGATTGCTCAAAAGCATTCCAGGGTGCACCTGGACTGCACCACAGTCGATACACCCAGCTACACCCATTCATCCATCTCTCACCAAAATGACTAGGACGAGGAATGCCCAACAGAAGAAAAATACAGAGGATGGACCTTCTGCAACAGAGCTAAAGGCTATCAACATAGACAATATGTCGGAAAGAGAATTCAGGCTAACAATTATCCAAGCAATAGCTAGGTTGCAGAAAGCCATGGGTGACCAAACGGAATTGATTAGGGCCGAACTAAAAACGACCAGAGATCATGTTTTCAATATTAGGGAAGAGCTGAAAGCTACCAGAGCTGAGGTTCATAATGCTCTCAACGAGTTCCAATCTAATCTAAATTCTCTCAACGCTAGAGTAACTGAGACAGAAGATAGAATTAGTGATCTGGAGGACAAACAGATAGAGAGAAAGGATCAGGAGGAAGCTTGGAACAAACAGCTTAGAAGCCATGAAAACACAATCAGGGAAATAAATGATGCCATGAAATGTTCCAATGTCAGAATTATTGGAATTCCTGTAGGGGAGGAGAAAGAAAGAAGTCTAGAAGATATAGTGGAACAAGTTCTTCATGGAAATTTTCCAAATCTCGTGAATGGAACCAGCGTTCATGTACTACAGGCTGAAAGGTTTCCCCCCAAGATTACAGATACTCAAAAGTTCTCGAGACACCTAATAGTAGGAATGAAGAACTATAATTGTAGGCAGAAACTCTTGAAAGCAGCTAGGACAAAGAAGATCCTTATGTACAGAGGAAAGCCCATCAGAATAACGTCAGACCTGTCCACAGAGACCTGGCAAACCAGAAAGGGCTGGCAAAATATATTCAGGGCACTGAATGAGAAGAACATGCAGCCAAGAATACTTTATCCAGCAAGACTGACATTCAAAATGGAGGGAGAGATAAAGAGTTTCCAGGACCGGCAAGGCTTAAAAGACTATGCAAACATCAAGCCGATACTTCAGGAAATACTAAGGGGGCTTCTTTAAGGAGGAAAAAGCCCAAGAATAGAATTGAACAGAAATATAGAGACAATCTACAGAAAGAAAGACTTCAAAGGTAACACGATGTCAAAAAACATATCTATCAATAATCACCCTCAATGTGAACGGCCTAAATGCGCCCATAAAATGGCACAGGGTTGCAGACTGGATAAAACGACAGGACCCATCCATATGTTGTCTACAAGAGACCATTTTGAACCTAAAGATACATCCAGACTGAAATTGAAGGGATGGAGAAGCATCTTTCATGCCATTGGCCTCAAAAGAAGGCTGGGGTAGCGATTCTCATATCAGACAAATTAGATTTTAAACTAAAGACTGTAGTCAGAGATACAGAAGGATACTACATCATTCTTAAAGGGACTATCCACCAAGATGATCTAATAATTGTAAATATCTATGCCCCCAATATGGGAGCAGCCAATTACATAAGAAAACTGTTAATCAAGATAAAGAGTCATATTGATATGAATACACTAATCATTGGAGATCTTAACACGCCTCTTTCAGAAATAGATCATCAAAGCAGAAAATCAATAAAGAAACAAGAGCATTGAATGACACATTGGACCAGATGGACCTCATAGATATATACAGAACATTCCACCCTAAAACAACAGAATACTCATTCTTCTCAAGTGCACATGGAACCTTCTCCAGAATAGACCACATACTGGGTCACAAATCAGGACTCAACCAATACGAAAAGACTGAGATTATTCCCTGCACATTCTCAGATCACAACGCTTTGAAACTGGAACTCAATCACAAGGAAAAGTTCAGAAGGAACTCAAACACCTGGAAGCTAAAGACCACCTTGCTTAAGAATGCTTGGATCAACCAGGAGATCAAAGAACTGAAACAATTCATGGAAACCAATGAGAATGAAGACACTTCAGTCCAAAACCCATGGGATACAGCAAAGGCAGTCCTAAGGGGGAAATAATTAGCCATCCTACCCTCCCTCAAAAAAATTGGAAAATCCAGAATGCACCAGCTGTCTCTACACCTTAAAGAACTGGAGAATCAACAACAAATCAAACCAACTCCACACATAAGAAGGGAAATCATCAAGATTAGAGCTGAAGTCGATGAGGTAGAAACCAGAGATACAGTAGAACGTATCAATGAAACTAGAAGCTGGTTTTTTGAAAGAATCAATAAGATCGACAAACTATTGGCCACACTAATCCAAAACAAAAGAGAGAAAGCCCAAATTCATAAAATTATGAATGAAAAGGGAGAGATCACAACTAACACCAAGAAAGTAGAAACAATCATCAGAAGTTATTATCAAGTTATATGCCAATAAGCTAAGCAACCTACATGAAATGGATGCATTCCTGGAAAACTATAAACTCCCAAAATTGAATCAGGAAGAAATTGACAACCTGAATAGACCGATATATACTAACGAGATTGAAGCGGTGATCAAAAACCTTCCAAAAAACAAGAGCCCAGGACCTGACGGATTCCCTGGGGAATTCTAGCAATCTTTCAAAGAAGAAATAACACCTATTCTCCTGAAGCTGTTTCAAGACATTGAAGCAGAAGGAAAACTTCCTGACTCTTTCTATAAAGCCAGCATTACCCTGATCCCCAAACCAGGAAAAGACCCTACCAAAAAGGAGAATTTCAGACCAATATCACTGATGAATATGGATGCTAAGATTCTCAAGAAGATCCTAGCAAACAGGATCCAACAGCACATTAAAAAGTTTATCCACCATGAATAGGTGGGATTCATCCCTGGGCTACAAGGATGGTTCAACATTCGCAAATCAATCAATGTGATAGAACAAATTAATAAGAGAAGAGAGAAGAACCACATGGTCTTTTCAATTGATTCAGAAAAAGCATTTGACAAAATCCAGCATCTGTTCCTGATTAAAATGCTTCAAAGGATAGGGATAGAGGGAACATTCCGGACCTTCATAAAATCTATCTATGAAAGACCCACAGCAAATATCATCCTCAATGGGAAAAAGCTTGTGTCCTTCCTGTTGAGATCAGGAACATGACAAGGATGCCCACTCTCACCACTCTTGTTCAACATAGTATTAGAAGTCCTAGTAACAGCAACCAGACAACAAAGAGAAATAAAAGGTATCCAAATTGGCAATGAAGAAGTCAAACTCTCTCTCTTTGCAGATGACATGATTCGTTATATGGAAAACCCAAAAGACTCCACCCCCAAACTACTAGAACTCATACAACAATTCAGCAACGTGGCAGGATACAAAGTCAATGTACAGAAATCAGTGGCTTTCTTATACACTAACAATGAAAATACAGAAAAGGAATTAGAGAATCGATTCCACTTACTATAGCACCAAGAATGATAAGATACCTGGCAATAAACATAACTAAAGAGGTAAAGGATCTGTACTCAAGGAACTACAGAACACTCATGAAAGAAATTGAAGAAGACACAAAAAGATGGAAGACCATTCCATGCTCTTGGATCGGAAGAATAAACATTGTTAAAATGTCTGTACTACCTAGAGCAATCTATACTTTTAATGCTATTCCGATCAAAATTCCACTGGTATTCTTCAAAGAGCTGGAGCAAATAATCCTAAAATTTGTATGGAATCAGAAGAGACCCCGAATCACTAAGGAAATGTTGAAAAACAAAAATACAATGGGGGGCATCACGTTACCTGATTTCAAGCTTTATTACAAAGCTGTGATCACCAAGACAGCATGGTACTGGCATAAAAACAGATGCATAGACCAGTGGAACAGAGTAGAGAGCCCAGATATGGACCCTCAACTCTATGGTCAAATAATCTTCGACAGAACAGGAAAAAATATACAGTGGAAAAAAGACAGTCTCTTCAATAAATGGTGCCTGGAAAACTGGGCAGCTATATGTAGAAGAATGAAACTCGACCATTCTCTTACACCATACACAAATGTAAACTCAAAATGGATAAAAGGTCTCAACGTGAGACAGGAATTCATCAGAATCCTAGAGGAGATCATAGGCAGTAACCTCTTCAATATCAGCCACAGAAACTTCTTTCAAGATATGTCTCCAAAGGCAAAGGAAACAGAAGTGAAAATGAACTTTTGGGACTTCATCAAAATCAAAAGCTTCTGCACAGCAAAGGAAACAGTCAACAAAACAAAGAGGTAACCCATGGAATGGGAGAAGATATTTGCAAATGACAGTACAGACAAAAGGTTGATATCCAGGATCTATAAAGTTCTCCTCAAAGTCAACACACACAAAACAGACAATCATATCAAAAAATGGGCAGAAGATATGGACAGACACTTCTCCAATGAAGACATACAAATGGCTATCAGACACATGAAAAAATGTTCATCATCACTAGCCATCAGGGAGATTCAAATTAAAACTACATTGAGATATCACCTTACACCAGTTAGAATGGCCAAAATCAGCAAAACAGGAAACAACGTGTGTTGGAGAGGATGTGGAGAAAGGGGAACCCTCTTACACTGTTGGTGGGAATGCAAGTTGCTGTAGCCTCTTTAGAGAACAGTGTGGAGATTCCTCAAGAAATTAAAAATAGAACTTCCCTATGACCCTGCAGTTGCACTCCTGGGTATTCACCCCAAAGATACAGATGTCGTGAATAGAAGGGCCATCTGTACCCCAATGTTTATAGCAGCAATGGCCAAGGTCGCCAAACTGTGCAAAGAACCAAGATACCCTTCAACGGATGAATGGATAAGGAAGATGTGGTCCATATACGCTATGGAGTATTATGCCTCCATCAGAAAGGACGAATACCCAACTTTTGTAGCAACATGGACGGGACTGGAAGAGATTATGCTGAGTGAAATAAGTCAAGCTGAGAGAGTCAATTATCATATGGTTTCACTTATTTGTGGAGCATAACGAATAACATGGAGGACATGGGGAGTTAGAGAGGAGAAGGGAGTTGGGGGAAATTGGAAGGGGAAGTGAACCATGAAAGACTATGGACTCTGAAAAACAATCTGAGGGTTTTGAAGGGGCGGAGGGTGGGAGGTCGGGGTACCAGGTGGTACCATAGGTTTTGGACTTCATTCTAATTGGTTTCCATGAATTGTTTCAGTTCTTTTTTGATCTCCTGGTTGATCCAAGCATTCTTAAGCAAGGTGGTCTTTAGCTTCCAGGTGTTTGAGTTCCTTCCAAACTTTTCCTTGTGATTGAGCTCCAATTTCAAAGCTTTGTGATCTGAGAATGTGCAGGGAATAATCTCAGTCTTTTCGTATTGGTTGAGTCCTGATTTGTGACCCAGTATGTGGTCTATTCTGGAGAAGGTTCCATGTGCACTTGAGAAGAATGAGTATTCTGTTGTTTTAGGGTGGAATGTTCTGTATATATCTATGAGGTCCATCTGGTCCAATGTGTCATTCAATGCTCTTGTTTCTTTATTGATTTTCTGCTTCGTTGATCTATTTCTGAGAGAAGTGTGTTAAGATCTCCTACTATTAATGTATTCATATCAATATGACTCTTTATCTTGATTAACAGTTTTCTTATGTAATTGGCTGCTCCCATATTGGGGGCATAGATATTTACAATTGTTAGATCATCTTGGTGGATAGTCCCTTTAAGAATGATGTATTATCCTTCTGTATCTCTGACTACAGTCTTTAGTTTAAAATGTAATTTATCTCATATGAGAATCGCTATCCCTGCCTTCTTTTGAGGCCCTTTGGCATGATAGATGCTTCTCCATCCCTTCACTTTCTGTCTGGGTGTATTCTTAGGTTCAAAATGGGTCTCTTGTAGACAATATATCGATGGGTCCTGTCGTTTTATCCAATCTGCAACCCTGTGTCATTTTATGGGCGCATTTAGGCCATTCACATTGAGAGTGATTATTGATAGATACCTTTTTATTGACATTGTGTTACCTTTGAAGTCTTTCTTTCTGTAGATTGTCTCTGTATTTCTGTTCAATGATATTCTTAGTATTTTTCCTCTTTTATAGAACCCCCCCTTAGTATTTCCTGCAGTGTCCGCTTGGTGGTTGCATACTCTTTTAAGCCTTGCCCATCTTGGAAACTCTTTATCTCTCCATCCATTTTGAATGTCAGTCTTGCTGGATAAAGTATTCTTGGCCGCATGTTCTTCTCATTCAGTGCCCTGAATATATCTTGCCAGCCCTTTCTCGCTTGCCAGGTTTTGGTGGTCATGTCTGACGTTATTCTGATGGGCCTTCCTCTGTACATAAGGAGCTTCTTTGTCCTAGATGCCTTCAAGAGGGCCTGCCTACAATTATAATTCTTTATTCTTACTATTAGGTTTCTCGAGGACTTTTGAGAATCTATTATATTGGAGGGAGACCGTTCTGCCTCTAGTACATGAATGCTGGTTCCGTTCACGAGATTGGGAAAATTTTCGTGGAGACCTTGTTCCACTATATCTTCTAGACTTCTTTCTTTCTCCTCCCCTTCAGGGATCCAATAATTCTGATGTTGGAACATTTCATGGCATCATTTATTTCCTTGATTGTGTTTTCATGGCTTCTAAGCTGTTTGTTCCAGGTTTTCTCCTCTTCCTTTCTCTCTATCTGTTTGTTCTCCAGATCACTAATTCTATCTTCTGTCTCAGTTACGTGGCTTTTAGAGAATTTAGATTAGATTGGAACTCATGGAGAGCATTGTGAACCTCATCCCTGGTGGCTTTCAGTTCTGCCCTAACATTGTGAACATCATCCCTGGTGGCTTTCAGTTCTGCCCCTATCAATTTTGTTTGGTCATCCATGGCTTTCTGCAAGTTAGCTATTGCCTGGATAATTGTTAGTCTGAATTCCCTTTCTGACATATTGTCTATGTCGATAGCCATTAGCTCTGTTGCAGAAGGCCTATCCTCTGAATTTTTCTTCTGTTGGGCATTCCTCCTCCTAGTCATTTTGATGAAAGATGGCTGAACGGATGTAGGTGGATGTATCAACTGTGGTGCAGTCAAACTGCACCCTGGAATGCTTCTGAGCAATCAGGAGTTCCCACTCTAATGAGAGAAAAAAGAAAAGAAAAAGAAAGAGAGAGAGAGAGAGAGAAAAGGGAAGATAAAACAGAAGGTTCAGCCCAAATGGGCCCCAAGGCTAAGATTTATGAAGTATACAAACAAAAACAGACAAACAAAAAGACTAATAAAAGTACATAAGCAGAGAAAAAATATATACATATATGCAAAAAAAAAAAAGAACTTTGTCAAAAAGAACCCCAAATATAAGATTTATATACTATCAGGACAAAGACAAATACACAGAAACACTGGCAGAAGAAAAAGATTGGAGAGTGGGTATAAATTCTCAATGTGGGCTAGGAAGGTTATTTTGATTCTTTCTGGATGTATCTTGATATCTTTGTTAAAGGACTCAACTTTCCTAAGATAAAGGGGGATTAAAAATTGGTTTACCTATAGGGTAGCATTGGTTGGGGAAAGGGGATTACCTTGAAGTTTAACTCTATATGAATATTAAAAAATAAAAATTAAAAAAAGAATAAACTAATCTAAATTAAACTAAAATTAAAAAATTAAAAAATAGAAAAGCAAAAGAAAAACACGGGTATATGTATCAAAAAGTTCAGGTTAAAAGGTTATTATGGAATTTGATGTACTGGACATCTCACAGTGATGGTAAATAGGTTAAAAAATTATATATATTTTAAAAAATGAACCAGAATAGTGGGAACGAATTAAAACTAAAAGTTGTATCTATGAAGTAGTGGTGGTTGTTCTCTTGTCTGCCCCCCACCAGGGGAGGGGCCTGCCACATGGTTTTTAGGCAATGTTCCCTGAGTTAAGTCCTCCTGCCCCCCTCAAAGGGGTGGGCTCTGAGGAAACTGGTTTTTCAGGCTTTTGTTCTCTGGAGGTTTTTATGTTTGTTCAGTTTTTTTTCTTTTTTCTTTTCTTTTTTTCCTCTCACCTTGACAGCTTTTGATGGTTTTTGGAGGTTTAGAGGAAAGCAAAGTGCACCCCGACCTCACTCTCAGAGAGAAGCCACAGTGTGTTCCCCTCTGGGTGCTGCAGAGCACATAAGTTCCCCCAGGCCACTGGCAGAACAGGTTCCCTGGGGACACAGGAACTCCTGCTTGTACCCAAAACTATGACAGCAGCGGCTGTCTGGGCATTTCCGGACTGCCAGAGAGGTTCCAAGAGCCATCGTACACTGAGATTTTCCTGCTGGCCCAGCCTGGGAGTTTCTGGTCTTTCAGGGTCCAAGAGCACCGGGCTATTGCCTGGGTGCACCTCTCTCAGGGGAGGGAGTGGGCTGTGCACGTCTCAGGCTCTAAAAGCACAGCGCTCTCATGGAGAGTGCAAAAAGGCTGTGCTTCTGCTGGCTGGCAAGTCTCCCAGGCCCTCAATGGGAGCTGGATCCCTTGCACTCTCAGGCACGCTGGAGGCTCAGAGACCAAGACCTGGTTTCTCCGCTGCACTCTCTCTGGCTCAGCGCCAGGGGTGGCTGTCTTGGGTCTGGGGACTTAAGCCCCTGTCCCTAACTGCCCCAATTCCCAAATTTCCCCCCACAATCCTTTAATCTTTTTGCATGCTTTCAACCAGACTCCAAGTTAATGCTGGTCCCCAGATGCAGGGCACTCTCCTATTGGGGTATTACTTTTCAAAGGGTCACCTCTGGTGGCTCCCTCCCCCTTTTGTTTATCTTCCGATATCAGTCCGGTGTTTCCACTTTGCTTTACCTGCCCACTGGTGTCTTCTGCCCCCATAGAGATCCAGATGTGTATAATTCTGATCTCAGGCTGATTTCATGGGTGATTGGAGTTCTTTGGTAGGTAATCAGCTCACTTTAGGGTACAGGTTGAAATGGCATCTCCTCCTACTTCCCCGCCATCTTGTCTCCCCCAAGCATTTAATTCTTTATGAAACTTTCTATAATGCCTTATTAGAATATTAATATTATATGCTTTCTAAAAATGTTGCAAAATACTAAACTTATGAATTATCAGTGGATTACCTGGCACACATTGGTATTAATGTACTAGAATAAAATTAAATTTTGTTTAAAAAATTGTATCAGTAAACTTTGAACAAGAAAACTGCTCTTCTTTTTTTTTTTTTTAAAGATTTTATTTATTTATTTGACAGAGATCACAAGTAGGCAGAGAGGCAGACAGAGAGAGAGGAGGAAGCAGGCTCCCTTCCGAGCAGAGAGCCCGATGCGGGACTCGATCCCAGGACCCCGAGATCATGACCTGAGCCGAAGGCAGCGGCTTAACCCACTGAGCCACCCAGGTGCCCCAAGAAAACTGCTCTTCTTAATGTGAGTGGGCCTCATCTAATCAGTTGAAGGCCTGATGGAACAAATAAACCATCTTCTGTGAGCAAGAGGGAATTCTCCAGCAGACTGATGTTGGACTTTTTCAGCAGCATTTGTTCTCCTGACTCTCCAGGCTATTGGCTTACACTGCAAATTTTGGATTTACCAGCTTCTCTAATCTCATAAGTCAATTGCTTTTAGTAAATCTTCTCATGTTTACATATATCCTACTGATTTTCTTTCTCTGGAGAACCTTATTAATCCAGATTATGGTACCAAATGTTTCCAGAAAAACAGAATCTTTTTTTTTAAAGATTTTTATTTATTTGTCAGAGATAGAGAGCACAAGCAGGGGAAGAGACAGGCAGAGAGTGAAGCAGGCTCCATGATGAGCAGGGAGACTGATGTGGGACTCTATCCCAGCACCCTGGGATCATGACCTGAGCAAAAAGCAGGCACTTAACCTCCTGAACTGTCCAGGCATCCCCAGAACAACAGATTCACAAGAAAAAATCTTTTTAATGGTATTGGGTCTTCTGGTATTGTCTTTCTAATCTGGTTAGATTTAATGGCTCTAATGACACTTTCCAGGAGTAAAGAGAGCCTTGATAGCCATGGCATAATCTGGCAATAGAAATAAGCAAAATATCAACATTAGATACTCCTAATAAGAAACTTATAAGAAGCAAGGTACTAGGTGATGATGCATATGATGCTTTCAAATACATTTATCAAATTTACAGTTTTAATGATATTGACTAGCTATTCCTAGAGTAGCTGGAAAAAGTAGGGAAAGAAAAGGAAGAACTCATGAGTTCAAATTCTCAGCTCAAACACCACATAAATAATCTGAAACATTTTGTGTCTGCTCTCAAAAAGACTTTATTTCCTAGAGTCACAGGGCACAGATTGCTGAAAATCCACAATCTCATCTTGTGAGTGGCTGAATTACAACACAAGCTGAACTCCCAGCCGTCCATTCCAGGGTGTCTACTGCAAAAGTGAAGGCATTTATTAGAAAGCAATGGGATCCTGAAAGTTGGAATGGGAACATGTCAGAAGCTGGGGACATTGAGCTTCTAAATTCTGAAGAGTCTTCCTTGCCAATTGAAGTAGCTGATCCACTTTTGTCTGAGGGATTAACCCTACATTGCATAAGGAAACCACAATAGCCTCCCTGGAGTCAGTTGCCATACAAAACAATGCTGATTTTCTTCAAGACTAACTCCCACTACTCTTCTTTATCATCTCCTTCTCTGCTCTCCTTTGCACTGCTAGTGCAAGATTCTTGGTATTTGGGGCACCTGGGTGGTTCAGTGGGTTAAAGCCTCTGCCTTCAGCTCAGGTCATGATCCCAGGGTTCTGGGATCAAGCCCCACATCGTGCTCTCTGCTCAGCGGGGAGCCTGCTTCCTCCTCTCTCTCTGCCTGCTTCTCTGCCTGCTTCTCTGCCTACTTGTGATCTGTCTGTCAAATAAATAAATAAAATCTTTAAAAAAAAACAAGATTCTTGGTATTCTACGCG
Source organism: Mustela nivalis (assembly GCF_964662115.1). Classification (NCBI taxonomy): domain Eukaryota; kingdom Metazoa; phylum Chordata; class Mammalia; order Carnivora; family Mustelidae; genus Mustela; species Mustela nivalis. The sequence continues at coordinate 89,794,197 of NC_139040.1, forward strand.
GTTCTCAACAACCTCTTAGGTATTGTTAATGGTATGCCCTTTTGTAAGTGAAGTAGAAGCCATTTTTATTTCTCTCAGAAGTGATCGCAGATGTGAAAAAGTGTGAATGTTTGCAGTGGCCTGAGGATTCCTTTGCTAATCATTTGCCTCAGGACTTCAGTGGGTGGGGACTTCTGGTAGTGGTTTCCTCCAGATGGCTGACTGCTTGCATTTCATTGCATTCTATATCCAGTATGATTTCCAGTATCTCTTACAGATTCATAAAACTTGATTATCCTTTATTATTATTTTCTTTGGTGATGCTGAATATTTCTAGTTTAGTGATCACAAATGAAGTAGTGATAACAAATAGATTGACTTTATATGTCAGCTATGCCCCACTCAAAAAACACACAAGTGATATCAGTTTGACTGCCATTCCTAAGAAGGTTTGGCAAGAGCTGTAATACCTAAGCTTCAGTGACTATTTCCTACAGTTAATTACTGTAACAAGTAATTAAGAGAAAAAAATAGTTATGTTAATTCAAAACCAATAGGTAGAAATTTATGGTGGCTTTCTAGATAATACAAGGAACTGAAAACAACTCAAATGTCCATCAGTTGGTACAAGTATAAAAAACTGCATTATATCTATAAAGGGAAATACTATTAAGGATAAAAAGGAAAGAAATACTGGTATACACAACCACATGGTTGAATCTCAAATGCATTATACAAAGTGGAGAATAACCTCACTCAAAAGGTTACACAGTCTAGAGTTTCATTTATATGACATCAGCAACAGAAAGCCTATATATCTTTTACACAGTGTCCCCAGCTGAGGCAGCTAGAATCCAGTACGCTACTAACCCAAAGATGGATCCTGACATGGGTTTATGATCCAAAGCTGAAGGATAAAGGAGACTTCCATACATATTTTATGGATATGGTTAGCACTCTGGACTCTGGATAGACTTGAGTCTAAGCAGAAGAAAATAGGGATTTAGATGCTTCCACAACAAAACAAACAATTCCCCTTCTTTATTTATCGACTGCATTTTTTGTCTTCCCCTTGAGGGTCTCCTCACCTAAATGTCTTAATCAAAATTAATCATCAGGTGACTTGGGGAGAATAGCAGAAATCAGCATGTTTCCCTGGTTTTAGCTTGCTCTAAGTTGAGATTGGCCCAGTGAAAACACGTCGACCAAAATCAGTACAACTTAATTCCTGTTTCCCACAGTGTATTTTTTGCCCTTTTCAAAAACATTAGGTTCTTGTCACTTTCAGGGATGTCAGGGCTTATAAATCATGGAAAACATACAAACCTAGTGCTCTGGAAACTCTTCCATTGGGGAGGGAAAGAATGAGCTTCCAATACTTTGTAGGAAGTTGGCATAATATTGGTGTCAAACTCAAAAATTGGGTAATCTTAGTTGGATAAGCTCTATATTTGTTTTAGACATCTGTTAATTAAAGTAATTAAGCAGACTTATGGAAATCAGGAGCTAAAGACAAGTATTCAGTAGAAGACTTGAAATCATCCATTGAACAAATCTTTAGAAAGCTGAATAAAAAAATAAAAGAAGTGAAACAATAAAAAAAGTTCTTAATAAATGTGATCTAGAGTTAGATCAAGAAACTCTCCAATTACTGAGAACAGAGAAAAAAATCAGAGAAACTTATCAAAGATATATTGCAAGAAAACTCTTTAAAAAATAAATATCATGAGCAAAATGTAATGTAAAAAGACTTAAAGGAGTATTAATGTAAACTTTCAGAATATCAAAAACAACTAAAAATAAATAGTAAGTCCTCAAAACAAAACAACAGGACAAACAATCCAATAAAACATACAAGACAACTAAACAGACCAGACAATATGTAGATGAGCACATGAAAATATGCTCAACATATTGAAAAGAAAATTAAATATGTTCATATTGAACATATTGAAAAGAATATTAAAATCCCAAAGAAATACCATGACACACCTTTTTAAAATTAAAAAACTGATCATACCAAGTGTTGGTGAGGATGTGGAGCAGAGAATGTAGAACAAATGGAACCCTTGAATATTGCTTGTGGAATTGCAAAGTGGTAATAACCCACTTTGAAAAACAGTTTGGCAGTTTGGCAATATAGGTGTAAAAACGAACTTCTGATGAATTTTTAAAAAGAAATTTATGAGACAAGCAGAGCAAGGAAAAGTATTTCTGGTGAATTTGAATTAAAACAGATTTGAATTAAACCAGAAAAGTATTTCTGGTGAATATGAATTAAAACAGATGGTTCTAAGCAAAAATGATGGCTCTAATGAAAAGTGCCCATGGGGTTCTAAAAATCCTAGGTCCAAAACCGGCTGCACCAAGGACTAGTATTTTTGTTTTGAGAGGTTTGTTTTTCTTTTTGATTCTCAGGGTATCTGATTTTATCTTATTTATATTTTGTTTTGTTTTATTTTATTATTTTATGGACCAACTGTGTTGCATGAAAAGACAAACTTCTCTAATATCACCTGTTGCTGGTGGACAGATTTTCTTTGTCTTTTTGTTTTTAGCTTTATTGAGGTATAGTTGATACTTTCAAATTGCATATATTTATTGTATACCTCTTGAAGAAATTGGACATATGCATACATCTGTTATTCCATCACTATGACCAAGGTATTAAGCATATCCATTAAGCAAATCCAAAAATTTCCTTGTATCTTCTGTTTTTGTTTGTATGTTTGTTGTTTTGTTAAGACTATTTACATGAGATCTATAATCAAACATTTTTTAAAGTACAAAATACCCCATTGTTAACTATAGGTGCTTGATTTCTAGAATATATTCATTTAGCATAACCAAAGCTTTATACCCATTGAAAACCAATTCTCCATTTTGCCCTCCTCCCGCCCCTTCCACTACCATTGTATTCTCCACTTCTATGAGTGACTATTTTTGATAGTCATATAAGTGGAATCATGCAGTATTTGTTCTTCTGCAGTTGGATTATTTCACTTAGCATTATGTCCTCCAGGTTAATTCCTATTGTCACAAAATGCCAGAATTCCCTTCTTTTTTAAGGCTGAATAATATTCCATTGCAGGTATATACCACATTTTCTTTATCTGTTTACTTGTCAATCGACATTTGGGTTATTTCCATACCTTGGCTGTTGTGAAAAATGTTGAAATTAACACAGGGGTTTGGATATCTCTTTGAGATCTTATTTCAAATCCTTTTGGATATATACTCAGAAGTGGGATTGATAGCTCATATGGTAGTTCTGTTTTTAGTTTTTTTTGTGGGAACTTTACACTGTTTTCCATAGTGGCTACACCATTATATGTTCCAACCAAAAGTGTGTAAGTGTTCCAGTTTCTCCACACCCTCACTGTTGTTATCTTTTTTTCTATTTTCAGAAATAACATCCTAACAGGTGAGTGTTATCTCACTGTGGTTTTGATATAAATTTCCATGAAGGTTAGTGATTTTTTATATACATGGTGCACATTTTTATGTCTTCTTTGGGAAAATGTCTATTCAGATACTTTGCATATTTTAAAATTGAGTTTTTGGTTTTATTGCTATTGAGTTGTAAGTTTTTATTATATATTTTGGTTATTAACCCCTCAGCAGATAAATAGCTTGCAGATATTTTCTCCTATTCTGAAGTTTGCCTTTCACTCTGCTGACTGCTTCCTTTCCTGTACAGAAGCTTCTTAGTTTGGTGTAGACCCATTTGTCTATTTTTGCTTTTTGCCTTTCACAGCCAAGAAATCATTGCCCAGACCAATATCAAGAAGTTTTCTCTCTATGATTTTTTCAAGGAGTTTTACAATTTTAGGTCTTATATTTGAGTCTCCGATCCATCTTGAGTTGATTTTTGTGTATGGTCTAAGATAGAGGACCAATTTTATCTTTTTATAAGTGGATATACAGTTTTCACAGCCCCATTTGTCAAAGAAGACTATCCTTTGCCCATCTCACCTATTGGCACCCTTGTTGAAGATCAGTTGACTACATATACACGGATTTATTTCTGGATTATCTATTCTATTCCAATTGTCTATGTCTGTTTTAATGTCAGTGCCATACTGTTTTAATTACTGTAGGCTTATAATATATTTGGATGCCTTCAGCTTTGTTCTTCTTTAGCAAGATCACTTTGGTTATTCTTTTGTGGTTCCATATGAATTTTAGGACTTTTCTCTGTTTCTTTAAAAAAAAAAAAAAACCGCCATTGGAATTTTGATAAAGATTGCACTGAATGTATGGACAGCTTTGGATAGCATGAACATTTTAACAATATTAACTTACAATACATGAACACAGGATATAAAAAAGATCTCAAACAAACAACTTAATTTTACATCATCTCAAGGAAGCAAAAAAAAAAAAAAAAAAAAAGAAAAAAGCATAAACTAAGCCCAAAGATAGCAGGAGGAAGGAAATAATAAGAACAGAGCATAAATGTAAAACAATAGAGTAGAAAAACAATAGAAAAGATCAATGAAAGTAAGTGCTAGCTTTTTGAAAAGATAACATTGATAAATCTTTAGCTAGACTAATTCAGAAAAGAAGATTGAAATAAAATTAGAGACAAAAGAGGAGATATAATAGCTACCACAGAACTATAAAGGATTAAAGGGAAATACTATGTATATTGATACTCCAACAAATTGGATAACTTAGAATAAATGAATAAATTCCTCAAAACATATAATCTACCGAGACTGAATCACAAAGAAATAGAAATTATAAACACACCAACAAATAAGTTAGGAGGTTGAACAGAAATGAAAAACATCCCCAAAAGAAAAGCCCATGACCAAATGGTTTCACTGGTGAATTCTACCAAATATTTGACAAGGAATTAATGCCAATCCTCACACTCAGTGAACATTTTGAAGAGGAGGGAACACTTCCAAGCTCATTGACTATGGCCAGCACTATCCCAATCCCAAAGCTAGATAAAGACACTATAAGAAAAGAGAAGTATAGACCCAATATCTCTGATGATTATAAATGTAAAAATTCTCAACAAAATATTATCAAACCAAAATTCAAGAACACATTAGAAGGAACATACACCATGACAAAGTAAGAGTTACTCCTGAGATGCAAGGATGGTTCAAACATATGCAAATCAATAAATGTAATATATCACAATAATAGAGTAAAAGATAAAAATCACATGATCAACTCAATAGAACAGAATAGAAAGTCCAGAAATAAACCCACAGTTATATGGTCAATTAATCTTTGAAAAAGTAGCAAAGAATACGCAATGGGAAATGGAGAGTCTCTTCAACAAATGGTTTTGGGAAAACTGGGTAGCTACATGCAAAAGAATGAAACTGACCACTTTCTTACACAATACACAAAATAAACTCAAAATGGATTAAGGACCAAAATGTGAGATCTGAAACCATAAAAATCTTAGAAAAGAGCACAAGCAGTAATTTCTCTGACATCAACCATAACTACTTTTTTCTAGATATGTCTCCTTTTCTTTTAAAGATTTTATTTATTTATTTATTTATTTGCTTACTTACTTATTTAATAGCGACACAGTGAGAGAGGGAACACGCACGGGGAGGTGGGGTGGTGGAAGAGGGAGAAGCAAGTTTCCCAGTGAGCAGAGAGCCCAATGTAGGGCCTGATCCCACAACCCTGGGTTCATGACCGAGTGGAAGGCAGACACTTAATGACTGAGCCACCCAGGTGCCCCTAGATATGTCTCTTGAGGCAAGGGAAACAGAAAGCAAAAATAAACTATTTGAATTACATCAAAATAAAAAGCTTCTGTACAACAAAGGAAACAGCCAATGAAACTAAAAGATAACCTAGTGAGGGCACCTGGATGGCTCAGTTGGTTAAGCGTCTGACTCTTGGTTTCAGCTCAAGTCATGATCTCTTAGATTGTGGGGTGGAGCCCCCAAATATCTAAAGAATGTATACAACTCAACAACCAAAAAACAAATAATCCAATTAAAAATGGGCAGAAGACATGAACAGACAATTCTCCAAAGCAGACATACATAGCAGACACATGAAAAGATGCTCAGGATTACTTATCATCAGGGAAATGCAAATGAAAACCACAGTGAGATGGCACCTCACACCTATCAGAATGGCTAAAATCAAAAACACAAGAAACAAAGTGTTGATGAGTATGTGGAGAAAAACGAAAACCTCATGTACTGTTGGTGGGAATACAAACTGGTGCAGCCACTATAGGATATAGTATATGAGTTTCTCAAAAATTAAAAATACAATTATCATATGATCCAGTAATCACACTACTTGGTATTAACCCACAGAATATAAAAATACTAATTTGAAGCTATATATGCACCCATATGTTTATTTCAGTATTATTTATAATAGCCAAATTATGGAAGCAGCCCAAGTATCCTTTGACAGATGAATAAAGAAGATGTGGTGTGTTTATATATGCAATGGAATATTATCCAGCCATAAGAAGAATGAAATCTTGTGATTTGCAACAACATAAATGGAGCTAGAAAGTATAATGCTCAGTGAAATAATCCAGTCAGTGAAAGACAAATACCATATGACTGCATGCATATGTGGAATTTCCGAAATAAGACAAAGGGGGGGAAAAAGAGACAAAATAAACAATCCCTTACCTCTAGAGAACAAACTGGTGGTTACCAGAAGGAAGGGTGAGGGTGTGGGTAAATAGGTGAAGGGGATTAAGAGTACATTTATCTTGGTGAACATTGAGTAATACATGGAATTAGTGAATCACTATATACTTGAAACTTATATAACACTATACATTAACTACGCTAGAATTTAAATTCTAAAAAATCTAATGATCATAACAATAGATGCAGGAAAAGCATTTGGCAGTATTCAACATCTTTTCACAATAAAATCCTTCAACATACTGTCAATAGAAGAAACATACCACAACATAATAAAGACCATATACAAAAAATCTGCAGCTAACATTATACTCAAAGGAGAAAAATTGAAACTTTTCCTCTAAGATCAGGAAGAAGACAAGGATGCCCCCTCTTTACCAGTGTTATTTAATATAGCACTTTAAGTCCTAACTGAAGTAATGAGGAGAGGGAAACAAACAATATTAAGATCAGAGAGGAAGAAGTAAAACTCTTGCTATTTGGAGAAGATACGATTTTGCATATAGAAAACTCCAAGGACTCAACCAAAAATATATTGGAACTAATCAACAATTTCAGTAAAATTGCAGGATATAAACTAAATATACAGAAACCAGTTTTATTTTATACACTAATAATGAAACATTGATCAGGGAATTTTAAAAAATCTATTCACAATTGCGTCAAAAAGAATAAAATTCTTTAACCAAAGTGGCAACTGATCAAAGAAATTAAACAGATTGATGTGGTGACCTTGAATAAGGTATTTATTTTTTTTATCCTCAGTTATTTACTTAATAAAATGGAGATAACTGAGCAAGTATTTTTTTTATTTATTTGACAGATAGAGATCACAAGTATGCAAAGAGGCAGACAGAGATGGAGAGGAGGAAGCAGGCTCCCTGCTGAGCAGAGAGCCCCATGTGGGGCTCAATCTAAGGACCCTGAGATCATGACCCTAGTGGAAGGCAGAGGCTTAACCCACTGAAACTCCCAGGTTCCCCCACTAGGTTATCTTTTAGTTTAGATATATTTTTTAGTGAAAATTGGCCACTCTAATTACAGTTAACCCTTGAACAATGCAGGTTTGAACTGTGCAAGTCCACTTATATGTAGATTTTTTCAATTAATACAGTAAAATACTGTAAATGTATTTTCTCTTAGGATTATCTTAACATCCTTTCTGTAGCTTATTGTAAGAATACAGTATATAATATGTACAACAGACAAAAATATGTGTTAATTTACACCAATGAAAAGTAGGCTATTAGTTCTTTTTGGAGTCAAAATTATATATGGATTTTTGACTGTGTAAGGGGGTCAGCTCACCTAATCCCCATGTTGTTCAAGGGTCAACCGAATTTAGTTTTTAAGTGTGAGGTTGATCAGTTATTTTAGATTTAAATGTGGAGCATAAATGTCACCAAGCCTCACATCAGCAAGATCACATATACAAACTCAGTGACCAGTGGATGTGGGAATTCAGGTGACCTCTTTTACTCTGAGTACTCTTTTTTTTTAAATTATTTCTTTTCAGCGTAACAGTATTCATTGTTTTTTGAACCACACCCAGTGCTCCATGCAATCCATGCCCTCTATAATACCCACCACTTGGTTCCCCCAATCTCCCACCCCCTGCCCCTTCAAAACCCTCAGATTGTTTTTCAGAGTCCATAGACTCTCATGGACTCTTCATAGACTCTCATAGACTCTTCACCTCCCCTTCCAATTTCCCTCAACCCCCTTTGAGTACTTTTTACCCCTGATTTTCCTCTTGCTTCCTGGCCACCCCACTGTGTTTTGTTTTGTTTTTTGGGTCCCTTCCTGCATTTCCACTCTGCATTTCAACAGCTTTTCTGTTTATCTATCTGCCTTACCAGTGTGATAACTCTTTTAGCAAGCACCACATGTCCTTAGTCTTTTCATTTCTGGCATCCCAGATATTTCCTGAAAGAAGCTAAAAATCAGTGCATGAGTACTGAATTGATCTTTTGTAATGACTCCCAACAGGAAAAGCACCTCCTGAATTATAGATTTCATATTTGTAGGTATCATACGTATGACATTTTGTTTGGTGCTAAACAGTGTAGGGAACTGGCTCTGCTTTGTTGCCTTGGTGAATTTGCATGTTCCTACTTAGGCCACGTAGGCAAACCTAGACTGCAGGCCCTGACTCTTGGCAGAATACCTTGTGATTCCTCTTGGAGCGGGTGGGGGTGGGGCGGTGGTTGTGAAGATAAGCAGCCTGATGAGAAGCTGCTACAAAGTACTTTCTCACCAACCTCCTTATCTAGCTGGAGGCTGACAGAAGGTCAATTTGCATCCATCTCTGATTTCAGTTGGCTGCAGGACATTCCTCCTTGCTCCACCTGAGAGTACAGCTGTGGACTACAGGGTCCACTTAACACCATTTGGGGTACAGCTGTGAACTTCACACTGGCAGAGAGACCCACCAGCCTGTGTTGTCTGTTACTGAACAACTCCCACTCAGTATCAGTCCCTGTATGACTACTGGTGCAGGGAGCTGACACCAAGTTGATACTGCTTTTTCTTTGTCTGTAAGTAATAAACTATTTGAATCCATTTGGGCTTATGTTTCCTGACTGGTCAAATCTACAGAAGTGTAATAAGCCAAAATAACAGCTGCTGTGATTAAGCATGTGGTCCTGTTGTCTTCTGCAGTGTTACTTAAGGACCACTTGACAGACTCTGGTGTTGACTTGTGTGGGTTGCATGGCCAGAATATTGACTTTTTTCCTTTGGCACACATAGCAAGGAACACAGTTTTCAGCACATATTGTGACTTAGAGCAGCCTTGTCAGACCTCAGATATTTACAAACCCACTTTAGAATGGATGCCATATCTAACACCAGTTACACTGTTATTTAATCAATAAATATATTCAAATCAAGTTTCTAAACTCAGATAATTTAAAAAGTTAGCTTTATATCTCTACTTGAAATTCAGAATCAGTACTATTTGCTAGAGGTGTAATTGTGATGGTAAATGAAACAAAAACATTTGAAAGATTAAATTTAAAAAAAGGAAGAAGACAAATCCATTTGCAATATATGCCTACTTCATGTTATTTCAATTATTCTTCATAGCAATTATTTAGTGTAAATACTATAATTTCTATTTTAGAAAGGAAACAGACCCAGTGGATTTAAATACCTTTCCTGTCATCATATAGTCAGTGTTTGTCAGAACCAGGACTGAAACCCATAGCTATTTCATGCCATAGTCTATAAGGAGGCAAAGTAGGTAGGAACCAACTTAATTTGCTTCAGCCATTCCCCCTTTCCCTTTTATGCAGGCCCTTATTTTTTAAATAATTTTTTATTTTTTATAAACATATAATATATTTTTATTCCCCGGGGTACAGGTATGTGAATCACCAGGTTTACACATTTCACAGCACTCACCATAGCACATACCCTCCCCAATGTCCATAACCCCACGCCCTTCCCCCAACCACCCTCCCCCCAGCAACGCTCAGTTTGTTTTGTGAGATTAAGAGTCACTTATGGTTTGTCTCCCTCCCAATCCCATCTTGTTTCATTTATTCTTCTCCTACCCCCTTAACCCCCCATGTTGCATCTCTACTTCATCATATCAGGGAGATCATATGTCAGTTGTCTTTCTCCGATTGACTTATTTCGCTAAGCATGATACCCTCTAGTTCCAACCACATCGTCGCAAATGGCAAGATTTCATTTCTTTTGATGGCTGCATAGTATTCCATTGTGTATATATACCACTTGTTCTTTATCCATTCATCTGTGGATGGACAGCTAGGTTCTTTCCAAAGTTTGGCTATTGTAGACATTGCTGCTATAAACATTCGGGTGCAAGTGCCGCTTCAGATCACTACATTTCTATCTTTAGGGTAAATACCCAGTAGTGCAATTGCTGGGGCATAGGGCAGTTCTATTTTCAACATTTTGAGGAACCTCAATGCTGTTTTCCAGAGTGGTTGCACCAGCTTGCATTCCCACCAAGAGTGTAAGAGGGTTCCCCTTTCTCCGCATTCCTCGCCAGCATCTGTCATTTCCTGACTAGTGAATTTTAGCCATTCTGTCTTGTGAGAGGTGATATCTCATTGTAGTTTTGATTTGTATTTCCCTGATGCCAAGTGATATGGAGCACTTTTTCATGTGTCTGTTGGCCAACTGGATGTCTTCTTTGCAGAAATGTCTGTTCATGTCCTCTGCCCATTTTTTGATTGGATTATTTGTTCTTTGGGTGTTGAGTTTGCTAAGTTCTTTATAGATTTTGGACAGTAGTCCTTTATCTGATATGTCGTTTGCAAATATCTTCTCCCATTCTGTCAGTTGTCTTTTGGTTTTGTTAACTGTTTCCTTTGCTGTACAAAAGCTTTTGATCTTGATGAAATCCCAATAGCTCATTTTTGCCCTTGCTTCCCTTGCCTTTGGTGATGTTCCTAGGAAGATGTTGCTGTGGCTGAGGTCGAAGAGGTTGCTGCCTGTGTTCTCAAGGATTTGGATGGATTCCTTTCTCACATTGAGGTCCTTCATCCATTTTGAGTCTATTTTCGTGTGTGGTGTAAGGAAATGGTCCAGTTTCATTTTTCTGCATGTGGCTGTCCAATTTTCCCAACACCATTTTTTGAAGAGACTGTCTTTTTTCCACTGGACATTCTTTCCCGCTTTGTTGAAGATTATTTGACTATAGAGTTGAGGGTCTACTTCTGGCTCTCTATTCTGTTCCATTGATCTATGTGTCTGTTTTTGTGCCAGTACCATGCTGTCTTGATGATGATAGCTTTGAAGTCCGGAATTGTGATGCCACCAACGTTGGCTTTCTTTTTCAATATTCCTTTGGCTATTCGAGGTCTTTTCTGGTTCCATATAAATTTTAGAATTATTTGTTCCATTTCTTTGAAAAAGATAGATGGTACTTTGATAGGAATTGCATTAAATGTGTAGATGGCTTTAGGTAGCATAGACATTTTCACAATATTTGTTCTTCCAATCCAGGAACATGGAACATTTTTCCATTTCTTTGTGTCTTCCTCAATTTCTTTCATGAGCACTTTATAGTTTTCTGAGTATAGATTCTTTGCCTCTTTGGTTAGGTTTATTCCTAGGTATCTTATGGTTTTGGGTGCAATTGTAAATGGGACTGACTCCTTAATTTCTCTTTCTTCTGTCTTGTTGGTGTAGAGAAATGCAACTGATTTCTGTGCATTGATTTTATATCCTGACACTTTACTGAATTCCTGTACAAGTTCTATCAGTTTTGGAGTTGAGTCTTTTGGGTTTTCCATATATAGAATCATATCATCTGTGACGAATCACGGTTTGACTTCTTCTTTGCTCTTTTGGATGCCTTTAATTTCCTTTTGTTGTCTGATTGCTGAGGCTAGGACTTCTAGTACTATGTTGAATAGCAGTGGTGATAATGGACATCCCTGCCGTGTTCCTGGCCTTAGCAGAAAAGCTTTCAGTTTTTCTCCATTGAGAATGATATTTGTGGTGGGTTTTTCACAGATGGCTTTGATGATATGAGGTATGTGCCCTCTATCCCTGCACTTTGAAGAGTTTTGATCAGGAAGGGATGCTGTACTTTGTCAAATGCTTTTTCAGCATCTATTGAGAGTATCATATGGTTCTTGTTCTTTCTTTTATTAATGTGATGTATTACATTGACTGATTTGCGGATGTTGAACCAACCTTGCAGCCCTGGAATAAATCCCACTTGGTCGTGGTGAATAATCTTTTTAATGTACTGTTGAATCCTATTAGCTAGTATTTTGTTGAGTATTTTTGCATCTGTGTTCATCAAGGATATTGGTCTATAGCTCTCTTTTTGGATGGGATCCTTGTCTGGTTTTGGGATCAAGGTGATGCTGGCCTCATAAAATGAGTTTGGAAGTTTCCCTTCCATTTCTATTTTTTGGAACAGTTTCAAGAGAATAGGAATTAGTTCTTCTTTAAATGTTTGGTAGAAATCCCCCAGGAAGCCATCTGGCCCTGGGCTTTTGTTTGTTTGGAGATTTTTAATGACTTTTTCAATCTCCTTACTGGTTATGGGTCTGTTCAGGCTTTCTATTTCTTCCTGGTTCAGTTGTGGTAGTTTATATGTTTCTAGGAATGCATCCATTTCTTCCAGATTGTCAAATTTATTGGCGTAGAGTTGCTCAGAGTATGTTCTTAAAATAGTTTGTATTTCTTTGGTTTTAGTTGTGATCTCTCCTCTTTCATTCATGATTTTATTTATTGGGGTCCTTTCTCTTTTCTTTTGATAAGTCGGGCCAGGGGTTTATCAATTTTATTAATTCTTTCAAAGAACCAGCTCCTAGTTTCCTTGATTTGTTCTATTGTTTTTTTGGTTTCTATTTCATTGATTTCTGCTCTGATCTTTATGATTTCTCTTCTCCTGCTGGGCTTAGGGTTTCTTTCTTGTTCTTTCTCCAGCTCCTTTAGGTGTAGGGTTAGGTTGTGTACCTGAGACCTTTCTTGTTTCTTGAGAAAGGCTTATACCGCTATATATTTTCCTCTCAGGACTGCCTTTGTTGTGTCCCACAGATTTTGAACCGTTGTATTTTCATTATCATTTGTTTCCATGATTTTTTTCAATTCTTCTTTAATTTCCTGGTTGACCCATTCATTCTTTAGAAGGATGCTGTTTAGTCTCCATGTATTTGGGTTCTTTCCAAACTTCCTTTTGTGGTTGAGTTCTAGCTTTAGAGCATTGTGGTCTGAAAATATGCAGGGAATGATCCCAATCTTTTGATACCGGTTGAGTCCTGATTTAGGACCGAGGATGTGATCTATTCTGGAGAATGTTCCAAGTGCACTAGAGAAGAATGTGTATTCTGTTGCTTTGGGCTGAAATGTTCTGAATATATCTGTGATGTCCATCTGGTCCAGTGTGTCGTTTAAGGCCTTTATTTCCTTGCTGATCTTTTGATTGGATGATCTGTCCATTTCAGTGAGGGGAGTGTTAAAGTCCCCTACTATTATTGTATTATTGTTGATGTGTTTCTTTGATTTTGTTATTAATTGGTTTATATAGTTGGCTGCTCCCAGGTTGGGGGCATAGATATTTAAAATTGTTAAATCTTCTTGTTGGACAGACCCTTTGAGTATGATATAGTGTCCTTCCTCATCTCTTATTATAGTCTTTGGCTTAAAATCTAATTGATCTGAGATAAGGATTGCCACTCCTGCTTTCTTCTGATGTCCATTAGCATGGTAAATTCTTTTCCACCCCCTCACTTTAAATCTGGAGGTGTCTTCGGGCTTAAAATGAGTTTCTGGGAGGCAACATATAGATGGGTTTTGTTTTCTTATCCTTCTGATACCCTGTGTCTTTTGACAGGGGCATTTAGACCATTAACATTCAGGGTAACTATTGAGAGATATGACTTTAGTGTCACTGTATTGCCTGTAAGGTGACTGTTACTGTATATGGTCTCTGTTCCTTTCTGATCTACCACTTGTAGGCTCTCTCTTTGCTTAGAGGACCCCTTTCAATATTTCCTGTAGAGCTGGTTTGGTGTTTGCAAATTCTTTCAGTTTTTGTTTGTCCTGGAAGCTTTTAATCTCTCCTTTTATTTTCAATGATAGCCTAGCTGGATAAAGTATTCTTGGCTTCAGGTTTTTCTCGTTTAGTGCTCTGAAAATATCATGCCAGCTCTTTCTGGCCTGCCGGGTCTCTGTGGATAAGTCAGCTGCCAATCTTATATTTTTACCATTGTATGTTACAGACTTCTTTTCCCGGGCTGCTTTCAGGATTTTCTCTTTGTCACTGAGACTTGTAAATTTTACTATTAGGTGACAGGGTGTGGGCCTATTCTTATTGATTTTGAGGGGCGTTCTCTGAACCTCCTGAATTTTGATGCTCGTTCCCTTTGCCATATTGGGGAAATTCTCCCCAATAATTCTCTCCAGTATACCTTCTGCTCCCCTCTCTCTTTCTTCTTCTTCTTAAATCCCAATTATTCTAATGTTGTTTCATCTTATGGTGTCACTTATCTCTCGAATTCTCCCCTCGTGGTCCAGTAGCTGTTTGTCCCTCTTTTGCTCAGCTTCTTTATTCTCTGTCATTTGGTCTTCTATATCGCAAATTCTTTCTTCTGCCTCATTTATCCTAGCAGTGAGAGCCTCCATTTTTGATTGCACCTCATTAATAGCTTTTTTGATTTCAACTTAGTTAGATTTTAGTTCTTTTATTTCTCCAGAAAGGGCTTTTATATCTCCTGAGAGGGTTTCTCTAATATCTTCCATGCCTTTTTTGAGCCTGGCTAGAACCTTGAGAATCGTCCTTCTGAACTCTAGATCTGACACATTACCAATATCTGTATTGATTAGGTCCCTAGCCTTCAGTACTGCCTCTTGTTCTTTTTTTTGTGTGTTGAGTTTTCCCGCCTTGTCATTTTGTCCAGATTAGAGTATATGAAGGAGCAAGTAAAATACTCAAAGTGTGGCAACAGTCCCAGGAAAATATGCTTTAACCAAATCAGAAGAGATCCCAAATCATGAGGGGGGAGAAAGGAGATAAAAGCGGTTCAGAAGGAAAGAAAAAAAAAAGCAAAGAAAAGAAACAATTAAAAAAAGAAAACGAATAAAGAAAAAGTATAAAAAGAAAAAAATATATATATAGTAGAGAAACTAGTAAAAAAGTTAAAAAAGAAAAGTGTAAAATTTTTTAAAAATTTAGCAGGAGAAAAAAAATTGAAAATGAAAAAAAAATTAAATTAAATGCAAGAGCAAAGAATCATGGGGAGAAAGCCATGAGTTCCATGCTTTGCTTTCTCCTCCTCTGGAATTCTGCTGCTCTCCTTGGTATTGAAACTGCACTTTTTGGTAGGTGAACTTGGTCCTGGCTGGATTTCTTATTGATCTTCTGGGGGAGGGGCTTGTTGTAGTTATTCTCAAGCGTCTTTGCCCCAGGCGGAATTGCACTGCCCTTACCAAGGGCTGGGCTGAGTAATCCGCTCGGGTTTGCTTTGGGGAACTTTTGTTCCCTGAGCGCTTTCCGTAGAGTTCTGGAGGACGGGAATGAAAATGTCGGCCTTCTAGTCTCCGGCCCAGAGGAGCCGAGAGCCCGAGGCCCCACTCCTCAGTGTGCCCTCAGAGAACCGTGCCTAATTACTCCCGTTTCCGTGGCCTCAGGCCGCACTCCAAGCTCACTGAGCCTGTGACCTGTTCAAGGTAACCCTGAGCTGGGAGCTCACTCCTTGGCTCTGTCTCTGTAGCCGGCTTCCCCGTTCCAATACCTGTAAGCTCTGTGACATTCAGACACTCCCGATCCTTCTGTGACCCTGCAGGACCTGAGGCCACACTGACCCCGCATGGGCTTCACCCTGGTTTAGCCTCTGGAGCGATGTCCCTCAGCGGAACAGACTTTTAAAAATCCTGATTTTGTGCTCCCGTTGCTCTGTCGCTTGCCGGGAGCCGGCCCCTCCCCCTTGGGTCTATCTTCCCGTGGCTTTGGATTCACTTCTCCGCCGGTCCTACCTTTCAGAAAGTGGTTGTTTTTCTGTTTCCAGAATTGCTGTTCTTCTTCTCTTCAATCTGCCAATGGATTTGCATGTGTTTGCAATCTTTAGATAAGCTATCTAGCTGATCTCCTGCTAGCTGAAGTAGTCTCAGCCTGCTACTTCTCCGCCATCTTGACTCCTGCCCTGGCCCTTATTTTTTTAAAAAATCTAACTCCACAACCTAGAGACCTCTCATACATTTTATAGCAAAGTGTGACACCCTACCTGTAGTCCCACTTTTAATTTGAACCTTTGGTTTTCAGTACTTTTTGACTAGGGAGTTATTTTTCATCCTCTATAAAATGGGGAAACAATTGCTGCTTATAATCCCTTCCCAGCCCCTAAATTCGGGTGAACTTTGAGTAGTGCCCTTAGTTACAGAAGCTTTTTTTTTTTTTTTTGAGTTTGAAGATGCAAATGGGGTGGCTCAGTGATTTAATTCTTGTATTGTGCAGACTAATAGGTGTGTAAGACTAAAACTAGCCTCTTGGAGATGCTTCTGAGATATAGTGATTGTTAGGTGATGAAGATGAATATAGAGGGTGAGATTTGTGGCTTTTCCCTCTATGTCTTTATTTATTTTATTATGTTCAGTTAGCCAATGTATAGTACATTATTAGTTCTAGATTTAGTGTTCAATGATTCATTAGTTACGTATAACATCCTCCCTGCCTTTAAGTAACTTTTGAAGAGAAGTCAGAAATTCTGCAGATTTTGTGATCTTTTGCCATAGGTGTTTGTGTCATCATTTCATTTTTCTTCATACAAACTATTCCAAATGGCTTTAATATTCTATATTTTTCTATAGCACAGTAATTTATGTTATCATAATATTTTGTTTCTGTTATCAATGATTTCATTTAGGACACTATATGATGTGTGGGATACATTTTGGGAAAACTTTCCTTCAAGAGAAGAACAAAATCTTTTATGTCAAATAGTGAAAAAATTACTATAAATTTTTATAAAAATATCAGATTACCATGATAGCCATAATGTACACTGTGTTTTTCCCTAGATTCAACATTTTCAGAAATATTTACGTTGAGAAAGAGCAAGGCTTCTTAGAACTTGAATCTCCAAATCTGCAACTTACTGGACTCAGATACAAGTTTTGGGTACACTCTGACCTTTTTTGTGAGGTCATCAAATGTATAAAATGAGGTCATAAATGCATGAAACATAGGAAAAAGAAGTGGCTTAGTACACACCTTACAAATATGAGTTTTTGTAATGCCTGTTATTATTAAAGAACACAATAAATAGAGTTACTGTCATAACTGTATACCACTTTGGTTGGTCAGCCATTCACAACCATTATCTGTGCAAGTTAATGGAGCCATGATGTTTAACTTTCTGGGTATAGAATATCAGCATAAGAATAGGAACAGGTAGCTTGCATGGTGACAGCATCATTAGGTATATCTTGTAGGAAAGATGGGCAACTCACAAGGCTTGAAAAGATAGTCACTATACTTTAAGTAGGGTCCAGTGCTAAAAAGGAGATACAATTCAGAAACAGCTAAACATGGGAAAGTCTAGCCCTGCATTACTCACAGCCTGTCAGAGTCTTCAGTTCCAAGGAGTAGAAAAGGGTTTTACATGCCAATTCATTTTATGAAGCTAGTGTAACCTTGACACCAAAGTCCAAAAAAGAGAATGAATGAAATAAAAATACAGGTTAATGTCACTCATAAGGACATACCAAAAAATTCTAAACAAATTATTAAGACTTAGATTATTCAGAAGAATAATATATCATTCTTCTGAAAGAACAGTATCTTTTGAATACTCAGAAGAATATTCTTCTGAAAGAATATATCCATTTCCCCCCCAATAATGTATAGTTGGTTAAAACATAGCAACTTACCTATGTAATTCACCACACTAACATATTAAAGGAGAAAAAAAATCCTATGATCATCTCAATAAATACACTACAAGTGTTTGATGAAAGTCAGCATATATCCAAGATAAATACTTTTAGCAAGCTAGGATTAGAATAAAACTTCCTTTACTACACAATAAACATGGTGAACTTTATAAATTTCAATTTTTTATCAGGAATAAGACAACAATGTCCAATATTACCAGTTCTATTCAACATTGTATGGGGTGGGTCTGTCCAATGTTATAAAATGAGGAAAGGAAAAGTTATGATGTTTAAAACAGAGAAGCAAACTGTTAATATTCAAAGACTATATGATTGTATATGTTGAAAACCAAAAAGAAGGGAGGGCCTGGGTGGCTCAGTGGGTTAAAAAGCCTCTGCCTGAAGCTCAGGATATGATCCCAGGACCCTGGGATCGAGCCCCCACATCACGCTCTCTGCTCAGCAGGGAGCCTTCTTCCTCTCTCTCTCTCTCTCTGCCTCTCTCCCCACCTCCTGTGATCTCTGTCAAATAAATAAAATCTTAAAAAAAAAAAAGAAAACCAAAAAGACGCTAGACATGGACTTTCAAAATTAAAAAGCATATTTAGCAAAGTTGCTGAAGAGAACATCAATTTAAAAATACATCTGTATATACCAGATAAATCACAATAATGAACAAAATGAAAAAAGAAAAAAGGAGACAAATAAAAAACAGACTCTTAAATACAAAGAACAGACTGATGGTTGCCAGAGGAGAGGTGTGTGTGTGGGGGAAATGGGTAAAATAGGTAAAGGGGGTTAACAGTGTATTTATTTTGATGACCATCAGGTAATGTATAGAATTGTTGAATCATTATATTGTATACCTGAAACTAATATAACACTGAATATTAATTATACTTGAATAAAAAAGACATGAAATTTACAAAGTAGATGTTCAATAAATGTTCTCTTTCAGGGAAATAATAAATGAACTGATATGATTTTCAATAGCATCAATGCTTAGAAATAAGTTTAACAAAATATTTGCATGAATCTTTGGAGAAAGTTGTAAAACTTTATTGAGAAAGTTTTAACAGTGAAATATCCAACATAAGAACACTTTGCATGGTTTCAGCTTCTTTTAAGCTTCTTTTCAGCTTCAGTCTTCTTTTAAACCTGTGATTGCCCTTCATCTGTAAGGTAAACAAAACAGTTGGAAACATTACTTAGCAGAATTTTATTTATAGTACATTAAAGTTGTACAACAAACACTATAGTTTTGGTTTTATAAGATAGATTTCTAAGCATATATTTAATCAATATTTTTTAAACATTACTCTTTCTCTGGGTACAAGGAAACAAAAAGGCTGTTCAAGTTCAGAATATAATAAATGAACAGAACTCAGGTCATGATATCAGGGTCATGAGATCAAGACCATGTAGGGCTCAGCATGGAGTTTATTGGATATTCTCTTTCTCACCCTCTGCCCCTCCCCCACTTGTGTGTTTGTGCTAAGTAAATAAGAAATATTTAAAAATAAATAAAATAAAAGCTTCCACTTGAAATAACATTCTGGATATAAGATAGCTTAGACAATGTCATATTTTTGCTGACCATTTGTATCATAAATTACATGGTCATACTGATTTTAAGTCATCACCATTGTTTCTGACATCAAAATGTGAAGCACATATATACCATGTCTTTATAGCATGATACAAAAATGGAGGGAACGAATTGAGGAGGGGAAAAAGGAAATGAATGAAGAAAGGGAGAGGAAGATACCTAGAAAAGTCAAACATTTGTTTCTAAAAGTAAGTGCTTTTTTAAAAACTTTTATTGAGGAGTAATTGTCAAATATACTTGTATATACTTCAAGTGTACATGATGATTTTTCTCCTACTTGTACACTGTGACTACCAAATAAACATAAGTAATTAACATATCCATTACTGCATATAGTTAACTTGTCTGTGAGAATGTTTAAAAATGTTTACTCTCTCTACCTTTCAAGTATACAATCAATATCATATTATTCACTAAAAGTAAGTGCTTCTGAGGGACAACTCTGAAAAACTTCAGAAGTTTTCTCATATTATCTGCAATGTTCAGATATTCACATACTACAGGGATATATAAGTTTTCCTACTATATCAATCATTTCATCCATACTTTAAAAATATTAAGAGTTCAAGAACATATTCACTTTCAATTATATAAAATACCCTTTATTAGTGTCTTGTTCATATTCTTTATTATGTACACTTCACTTTTTAAATTTTCTTCAAGATTATGTACACTAGTGGATACTCTTCATAAATTTTTTTTAAAGATTTTATTTATTTATTTGAAAGACAGATGACAAGTGGGCAGAGAGGCAGGCACAGAGAGAGAGAGGGGGAAGCAGGTTCCCTGCTGAGCAGAGAGCCTGATGCGGGACTCGATCCCAGGACCCTGGGATCATGACCTGAGCTGAAGGCAGAGGCTTTAACCCACTGAGCCACCCAGGTGCCCCATAAATATTTTTTAGAAGAGCAGTCTTCCTGATTTATTAGTTGCATTACTTTCCCTTTTACTAATATTCCATACCTTTTATTAAGTACCTTTTTCCTTTTTGTTAGGTTTATTCCATTGCTTCTTTTTTTCTTGCCTTTTATATTGGATACTGCTGTAATGTATTATCTAAGTAATAACATGCATTTTAAAGGCTATGATCTTCCTATGAGTACATTTTAGCCATGTTCAGTAGGCTCCCAGAAATAGTCTGAAAACTATTTTTATATAAATAGTCTAATAGAATGGTTCAGCAATGTAGACTAAAAAAGTTTAGGCCAATTAAAGGTAATTTCCTCTCTAAATACCAAATGTGTCATTTAAATTCAGAAGCTCTTATTATGGTCAATGATTAGAAAAACAATTGTATAAAATATGTTGATTACTTAGGAATTATTAAAGTTAAAGACTTTAAACTTCAAATCTTATCAATATATGTCTCAAGGCAGCAATTTACGTCATTTTTCCTATGATTATATGTGATGTTATCATAGTGTTCACATTTTTATTAGTGACAGTATCTCATGAAGACTGATGGGAAAGTGAGTGTGCTTAGCACAGAGATCTTAAACCCATCTTGAGCTTCAGTGATTACATGGATTTTCTCTACTTGATCTGCCACAGATACTAGAAACTTGACTCCCTCTTGCCATTTTCTTATGTAGTCATTTGAGGCTTTATTGGGATAAAGGACTTAAAATGCAATTTTTTTAACAGCCAAAAGAAATCAGAATTTGATGAAATCTACTTATACCTATTTGGGTTTCCATATAAAAAACAAACATCAAGCAGTATTTACTCATTATCTTAGTAGCAATGAAATCTCAATTCAAATGTTAAAATTTGATGCCAGATGATATTTTATAATTTGAGTCATGCAAAACAGCCTATCTTTGTATTCTATACATGCTGTCCAACAGAACCAGAGAATGTAAAAATCAGCATTAAAAGTTACTTTAATATATCTGATTTGACTTCACTAATTATACAGGAGTAAAGGTGAGTTTAGAAGTTAAGGGATTCTCCTGGAATCATACAAATCATGTTAGAGCTGGTAGTAGAACCTACTTCAGTGCCTCAGTATATTTTATATAAGCTGATATTTATTATGAATGCATTATGTATTTGTAAAAGTAGAAATTATGAAAGAATCTGAAAATTATCAGCTCTTGGTTAAAGTACTTACACTCAAAATTAAGAAAATGGTTTTATATTTTATAGTTCAATATGGCTTTGACCAAATTTGTTTCTAGATCTGATGGTCTATAAGTAAGGCAGTCATGCACTTAGGGTCCAAATTACCTACCAAATAATCTTTATTATATGTAGAATAATAAACTTGAATATCTCTTGTCACTTTCTTTTTTAGTCATTTGAGGCTTCTTTGGGGAAAGGATTTAAAATGCAACTGTTTTATTAAAGCAACAATAATGTTATATCTATATTATTGGTGATAAAATATTCCGAAAACTAAAACCACATACTTTGCATTCTTAATGCTTCTGGCATTTTAATGGGCTCTACATTTGGTAAATTTGCCCCTTGTCATTCAGACCATCTTTACCCTTACCCCAAGTCTTTGGCTCAGCCAGCTCCCAGAGATCAACTTCCCCATCAGGCTCTTAAAAAAAAAAGTTAACAGTTTAAGCAATGAACATGAAATATAAATAAGGAAAAAATATTTATTCCTTCAGTTATATGAAATGAAATCCTGTAGGTTACTATGATGGTAACTATGATGGAAGGATAGACTTACATCTTTGTTTTCCTATATTATGAAAAACTATTTTAAATGACAATCTAAAGATAAACCACACACACAAAAAGATAAACACACTACATTTCCATTATATCACAAGGATATTATATATCATATATATATATATATATAATTATACCATCACCAAGAGTAGAGAGCATCAGCTATCTACAAAATCTGAAATCCACACTATGGACAGGATTTTAACTGCAATAAAAAAGTAATTTTCTAAAGGATTCACTATGTGCATATTTGGGCTTATGACAAATCTTGTAGTAGTGACACACAACCCTTTTTGGGGCAACCTGAAACTTATTTTATTAAAATTAACTAGCTATATTAAGGTACAAAGATCCTATACGTAAGTTTTCATAAACAAGTCCTATTTAGAACAAAGTATCAAAAACACCATCAAAGTATTAGCAAAATTTCTGTCCTAAAATGAGAATAAAGGAAGTAGGTTGGAAGGAAATTAATGGGCTTTGCTGTCAGTCATATAGTGGAAACCTTTTAACAATGAATTGCTGAAATAATCCATGCCCTGAACTGTGTAAATAATGGAGTATAAATGGTAAAAATACTATATTTAGAAGAAAGTTTTTGGTTGTATGGTAATTTTAAGGTACTTTTGATTTTCCTAATCATAGAAGTATTTAAACATCTTTTAAAAGCCAATTTAAAAATCATACTAATATATTTAACTATATGCCAGTATTCTAAATTACCCAGCTATTACCAAGTTTACCAGATCAAACTAACAATAAAAGGAAATAGTGGCTATCATTTATTGAGCTCTCTTCTGGAGTCTCTCTCCTGCTCCACTGAACTGCATTTATTCCTGGGCCAGGACTGAGCTACTTTACAGTAAAGACATATTGGAATATTAAGCATTTTATACAAAGCAATTCACTTTTGTTTGTTTTTATTTTTTTTCTTAAAGTTTGTATTTAAATTCCAGTTAATTAACAAATGGTATAATATTAGTTTCAGATGTAGAATTTAATGATTCATCACTTACATACAACATCCAGTGCTCATCACAAAAAAATACTCTCCTTAAGAACAATTACCTGTTTAACCCATCCCACCCACCACCCTCTCACCCCGGCCCAACTCCCCTCCAGTAACCCACAGTTTTTTCTCTATAGTTAAGAGTCTGTTTCTTGGCTTGCCTCTCTTTTTTCTGTGTTCATCTGTTTTGTTTCTTAAATCTCACATGAGTGAAATCGTATATTTGTCTTTCTCTGATTTAATCTGCTTAGCATAATACATTCTAGCTCCATCCACACCATTGCAAATGGCAAGATTTCATACACTTCTCATACAACAACATATGTGGTAAGAAGAACATAAATTTTGGAATGAAATATGAATTATGCCTCCATGAGTGAAGTGCTCTTTGGCAAACCATGATCCCTGAGCCTGTTTTCTCATAAAATGAGACTACCATCCTTACGCAAACAGGCTCTTATTCCAGGTGTTATATGTTGACTTTGCATGTGCTGTTAAAAGTTGCTTACACTTTTAATCATTTATGCTTTTGATGCAATGACTAAAAAGCTCACATAACAACGTTCTGAGGAAAACAAACTATTGAAATGATGTGCAATTTTTGTAGTTATAATTGAATACAGTTTCCTTTGTTTCGGCAAGGTCTATATTTTCAAGCAAAAAAAAAAATCTTGTACAAAAAGCACAAATTCATTATAGTGAAGACCACACAAAGCTGCGAATATTGTCTCCTCATATTTTCAGCTTACTTTCAGGAAAGGTTTGAGATAATCTGTTTTCCTTCCTCCTGTTATATGTCATAATGCATGATGCCCACATATGCCCCCAGCCCCCTTAAGCATTCTTCTTCCCTTTCCCTTCACCTTGAGCCACAGGTCCTCCTTCAGCTTCCTTCCCTTGATCAGGTGTAATATCCTGTTTTGCAGGTGGTGCCTTCTTCTGTTTCAGTTGCTCATCACTGAGCTGCTGGGCCTAGGGGTGTGTGAGCATGCACACACGTGGGCAAATAAAAAGTTTTCTTGTTCATACATGCCAACAATATGAATCATAAAATACACAGATATATCTAGTCATAAATAAGTATAAAGGCATTTCTATTTATTTATTTATTTATTTTTTAAAGATTTTATTTATTTATTTGACAGAGAGAGATCACAAGTAGGCAGAGAGAGAGGCAGAGAGAGAGAGGAGGAGGAAGCAGGCTTCCTGCTGAGCAGAGAGCCCGATGCGGGACCCGATCCCAGGACCCTGAGATCATGACCTGAGCCGAAGGCAGCGGCTTAACCCACTGAGCCACCCAGGCGCCCCTAAAGGCATTTTTAAAACAAGATTCTATAAACTTATTTTTAATGAAGTTACTCTTCCCATAGACTACTCAAGAAAAAAGACCAACAAGGACTTTGGAGGCTACTTTAAATTATACTGGGAGAGATGTGTGCATTTGTTGTTAAAAAAACATGGGAAAGAAATCCCAGGGTATATTTCCACAGGCAACACCTCAATGGAATTCTCCTAGATCAGTGTTTCCCTCCCATTTATCACCAGAGAAAACTTATCATTGTATCCATAGTAGTTTAGCAAAATTTTCAAAAAAATAAATTTCTGGTAATAGAAAACATCAAATGTTAAAGTACTCACAACCACAGTTTCAATTCCCTGGGAACACTTTTGATCATTTCTTCTTTGTTTAGATTTGGATCTTGGTTTTACAAGCTCACTCATATTTCACCCTGAAAGTAGAATATTGGTATTTGGAAAATGTATCTAGAGAATAGCTATACCACTACCGTGGCTAAATATTTTCTTTTAATTTTTTTTAACTTTGAAGATATTTTAAGTTAAAAAAAATTTATTTATATATCAGAGAGAGAGAGAATGCGCGCGCACACACACACGAGCACACTCGCCAAGCACAAGCCCTGGGAGCAACAGAGGGAGAGGGAGAAGCAGAATCCCCACCCAGCAGGGAGTCCGTGTGGGGCTCCATCCCAAGACCCTGGGTTCATGACCTAAGCCGAAGGCAGACGTTTAACTGACTGAGCCACCCAGGCGCCCCCAAAATACTTTCCAAGCCCCAGGATATATGGCTGTTTTCTTTTCTTTTTTTTTTTTTAATTTATTTATTTGACACAGAGAGAGAGAGAGAGAGAGATCATAAGTAGGCAGAGTGGCAGGCAGAGAGAGAGGAGGAAGCAGGCCTCCGGCTGAGCAGAGAGCCCAATGTGGGGCTCGATCCCAGGACCCTGAGATCATGACCTGGCTGTTTTCACACTACAAGGGCAGAGATGTTTAGTGTCAACACCGATTAAAGGGTCCTCTCCTCCCTTGCATTTCGCATGGTACACCACAAGTCTCAGAAAGCAGTTACAACCCCACAGCATTCCCCGTTTCTAGACCCTTTTTTTCTGCCCACCTGGCTGGCTCCCTGCCCAGGGCCCCAGTGAGGAATCCAGCTTCCGCGCTCTGCCGGCAGTTCCAGGTACTTTCGGGACCCAAACACCTCAAATAATAACCCCAAGGCGCACCCCCATCTTTATTTGACCCGTTCTCTCTGTGTCTCACATTCCTCCCTTGCCTGCCCTCCCACGCCCACGCCGACTAACAACCGCCATGACGGTCACAACGCCTGTGAGAATGGCGACCAACACAACCTTCCTTCCTGGAGGCTACCGATTGTGCCACCTGGACTTGCCCGAAGCCCAACAGCACACCCTTTACAGTAAATCACACTTAAGATTCCTGGAAAAACTGATTTGTGGACCTACCAGGAGCGTCTTCCACAGAAAGAATCAAGACGTAAGGAACACGACTGCCTTCGCCTCAGCTCTGGTCGCAGAACACAGACTGCAAGGCGCATGTGCAGAAACTCACATGCACAGCAACGGGCATGCGCACTGATTGAGGCACGTGAAATGTGGGTTGAGGTTTGCTAGAGGTTGCCACTGAGACTCAGAACCGCGCAGCCTCCTGAGAACAAGAAACAGGGCCTTTTCTTCCCGTCTAGTCGTTCCTGTGCATCCAGAAACTTTGGAGATCGATAACCCGGGTTACCCTTTGTGAAGAATGTTTCTCAGAACAACGTGACAGAAATGGATGTTTTTATTATTTTTATACATGCTTTGATTAATCATTTCTGTGTTTCTGGGACGTCTGTCATGCTCAGTCCACTGTCAGTCTCACAAAACAAACTGAGGGTTGCTGGGGGGAGGGGTGTTGGGGGAAGGGGGGTGGGGTAATGGACATTGGGGAGGGTATGTGCTATGGTAAGTGCTGTGAAGTGTGTAAACCTGGTGATTCACATACCTGTACCCCAGGGGATAAAAATATATTATATGTTTATAAAAAATAAAAAAATTATTTTAAAAAAAGGAAAAAAAATATCAGCCAATTTGCTAAGTGAAGGTGACTTTATTGCATACTAGTGTAAGGGAGAGCCCTACCTGGACTGAGCTTTAGTAGAGTCTTGCAGGTGGCAGGGCAGGAGAGATATTTATTCAGATTTCAAAGTTGATGTAGAGCAGGTCTACAAACGTCAGGATAAAGTGTAGTTAATGTATGTTAATCATAATAGACTGGTTTGGATTTAGAGAATGTGGTGAGGCAAGAATTTTAAGACAATGGTTCAAAGAGTCATGAGGTTGAAAAATGTCACTTGGCACTTTTATTGAAGAATTGATGGGTCTTGTAAAATTCCTGGAATGAATAAGAGTTATTTCCCATTTTTATCTTCTTCGGCAAGTGTTGAGGAACCCAGTGGAGTATGAGCTCTTATGAACATAAACAAAGAGCTGTGGGCAGATTTCCTTCCTTATTACTTTTATATAACTTACCAGTTTTCTGTGAGAAGTAGTATATGGAAGGAAAGGTCAGGAAGGGGGCCCTAATCAGAAAGTAGCATTTTGAAAATAAATTAGGATGTTTTGGTGAACTCGTATGTATTCTATCCAGTTAGGCTTCTTTTATTTTATTTTAATTTTTAATTTTTTAAAGATTTTATTTATTTATTTGACACAGAGAGAGAGAGAGATTGAGAGAGAGTAGAAGCAAGGGGAACAGCAGTGGGAGAGGAAGGAGCAGGCTCCCTGGCAAGTAGGGAGCCAAATGCTGGGCTTGATCCCAGGACTCGGAGATCATGAGGTGAGTGGAAGACAGACACTTAACTGACTGAGCTACTCAGGTGCCCCGAGGCCTCTTTTAAAGAAATACCATGAGTCAGGGTAAAGTAAGTCTCCGTCTTTCTCCCCATAAAAAGCAGGTTGAATAGGAATTGTGTTTCTTCCAAAAAAAAAAATTTAGGACTGAGACTAATCATAATCCTTGGTCTTTCATTTAGTTTATCTTTTATCCTTTTTGATAATCTCAGCAAGGACACCATCATTACCAAATTTAACTTGCTTTTTTTTCTGTTAATACCTGTTGTTAATGAGGGCTATCAAGTGCTCAAAGAATGGGCGATTGTGATTTCTGGACTCGGACTTTCTGTGACCACATAACCAGCAAATGGTCAAATTCATGCCATCAAATGGCTAGACAGCAATGGTTCATGAGGATCTGGGCTTTGATTATTCCTGAATTGTTCAGTCCACTTCAAAGGGCAGAGGTTTGCCAATCTTCAGCTTTCTCTCACCATTCCTGTGGGAGATAGCTGCTGCCCAACTTGTTATAAGGCAGTGACTGGACTTGGATGAAAGCTAGTCTGTGAAGCAGCTCTGGTGACACACAGGAAACAGCAGAAAATATGAAAGACATTGTAAAAACAAGAATTGCCTGATGCCTGACTCTAGGAACTCTCTGGGCTGCTAAGCAAGGAGTTAGGATTTGGGACTCCCAGCAGATGCTCTACCTGTGGGAGTGCTGCAATTTCCCACACGACAAGAGTGTCCTTTCTTTCAAGCAGGAGAATCTAGGGAAAAAATTAAGTTTTTTTTTAAATTAATTTTTTAATAAACATATAATGTATTTTTAGTTCTAGGGGTACAGGAAAAATTAAGTTTTAACAGGCCTAAGGATGAGATTGGGGGGTGGAGCAAATTCTACAGATTCAGGGAAGCTGTCATTTTCCAGAGTAACATAAAGAGCTGGAATCTTAGCTCAGACTGCTTGGTGGTTGAGGTCAAATTATGTATTACTTATTACGTGAAATGCAACTCTCACACTTGCTTCATAAGATACACAGAGGATAGGTGTAGTAGGATATGGAGTCCTTTTGATACAGCCAAGTAATGCATACAGTCTTCACAAGACACCAAGAGAACAAGAGGCTGTAGGCACCTGCTGACACTTAAGAAGAAGAAACAGGTAACATGAATACCTTTAATGTATTAAGGGAATTTTCTAAAAAAACAAAGAAATAAAACAACAAATCAAAAGGCTTTTCTTCAAGTAAAACCCAAGGCTCTTATGGCTTCACTGGTGTGCTGGTCCATTTTATGTGTCGGCTTGATTAAGCTAAGGAATGCCCAGGTAGCTTGTAAAGTATTATTTTTTGGTGTGTCTTTGACAATGTTCCCAGAGGAGATTAACATTTAAATCAGTAGCCTGAGTAAAGAAGACTGCCCTCTTCAATGTTAATGGGCATCATTTAATTTGTTGTGGTCCTAAATAGAACAAAAAGGTAAAGTAAGAATTTGCTCTCTGCTTCAGCTGAGACATCCATCTTTTACCCTCAGAAATCAGTGTTCCTGGTTCTTAGGCTTTTGGACTCAGACAGTGACTTAGGCCATTGGTCAGTCCCATGATTCTCAAGCCTTCAGACTCTGAATCACAGCACTGACTTTCCTTTTCCTCCAGCCTGCAGACAGAAAATTGTGAGATTTCTCAGCCTCACAATCACAAGAGCCAATTCCTATAATAATTTTGTATTTACCTATATCTATCTATATCTATATCTTATTGGTTCTGTTTCTCTGGAGAACACCAATTAATGCACATTTTGGTGCTGAGAGTGGTTTTAGAGGAACTGAATGTTAAAGATGAGTTTTCTGAATGGATTCTTGAGTTTCTGGAATTGACTGTTTAGTATTACTAGATTTAGAGAAATTAATGACTCTATTTTCAGCAGTAAAGAGAGATAGTCCATGAATTGTTTATAGAGATATGCAAAATATCTGCAGTGGATACTCCTAAGAAAGAAGGAGCTAAGTGACTCTGTATATGATATTTAGAATATTTTTTGAAAGCTAAGGATATAAGGACATCGGTTGGTTTCTCCAAATGTCCCTGGACAAAGTAGTAAGAGAAAAAGATGAGCTGAAGGATTTGAATTCTGAGTAACAAATGTCTTAAGTTTTTCTATTTGTGCCCTGAAGGAGAGCCTTATCTCCTGTAGAAACAGGATTGAAATTCCTGAAAATCAAATGCTGAATCTTATCCTTTAATTGGCTGAATTACAATGGAAGACCTAGCCTTGCAGGGTGTCTACTGTTGAAGTGAGGGCAATTGATTGGGAAAGAAGGTGATCCTGTAAATTGGAATAGGAACGTGTAGGAAGGCCTTGATAAAGCTGTTACATTGAACCCCTAAGTTCTGACAAGTCTTATTCACCAGTAGATGATTTCACCCCATGGCCAGTGGAATTGGTCTCCCCATTCCCAGGGGTAGCTTCCCCACCCACAGTAGTATAGCTTTTTCACCTGTATTTGAGGGTATTAGACTTTCATTGCTTAAGCAAATGGTAAGAGCCCCCCATGAGGCAGTTTTCATGCATAACAATGCTGATTGTCCTCAGGACCCACTTGCCATTACCCTTCTTTACTTTTAGACCTGTAACTGAATTCACATCCCAGTAGGCCCCTAAAGGTGAGGTACTATGTAACCCATGAGGAGGTGAGCTGCATGGCAAAAGAGCTACTTGAATTTATGATTTATACAGACAGAAATCTGGAGAACATGTGTGGGAATGGATACTAAGAATATCCATGGAATATGGAACAATGGTGAAATGAACATAAAATTGGCTCAGGCTGAGTTTATTGATATGGGCCACTAAGCAAAGATTTCACATTCAGTATTACAGCTCAAGGAGTTAGAAAGGACTCTAGCAATTTGTTTGGTCTGTTGGCTGAAGCATGGAATTTAAGCCGCCCACAGTTAATAAAATAGAAATTCCTGCTCTGCTTGGGTATAATGTAAATTCCAGGTCGTTAACATACAGTGCAATTTAGTTTCAGGTGTTGAATTTAGTGACTCATCACCTATATACAATACCTGATGCTCATCACAATACCCATCACCCATTTAATCTATTCCACCTATTTAATTACCTCCCCTCCAGTAATCATCAGTTTGTTCTCTACAATTGTCTGTTTCTTAGTTTGCCTCTTGTCCCCTCCCCCCATGTTCATTTGTTTCTTAAATTCCAGGAGTGAAATCATAGGATATTTGTCTTTCTCTGACTTATGTCTCTTAGCAATATACCCTCTAGCTCCATCTGTGTCATTGCAAATGGTAAGATTTCATTCTTTTTTTTTTCCTTTGGCTAATATCCTATTGTGTATATTTATACTACATCATCCTTATCTGTTCTTCAGTTGATGGACACTTGGGCTCTTTCCATAATTTGGCTGTTGTAGATAGTGCTGGTATAAACATTGGGATGCATGTATCTCTTTGAATTTGTGTTTTTGTATTCTTTGGGTAAATACCTAGTACACAATTGCTGGTTCATAGTATAGTTCTATTTTTAACTTTTTAAGGAAACTCCATACTGTTTTCCAGAGTGGCTGCACCAGTTTGCGGTCTCACCAGCAGTGTAAGAGGGTTCCTCCTTCTCTGCATCTTTGCCAAGACCTGTTGTTTCCTATGTTAATTTTAGCCATTCTGAGAGGTGTGAGGTGGTATCACATCATGGTTTTGATTAGTATCTCCCTAATCATGAATGATGTTGAGCATCTTTCCATGTGGCTGTTAGCCATCTGTACGCCTTCTTTGGAAAAATGTCTATTCATATACAGCCCCTTTTGTTTTCTTTGTTAATTAGGGTATGTGGGACAAGAACCTGGGGAGCCGGCACCATTAGCTCATTCTTCTTTGCACTGTGTATATAAACTGTCTAAATCTAAAAGTAGCTCTTTGTGTCTTTACTAGTTGAATCAGTCAGGTCTTGGCCTTGTCTTGTCTTATATGTGTGAATTTGTTACCATCTAATCCTGATTGCTATCCTTCTTTTTTTAAAAGATTTTTATTTGAGAGGGAGAGAAAGAGTGAATGAGTGAATGAGAGTGCAAGCAGGGGGAGGGAGAAGCTCCCCACTGAGCAAGGAGCCTGACATGGGGGTCAATCCCAGAACCCTGGGATCATGACCTGAGCTGAAGGCAAACGCCTACCTGACTGTGCCATACAGACACCCCCCTCCCATTGCTATCTTTTTTCTGTAAAAGAAAATGATATAATTGGCACACTTGTATTCATTCAACAGTTCTTAAACTGAATAAATAGAAAGGGCCTATCATGTTTCCATCACTTGTATTTGGGAAAGTTCAGTGAGTTATCAAATGCAGAGGTGGGGCCAGTTCAGCCTCTTAGGGAATATCCCATAGTATTAAGGTTAGTAATAGTTGTTACTAGAAGACTCTGAAAAATGGAAGCATGATTGATAGACAAAATTTTTTTCTCAATAAAAAAAAATTTGAGTATATACCAGTCTTATGGTATATCAATTTTCACATTTTCCAGCAAATACTTGGTAAAATAACAGCAATATATATATATATATTTTAAAGATTTTATTTATCAGAGAGAGAGAGGGAGAGAGCGAGTACAGGCAGACAGAATGGCAGGCAGAGGCAGAGGGAGAAGCAGGCTCCCTGCTGAGCAAGGAGCCCAATGTGGGACTTGATCCCAGGACGCTGAGATCATGACCTGAGCCGAAGGCAGCTGCTTAACCAACTGAGCCACCCAGGCGTCCCCAGCAATATATTTTTGAAAAGTTGGAGGTATGACAATCATTTATAAACTAAACATGTTATTAGCACTTGTGGGGCACCATGTTCTAGGCCCCATGCCAGACTCTGGGGACACAGAGACAATCTAGTCTCAATCCCAGAGTCAGGGGACTACAGAGTTCAGAAGAGAGAAACATTCAGGCTAATAAATATAATAAATAAAAATACAATTTTGATAAGAACTATGAAATAACAACACAGTGGGGTACTTGGGAACATGAGAATACTCTACCCCGAGATCAAAAGGGCTTCTCAGAAGCAGTGCTATTTATAAAGGAAGGGGCTATGATTATCCCCATTTTACAGAAGAGATAACTTAAGATTAGAGAGGTGAAGTAACTTAGCAGAGGCTACAATCAGCTTTGATCCATGGCCTGTTGGGACTCCAAACCACTATTTGTTTTAATTTGCAACCACCACCTACAGTTCCATTCCCATCTTTCTGCCTCGAAATTTTATTTTTTTAAATATTTTATTTATTTGGCAGAGAGAAAGAGCACAAGCAGGGGGAAAGGCAGGCAAAGAGAGGAAGAAGCAGCCTCTGCATCAAGCAGGGAACCCGACAGGGGCCTCCATCCCAAGATCCTGGATCATGACCCAAGCTGAAGGCAGACACTTAACCAGCTGAGCCAGGTAGGCACCCCCTGCCTCAAAATTTTAAAAACCTGCTGAAATTAGAACAAACTCAAGTTAGGAAACGACTTCCAAGAAAAGACTAATGAGAAATTTTGTGGAATATTTCTGTTCCTTCTAACAGGGGGACTTTGGAAGAGAAAGGTCTGCCCAGCTGGGGCTAATAAGGGGCACTCTTTTTGTTTTAAGATTTTTATTTATTTATTTGATAGAGAGAGATCACAAGTAGGCAGAGAGGCAGGTAGAGAGAGAGGGGGAAGCAGGCTCCCCGCTGAGCAAAGAGCCCGACGTGGGGCTCGACCCCAGGACCCTGAGATCATGACCCGAGCCGAAGGCAGAGGCTTAAACCACTGAGCCACCCAGGCGCCCCAATAAGGGGCACTATTAGGTAAAGCTTTCAACCAGCCTTTTCCGAGAAACCATTATTTCTCTAGAACTACCTGCTCTTGTGATTAAAACACACTTAGAGAGCAGGTGTGGAATGGGTAGCATCAGCTTCACATTTTCCTGGAAGGGACTTCCAATGTTGTTTTTTCTGCCTGCTCCTTTACTCACAGAAGCTGGGACAGACCCCATGTCTCTTGATTTCTGCACAACTTCACTAACTCTGCCTTAGGAGGTTTTAGCCTTTACAGAATTCTAAGCACAGTCCAAAACAGAAGGAATATCTATAGTCAGGAATGTTAACTACTTACTTTCCTGTTTCACCTACCTTCAAATGAAACTTTAAAGTTAATAAATATGCAACTAATAAGTCTATAGCCACTATTTTTCTTAAGAAACTATTCAAAAATGGCATTTTACTGATTTTTATAAAATTCCAGAAATTTGTTCCCTGGAGACTCTATTTCTGCTCTTTCACATTGATATGAACTAGACTGTGTCAAATATCCTGTTCAACAGAATGTGAGAATGCATTCCTATTTTTCAATCAATAAGAATTTAAGTCTTTCTGTTTCAATGAGCCAAATTAAAAGGAAAAAAATGCTAACACTGGCCTGTAGCAAGAGAAACACTAGCCACTCCAGAGTTTGTCAGCCCTCTCTTTTTTGGCATTTTATCTCCTGGGCTAGAAGAGGGAATATGGAGCCAACATATTCTAAACAATCTAAAATTTTTCTTCCTCCTGTCTCTGTGCCTTATATATATATTAGCTTATTAAGAACTGTGACAAATATCTTTATTAACTTTTTCTTGTGGAAAATTTCAAACATACAAAAGCAGAGAGGAGTATAGATAATGAACCACCACCTAACCATCACCCAGCTTTAACAATTATCAGCTCAAGGCCAACCTTCTTTTATTATCTCTAATGCACTTAATATCCACTTACAAAGCAAATTCCAGATGTCATTTCAACCACAAATATTTAAGAATGTAGCTCTAAAAGTTAAGGACTCTTGTTTTCAACATAACTACAATAACATTATTCCAATGAATATTAAATATCAAGTCGATTTTATAATTATTTGGATTCTCATATATGTATTTATTCTACAGTTTAGTCAAATAAGGATCCCAAAAAGATCCATATGTTACAATTGGTTGATGTGTCTCTTAAGTCACTTTTAATTTATAGGTTCATCCTCCATTTTTTTCTTTCATCCTGGCAATTCATTTACTGAAGAAACTGGATCATTAGTCTTACAGTTTCCTACAGCCGGGATTCTGCTGACATCAACTCTGTGGTGTAATGTTTCTCTATTCCCCTTTATTTATTTATTTATTTTAATTTTTTTTTAAGATTTATTTATTTGACAGAGAGAAATCACAAGTAGGCAGAGAGGCAGGCAGAGAGAGAGAGGAGGAAGCAGGCTCCCTGCTGAGCAGAGAGCCCGATGCGGGACTCGATCCCCGGACCCTGAGATCATGACCTGACCCCAAGGCAGCGGCTTAACCCACTGAGCCACCCAGGCGCCCCACCCCCTTTCTTTTTTTAAAACAGATTTTACTTATCTATTTGACAGAGACACACAGCAGGAGAGGGAACACAAGCAGGGGGAGAGGGAAAGGGAGAATCAGGCTCCGCGTTGAGCAGAGAGCCTGATTCCGGGCTCCATCCCAGTACCCAGGGACCATGATCTGAGCCAAAGGCAGAAGCTTAACAACTGAGCCACCCAGATGGCCTATATTCCCTTTTCTATAGATTAGCAATGTCTAGAGACATAGACTGATTTAGGCTCAAAATTGTGGCAAATATATTTAATGGGTGGTGTAGGTTACTGCCATCAGGAGGCACATGTCTGGGATGATAGAGACATATGAGTAAGAACTTTTTCTAGTATCTCACAGTTGCCTTGAAACAGTCTGTGACACCTGATATACGAAAACACATATATGGTAGACAGCAATTTAGGGGGTAAATGCTTCCGTACTTAGTGTCATTACAAACTATTAATTATTTAGACAAGTCTTCAGTAATGTCTACCACATTTCAAGTGATGTTTTGTAGCTACATAAAAAGACTCAAGGAAACTAGGTCCTTGCACTAAAGGACCCACATGAGTGGGAAATACAGACACAAAATCATAAAAATGCAAAAAAGGCCATACATGCCAAATCAGAAGTCTGTACATATACAGTGGTAGTGTAACAACATGGAGAATAGTCATGGTAATAAACAGAGAAGTGTCCAAAACTATAGGATGAGCTTGTTCTTGGGAGTGTGACAGAGCTTACCTATGCTTCACAATTCCAATTATCATTGGGCTCTCATACTTGATTCTTTCAAAGTAAACCCGAATAAATCTTTGCCATTTACCTAAAAAAAAATCCTATTATTTTATTGGTTCATCAGTTCCTCTAGGCAATAAATACTGAGAGTCTACTAATAGTCACCAACCACTCTGTATTGTAACAGCCTTCAGTGAATTATGCAGTACAGTTCCACTCTGGGGCCACATGAAAATAAGAGATTGTTTCAGGTAAAATATGAAACTAAGAAATTAAGAATATAGTAGTAGTAGACATTTCTAATCTGTGGATCAACAACAAATGTCTCCTAATTTTAGCCATTCTTCTAGGCTCTGAGAAAAGGGGCAGGATTCACTTTGGGTCCTACTGCTCAAAAGAGTTCATAGTCTAACAGGCCAACAATCATTCATAAGGATGATTATAATACTAGAATGATGCTGAAAATATTTCCTGCTTTTCTTGGAGCTTCTACCAAAGGGACACTGAAAAAGAAAACTCTAGCCACCTACTAGCACTTAGGCTCTAACACAGATTTTTCACCTCCCTTCTCCTTAACAACTTTTGATAAAGGGATTGTCTTTCTTCTAACTGGACTCCATTTAAAGGGGAAGTGAGAGGAGCAGTTCCAGCTTCAGAGCCCTTTAAACCATCTGTCCCAGAAAGGCCCTTGAATGTTGCTGTAACTTTACAAACTGCCTGTTCCTGCCCCCCTCCACACAGACACAGACACAGACACAGACACAGACACAGACACACACACACACACGCACAATTTATTTGCTGTTTCTTAATATAAAAATGTTGAAATCTTTACAGTTCTTTCAAATGAAACCATACAAAAGAAATCAAAATATTTAAAGCCACCCCCCATCCTGTTCAGAGTTAATTCTTTCAATAGTGATTTGATAAAACATAGGTTTCATAGAAAATATAATACATTAGACATTTAGGGAAATTATGTACCAAGCATATCAGTATCACCTTTATTCCAACGTGTCTTTTTAAAACATTTTAAAGATAAGAATAGGCACTTATCCAGTTGGGAAAAGAAAAAAAAACAGCCTTTACAAAAACTTGCTGAAAACAAATTTTTACCTTATATTTGAAAGTCTTATTGATCAATGCCTTGGGTTTTTTTTTGGGGGGGGGTATGAGATGAAAGATTCATCTGTTCATTTTTTGTGCAATCATCACATAAATAATTCATGGATGTTATATACTGACTTTTCAGGGAGAAAATTCCAACTGTGCATCAAACTCTTAGAGGATGTAAGTTATAGATATGGTTAGGTTTGTTAGCTCTGTGTCAACTGTTTTAGCCTGAATTTTTTGGACTTCTCTTTTAAAATGAAAGGCTTTTTTTGGGGGGGGGGTTCTTTCTTAATTTTTTTCTAGACTGAACTCCAAAAGCATATATAATAAAAACTGCCCATGTAAATTTAAAAGGTTAAGTGTGATAACTATAAAATGTTCTATTGCAACTTAGAAATTTAAGCCTTGGAGTTTTACAAATTACATAAAGATATCTGGGCACTAAAGAAAATTCTAGCAAGTGACAGAACTCAATCCAAATGTTTCTGAATAAAATACAGAAAATACAGGCTAACAGTTCTTAAGAGTTCATTAACATCAACACTGTACTGTTCACATTTGTCAAATACATAGTTCAAAGTCAAAACACAAGATTGTGCTTTATTATCTCTAAAAATTCCATGTATAAGTTAAACCTCCCAGGTATTTGTGGCAGCATTTTAGATGAGGGCAGTTTTATATATGAAATAGTTGTAAAACAAAAAACCAGTTCCTTTGCTGTTAGTTTATATTTTGAAAAATCTCAGGTTACGGAGAGTACCTATTAGTCAATTTGGATTCCTGTAACAGGAAAGGTTAACGTGTAGATTTTAGAAGGTTTAAAAAATAAGACATGTTTTTCTGTACAAAGAAACATCATTTTTGAAAAACATTAGATGATTCTGCATAATTTACAATATGAAATTATATAACTGGTATTTAAAAGCTGATTTTCTACTCATTTCTTTGACAATATTTTTGTTAACTAAAATATGTACTTTATTCAGACATATTTATATATGGCAAAAAATCTTGTTAAAAAAATGGTTGCACCAAAGTTAGAGAAAAAAAAAGGTAACAAGTCAATTCTACCAGGGGTTATATTCTTTTTAAAACATTAACATGCAGAATAACAAAGTATTTAGATATTATCCCCTTATATTTATATTAGTTTGTAGACTATTTTCTAGATCTCAGATGTTATAGGTAAGATGATATTACCCATCTATACTCTCCTCACAAAATGGACTTTTCCTCAGCTCTCGTGAGAGAAGATAAGGAATCCTAAGAGTAATCTACTTTCAAAATTTCTTTTTTTTAAGATTTTATTTATTTATTTGACATAGAGAGATCACAAGTAAACAGAGAGGCAGGCAGAGAGAGAGAGAGGGAAGAAGGCTCTCTGCTGAGCAGAGAGCCCGATGTGGGACTCGATCCCAGAACCCTGAGATCAGGACCTGAACCGAAGGCAGCAGCTTAACCCACTGAGCCACCCAGGTGCCCCTACTTTCAAAATTTCTTAATAGAGTGCAAAAAAGTGACCCTCAAAGTTAGCTGAGTGACCAAAAAACCTATCAGTACTGATTAAAGATATAACATAGTCTCCATTGCCCTAAAAATTAGGAATGATCTTTCGACCCGCCCCCCATACCCAATTCAAGAAGTCGACTTTACTTTAACCTACTTTTTAACATGGCTGGGGTGGAACAGAGGAAGTTGAAAGCAGACTTAAGTATTTTATGGTATTCCCAGTCTCAAGGAAGTTAGCAAGGCAAATATAAGAATTTTTAGTTTGGTCCCCCCAAAAGTTTGTCCTCTGACCCAAAATATTTATCCTGAAGTTTAAGAGAAAGTGTTCAGGGGTCCTGACAGTTTAAGAAGTCTGTAAAAGCTAAGTATCAAGAAAGGTACCCTACTGGGTTGGGATCTTATCACCGTATAAAGTCTTATGCTTACCGGTAGTCAGGAATGTTAAGTGGAATGTCACTACATTCAAATATGTGAAATAACTTTTTTTTTCAAAAAACTAGTTTCTATTGAGAGAACCATGGTTGTTCTGGGGTATTAAGAAAGGGGCAATGGAGTTGGAAGCTGAACATACTAAAGTGCACTCTGAATAATAGTATGTACATACTGGGATGTGTCTGGCTAACAAAACTTTCCCAAGAAGATATTCACTGTGTAAAGTAATATTTTGTTAAATTACCTATGGGCTATATGGGAAATGGCCATTTCAAATAAGCAGCAACAAACTAACACTGGTGAAAATTCTTTTGAATTATGTACATATGACTAAAGAAAGGTCTGAAAGGGGCAAATCAGATCACATTACCGAACACAAAATTATTACCCAGTGTGGAAAGACAACAAGAGGTAAAATATCTTAAATACTATATATATATATATATATATATATATATATATATATATATTCCTTAACCCAATTCCCATCAGATAAGGGCATGCTGCTAGCACGCTTAAGAAAATAAAATTAAAGATGCCACAACCAAGATGTTCAGATTTTAAAGGGGTTCACTACAAAACAAAAACAAAAACCAAGAGTGGTACCAAAAAAGCACACGTGCGCACACATACACGTGTGTGCAATGTTATAAAACAAACTACAACGTGTATGCACAAACACACACGCTAAAGGCTGGGCAAGCAGTTAAGGCACCTTAAACATAAAACAAAAAACCCACGTGGTTTAGGATTACCGAAATCTGTTACAGTGCTACCAAGCAGCGATTTTCAAAGCATCTGAAAAACGTGCAAATTGTCTGAAAACAGTGCCTGGCAACCGAGACGGTCTGCAAGCGTGATTCGGAGGGCTGCCAAGGAAACAAAAGAAGCCCCCCGCCTCCCCGTGAGACCGCACAAGGAATGAGAGGCGCTCCGGGCACTATTTATTCTAAGGTAGGCGGAAAGCAGAAGTCTGTGCAGGAGCGGTACATACTAGGGATCGCTCTGTGGCAGGGACCGGGCCACGGAGTTTCCATTGGTCGGGGAACCGCCCAGCTTTAGTTTTTCCAGATATTCAGCATGCACGGGCTTGTGGCACTGGAGAACCTTGATCGCATCTTCGATTTTGAACCACTCTCGCTTCCTCCCAATGCTAACCGAATCTTCCCAATCCTCCAGAATCTCAGTGACAGTCAGTACGTACACGTACGTTCTGTGCTTGCGGTCTTGGTTCTGTTCGAAAATGCCCAGGAGCCGGCCTAACTTCCCCTTGACTCCCGCCTCTTCGTACACCTCTCGGACTGCCGCACCGCCCGGCTCCTCCTCGGGCTCCATGCCCCCGCCCGGCACGATCCAGCGGTCCGGGTACCGACTGCTACTCACTAACAGCACCTCGTCCTCGAGCTCGCTCCGGAAGCAAAGGCACGCCGCCCGCTTCTTGAACCCCTCCGGGTCGTAGGTGCGCGTCTGGTTCGGCTTGCACTTCATCCTCTCGGCCGCCCGCTCCTGCCGCTCGCTGCTGCTGCTGGGGTCTCGGCCGCCGCCGCCGCCCGAGATGCTTGGGAGAGAAGGCGCTCCAGGAGTGAGCCGGGGGAGCCCAGGAAGCCCCGGGGGAGATGAGGCGGGGGCGGGCAAAGTACGTCAGTCTGTTCGCTCCTTGTGCGGGCCGGAGGGTCCCGAACGCAGCCGCCTGACTGGACGAGGCGCCGCCGCCCCGCCCCCGCGCCGCCGCCCTCGGGTCCGCCACTCCGCACACCGCCCACCCGCGGCTCCCGCGCGCGCCTCCCTCCCTCCTCCGACGCCGGGCAGGGGTTGAGTGAGGTGAGGCGCATCCGCGTGCGCGTCCGCGTCCCCATTCACGTGCGCGTTCATGTTGGAGGGCGAGGGGCGGGGGCGGGGGTCTTGTGGCTCCCGCCGCGCTCGCGGTGCCTCGGGCCCACTGCGCAGGCGCCCCGCCCCTCCCAGGCTGGAAATCTCTTTCCCCTGGGAGTTCAATTCCCGCGTTGTGACTGGGGCCAAGATCGCTTCCACGTGGGCCTTTGAGTTGAAGTTGGCTGTGGCGTGGCCAGACCTTTCTCCTCATCCTTCCTGGCGGTTGCCTGAAACGCATACACTTATTTTACAGGCCATCAGGCCAAGGGCATCATCATTGTCCAGAAGGAATGCTACCGCCTTACGGTTTAGGAAAAATGACCCTCGCTGTTCTTGGCAAAACAGTACCTACTCTTTGCTGAGTCATATCCATACCCTTTGAGTTCTTCAACAGGTTTGTCCACCTAAAAGGTAAAACAGCCGGTTATGGTTTATCAGCAAAATGGGTTTATTTGGGTGTAGCAGAGGAATTGCAATTGGGAACAGGCAAACTATAGCACCTCAGAGGCCCGTCTGGAGCTCAGACACGAGGACCTTTCTTCTCTAGGGAAAAGGAGGCAGTTGGGAGGGGCTGCCGGGAAGGGAAAGTCCATTGCAGAAAAGCCACAGTTGCAGGTGCTGACGTTTTCCTCATTGGCCCCGTTGTGGTATTTCCTATTGGCTGGGCTTGTTGCTGGGCGAGGAGACATTCATCCTTCCTCCTGCTGGAGTAGGAAAGGAAGCTGCTTCCTGCGGGGAATGCCAGGAACTGTTTATCCTTGTTGGGGTGTGCAGCTGACCGCAGTGGTAGGGCGTGAGAGGTTCCCCCTGCTAGCCACCTGACTCCATTTTAAATGAGGTTTCCTTGATTCAGGGTGGCAGGTTCTTGGCTTTGCTGGGCATGTTGGCACAGCCCATAACTTAACACTTTTCTTGAACAGGTCCTATTGCCCTCTTACCTAACCTCTGTTCCTCAGTTTCCTGACAGTAAACTTCTTGCCTACTTGTTTCAGCCCTGGCCCTTGGAGTCCTAGTCACCTAACAGCTGCAGAACCACCCCAGGTCACCTTTTAGGAAGTCCCAACACTCTTCACCCTCTTTCACTTTCACCCTTCTCTCTCTTTCTCACTGATAGGTACTGCTTCAGGTTTTGGAAAACATGCCTACAGAAATCCCTTCATGTTTTTCAGTTTGATGTTTACGGAGGCTCTTGGTGTGGGATTGCACACCAAGCAAGGCCGCTTGGTGCTCTTTCACCACCTCTCTGTTGGGTCATACTGTCCTCTTGGCCAAGATGTGGACCATCATAACCAAAAAGTTAACAACCAAAAGCCCTCCCTCACCTTTTCATTTGTTCTTACTGTTTCCCTGCTCTAACTGTAGCCTTATGGAGAAGACGTCTGATGTCCCCTAACTTTTTCCATACTGCAGCTTAGGCATCTGTGTCTCTCTCTTCCCCACAGACCCTCTGCTGGCATCAAGCAACCAGGATCACGAAAACTCCCTTTTCCAGTGAAATAATCCCTCATCAAAGGGAAGAGGAATCTGAAGTGTAAGTGCAAAGGACTTTTTTTTTTTTTTTTAGAGAGCGAGAGAGAGAGGGAAGGAGGGAGGGAGGATGAGGGAGGGCGCGTGAGTGGGAAGGGGAGGGGCAGAGGGAGAGGGAGAGAGAAAATCTTAAGCAGGTTCCATGACCAGTGCAGAGGCCCATGGGACCTTGAGATCATGACCTGAGCCAAAATCAAGAGTGGGATGCTTAACCGACTAGAGGCACCCAGGAGCCCCAACAACCTAATTCTTAAATAACAAGTGAGATCAGCTTCCCAAGGTCTGCTACACTCCATTTATACCCAGAATAGCTCACAAAAATGATCCTGTTCCCAGTGGCAACAGACTCCTGCAATATCTAGAGCATAATAGGACAAAAATGTGTGGGTTGCATATGAAGAAATGACAAAATGGAGACGTAGATACTAGAGATACTAGTATTGACCATATTTTAATGGTATAAGGATGATCAAAGAACATTTGTTTCCTTTCTTTTATAAGTGGTTCATTTTTTTCCCAAAGATTTTATTTAATTATTTGAGAGAGAGAGAGAGATCCCAAGTAGACAGAGAGGCAGGCAGAGAGAGGGCAAACGGGCTCCCTGCTGAGCAGAGAGCCTGATGTGGGGCTCAATCCCAGGACACTGGGATCATGACCTGAGCTGAAGGCAGAGGCTCAACCCACTGAGCCACCCAGGCGCCGATCAAAAAATATTTGAAGGAATGTGACACCCCGTGATTAAAAACAAACTAGGAACGTTGCTTTTAGCAGGCTGTAGTTCTCAGTGTGCCTAACGTACAAATACACGAATGATGTTAAGCAACTAGAAAAAATTCCATTATAGTCAAGGTCTAGGCAAATATACCTATTATCGCCAATATTGTTAACTTTTGCTTTAGGTGATCTTTCCAGTGTAAGGAGATCATAAAGAGGAAAAAAACATTATTTAGTAAAGAAGACCAAGTTTTCATTATTTCCAAATGATATGAATATCTTCTTGGGAAAAGCCTACAAAATGAGTAAAAATGAATTCCCTTCCATGGTAGAATGGAGTATTACTATTTTAAGCACTAATGGTTTCATGTATGCCAGCAGTAATCACATAGAAAATATGGTAGGGAAATGATGGCCTTCACGGTAGCCATATCAGCCACCACACAATAAATAAAATACCAAGGGATCCTGAGCGATAAAGTTAGGACATTGAAGTAGAAAATGATAGAGCTCGGACTCAGCTTTGAAAGATGGCTTGAATGAATCAAGAGGAACTCTAGCAAATCTGGGAGGTGGGGCAAGGGGCTGTGGTGAGTGGTGGCCCATCCAGGCCCCAACCACATCACAAGACTAGAGTTACCATGTATTTTCTCCTTGTCTTACCAGAGGGGCTGCTTCCTAGTCTCGTCTATCACTTCCCCATCAGAGGATGCCTATGCAATAGGTGTCTGTTGAGGCACATTTTTTTTTGGAAGGGAGAAGAATAGCAGCATTATGATATGGAAAGAGGTGCAGGCTGGATTCCCACTGGCAAAGTCATAGCACATTTCTGGATAGGAGGATCTGCAATTTAGAGGTATGATATAATGCTGGGAAAATCTCAAACTGATCTTTTTCAGCAGAATTTTGTAAAATAATTTTATGATTCACCTATTAGACTGATCATGAAGCAAGATAGGTATGACTTTTTGTATAGAAATGTAAAAATCATTTTTGAGAGGCAAGCATTCCATTGTCTAGTTCACCCATAGTTAAGATTTCTCTAATGATGAACAGGGTTATTTCACAAGCTACAATAACAGTAGACTGTTACAGTAACAAATGTATTTTGTACATATCTGCCTGTATCTCCTCCCACATTTCCCTTGGCCTTGGAGTTGGAATTTGCTTTGTCCAGTGGAACAGTAGCAAGAGCGAAGCCAGGAGAGAATTGAAAAGTGCTTGCACACAAGGGTTTGCCCTCTCTTGGTGCTCTTGACACAAGAGAACAACCGTGTGAAGAAGCGTGGGTTAAGTGGATGCTGAGAGACCCAGGGCCCATGCATCCCCTCCACCATAGCTGACAGTGAACCAATTGCCAGAAATGTGGGTGAGACCATCATACACCATCCAGCCCCCAGCAGAGCCAGAGGCACTGACCACAGATGCATAATCAAGCCTTCCAAGAAGAGCAAAAGGACCTCTCAGCTGAGCCCAGCTGAAATTACTGATCTGTAGAATCATGAACGAAAGAATTGGTTGTTCAAAGTCACTACATTTTGGATGGTTTGTTGTGCATCAGAAACTGATTGGCACAACCGGTAACTGCCACCCAACAAAATCCAACCCAAAATGAGAGAGAGAGAGAGAGAGAGAGAGAGAAAATGCGTTTCATAGTGGAAATGTAACCTCTACTTGAAAAGGTTGGCGGTGAACTTTCCCTGGAGTCTTAAGGAAGGCAATGAGGTTAAGACAGGAGATATCTGTCAAGTAGAGTCTGTGTGGCAAGCCCTGTGATCGTCCTCTGTATCCTACTGAACAGCCCATAAAATCTCAACGAGGAGGTTACTATTTATAATTCGTAGAAGAGAAGACTTAGAGTGGAGTTGACATTTGAATTCAAGTCTTCATGTCTCTCTACAGCCCGTGCTCTCGTAGCATCACCATGTCTTGTCAAAGGATTGTTTTG
Organism: Mustela nivalis; assembly: GCF_964662115.1. Taxonomy (NCBI): domain Eukaryota; kingdom Metazoa; phylum Chordata; class Mammalia; order Carnivora; family Mustelidae; genus Mustela; species Mustela nivalis. Next base: position 89,838,871 of record NC_139040.1, read on the forward strand.
ATCAAGAGCTATAGTTTGTTGTGTCATTTTTTGATGAGGTTCAGAGTTGACTTCTTACATAAGGCGTTCATTTGCTCAGAGTCACTGGGTTCAAAGAAAGGTATTTTCCATCTAGATGTTCTTCTGCACAATCTAGTGGAAAGAACACCTGAGTGCCTACCTCACTGCCACCAATCAAGTGTGTTACCTGGACATGTTACATGACAACTCAAAATTCAATATTTTCTGCACACACAAAATGGAATTAAGTGAGGCACTAGAGAAGATATTCTGTATTGTCATCACTCTAGGCACTGATTTTCATTTATTGATGGTCTGATTGGTTTTACACACTTAATATTTAACTGCCAACAAACCAGAACAATAAATATCAAAATACCCCTCAGCAGATTAAGAAACAGGCTGAGATGTGCTTAAGTAAGACAGTAAGTGAAGGAGCTGATATTCACACCTTGGTCTGTGTGACTCCAAAAGTAATGCTCTTCCTCTCTCTGAGACATGCCATTCCTGTGGTACAGATGTCTTCTGTTCTCCCTCCCTCCCTCCCTTCCTTCCCTTCTGTCTCTCTCTCTCTCTCTCTCCCCCCTTCTCCTTCTCCTTCTTTTTTCTATTATCAGGAAGACCCAGGCACCCAGGAGAACATAGCTTCTATGGAATCTTCTAATGCAGAGGGGATCTGCTGTGAGACCAACAAGTCCGATACATATTTCTGCATCTTTTCTAGAGTAGGAAGGAACAGGCAGATTGGAAAGTGACAGCCACATCCATGGGAAGTTGAGCACCTTACTTAGTGAGATGGTGGTTTACAATTCTAAGAGAGAGGCACTTTCCAGAACAGCTGTTACCTGGGAGGGAGACTGTTATAGAACTTCCCAGAGCCTTGTAGCATTTATAGCTGGAACCAGCTTTCAGGAGAGTGACCACAACATACCTGAGAGGATTTCAGGAAATAGTAAAGGGAAACAGTCAGGTGAAGTGATTTTAGTGGTAGTCAATGAGAGAAAATGTGGTGTTTTACAAACCAAACGACCTAGAATTTCAGTTTGGCTCTCTCAAATAGTTATGCAGCCTGAAGCAAGGGAATATCTCTGGCCATATTATTTCTCATTTGTAAAATGGGATTCTAAACTACCTACCCCATTAACTTCAACTCACCGGGGAAGGCTTTGCTGACCATGGGTGCCCACCCTCCCCTTACACTAGGATTCAGTTACCCCCCTCTTTTTTTCTTTTCCAGACTCCCTTGACTTTAGTTTTGTCATCACTGTAATCATGGAGCTTTGTAATGTTTTCCCAGCATGTTTGTAAGAAAGTCAAAGGCGGGGAGCCAACCTGAAACATACTTGTTCCCCCTGATTCAGCCCAGTGCCTGGAACATGGTGTTCAGGAAGGGTTCGAAATATATGGTTTGAGTATTAGAGTGTAACGGAAGCTCCATGGATCAAAGGCCAGTTACTGTTGTACCTGTTAATTGTTTATTAGTGATACGAAAAGAAAGATGAGTGAACAGAGGCATCTCCATATATCTTTTCTCTTGGGGAGGTGCAGAGGGTTGTGTCTTTCAAATAACTCTCCACATGTTCCCCAACTTGTTGCTTCTTTGTGTGTTTGGGTACTCCCTCCATCATAGAATTGGCCTCATAGTGCATCTATACTAGATAATTCAGTAGAATCATCCCCCAAAAAAGTGATTGGAGCAAAAAGTATGCCTCCAGTTTTCTCCTTTGAGTAATGAGTGAATCACAGGGTGACTTATAGGCCTTTTACTTTTGTGATTTTGTGAGTCATGGAACAGCTGTGAAGCCAAGTGTCTGAACACAAAGCTCAATGGATGTCAAGTCTAGGTGAGTGCTTCCATCCTCTCCACGAGACAGCCCTCCTTGAGTTCTCCTGTTTCTTTGATCCCTAGCTCTAGTTCCCTGACTGCTGTGTCTCTCCTTTTCACTGACATTGTCCCTGTACATTCTCATTCAGCACCTAAACCCTTGCTAGCACTCCTCTGTTCATGTGTCAGAGTGAAATGCTGAATCCTCATGAAGGTCTACAAGCACCACCACCTCCTATTAGATTGCCAAGCGCACTCACCCTTTTCACCCCACCCAATATTCCTGATCTGTTTTACCTTAGCCTGAATTATCACCTACCAGACTCTGTTATTTACTTCTTTATTATGCTTATTGCTTGTTTCTCTCCCCACTCCCCCCACTGTAACTCCTGCTTGAATAGAAGCTCCTTGATCTTAGGGATCTTTGTCTCTTTGCCTACTGGTTTATGTGAAGCAGCCCAGAACACCGCTGAGTACACACTGTAGTCATCTAGACCATATCTGTTGATGTAGCAGACATGTCTGTTTCCTTTGCTGCATTGTGACACCCTTGAGGCAAGGGCCATGTTTCACTGGTCTTTGTCAATCCACCATCCAGAACAGTTTCTGATACAATTGGATAGGCATTGCTGAATGTTGTTGAAACAATTAGTTAATTAATATTTTAAAAGTGACAGCAGTAGGGAAAACATTCTGTTTCCAAACTGCAGTTATTCTAGGAGGTGTCATCATTGTCAGCACCATGTATATATCAGCTTCCATGGGAACTATGCTAGTCAGCGGGGAGATATTTGAGGGCTAGAAGTCTGACTCAGGTTTTGTGGATCCCTCCTAGGGCTGGCACTGTTCTTCCTGCACAACAGGATTTAGAGTGGCGTTTCAGATAGCCATTCATCACCTGATGACTTTATCTGTGCAGGACTTGACTATAATTTACATAATGTCTATGAAAATAAAACTGTATCTTTGGGAATGAAACATAGCTATATAATTAAACAGATAAAATGAAAGCAACTTACTGACAGAGTCGAAATGAATGTTGAGGCTAATGTTAAGTAATAGTGCACGTGATGATGGCTCTTACACTAGGCTCTTCATCCATCTTTCCTTTAGTCCTAATAAAAATGCTTCAAGGAAATACTGTCATTCCCAATTCACAAGGGAGGAGGATATTGAGATCAGGGACATAGGGGAAATTGCCCAGGGTCTGAAAGCTGGTAGGTAGGTGCATGAGGTGGAAACTCATGACTCATTGATGATAGCATCCCAGAACATCTAAAGTATCGGCCAGGCCCACTTAACCTGCCCCCAGCAGTTCTGTCTGGTTCCTCTTCCATTTTTTGCTGATACAGCTCTCTGCTCTGTCATCCTATCTCCCACGATTTCAGAAGTTCTTCAAACCAGAGGCTTTCCCCCTGTTCCTTCGGCCCAATGCTGGTCTATTCCACACTGGTTCTGGCTGTGGCAGAGGAAAGACGACTGTTTCAAGTTCTCATGCGGGAATAGAGTAATTGTTATTTACCAGTCCTGCGTGACTTTAGACGATTGTGGATGCATCCTGAGGAGGGTCCTTTGTTGCGAGCTGATTTCCTTGTGTGAGAATCCTGCCAAATCCTTCCACTGAGGCATCAAACCCACCCAGGAGGGAAGATGCTTTTTTGTCAATGACACTGCTCACCCACAGGCCCAGACACCCTGAGACCAGTTCCCTCAGAGGCAAAACAATTTTCTCAGAGTCATCAAGCTGTTTCACAAGTTTCACAGGCTCCTTCGATAAAGACAACAAAGCACATACAACCCATGTTTGGTATCAATTTGGGAAAAGGAAAATGGCAGCATTCCTCCTTTCACAGTAAAATCTTTGAGTACCCCCAGTAAAATCAGCCTGTTCTGGAAAGATGCAACATCAGTGAACACCATGATAGAGGGGCTCTGACCAAAGTTCTGAGCCAGGCCTTCGTCTCTGGAATTTGAAATTGGGAGGAGAACAGCTTTTCCTTTTCTTGTTCTCCATCTTCTTTTGGGTTACCCATTTCAAGGCAAGTTTGAAAATTAGTGTTTTGTCAGGTGTTTTCTCATATTACACTATTATCTCTCCTAGTTAAGGATACCAGTGAGACTCTTGGTTTCTAAACTTCACTTTAACATCTATCAAATAGCTTTTTCTTTTGATTCTACATCTCAGAAAGAAGTATCCTAGACTTGCTGCTCTGGATGAACTTCCTTATGTATGTAATTCCCAAAATCCTCATAAAGGAATCCTGCTTGGTTTTTTGTTTGTTTCTTAACTACTGTATCAGAAAAGATCATAAAAACTCTTTGAGGGCCTCCCATGTTTCAGGTATTTTGCATATTTTGCTGATCATTTTCATAAAATTCCTATGATATAAGCACCATTGTTCCAATTTCATAAATAATGACATTCAGGCCCAGAAGGATAGATATGTTGGCCCCGACACCCACAGCTAGAAAGTGGTAGAGCTGAGGTTTTAGACTGCTGTGACAATCCACTGCCTGCATTGGTCAGCCTATACTGACCTTTAAAAAAAATAGGGGACAGCTGGATGGCTCAGTTGGTTAGGTGTTGGCTGTTGGCTCAGGTCATTATCCCAGAGTCCTGAGATCAAGCACCACATCGGGCTCCCTTCTTAGTGGGGTCTGCTTCTCCCTCTCTCTGTGGGGTCTGCTTCTCCCTTTGTCTCTCCCCCTGTGTTCTCTGTCTCTCAAAGAAATAAATAATATCATTTTATAAAATTTCCATATTTTTGAAAGTCACCAATGTAAATGAAAATATTCTTTACCATTGCTATGTTATCACTCTATTTACTTTTAGAGTTTTGCTCTTGCAAATAATACTTTTCCTTCACGTGAAATACTGTGTTTATAACATTGTATTATATTTGAGGTTGGTAGATATGGAAAGGCATATATACATGACTAAGTCCTGGGAGTTGTTGCTTTAAGCCGTATTGTGTGCTGAAAAGTATGCTATGTGGCATGTAGAGGCACACAGACAAATGGACCAGATTTCTATTCCTTCAACACCTTCTACCTTCTAGAAGGGCATGCCTGCCCCTGGATAGTCAAAACCCACACATATGGTACTTGTATAGGAAACATCTACTGCACTACCTGCAGATTGGACGTGGATGTTTTTACCTTCATGTTTCTTTATGAAAGAGATGAATTCAACAAACCTTCAGCAATGCCTACCATGTGTCATGTAGTGTGCTTCATGCAGGATATGGCAAAGAACAGATCATGGTCCCAGCACTGAAGTACCTCACAGGAAGACAAAGAATGGAATGTCATTTGTGAATTAGAAGTCTCCAGAGGGTGCATTTGCAGCACAGGAGAGGGAAAGAGGAAGAGGAGACATGGAATAGGCCTGAGGAAGAACAGAGGCAATAGGAACAGGAGTCAAGTCAGGGGACCTGTGTCCTCGTGACTTTGACTATGAACATGTATGCCTGTACCTGGAAATTCTAGATTTGGGGGACTCACAGACATGAGTCCGTATTCCTGGAAGTTGATAATTTTTACCAAAACAAGAATCACATTGCCAGGCTTATATTTGTTAATTAATTTCTGCAGTTCAGTTTCCTTACAGGTGTGATTTCTGTATATCAGTCACTTTGTATCTGCAAAGCCTAGGGGAATTTCAGAACTTCTCCCATTGGGAGGACATTTCAGAAACTGAAAGATTATTAGAAAGGCCAAAACGGATTAGGAAGCCAGGAGGTCGACAATACACCGGTACTAGAAGCCACTGAACGTAGGCAATGGGATGGGGGTCAGAAAATCCATATATACCACACACTTTGGTAGGCTCTGGGATTAGTGGGAACATTCAAGCTGATCCAACCGTCGTAGTACAGAAAATCATACAGGCAGATCTTAAATCCAGTGGTGTGTAAAGATTTTTCTAGATTGCTCATCAAGGAAGTGTTTTACACACACACACACACACACACACACACACGCATGCACAACTAGAATTCTGGAACTCAGCTAGAATCAGAGAGTGTAGGAGTCAGTCTGTCTCACTCTAAAGCCTCAAGGAATGTCTGATATCAGACCCTTTTGCTCTTTTAAAGATTTATTTATTTTAGAAAGAGAGAGGCAGGGGGCAGAGGGAGAGAGAGAATCCTAAAGCAGACTCCACACTGATCGTGGTACCCATTGTGAGGCTCAGTCCCAGGACCCCGAGATCATGACCTAAGCCAAAACCAAGAGTCAACTGGTTAACCAGCCGAGGCACCCAGGTGCCCCAGGTCCCTTTTCATAGTAATTTGTTTCAATTTAACTCAGAGCCCTTACCTGCAATTCTCCTGACTGTACATGTCTTTTGTTACCCCGTAAGATATCCTTGGAACTGAATGTTCTGCTTTATCCAAAGGGCAGGGACCGAATGGGCAGCTCCAGCTTGCAACTCCTTCAGACTAAGTATGGCAGTCATCTTAGCAGGAAATGTCCTCATGGTTACTGCCACACTTCAAGCTGTTCCTTCTTGCCTCTATATTGCAATTAATTTTCACTACGTGAGAGTTAGAATTCTCTGCACTGTGACTATGGCTGTGCTTATTTTCATTTGCACCTTAGATCTACATGTGGTTATGGCTGGGGCAGAAATCATGTCCCATTCCCTCCGGTAAGTTGGGTAATACAGAGAATGACCTTAGCTATGATAGATTCAATATGCTAATAACATAAATACCTGATATCAGTGTTCTTTTGCTGCACAACAAGTTGCCACAAATTTAGCATCTTAAGTCAACCCATATTTATCATTTCACAGTTTCTGGATGTCAGATATGTGGCATGGATATGGCAGGGATCTAGTGAGTTCTCTGCTCAGGTTGTCCCAGGGTGAAATCAATGTGTCAGTTGGGCCGGGATCTTACCTGGTGGCTCTGGAGAGGAAGCTATTTCCCAGTTCATCCAGGTGGTTGGAGGAATTTAGCTTCCATGGTGCAGGATGTTGTCGGGGTTGCTCTCAGATTCTAGAGGCTGCCTGTATTTCTCTGCATGTGGTTCTCTCCATCTTCAAGCAATGAGTGGTATGTCAAATCCTTCTTGTGCTTCACATCTCTCCTGCTTGCCCTTCTGCTGCTAGCCAGAGAAAACTGTCTGCCTTTAACAAGCTGCTGTGATTAAATCAGGCTCTTTTGGATAATCTCTCTACTTATGGTCAATTGTTTAGTAACCTTCATTATACCTGTAAGATCCCTCTAGCCATGTAACTTAACGCAAATATGGACAAGATAATTCTTCTTATTTATGGTATCTGAGATTATGGTGGGAAATCCTGGGAGACAGTTTTAGAATGCTACCTACCACAGCCTTTAATAACCATCACTTAATTATTTACGGAAACCTTTTTTTGTGACCCTGATTGTTTGAACCCTGTGACCATAACGCCCACTCTTTACTGAGTTATATCATGTCAGCATGTAGTTGTACTTCAATAAGGGACTTGTGCCTTCCCAAGTATATTATTCAGAGTTTTCCAGATGAACAGAATCAATAGGGTATAGATGTATGTATGTACATATACATATGTATGTATATGTATGTATTCAACTCTCAGTACAGAACATCATACAGGCAGATCTTAACCCCAGTGGTCTGTGTTTATTTGTCAAGATTGTTTATAAAAGAAGTGCTCTACACACACAAGTACACACGTACACACACACTTAATAAACTAGAATTCTGGAACTCAGCTAGGATCACAGAATGCTGGAGCCAGACTGTCTGACTCTAAAGCCTCAAAGAATGTCTATGACATCAGGCCATTTTTCTTTTTTAAAGATGTATTTATTTGAGTGAGAGAGAGAGAGAGAAGGGTTGGGCAGAGGGAGAGAAAGAGAATCCTAAAGCAGACTCCCCACTGATTGTGGTGCCCGTCGTGGGGCTTGATCTCAGGACCCTGAGATCATGATGTGGGCCCAAACCAAGAGTCAACTGCTTAACCAACTGAGCCACCCAGGTTCCCCCAGACCCTTCTTCATAATAATTTTATTTCAATTTATCTCAGAGCCCTTATCTGCAATTTCCCTGACTGTGCTTATCTGTTGTTGCCCTGTAAGATAGCTTGGAACTGAATGTTCTTCCTTATCTAAAGGGCAGGGACTGAATGGGCAGCTCCAGCTTGCAACTACTTGACAATAAGTATGGCAGTCTTCTTAGCAGGAAATGTCCCCATTGTTTTGTACATATATGTAAAAAAAGTGTGAAATTGTATATATTTTAATATGTCAATATATATTAAGATATATTTATTTTATATAATAACATTTATATAATATTTATATGACAAATATGTATATGTAATAGAAGAATATATGTAATAATATTTGTATTTATATCATATTTATATATAAATCGATAATATTGTTTTGTGTATGTGTGTGTGTGTATTTATATATACCAGTAAATTTCCTCATTGATTTATATATATATATAAAAATATATATATATCAAGGTTTTATACACACACACACAGAGTAAGAGAGAGAGAGAGATTTATTATAAGGAATTGGCTCACAAGATTATGGGGTCTAGTAATAATAACATCTATGCCAGCATGGTAAAGAGCCAGATGAGCTCTGGTATAGTTCCAGTCCAAGTCAAAAAGCCTGAGAACCAGGAGAGGTGATGGTTTAATTTGCAGTCCTACAGCTGCTGAGATCAGGTCTCAGGAAGTTCTGATCTTTCAGTTTGAGTCTAAAGGCAGGACAAGAGCAGTGTCCCATCTCAAGCAGTCTGGCAAGAAGGGTTCCCTCTTGCTTGAGTGAAAGCCAGCCTTTTTGATTCATGTAGCCTTCAAATTAGAGAGGGCAATCTTTTCACTTCTTCTTCCTGTGCAAATGTTAGTTTCGTCCATAAACATCTTCACAGACACACTCAGAATAATGTTTGACCTAATGTCTGGCCACCCTTTGGCTCAGTCAAGTTGACACATAAGTTTACATAATTTATATAATAAATTTACATAAATGTACCCATAACACCAAGCCTCTTCACACAGTCCATGGACTAAGATTGATTTTTAAATTTCCTTTGTATCTTAGTTGAATACTCTCTTTTCATGTTTCCTAACTATAAAATCCATCTGTGAATGATTTCACATTCAGTTGCATGTTAACCAATTACCTTTAAGTTTACATGTGTATAGGGAAAACAGATGCACAAGAAGTTTACATTCTTTACCATAAAGGGGAAGTTTGCATCAAGTCACATGCAAATTTAACAAAACCTAACATTTATGAAATATTTACCATATTTGGCAAGTCCTTTTGTAAGCTCTGTAGGTGCTTTACCTCATTTGGTCAACACAATACCATGACACATGTGTCATTAGTCGCTCGGTTTTAATGTGAAGAAATTCAACACAGAAAGTAAGTAATCTTTCCATCATGACAGTTTGTGACAGGCCCAGGGTTGGAATCTTTGGCATCAGAACTGATGTTCCTAATTCATGTGCCTATATAATCTATCATCCAAACTAGTACCCAAAATTTATTATCCAAGCCAGAATGAGAGTACTTTTATACATTATATCTGCTCAATAGGCGTAAAACAGCAAATTTGTAGGTATGCCTAGGCATTGCTCACTCTGTTAATGAAAATTCTTTTTGTTGCAAGTATCGGAATTTTCATCTAGATTGGCTAAACCAAAAAAGAAATCCATGCTCTCAGGGCATTTGTAAGATCATTATCACTTTTCTTTCCTCTGCTAGATTATTCCTGTCAGCCTACAAACTGGTGTTACTTGTTTTCATCTTCTTAAAAAGGATTTTATTTATTTATTCGAGAGAGACAGAGAGAGTGAAAGAGAGAGCAGGACTGAGGAGGAGAGGGAGAAGCAGGCTCCCTGCTGAGCTGGAAGCCCAACAAGGGGCTCTATCCCAAGACCCTGGGATCACAACCTGAGGGGAAGGAAGAAGCTTAACTGGCTGAGCCACAAAGGTGCCCCTATTGTTTTCATCTTAAAAACAAAACCCCCAAAACCAGCGAAAAGACTTCTTTTTACCTCACTCCTTCTACCACCTGCAAGACCCTTTATCCTCCTCTTGATAACAAACATCCCAGACAGAGTTTTCTACACACACTATCTCCAATTCTTCTCCCATTCTGTCTTAATCACATACCAATGAAGCTTATACACCTTCTACTAAACTAAAAGTGTTCTGGTCAAGATAAACAGTGTCATCAGTATTTTTAGATCAAATGGTCTCTCCTCAGTTGACTTATCAATAATTTTGGACAGAGTTGATCACTCACACTTCCTGGAAGTACTTTCTTTCCTGGTGTGTTTTTCAGAGTTCTCTAGAGAAACAAACCAAGTTGACGCATACACACCAGGACAGTACCTTCCTGGTTGTTCTCTGACGTCCTCAATCTCCTTGGCTGGCTCTCCTCCTTTCCTTGTGACCTTTTGACATTGACCTTCCTCAGAACTCAGTCCTTGGTCCGTATCTCTTCTCACCTACACTCATTCCCTTGGTAATCACATCCAATTCTGTGGCATTCCATGCCATCTACACACTCAAGGGTATAGCCAAGAACAGAAAACTCCTGTTTATACTTGACCCAAATACGTCAGTTGTAATATCTTGCATATTTTGTCTCTCTTATTCTCTCTCTCCCTCTCACTCTGACTCTCTCTTTCCCTTCCCTCTTTCTTTTTCTTTTCCTTACACATACTACATACAGATACACATACATACAATTTTTTTTTCCAAAATATTTGAGAGCAAGCTGTAGATATGCCCTTCTACCCCAAAATACCTTAGAGTACCTTCATGGGAACAAGGACATCCTTTTGCATAAATACACTACAATTATCAGGTGCCTGAGTGGCTCAGTTGGCTAAATGTCTGACTTCAGCTCAGGTCATGATCCTAGGGTCCTGGAACCAAGTCCCACAGCAGGCTCCCTCTGAGCAGAGAGTCTGCTTCTCCCTCTGCCCCTCCCCTCTGCTTGTGCTCTCTTGCACATGTGCAAATAAATAAATGAAATCTTTAAAAAGCCACACAATTATCAAAATCAATAAATTAACTTTGATAACCATATTATTATATATTTCATTTACAGACCTTATTCAAATGTGGCCAGTTATCTCAATGTCATTTATATGAGTGAAATCCTATAGTATTTGTCTTTCTCTGACTTATTTCACTTAATATAATACACTGTAGCTCCCTCCCCATCATTAAAAATGGCAAGATTTCATTCTTTCTGATGACTAATATTCCATAATAGATATAATGGAACATTATATATATAACATTGATAACATTGATGTTCTCTCTCTCTCTGTGTGCATGTATTTATATATATATATGTTATATTCATATTATATATTATATATATATTTTATATATATAATATATAATATATGAATTATATTATATATAATATACATTATCACATATAAGATAATATAATATTTATTATATATGAATATATATGAATATAAATATATATTATATTCATATTATATAATATATATGGTAATATATATTTTATATATAATTATATATATATAATTCATATAATTATATATGAATATATGAGTGACTATATATAATTAATATAATTAATTATATTATATTCATATTATATATTACATTATTATTATATATAATATCATTATACAGAATATATAATTTATATATATATAATATGTATTATTATGCATAATATATAATATGAATATAACATATGACATATATAACATAATATAATATAACATATATAAATATATAATATATATAATATAATATAACATATATAAACATAATATGAATAGAACATACATAACATGAATAAAAAATCATAAAATATGAAAATAATACATATGTGTATAAACACATCTTCTTTATCTATTCATCAGATGATAGATATTTGGGTTCTTTCCATGGTTTAGCTATCATTGGTAATACTGCTGTGAACATCAGGGAATTAAGAAACAAACAGATGAGGGAAATTGGAAGGGGAGGTGAACCATGAGAGACTATGGACTCTGGAAAACAATCTGAGGGTTTTGAAGGGGCGGGTGGTGGGAGGCTGGGGAAATCAGGTGGTGGATATTGGACAGGGCGCGGATTGCATGGAGCACTGGGTGCGGTGCAAAAACAATGAATACTGTTACGCTAAAAAATAAAAAAAAAAAGAAACAAACAAACAAACAGATGGATATAGGAGGAAAAAAAGGAGAGGGAAGCAAATCATGAGTCTCTTAACAGTAGAGAACAAACTGAGGGCTGATGGAGAGAGATGGATGTGGGATGGGCTAAATGAGTAATGAGTATTAAGGAGGGCACTTGTTATGATGAGCACTAGGTGTCATATGTAAGTGATGAATCACTAAATTCTACTCCTGATACCAGTATTACACTATATGTTAACTAACTAGAATTTATTTTATTTTATTATTTTTTTCTTTTTGTATTTTTCATTTATTTTGTCAGTGTTCCAAGATTCATTGTAAACGTACCACCCCCAGTGCTCCATATAATATGTACCTAATACCCAAACTTTGAAAAAAACCCAATGTCATTTATAGAAAATTTTATAAATTTTGTAGTTTGTCCATTCTTCTCTCCAGTCTGGTGTCACACATTGTATTTAGTTGTTATTTCACTTCTTTTTTTTTTTTTTTATACTCTGGAACAAGTTCTCAAACTTACTGTCTTACACAACCATGATAGTTTTGAGACGTGTGAGCCATTTACTACAGTGTCCCTCAATTTGGGTTTACCTGATTTTCTATTCTCATGATTAGATTCAACTTATGCATTTCTGCAAGGAAGATTACAAAAGGTTACTGTGTCCTTCTCAGTGCATTATATACCTGATATCCATTTATTCCATCACTAGAGTTACTAAATTTGATCTCTGGGTTAAGGTTGTATTCATCAGATTATTCCAATATAAATTTAGTATTTTCCCTTTGTGCACTTAAATATTTTGTGTGGAGATGTTTGGAGGCTATGGAAATATCCCGTTGTATTATCCATTGATGATTCATCACTGAATCCATTAATACATGACATTGAAAAATTATGTATCCAACTTTATCATTTTTCCCCATTTACTAGTAAGGGTTCTTCTGCAATGAAGAGCTTTTCTCTCGCCCTCATTTATTAATCATTCATGTCTTCATTTGTTTCAGTATGGGTTCATGAATATATATTTTATTCAATTTGTAATGACCCATTACCATCACAATTTATTTTGATGCTTGAATTTGCCCAGATTTGGTCACTGGAAGCCCCTTGACTTCTGTTCCATGTCCTTTGGTATTTGTACATTTTTCTTTGAAACCTTTTCTGATGCAACAAGATGTTCCAGACTCTTTTTGTACTTTGGCTGTTCCATCCCTGGAATCAGCCTTTTTCCCAAGGAGCCCTGGTCTCTTATAGTATAGAAGGGTACTTTGAATGGAGCCTGTGCTTTTAAACATCATTTTCTATTGGCACTTTGACTTGACAATCCCCTACATTTCCTTTAACTCATTACCTACTATGTGGAATTGGTATAAAAATAGGATATTTGTCATAAGTATGTGGCAAGGTATAAACAAAGTAAAGAAAGCATTTAGTGTAAGGCTTGGAACACAGGTAATGTTTTAAAATGAGACAATTTGAGCAACATAGTATGTAATAATAATAATGGATTATGACCCATTGAGTAAGAATCTATAAGTACACTTGAAAACAAGTGGTAGCTATTTTTATCATTATATTTTTTACTATCAAATACTTCTGAATGTTGATAAGATCCACCTCTGGGGAAAACCTCAGGATTATAACATTTGTCTCATCAAGTCAAGGCCAGCTCCAGCATTGCAGAGCCTACAAGAATAGAAACATGAAGAATGATTGTAGAAGCAGGCTTCAGGACTTGTTAACTGACAGACTTCAATATTGGAGACAAACAACATGAAGTGAAGAATGGCAGTCGCTCCTACAACTCCTGCCTCCAGAACCCAGTACTTTCCTTATCATGACCCTAACACCACTGTGGTGTTATAATGGATATTTATTATTTGTCTGCTCATTCACTAGACTGTGAACTGACAGATGTAACTTGTTTATGACCTACCCTTGACACCCAGAGCAGTGTTGCTCTGTATAAGAGACATTTAATAAGTGTGTGCTGATAGCCACAGTTGCCAAACTGTGGAAAGAACCAAGATGCCCTTCAATGGACGAATGGATAAAGAAGATGTGGTCCATATATACTATGAAGTATTATGCCTCCATCAGAAAGGATGAATACCCAACTTTTGTATCAACATGGATGGGACTGGAAGAGATTATACAGAGTGAAATAAGTCAATCAGAGAGAGTCAATTATCATATGGTTTCCCTTACTTGTGGAGCATAAGGAATAACATGGAGGACATGGGAAGATGGAGAGGAGAAGGGAGTTGTGGGAAATTGGAGGAGGAGACAGACCATGAGAGACTGTGGACTCTGAGGATCTAACTGAGGGTTTTGGAGGAGATGGGGGTGGGAGGTTGGGTGAACCTGGTGGTAGGTATTGTTGAGGCCTACATATTGCATGGAGCACTGGGTGTGGTGCATAAGCAATGAATTTTGGAACACTGAAAAGAAATGAAAGAAATAAATAGAAGCTTTAAAAAAGTATGTGTGTGCTGAATGAAAAAGAATGAATGAAAGTGTTGAGCAGTTTCAAATATCTCGTTAGCATAACTAACAAGAGAAGGAAATTAAGGCTGACAAAAGTAGAGAAGCATCTGCAAAGTCATACACTTGTAAGAGATAGAGGTTGAATTCCATCCTAGTCTGACTCTAGAAGCCTGAAGCCTTAGTTGTATTGCCTCCTTGGATGATGGGCCTTCACAGAAAGAGAAGTCCGCCCAGTTGCCATGTTTCCCAGAGTTCAAGTGGAAGCCCCATTTGGACCAGACTCTGTGTCCTACACTGTTCAAGGATCAGTTAATTATTTCAATGAATCTTTATGGGTCACTTATTATAGGTCTTTCAGACTTTGGGGTATAGCTGAGAGCACAACAGATTCCCTGCTCCTGTTAATATTTCGTTCTAGTGTGGAGAGATATACAATGAACAAAAGGACTCATTAAATTTTAAATGGTGGAGTAATTAAAGCTTGGTTAACAAATGGAGAATCATCCAGCATCTGTGTGTATAGAAGGAAGAGTGAATGTGGAGGTGAAAGAGAGCTTGCTGGGTTCAGGGCACTTCCAGTAGTTTGTAATAGCTGGAGGTTGAGTGGAATATAGGCTGGGGTTCATGTGGGAACTTAGAAAGTAGGATCCACAAGAAGATGAGTCACTTAACTTCTTAGGTACTAAGTGTTTTTGACAAGAAAAGATGGATTTACACATCTGAGAAAATGTGTGGCAAATCTCTAAGGCTCAAATCTAAAAACGCTAATGTTCTTTTCTGTTATTGAACAGTAATGACAATAATTATAGCTGCTGTTTTTGAGTTTGCTATTTATTAGGCACTGTGCTAGTTGCTTTACATGTTTATTTATCCCCTATAATGAAGAGTAGTGGGGATTTTTATAGTTTATAATGTTGGGTAGCAATAGATGGCAAGTATTAGGATTAAATTCTAAATTTATTAATTTCAAAGAGCTTGTTTTTTGTCTAAGTTTCTGCTTTCCAGACTGACACTCAGGCAAATGGTGACAACCAAGATGAATTGAATAGCACAAAAAGTTTTAAAGGCAGTTACAAAGATTAAATGACATAAAGTTTATGAAGTATTTAGTAAAAGGGAAATCAATTAAGTTTATTATATTTCATTCTTAGATTTTACTTTTTAAAAAATATATATATATATTTTAATTTATTTTTTATTTATTTTCGGCTAACAGTATTCATTATTTTTTCATCACACCCAGTGCTCCATGCAATCCGTGCCCTCTATAATATCCACCACCTGGTACCCCAACCTCCCACCGCCCCCCACCACTTCAAACCCCTCAGATTGTTTTTCAGAGTCCATAGTCTCTCATGGTTCACCTCCCCTTCCAATTTCCCCCAACTCCTTTCTTTTATATTTTCTTGAATTAATTTTTAGAAATGCCATAGTAGCATGCTGTATTTTTTTAGTAATTTTTTATGATTTCATTTGAAATGACCATATTTGAGGAAAAGGTGATTTAATTTAATTGTTATGATACTAGCATGGATTTTGCATGTGTCATGTCAAACCTATTGTTATATCAGATGAATGACTGAGGTGCTGTGGAAAATGCTGTGCAAAGTAAGGTTTTATAAAGAGAACTTTATGTTAAGTACAAGGTAGAGCTGCTAAACAACTTTCTGTTAATGAGATTCTCCCAGAAAGCCTCACAGTTGCCTTGGAGTTTTCTTGGAATCTGAACTCTAAAACCATACAAATGGTGTCTAGAAAAGTGGGTACTTTTACTCTGTGTGAGCTCTATAATCTATTACTTTTTTATGATAGCAAAATTCAGTTTTGCCACCATATTTCCAGAAGTATTTCCCTGGATATGCAAGACCAATGAGACATGGTCTGTCAAAATCATGGATATCACAATCTTGTGTTGGGGACAGATACATAAATGAAAAAATAAAAACAGGAACTCTACCATCTGAAATAAAAATCTGTATAGGTTACCGTGGATAGGGACATAAATCAGTAAACCATAGAAAAGAACAGAGAAGTATCCCAAGTGGTAGGATAAGTGATACCATACAGTGTTTTTCTTTCTCTGTCTGGCTTATTTCACTTAGCATAATGTCCTGCAGGTTAGCCTATGTTGTCATAAATGGCATGACTTCTTCCTTTTTTATGGCTGAATATAAATATGTATAACATTTTCTCTGTCTATTCATCTATTGATGGCCACTTAAGTTGTTCCCATATCTTGGCATTTGTGAACAATGCTACAATGAACATGGGAGTGCAGATATCTCTTTGAGATGGTGATTATTTTTCCTTCGGATATATATCCAGAAGTGGGATTATTGGATCATGTGGTAGTTCTATTTTTAATTTTTTGAGGAATCTTCACATTGTTTTCCATAATGGCAGTACAAATTTACATTCCCACCAGTATACAATGACTTCCTTTTCTCCACATCCTTGTTTGTATGTGTTATCACTTGTATTCTTGGTAATAGCTACTCTTATAGGTGTGAAATAATATTTCATTGTGGTTTTGATTTGCATTTCCCTGATAATTGGTGATATTGAGCACCTTCTCATGTACCTGTTGACCATTTGTGTATCTTCCCTGGAAAAATGTCTGCTCAGGTTCTTTACCCATTTATAATCAGATAGTTTGATTTTTTGCTATTGAATAGTGTGAGTTTCTTGTATTTTGTGGATATTAAATCCTTATCAGATATATGGTTTACAAATATTTTCTCCCATTCCATAGGTTGGCTGTGGATGGTTTCCTTTTCTGAGCAGAAACTTTTTAGTTTGATGTAGTCACATGTGTTTATTTTTGTTTTGTGCTTGTGGTTTCCTCAGATTTTTAAAAAATGTTATCAAGACAAATGTCAGAGTCTCCGCTTTATGCTTCTTCTAAGAGTTTTATAATTTCTTGTCTTAGATTTAAGTCTTTAATCAATTTTGATTTTTGTGAGTGGTTTAAGATTTGGGTCCGGGGGTGGGGGGAGTCAAGATGGCAGAGAAGTAGCAAGCTGAAACTACATCAGGTAGCAGAGATCAGCTCGATAGCTTATCTAAAAATTGCAAACACCTACAAATCCAACAGGAGATCAAAGAGAAGAAGAACAGAATATGGATTCTGAAAAACAATCTGAGGGGTTAGAAATGGCGGGTGGGGGAGGTTGGGGTACCAGGTGGTGGGTATTATAGAGGGCATGGATTGCATGGAGCACTGGGTGTGGTGAAAAAATAATGAATACTGTTTTTCTGAAAATAAATAAATCAATTTAATAAAAAAAAAAAGAGAGAAGAAGAAAAGCAATTCTAAAAACAGAAAATCAACCACTTTCTGAAAGGTAGGACTGGCGGAGAAGTGAATCCAAAGTAACGGGAAGATAGACCACGGCGGGGAGAGGCTGGCTCCTGGCAACAGTGGAGCAATGGAGCACTAATCAGGACTTTTAAAAGTCTGTTTCACTGAGGGACAAAGCACCATAGGCTAAACTGGGGTGAAGCCCACACAGGGTCAGTCTGGCCTCAGGTCCCGCAGGGTCACAGAAGGATCAGGGGTATCTGAGTGTCACAGATCTTGCAGGTATTAGAACGGGGAAGCCAGCTACAGAGACAGAGCTGAGGAGTGAGCTCTCAGCTCAGGGTTACCTTGAACCGGTTGCAGGCTTGGTGAGCTCAGAGCACAGCCAGAGGCCAGGGAGACGGGAGTAATGGGCTCTATTCTCTAGGGCGTACTGAGGAATGGGGCCCCAAGCTCTCGGCTGCTCCGGGCCAGAGACTGGGAGGCCGCCATTTTAATTCCCGTCCTCCAGAACTCTAAGGAAAGCATTCAGGGAACAAAAGCTCCTGAAAGCAAACCCAAGCAGATTACTCAGCCCGGTCCCTGGTAAGGGTGTCGCAGTTCCGCCTGGGGCAAAGACACTTGAAAATCACTACAACAGGCCCCTCCCCCAGAAGATCCAAAAGAAATGCAGCCAGGACCAAGTTCATCTACCAAGGAATGCAGGTTCACTACCAAGGAGAGCAGCGGAATTCCAGAGGAGGATAAAGCAAAGCACGGAACTCATGGCTTCCTCCCCATGATTCTTTAGTCTTGCAGTTAAGTTAAATTTTTTCAATTTTTTTCTTCTTCTGCTAATTTTTTAACTTTTACCCTTTTCTTTTTTAACGCTTTTAACTAGTTTATCTAATATATATATATATTTCTTTATTATATTTTTTCTTTATTTGTTTTCTTTTTTTAATTGTGTCTTTTTTTTTCTGAACCTCTTTTTATCCACTTTGTCCCCCCCCACAATTTGGGATCTCTTCTGATTTGGTTAAAGCATATTTTCCTGGGGTCCTTGCCACCCTTTTTGTATTTTACTTGCTCCTTCATATGCTCTTATCTGGACAAAATGACAAGGCAGAAAAATTCACCACACACACAAAAAAAGAACAACAGGCAGTACCTAAGGCTAGGGACCTAATCAATACAGACATTGGTAATATGTCAGATCTAGAGTTAAGAAGGACGATTCTCAAGGTTCTAGCTGGGCTCAAAAAAGGCATGGAAGATATTAGAGAAACCCTCTCAGGAGATATAAAAGCCCTTTGGAGAAATAAAAGAACTAAAATCTAACTAAGTTGAAATAAAAAAAGCTATTAATGAGGTGCAATAAAAAATGGAGGCTCTCACTGCTAGGATAAATGAGGCAGAAGAAAGAATTTGCGATATAGAAGACCAAATGACAGAGAATAAAGAAGCTGAGCAAAAGAGGGACAAACAGCTACTGCAACACAAGGGGAGAATTTGAGAGATAAGTGACACCATAAGACGAAACAACATTAGAATAATTGGGATTCCAGAAGAAGAAAAAAGAGAGAGGGGAGCAGAAGGTATATTGGAAAGAATTATTGGAGAGAATTTCCCCAATATGGCAAAGGGAACGGGCATCAAAATCCAGGAGGTGCAGAAAACCCCCCTCAAAATCAATAAGAATAGGCCCACACCCCATCACCTAATAGTAAAATTTACAAGTCTTAGTGACAACGAGGAAGTCCTGAAAGCAGCCCGGGAAAAGAAGTCTGTAACATACAATGGTAAAAATATTAGATTGGCAGCAGACTTATCCACAGAGACCAGGCAGGCCAGAAAGAGCTGGCATGATATATTCAGAGCACTAAGCGAGGAAAACATGCAGCCAAGAATACTATATCCAGCTAGGCTATCACTGAAAAAAGAAGGAGAGATTAAAAGCTTCCAGGACAAACAAACACTGAAAGAATTTGCAAACACCAAACCAGCTCTACAGGAAATATTGAAAGGGGTCCTCTAAGCAAAGAGAGAGCCTAAAAGTAGCAGATCAGAAAGGAGCAGAGACAATATACAGGAACAGTCACCTTACAGGCAATACAGTGGCACTAAATTCATATCTCTCAATAGTTACCCTGAATGTTAATGGGCTAAATGCCCCAATCAAAAGACATAGCGTATCAGAATGGATAAAAAAATAAAACCCATCTATATGTTGCCTCCAAGAAACTCATTTTAGACCCGAAGACACCTCCATATTTAAAGTGAGGGGGTGGCAAACAATTTACCATGCCCTCGGACATCAGAAGAAAGCAGGGGTGGCAATCCTTAT
The DNA here is from genome assembly GCF_964662115.1 of Mustela nivalis. NCBI lineage: Eukaryota > Metazoa > Chordata > Mammalia > Carnivora > Mustelidae > Mustela > Mustela nivalis. Next base: position 89,858,991 of record NC_139040.1, read on the forward strand.
AACAGATCAATTAGATTTTAAGCCAAAGACTATAATAAGAGATGAGGAAGGACACTATATCATACTCAAAGGGTCTGTCCAACAAGAAGATCTAACAATTTTAAATATCTATGCCGCTAATGTGGGAGCAGCCAACTATATAAACCAATTAATAACAAAATCAAAGAAACACACCAACAATAATTCAATAATAGTAGGGGACTTTAACACTCCCCTCACTGAAATGGACAGATCATCCAAGCAAAAGATCAACAACAAATAAAGTCCTTAAATGACACACTGGACCAGATGGTCATCACAGATATATTCAGAACATTGCATCCCAAAGCAATAGAATACACATTCTTCTCTAGTGCACATGGAACATTCTCCAGAATAGATCACATCCTCGGTCCTAAATCAGGTCTCAACCGGTATCAAAAGATTGGGATCATTCCCTGCATATTTTCAGACCACAATGCTCTGAAGCTAGAACTCAATCAGAAGAGGAAATTTGGAAAGAAGCCAAATACATGGAGACTAAAGAGCATTCTTCTAAAGTATGAATGGGTCAACCAGGAGATTAAAGAAGAATTGAAAAAAATTCATGGAAACAAATGATAATGAAAACACAATGGTTCAAAATCTGTGGGACACAACAAAGGCAGTCCTGAGAGGAAAATATATAGCAGTACAAGCCTTTCTCAAGAAACAAGAAAGGTCTCAAGTACACAACCTATCCCTACACCTAGGAGCTGGAGAAAGAACAAGAAAGAAACCCTAAACCCAGCAGAACAAGAGAAATCATAAAGATCAGAGCAGAAATCAGTGAAATAGAAACCAAAAAAAGAATAGAGGAAATCAACGAAACTAGGAGCTGGTTCTTTGAAAGAATTAATAAGATTGATAAACCTCTGGCCAGAATTATCAAAAAGAAAAGAGAAAGGACCCAAATAAATAAAATCATGAATGAAAGAGGAGAGATCACAACCAACTTCAAAGAAATAAAAACAATTATAAGAACATACTATGAGCAACTCTATGCAAACAAATTTGACAATCTGGAAGAAATGGATGCATTGGGATCATCTAGGAATGCCTAGAGACATATAAACTACCACAACTCAACCAGGAAGAAATAGAAAACCTGAACAGACCCATAACCAGTAAGGAGATTGAAACAGTCATCAAAAATCTCCAAACAAACAAAAGCCCAGGGCCAGAGGGCTTCCCAGGGGAATTCTACCAAACATTTAAAGAAGAAGTAATTCCTATTCTCCTGAAACTGTTCCAAAAAATAGAAATGGAAGGAAAACTTCCAAACTCATTTTATGAGGCAAGCATCACCTTGATCCCCAAACCAGACAAGGATCCCATCAAAAAAGAGAATTACAGACCAATATCCTTGATGAACACAGATGTGAAAATTCTCACCAAAATACTAGCCAATAGGATTCAACAGTACATTAAAAGAATTATTCACCACGACCAAGTGGGATTTATTCCAGGGCTACAAGGTTGGTTCAACATTCACAAATTAATCAATGTGATACAACACATTAATAAAAGAAAGAACAAGAACCATATGATACTCTCAATAGATGCTGAAAAAGCATTTGACAAAGTACAGCATCCCTTTCTGATCAAAACTCTTCAAAGTATAGGGATAGAGGGCACATACCTCAACATCATCAAAGCCATCTATGAAAAACCCACCACAAATATCATTCCAAATGGAGAAAAACTGAAAGCTTTTCCACTAAGGTCAGGAACACGGCAGGGATGTCCATTATCACCACTGCTATTCAACATAGTACTAGAAGTCCTAGCCTCAGCTATCAAACAAAAGGAAATTAAATTCACCTGAATCGGCAAAGTAGAAGTCAAACTATCACTCTTCGCAGATGATGCGATACTATTTGTGGAAAACCTAAAAGACTCCACTCCAAAACTGTTAGAACTTGTACAGGAATTCAGTAGTGTTAGGATATAAAATCAATGCACAGAAATCAGTTGCATTTCTCTACATCAACAACAAGATAGAAGAAAGTGAAATTAAGGAGTCAATCCCATTGACAATTGCATCCAAAACTATAAGATACCTACGAATAAACCTAACCAAAGAGGCTAAGAATCTATACTCAGGAAAATATAAAGTACTCATGAAAGAAACTGAGGAAGACACAAAGAAATGGAAAAATGTTCCATGCTCCTGGATTGGAAGAACAAATATTGTGAAAATGTCTATGCTACCTAAAGCAGTCTACACATTTAATGCAATTGCTATCAAAATACCATCCATTTTTTTTTCAAAGAAATGGAACAAATAATCCTAAAATTTATATAGAACCAGAAAAGACCTCGAATAGCCAAAGGAATATTGAAAAAGAAAGCCAAAGTTGGTGGCATCACAATTCCGGACTTCAAGCTCTATTACAAAGCTGTCATCATCAGGACAGCATAGTACTGGCACAAAAACAGACACATAGATCAATGGAACAGAATAGAGAGCCCAGAAATAGACCCTCAACTCTATGGTCAACTAATCTTCGACAAAGCAGGAAAGAATGTCCAATGGAAAAAAGACAGCCTCTTCAATAAATGGTGCTGGAAAATTGGACAGCCACATGCAAAAAAATGAAATTGGACCATTTCCTTACACCACACACAAAAATAGACTCAAAATGGATGAAGGACCTCAATGTGAGAAAGGAATCCATCAAAATCCTTGAGGAGAACACAGGCAGCAACCTCTTCGACCTCTGCCGCAGCAACATCTTCCTAGGGACATCGCCAAACGCAAGGGAAGCAAGGGCAAAAATGAACTATTGGGATTTCATCAAGATCAAAAGCTTTTGCACAGCAAAGGAAACAGTTAACAAAACCAAACCAACAACTGAGAGAATGGGAGAAGATATTTGCAAATGACATATCAGATAAAGGGCTAGTGTCCAAAATCTATAAAGAGCTTAGCAAACTCAACACCCAAAGAACAAATAATCCAATCAAGAAATGGACAGAAGACATGAACAGACATTTCTGCAAAGAAGACATCCAGATGTCCAACACACACATGAAAAAGTGCTCCACATCACTCGGCATCAGGGAAATACAAATCAAAACCACAATGAGATATCACCTCACACCAGTCAGAAGGGCTAAAATTCACAAGTCAGGAAATGACAGATGCTGGCGAGGAATGCGGAGAAAGGGGAACCCTCCTACACTGTTGGTGGGAATGCAAGCTGGTGCAACCAATCTGGAAAACAGCATGGAGGTTCCTCAAAATGTTGAAAATAGAACTACCCTATGACCCAGCAATTGCACTACTGGGTATTTACCCTAAAGATACAAACGTAGTGATCTGAAGGGGCACTTGCACCCGAATGTTTATAGCAGCAATGTCCACAGTAGCCAAACTATGGAAAGAACCTAGTTGTCCATCCACAGATGAAGGATAAAGAAGAAGTGGTTTATATACACAATGGAATACGATGTAGCCATCAAAAGAAACGAAATTTTGCCATTCGCGACAACATGGATGGAACTAGAGCATATTATGCTTAGTGAAATAAGTCAATCGGAGAAAGACAACTATCATATGATCTCCCTGATATGAGGAAGTGGAGATGCAACATGGGGGGTAAGGGGGTAGGAGAAGAATAAATGAAACAAGATGGGATTGGGAGGGAGACAAACCATAAGTGACTCTTAATCTCACAAAACAAACTGAGGGTTGCTGGGGGGAGGGGGTTTGGGAGAGGGTGTGGGGTTATGGACATTGGGTAGGATATGTGCTATGGTGAGTGCTGTGAAGTGTGTTAACCTGGCAATTCACAGACCTGTACCCCTGGGAATAACAATATATGTATATAAAAACTAAAATATTTAAAAAATAAACATTAGATAAAAAATTTTTAAAATTCCCTTTCCCATTTTGCACTTTTTACTTAGAAATCTTAAAAATAAATAAATTAATTAATTAAAAATGCAAAAAAAAAGATTTGGGTCCAGTTTCATTCTCTTACATGTCTATATCCCTTTTTCCTATTGGTATTTATTGAAGAGACTGTACTTTCCCCATTCGGTATTCTTGGCACCTTTATCAAAGATCAGTTAGTCATATGTATAGGGGCTTATTTCTGTGTTTTCTATTCTGCTCCGTTGATCTATATGTCCATTTTTATGCTAGTAACATATAATTTTCATAACTGTAGCTTTCTCATACAGTTTCAAATTAAGAAATGTGATGTCTCTAGCTTTGTTCTTTTTCAAGACTTTTTGGACTATTCAAGGTTTTGTGGTTCCCATGAATTTTAGGATTGGTTTTTCTGTTTCTGTGAAAAATGCCACTAAATTTTGATAGAGACTGCATTGAATCTATAGACCACTTCTCAGAAACTTTTAGAACTGGTCAACAAATTCAGTAAAACTTTAGGATGAAAGTTCCACATGCAAAAATCATTTGCATTTCTATATACTAACAATAAAATAACTGAAAGAGAAATAAAGAAAATAATGCCTTTTACAGTAGCATCAAAAACAATAAAATTCTTGGAAATGAATTTAAGCAAGCAGGAGAAAGACCCGTACAATAAAAACTATAACACATTGATGGAAGAAATTAAAGAAGTTCCAAATAAATGGAAAGTCTATTTTTTGTGATTGGAGGAATTTATACCATTGAAATATCTAGGGATTAGGATATTTGCTCCCTGATTTGCTCTGTCACAACAGTTGAGTGGGGAATTGGGATACTGCCACTTACTTCTGCGGGCTTAAATTGGGATGGAGTAGATCACTTCCTTTGTTGCCCCATGGAAACCACACGGGAGGTGGTGAGTTGGTGAGGTATAGTTTTTTTCCTTTGGTATTTATCTATAGTAGGGTGGGAACTGCTGGAAAAATTTTAGGCTAGTAGGCCCCTTTCCTGTCCTTTTGCCTTGGGGAAACAACTTTCCTAAGAGCTTTGTCTGTAGATGTTTGTAGTTTATGTTGGAGACTTATACACCATTCTGTTCTGGGTATGTGTAAGGCAATAGGAAAACCCAGACAACTCATTTCTCTATTTTTCTTCAAGTTTCAAAGTCCCTATGTTGTCTTTTTTCTTTCCACTTTTCTGAGTCTTTCAATATCTGCTTATTGTTACATCCAGGGTTTTTAACTATAAAAAGGAGGATATAGGAAGAGAAGAGCTACTCTATCTTGGCCAGATTCAACTTATGTAACTTTTAAAAACAGGGAAATCTAATATGCTAGTAGTCAGCATAGTGCCTACTATTGAGGGAATAATGACTGGAAGGGTGGCGATAAAAGTACTGTTTCTTGATCTGGCCAATAATCATGCATGTCTGTTCAGCTTGTGGGAATTTTTTTTTTGAGGTGCCCCCTTTTTTATTTCTTTTAAATTTAAAATAAATTTTAAATTTATTTTATTTTTACATAATCTCTACACCAAGTGTGGAGCCCAAAATTACAACTCTGAGATCAAGAGTCACATGCCCCAGGGACTGAGACAGCCTGGACCTTTCTATATGCATATTATCAGGACAGAATGTCACCTAAGTCTTATCCCAGGCCCCAACCTGTGCTGTTTGCCTCCAAATGAGAAAACTAATTAAATAGATGAGCTTTCTGGAGAGCCTCCCTTCCCTAACAGAGATTTCATCCCAAAGCAGTGTTTGTTTGCCTCTGGGGACTAACAGTGACCCTAGAGTTCAGAACCCTCATTGTCTGAATGCACTGCTTTTAACCTAAAGTCCTGTCTCTGGGTCCATTATGTATGAAGCCTGCCAGCTCAGCTCAAGGATGCTCGCAATTTGTGTGGTGGTTGTTGTTGTTTCTTAGTGTGTGTGTGTGTCTGTGTGTGTGTGTCTGTGTGTCTGTGTGTTTCCATCTCACTTTAGAGTCAAACACAGCGTCCCAGAATTCCCAGGGTCTCTCTGATGGGCAGTAATGAATTTCCTGTAAAATAAAAGCTCAGTATATATATATAATGTTTGGCCTCATAGGAGGTCTTATTAAAGTAGGCTCTTAATTTTAAATTAAAACAAAGCAGAGCCTTTACTGTGAGAAAGAGAAATGTTTCATTTTAATTTAGTGGCAAATTTACATATGCCTGGAAGATTTGTCTTTGAAAGTTCCAAGTTCAGTTTGATAATGCAAGAAGCTTCCACCATGATAAAGTCAGGGGGATATGTATTCAGTAGTTCCCAAAATTCTCATGAATTTGTTGAAATGTATTATGATTTGCATGCTTTTGCTTATAGATGCCATTTTCGATGACACACTTTTTAAAAAATTTTATTTTATTTGAGAGAGAGAGAGAGAGAGAGAGAGAGCCAGCACAAGAGCAGGGGAAGGGGCAGAAGGAGAAGCAGACACCCCTCTGAGTAGGGAGACTGATGTGGGGCTCTGTTCAGGACCCTGAGATCATGACTTGATAGGAAGGCAGATGCTTAACTGACTGAGCCACCCAGGCACCCCTCAATGAAATGTTTTGATGATGATATAGGCATATTATTTGAAATGAAATTATATGTACTACCTAATGTCAAGCATAAAGAACAATTTACAGAGTATGTGGTATTTCTACACATTTGTGTGTGTGTGTGTGTGTGTGTGTGTTTATGTTAAACACAAAGTATGGAAGGCTACATTATAAAATATTGATAGTGGTCATCTCTGAGCAGAGGCATTTTAGGTTTTTTTCCCCTCTTTCTAATATATATTGTTATATTCTAAATTTCTTACCATGGGCAGGAGATTCTTATTTTTTAAATTTATCTTATTTCCAAGCTAACATTGTTTTTACCACACTGGCTGGAGCATCTTCAATAAAGATTTGTTGAATGGATTAGTTATGCATTACTCACATATTCAAAGGCATGTATCAAATGCTCACTATCTGTCATACATTCTGATTTCAGGAATAAATATGTATACCCACTCTTACGAACATTGCTGCCTAGAAAAATTCAACCCCTCTAGCCATGTTTTTCTTTTTTTTTAGTTAAAGTAGTTAAGAGGGCATTTTTTTATTATGTTATGTTAGTCACCATACAGTACTTCATTAGTTGTTGATGCGATGCTCCACGATTCATTGTTTGCGTATAACACCCAGTGGTCATTGCAATCCATGCCCTCCTTAATACCCATCACTGGGCTAACCCAACCCCCAACCCCCTCCCCTCTGTAGCCCTCCGTTTGTTTCCTGGAGTCTATAGTCTCTCATGGTTGCTTTCCTGCTCTGATTCCCCCCTTCATTTTTCCCTTCCTTCTCCTAAGGTCCTCCATGTTATTCCTTATGTTCCACATATAAGTGAAACCGTATAATTGTGTTTCTCTGCAGGACTTATTTCTCTTAGCATAATCCCCTCCAGTTCCATCCATGTCAATGCATATGGTGTGTATTCATCCTTTCTGATGGCTGAGGAATATTTCATTGTGTATGTGGATACAGATGTAGTGAAAGAAAGGGGCACATACACCCCAATGTTCATAGCAGCAATGTCCACAATTGCCAAACCATGGAAGGAGCCAAGATGCCCTTCAACAGATGAATGAGTCTAGCAGTGTTTTCATGCAAATTTAACCTATTACCTGAATAAGAACCTAATGTATTAAAAAAAATTCCCAGTAATTTATAAAGTTGAGGCAAGATATACATAATAGAAAATTTACCTTTTTTTTTTAAACATCAGTGAACCTGCATTGAAACATCATCATTACCCAAAGTCTATAGTTTACATTAGGGTTCACTCTTGATGTTGTACATGTTATTGGTTTTGACATTGACCAATTTGACATTGGTTTTGACAAATGCATAATGACATGTATCCATCATTGTAGTATCATACAGAATAGTTTCATTGCCCTAAAAATGCTCTGTTCTGAAGAATAAATGAAAGAAGATGGGATTGGGAGGGAGACAAACCATAAGTGACTCTTAATCTCACAAAACAAACTGAGGGTTGCTGGGGGGAGGGGGTTTGGGAGAAGGGGGTGGTATTATGGACATTGGGGAGGGTATGTGTTTTGGTGAGTGCTGTGAAGTGTGTAAACCTGGTGATTCACAGACCTGTACCTCTGGGGATAAAAATATATGTTTATAAAAAATAAAAAATTATATTAAAAAAAATGCTCTGTTCTGCCTGTTTATTCCTCCTTCCTTCCCCTAACAACCACTGATCCTTGTAGGGTCTCCATAGTTCTGCCTTTCTCAGAATGTCATGTAGCTGGAATCATACAGTATATAACCATTTCAGTTTGGCTTATTTCATGAAGTAATATGCATTTAAAGTTATTTCATGCCTTTCCATGAGTTGATTGTTTATTTCCTTTTAGTGTTGAATAACATTTCATTGTCTGGATGTACCACAATTTATTTATCCATTCACCTACTGAAGGACATCTTGATTGCTTCTAAATTTTGGCAATTGTGAATTAAGCTGCTACAAACATTTGTGTGCAGGTTTTTGTGTGGATATATTTTCAATTTATTTGGGCATGATTACTAGATCATATGGTAAAAAGTTTTGTAAGTAGCTGCCAAACTGTCTTTCAAACTGGGCCATTTTTTATTCCCACTAGTGATGAATGTGAATTTCTGTTGTTCCACATTCTTGCTAGCATTGGATGTTGCCAGTGTTTTGGATTTGGCCATTCTAATAATATCTAATAATAAGATATAATTCCATAATAAGTATGGAATTATATCTCATTGTTTAATATCTTCATATGCTTATTTGACATTTGTATATCTTCTTTGCTGAGGTGTCTATTCAGGCCTTTTCCCCTTTATAATTTAGGCTTTGTTTTTTTAAGCTTTATTGAGGCATAATTTATAAACAAAAGACTGCATACTTAATTTATACATTTTGATGAGTTTAGGCATATGTGTATACCCACAATATTATTACCACCATCAAGGTACTAAATATATCCACCATAACTAAAATTATCCTTGCACTCTTTAGTAGGTTTGTCTGTGTGTATATGTTGGGGGGGTTTAAAGAACATTTAACATGAGATGTATCCGCTTCTATTTTAAAGTGCACAATACTGTATTGTTAACTGTAGGTTATACATTGTTCAATGGATCTAATTGTTGAGTTTTAAAGATTCTTTGTGTATTTTGGATAACTTTATCAGATGTGTTTTTTCAGAAATATTTTCTTCCAGTCTGTGGCTTGTCTTCTCATTCTCTTGACATTGTCTTTTGAAGAGCAGAAGTTTTTCATTTTTAAAAATTAAGTACAGGGGCACCTGGGTGGCTCAGTGGGTTAAGCCACTGCCTTCGGCTCAGGTCATGATCTCAGGGTCCTGGGATCAAGTCCCGAATCGGGCTCTCTGCTCAGCAGGGAGCCTGCTTCCTTCTCTCTCTCTCTCTCTGCCTGCCTCTCAGTGTACTTGTAATTTCTCTCTGTCAAATAAATAAATAAAATCTTTAAAAAAAATTAAGTACAAATATTTATTTTATAGATTATGCCTTTGCTATTGTATCTAAAAAGTTATCATTATACTTCAGGTCACCTAGATTTTCTCCTCTATCATCTTCTAAGAGTTTTATAATTTTGCATTTTTATGGGTAGGTCAAGTTCTATTTCTTACTTTTCATTCAAATTCTAGTTAGTTAACATACAGTGTGATATTAGTTTCAGGTGCATAATATAGTGATTTAGCGCTTCCATACAACACCTGCTATTCATCACAAGGGCATTCATTAATGCCCTCACCCATCTAACCCATTCCACTACCCACTCCCCTCTGGTAACCATCTGTTTGTTCTCTGTAGTTAAGAGTCTGATTCTTGGTTTGACTTTCTCTTTCTTTTTTCTTTATGCTCATTTGTTTTGTTACTTTTTAAGTTAATTTATTTTTAATTTTTTAATTTAAATTCAATTTAGTTAACATATAGTGTATTATTAGTTTCAGGGGTAGAATTTAGTGATTCATCAGTTGCATATAACACCCAGTGCTCATTAAATCAAGTGCTCTCCTTAATACCCATCACCCAAATATCCCTTCCCCCACCCACCTCCCCTCCAGCAACCCTGTTTATTTCTTAGAGTTCAGCATCTCTTATGTTTTGCCTCCCTATTTTCATCTTATTTTGTTTTTTCTTCCCTTCCTGTACATTCATCTGTTTTGTTTCTTTCACAAATGAGAGAAATCATGATATTTGTCTTTCTGTGACTGACTTATTTCACTTAGCATAATACTCTCTATTTCCATTCACATCATTGCAAATAGTAAGATCTTATTCTTTTTAATGTCTGAGTAATATTCCATATTTTATATAAATACATATATATGTATGTATATGTATATATATATATGCATGCCAAGTAATTTTTATCCACTTTCTGTCAATAGACATCTGAGCTCTTTCCATAGTTTGGTTGTTGTGGACATTGCTGCTATAAGCATTGGGGAGCAGATGACCCTTCAATAGATTTTTTTAAAATTTTTTATTTTTTATAAACATATATTTTTATCCCCAGGGGTACAGGTCTGTGAATCACCAGGTTTACACACTTCACAGCACTCACCAAAGCACATACCCTCCCCAATGTCCATAATCCCACCCCCTTCTCTCAAACCCCCTCCCCCCAGCAACCCTCAGTTTGTTGTGAGATTAAGAGTCACTTATGGTTTGTCTCCCTCCTAGTCCCATCTTGTTTCATTTATTCTTCTCCTACCCCCTTAAGCCCCCATGTTGCATCACCACTTCCTCATATCAGGGAGATCATATGATAGTTGTCTTTCTCTGCTTGACTTATTTCGCTAAGCATGATACGCTTTAGTTCCATCCACGTTGTCGCAAATGGCAAGATTTCATTTCTTTTGATGGCTGCATAGTATTCCAATGTGTATATATACCACATCTTCTTGATCCATTCATCTGTTGATGGACAGCTAGGATCTTTCCATAGTTTGGCTATTGTGGACATTGCTGCTATAAACATTCGGGTGCACGTGCCCCTTTGGATCACTACGTTTGTATCTTTAGGGTAAATACCCAGTAGTGCAATTTCTGGGTCATAGGGTAGCTCTATTTTCAACTTTTTGAGGAACGTCTATGCTGTTTTCCAGAGTGGTTGCACCAGCTTGCGTTCCCACCAAAAGTGGAGAAGGGTTCCCCTTTCTCTGCATCCTGGCCAGCATTCGTCATTTCCTGACTTGTGAATTTTAACCATTCTGACTGGTGCGAGGTGGTATCTCATTGTGGTTTTGATTTGTATTTCCCTGATGCCCAGCGGTGTGGAGCACTTTTTCATGTGTCTGTTGGACATCTGGATGTATTTTTTGCAGAAGTGTCTGTTCATGTCCTCTGCCAGTTTTTTATTGGATTATTTGTTCTTTGGGTGTTGAGTTTGCTAAGCTCTTTATAGATTTTGGATACTAGCCCTTATCTGATATTTTGTTTGCAAATATCTTCTCCCATTCTGTCAGTTGTCGTTTGGTTTTGTTAACTGTTTCCTTTGCTGTGCAGAAGCTTTTGATCTTGATGAAATCCCAATAGTTCATTTTTGCCCTTGCTTCCCTTGCCTTTGGAGATGTTCCTTGGACGAAGTTGCTGCGACTGAGGTGTTCTGTGTTCTTCTCAAGGATTTTGATGGATTCTTTTCTCACATTGAGGTCCTTCATCCACTTTGAGTCTATTTTGTGTGTGGTGTAAGGAAATGGTCCAGTTTCATTTTTCTTCATGTGTCTGTCCAATTTCCCCAGAACCATTTGTTGAAGAGACTGTCTTTTTTCAATTGGGCATTCTTTTCTGCTTTGTCGAAGATTAGTTGACCATAGAGTTGAGGGTCTATTTCTGGGCTCTTTATTCTGTTCCATAGATCTGTACATCTGTTTTTGTGCCAGTACCATAGTCTTGATGATGACAGCTTTGTAATACAGCTTGAAGTCTGGAATTGCAATGCCACCAACTTTGGCTTTCTTTTTCAATATTCCTCTGGCTATTCGAGGTCTTTTCTGGTTCCATATAAATTTTAGGACTATTTGTTCCATTTCTTTGAAAAAAAAAAAAAAGGACAGGATTTTGATAGGGATTGCATTAGATGTGTAGACTGCTTTAGGTAGCATAGACATTTTCACAATATTTTTTCTTCCAATCCAGGAGCATGGAACATTTTTCCATTTCTTTGTGTCTTCCTCAATTTCTTTCATGAGTACTTTATAGTTTTCTGAGCACAAATTCTTTGCCTCTTTGGTTACCTTTATTCTTAAGTACCTTATGGTTGGTTTTGGGTGCAATTGTAAATAGGACTGACTCCTTAATTTCTCTTTCTTCTGTCTTGTTGTTGGTGTAAAGAAATGCAACTGATTTCTGTGCATTGATTTTATATCCTGACACTTTACTGAATTCCTGTACAAGTTCTAGCAGATTTGGAGTGGAGTCTTTTGGGTTTTCCACATAAAGCATCATATCATCTGCAAAGAGTGAGAGTTTGACTTCTTCTTTGCTGATTCAGATGCATTTTATTTGTTTTTGTTGTCTGATTCCTGAGGCTAGGACTTCTAGTACTATGTTGAATAACAGTGGTGATAATGAACATCCCTACCATGTTCCTGACTTTAGTGGAAAAGCTCTGTTTTTCTCCATTGAGAATGGTATTTGCTGTGGGTTTTTCATAGATGGCTTTGATGATATTGAGGTATGTACCCTCTATCCCTACACTTTGAAGAGTTTTAATCAAGAAGGGACTTTGTCAAATGCTTTTGCAGCCTCCATTGAGAGTGTCATATGGTTCTTGTTCTTTCTTTTATTTATGTATTGTATCACATAGACTGATTTACGGATGTTGAACCAAAATTGCAGTCCCGGGATAAATCCCACTTGGTCGTGGTGAGTTATTTTTTTAATGTACTGTTGGATCTTATTGGCTAGTATTTTGCTGAGAATTTTCCCATCTGTGTTCATCAAGGATATTGGTCTGTAATTCTCCTTTTTGATAGGATCCTTGTCTGGTTTGGGGATCAAGGTGCTGCTGGCCTCATAAAATGAGTTTGGAAATGTTCCTTCCATTTCTATTTTTTGGAACAGTTTCAGGAGAATAGGAATTACTTCTTTAAATGTTTGGTAGAATTCCCCTGGGAAGCCGTCTGGCCCTGGGCTCTTGTTTCTTGGGAGATTTTTGATGACTGCTTCAATCTTCTTGCTTGTTATGTGTCCGTTTAGGTTTTCTATTTCTTCCTGATTCAGTTGTCGTAGTTCATGTTTCTAGGAATGCATCCATTTCTTCCAGATTGTCACATTTGTTTGCGTAGAGTTGCTCATAGTATGTATTTCTTTGTTGTTGGTTGTGATCTCTCCTCTTTCATTCATGATTTTATTTATTTGGGTCCTTTCGTTTTTCTTTTTAATAAGTCTGGCCAGGGGTTTGTCAATCTTATTAATTCTTTCAAAGAACCAGCTCCTAGTTTCATTGATTTGTTCTATTGGTTTTTTTTAGTTTCAATTTCATTGATTTCTGCTCTGATCTTTATGATTTCTCTTCTCCTGGGTTTAAGCTTTCTTTGTTGTTCTTTCTCAAGATCCTTTAGGTGTAGGGTTAGGTTGTTTATTTGAGACCTTTCTTGTTTCTTGAGAACAGTTTGCATTGCTATATATTTTCTTCTCAGGACTGCCTTTGCTGTGTCTCCCAGATTTTGAACCATTTTGTTTTCATTATCATTTGTTTCCATGAATTTTTTCAATTCTTCTTTAATTTCCTGGTTGACCCATTCAATCTTTAGAAGGATGCTCTTTAGCCTCCATGTATTTGGGTTCTTTCCAACTTTCCTCTTGTGATTGAGTTCTAGCTTCAGAGCATTGTGGTCTGAAAATATGCAGGGAATGAACCCAATCTTTTGGTACTGGTTGAGACCTGATTTGTGACCCAGGATGTGATCTATTCTGGAGAATGTTCCATGTTGCCTAGAGAAGAGTCTATTTTGTTGCTTTGGGGTGGAATGTGCTGAATATATCTGTGATGACCATCTGGTCCAGTGTGTCATTTAATGCCTTTGTTTCATTGTAGATCTTTTGCTTAGATGATCTGTCCATTTCAGTGAGGGGGGTGTTAAAGTCCCCTACTATTTGCATTATTTTCAATGTGTTTCTTTGATTTTGTTATTAAGTCATTCATATAGTTGGCTGCTCCCATGTTAGGGGCATAGATATTTAAAACAGTTACATCCTCTTGTCGAACAGACCCTTTGAGTATGATATAGTGTCCTTCCTCATCTCTTATTGTAGTCTTTGGCTTAAAATCTAATTGATCTGATATGAGGATTGCCACCTCACTTTCTTTTGATGTCCATTAGCATGGTCAATTGTTTTTCACCCCCCTCACTTTAAATCTTGAGGTGCCTTTGGTCTAAAATGAGTTTCTTGTAGGCAGCATATTGATATGTTTTGTTTTTTTATCCATTCTGATACCCTGTATCTTTTGTTTGGGGCATTTAGCCCATTTAAATTCAGGGTAACTATTGAGAGATATGAATTTAGTGCCATTGTATTGCCTGTAAGGTGACTGTTCCTGTATATTGTCTCTGTTCCTTTCTGTTCTACTACTTTTAGGTTCTCTTTGCTTAGAGGACCCCTTTCAATATTTCCTGTAGAGCTGGTTTGGTGTTTGCAAATTCTTTCAGTTTTTGTTTGTCCTGGAAGCTTTTTATCTCTCCTTCTATTTTCAATAATAGCCTAGCTGGATATAGTATTCTTGGCTACATGTTTTTCTTTGCTAAGTGCTCTGAAAATATCATGCCAGCTCTTTCTGGCCTTCCAGGTCTCTGTGGATAAGTCTGCTGCCAATCCAATATTTTTGCCATTGTATGTTATGGACTTCTTGTCCTGGGCTGCTTTCAGGATTTTCTCTTTGTCTCTAAGACTTGTTAATTTTACTTTTAGATGACAGGGTGTGGACCTATTCTGGATTTTGATGCTTGTTCCCTTTGCCATATTAGGGAAATTCTCTACAATAATTTGCTCCAATATACCTTCTGCCCCCTCCTTTCTTCTTATTCTGGAATCTCACTTATTCCAATGTTGTTTCATCTTATGGTATCACTTATCTCTCAAATTCTCCCCTCGTGGTCCAGTACTTGTTTGTCTCTCTTTTACTCAGCTTCTTTATTCTCTGTCATTTGGTCTTCTATATCACTAATTCTCTCTTCTGTCTCATTTATCCTAGCAGTAAAAGCCTCCATTTTTTATTGCTCCTCATTAATAGCTTTTTTGATTTCAGCTTGGTTAGATTTTAGTTCTTTTATTTCTCCAGAAAGGGCTTTTATTTCTCCAGACAGGTTTCTCTAATATCTTCCATGCCTTTTTCAAGCCCAGCTAGCTCCTTGAGCATCATCATTCTGAACTCTAGATCTGACATATTACCAATGTCCGTATTGATTAAGTCCCTAGCCTTTGGTACTGCCTCTTGTTCTTTTTTTTGTGGTGAGTTTTTCCACATTGTAATTTTGTCCAGCTAAGAATATATGAAGGAGAGAATAAAATACTAAAAGGGTGGCAAAGACCCCAGGAAAATGTACATTAACCAAATCAGAAGAGACCCCAAATCGTGGTGGGAAGAATGGGGTAAAACGATATTCAGAAAAAAAAGAAAATTAAAAAAAATGAAAAAATAGAAGGAAAAAAGAAAAAGAAAGAAAGAAAAAAGAAAAAATATATATATATTAGACTGGTGAATAGAACAGAGCCACCAACTTGATTTCAGAAGTATTTTGGTCTCTTAAAAGAAACTACCTTTAGGGCACTTGGGTGGCTCAGTGGGTTAAGCCTCTGCCTTTGGATCAAGGCCCACATCAGGCTCTCTGCTCAGTGGGAAGCCTGCTTCCCCCTCTCTCTCTGCCTGCCTCTCTGCCTACGTGTGACCTCTCTCTCTCTGTCAAATAAATAAATAAAATCTTAAAAAAAAGAAGAAACTACCTCCAAAAATTTTAAATAAAACACACACACACACACACACACACACACACACACATATGTATATGTATATGTATATGTATATGTATATGTATATACACACACACAAAATAAGGTTAAGCACAATGAAGGGGTGGAATATGACTATAAAGATGCAAATTAAAAAAAAATTCTAAAATGGGAGTTGAAAAGTTGGCTGGGAAAAGAAAGAAAAAGAAAGTGGAGAGAATTTTCTCAGGCTGGAGACTAGAACAAAGCCGTGTGCTAGATTTAGGGTATATTTTGATTTATTAGAAGCTCTATCCCAAATTTTCTTAGAAGAAAAACCCCATGTGTATACAAAAAATAAAGTTAGATACAATGAAGGATAAAATATGACTATAATAATGAAGGTTCAAAAAGATTTTTTAATGAAAGGTTTTGTTAAGATAAATTAGTTAAAAAACATTAAAAGAGGAAAGAGTAAAAGTTTAAAAAATTAGAATAAGAAAAAAATAAAATTAAAAATATTAATTAACTTTGCAAGACTAAAGAATCTCGGGGAGAAAGCCATGCTGGTTTGCTTTCTCCTCCTCTGTAATTCTGCTTTTCTCCTTGATAAATGAACTTGGTCTTGGCTGGATTTCTTGCTGATCTTCTGGGGGAGGGGCCTATTGTAGTGATTCTCAAGTGTCTTTGCCAGAGGCCGAATTGCACCACCTTTGCCAGGGGTCGGACTAAGTAATCTGCTCGGGTTTGCTTTTGGGAGCTTTTTTTTTTTTTTTTTCCCCCTGAATGCTTTCTGTAGAGTTCCAGAGGACGGGAATGAAAAGGGTGGCCTCCCAATCTCAGGCCCGGAGGAGCCAAGAGCTCAGGACCCCACTCCTCAGTGAGCCCTCAGAGAAAAACACTCAATCACTCCCAACTCCCTGGCCTCCAGCCGCACTCCAAGCTGACCCAGCTGTGACCAAGCATCTCTGTCTCTGGCACATAGCCCCGCCTAGAGTCTCCAAATCCAGCAGATCCCTGCCACGCTTCCAGGGGGGTGTCCCCGGACCTGTCACTTGTGGGGTCCCTGCTCAAAGAGCAGTGTCCTGACTGTTCCATGGATCACAATTTAAGGTAACCCCAAGTTGAGAGCTCACTCTTCTGCTCTGTCTCTGTAGTTGGCTTCCCTGCTCTGATACCTGCAAGCTCTGTGACACTCAGACACCCCCGATCCTTCTGTGACCCCATGGGACCTGAGACCACACTGTCCCCTCATGGACTCCACCCTGGCTTAGCCTCTGGAGTGATGTGCCTCAGTGGAGCAGACTTTTAAAAGTTCTGATTTTGTGCTCCATTGCTCTGCCGCTTGCTGGGAGCCGCCCCTGCCCCCGCCATAGTCT
Source organism: Mustela nivalis (assembly GCF_964662115.1). Classification (NCBI taxonomy): domain Eukaryota; kingdom Metazoa; phylum Chordata; class Mammalia; order Carnivora; family Mustelidae; genus Mustela; species Mustela nivalis. The sequence continues at coordinate 89,876,271 of NC_139040.1, forward strand.
ATCTTCCTATCACTTTGGATTCACTTCTCCGCAGGTCCTACCTTTCAGAAAGTGGTCAATATTCTGTTTCTAGAATTGCTGCTCTTCTTCTCTTTGATCTCCTGTTGGATTTGTAGGTGTTCAGAATGGTTTGATAAACTATCTAGCTGATCTCCTGCTACCTGATCTCATCTCAGCGTGCTACTCCTCCACCACCTTGACTCCTCTCCCCTCAGTCTTCCCTTTTTATCATTTTTTTAATAGTTGCAGGATCTGTTGTGAGTGCCCTATTTCTTTCAGATATTGGTGGGTTTTGTCTTTTCTCTTTTTATCATTGTCAGTCTTGCTATTAATTTTATTGTTTTCTTTTCTGAAGAAATATCTTTTTTCTATGTTTTTCTTATTTTCATTGCATTTATTTCTGCTCATATATATTTGTTATTTCCTGCCTTCTTCTTACTTTCAGCTTATTTTGTACTTCTTTTTTTTTTTGAGCTACAAACAAATTACTGTCTTGAAACCTTTCATTTTCTCTTCCTAATGCAAGCATATAGAGCTTTAAATTTTATTCTCAGCATTGTTTTAATTGCATTCCACAAATTTAGATTTGTCATTTTTCTTCATGTTCATTTAGTTCTGTATGTTGTTTTTATTTTCTGTGAGATATATTCCTTGATTTATGGGCTATTTTGAGATATGTTGTTCAATTTCCAAGGGCTTGGAGATTTTTCTATTGTATTTCAGTTATTGACTTCTACTTTGATTCCATTATAGTCACAGAATAGACTCACTGTTATTCAATTTTTTAAGAAATGTGTTGAGATTTGTTTGATGACTCAAGATATGATCTGTCTTTGTGGAAGTTCCACTGAGAAATCTACTTTGTCTGATATTAGTATAACCATATTGCTATTTTGGTTAATGCTTTTATTATATATGTATTTTTCTTTTTTTAACTTTCAGTTTACCTAATTTGTTATATTTGATATCAATGTTCTATGGATTGTGTCTTTTTATTTTTTTTTAAATTTAAAAAGATTGTATTTATTTATTTGACAGAGAGAGATCACAGTAGGCAGAGAGGCAGGCAGAGAGAGAGGAGAAAGCAGACTCCCTGCTGAGCAGAGAGCCTGATGCAAGGCTCAATCCCAGGACCCTGAGACCATGACCTGAGAGGAAGGCAGAGCTTAACCCACTGAGCCATGCAGGTGTCCCAAGGGGTTGTGTCTTTTTAGCTACTCTGCCAATCTCTGTCTTATATTGGCTGTATTTGAACATTTACATTTATGTTAAATGTTAGGGCTTAAATATTCCATGTTATTACTTGTTTTCTGTTAGGGCTTAAATATTCCATGCTATTATCTGTTTTTTTGTTTATTCCCTTTGTTTCTATTTTTTAGTTCTTCTGTCTTGTCTTCTTATGCATGACATGTACATTTTATAAAGCTTTATATTATTTATATTTTTATTATGTTGCTTTTCATAATTTTCTTACTGTTTACTCTTATTGCCATATGCACACATAACTTATCATGGCCTACTAGTATTGATATTTTATTACTTCAAGTGAAGTGTAACAACTTACATCACTATGTTGTTTTAACTCTCCCCACTTTTTAAATATAATTGTGCTAAGTATTTGTGTACATATATTGAGCATCACATTAGATGGTGTTATCACTTTTGCTTCAACCACAAAATATGATTAAAGACATTCATGAAATAAAGTATGGTATATTATGCTTACTTCTACTTTTATGCATATAGAATAATTGTTGTTAATTATTTTCTTTCTGTTTGGAGAGGTTCCTTTAGCTAGTGTTGAAAGGTAGGTCTGGGAAGGAAAGAAAGTTTCTTAATTTTCCTTTGGGAATTTCTTCATTTCTTCATTATTCCTGAAGGGTAGTTTCAATGGATAAACTATTCTTTTCTCTTAGTATTTGAAAATGTTATGCCCCTTTCTTCTGGTATCCTTAGTTTCCTATGAGAAATCCATCATTTAAATTGTTGTTACTTTATAGAAAATGTGTTACCTATGGCTATTTTTAATATCTTTTTCTTTAGTTTTCAGAAAATTACTTATGGTGTTTCTTGATGTGAATTTTTTTTAGTTTATCTTATTGGGGGTTTGTTCAACTTCTTGGATCTGTAGGTTTATGTATTTCACTAAATTTAGAATGTCTTCAGCAATTATTTCTTCAAATACTTCTTCAGGCCTACTGTTTCTCTTCTATAATTCCAATGATAAAAATGTTAGATCTTTCTTTATTGTCACACAGATCCCTGATACTGTTTATTTTCAGTCTACATCCTCATCAAAAAGAATGGTGATGGCTCAAGAATCCTACAGATTGGGGCACCTGAGAGGCTCAGTCAGTTAAGCATCTGCCTTTGGTACAGGTCACAATCCCAGGGTCCTGGTATCAAGCCCCATATTGGGCTCTCTGCTCAGCAGGGAGCCTGCTTCTCCACTTTGTCTGCCTCCAGCTCTGCCTACTTGTGCTCTATCAAATAAATAAATAAAATCTTTTAAAAAGAATCCTACAAATTATTTGATTTATTGATCATAATTTTTGTTATTTAAACAATTTGGAAGATTTGTGATGTAAAATTCAAGGAATACAGAGAAGTAAAAGGAACACAACAATTACTCCAAAGCCTCCCAGTGAGAAGTAGCCAGTAATAACATTTTGTAATTTGCATTTCCTTTTCCATATCTATCTGTGCATATTGACCTACAGTAGAATGAAGAAAGTACACTTTTTAAATTAACAGCAAAGTATAAATGCTGTTTTAAAAATAATTATTCATTTTAAATGTGTGCAACACAAACATGACTACAAATTCAAACAGTGAAAAGAATGAGTGAATATAAGACCTTGTTTTCTACCTTGTCTCTTATCAAAACCTATCTCTTGGCATCTTTGGTTAATCCATTTTTACACTTCCTTCTCCTGGTATTTCAAGCATTTGCAAGGATCTGCAAACACAAATTTCTTTAAAACATTCTTTTTTTAAAAAAAATCTCATTCATTCACTTGATAGAAAGGGAGATGAGAGAGCATAAGCAGGGGGAGAGGCACAAGCAGACTCCCCGGGGTGCTGGGAGCCCAACATGTCCCCAACTAGTTCTGGGGACCTGGAGATCCTGACCTGAGCTGAAGGCAGACGCCCAACCATCTGAGCCACCCAGGTGCCCCTAAAACTTTCTTATTTGACAGAGATAATAACATACTTAAACACATTTTTTTCCTAATGATCTATATTTCTGATCCTCTCCTATGAATAAAATCCTGTGAGCTCTAAAGTCGTTTCTAAACATGCTCTTCCATTCCCATTCTTGGAGAAATAGACTACCATTCAAAACATGCTTTTCTATTAATATCATAGTTTTTAGATCTAACTATAAAGATACTTGTTGATGTGGTCCATTCCATTTAATTGCTGTATAATTTTCATTTTGTAAAACATACATAGAACAGTTTATTTAACCACAGTTATTCTGAAGGCTTATTTTGATCTAGGATACCATTAAAAGCGGAGCCTGACATCCAAATCGGCAAAGAAGTCAAATTATCACTCTTCGTAGATGATATGATACTATATGTGGAAAACCCAAAAGACTCCACTCCAAAACTGCTAGAACTTATACAGGAATTCAGTAAAGTGTCAGGATATAAAATCAATGCACATAAATCAGTTGCATTTCTCTACACCAACAGCAAGACAGAAGAAAGAGAAATTAAGGAGTCAATCCCATTTACAATTGCACCCAAACCCATAAGATACCTAGGAATAAACCTAACCAAAGAGGCATAGAATCTATACTCAGAAAACTATAAAGTACTCATGAAAGAAATTGAGGAAGACACAAAGAAATGGAAAAATGTTCCATGCTCCTGGATTGGAAGAATAAATATTGTGAAAATGTCTATGCTACCTAAAGCAATCTACACACGTAATGCAATTCCTATCAAAGTACCATCCATCGTTTTCAAAGAAATGGAACAAATGATTCTAAAATTTATATGGAACCAGAAAAGACCTCGAATAGCCAAAGGGATATTGAAAAAGAAAGCCAAAGTTGGTGGCATCAGAATTCCGGACTTCAAGCTCTATTACAAAGTTGTCATCATCAAGACAGCATGGTACTGGCACAAAAACAGACACATAGATCAATGGAACAGAATAGAGAGCCCAGAAATAGACCCTCAACTCTATGGTCAACTAATCTTCAACAAAGCAGGAAAGAATGTCCAATGGAAAAAAGACAGCCTCTTCAATATATGATGCTGGGAAAATTGGACACCACATGCAGAAAAATGAAATTGGACCATTTCCTTACACCACACACAAAAATAGACTCAAAATGGATGAAGGACCTCAATGTGAGAAAGGAATCCATCAAAATCCTTGAGGAGAACACAGGCAGCAACCTCTTCGACCTCAGCCGCAGCAACATCTTCCTAGGAACATTGCCAAACACAAGGGAAGCAAGGGAAAAAATGAACTATTGGGATTTCATCAAGATCAAAAGCTTTTGCACAGCAAAGGAAACAGTTAACAAAATCAAAAGACAACTGACAGAATGGGAGAAGATATTTGCAAACGACATATCAGATAAAGGACTAGTGTCCAGAATCTATAAAGAACTTAGCAAACTCAACACCCAAAGAACAAATAATCCAATGAAGAAATGGGCAGAGGACATGAACAGACATTTCTGCAAAGAAGACATCCAGATGGCCAACAGACACATGAAAAAGTGCTCCATATCACTCGGCATCAGGGAAATACAAATCAAAACCACAATGAGATATCACCTCACACCAGTCAGAATGGCTAATATCAACGAGTCAGGAAATGACAGATGCTGGAGAGGATGCGGAGAAAGGGGAACCCTCCTACACTGTTGGTGGGAATGCAAGCTGGTGCAGCCACTCTGGAAAACAGCATGGAGGCTCCTCAAAATGTTGAAAATAGAACTGCCCTATGATCCAGCAATTGCACTATTGGGTATTTACTCTAAAGATACAAACGTAGTGATCCAAAGGGGCACATGCACCCGAATGTTTATAGCAGCAATGTCCACAATAGCCAAACTATGGAAAGAACCTAGATGTCCATCAACAGATGAATGGATCAAGAAGATGTGATATATATACACAATGGAATACTATGCAGCCATCAAAAGAAATGAAATCTTGCCATTTGCGACAACATGGATGGAACTAGAGCATATCATGCTTAGTGAAATAAGTCAAGCAGAGAAAGACAACTATCATATGATCTCCCTGATATGAGGAAGTGGTGATGCAACATGGGGGCTTAAGTGGGTAGGAGAAGAATAAATGAAACAAGATGGGATTGGGAGGGAGACAAACCATAAGTGACTCTTAATCTCACAAAACAAACTGAGGGTTGCTGGGGGGAGGGGGTTTGGGAGAAGGGGGTGGGATTATGGACTTTGGGGAGGGTATGTGCTTTGGTGAGTGCTGTGAAGTGTGTAAACCTGGTGATTCACAGACCTGTTCCCCTGGGGATAAAAATATATGTTTATAAAAAATAAAAAATTTAAAAAAAAAGCAGAGCCTGAAACAAGAGAATCTGTGTAGGTGTGTGTGTGTAGTAGTAGTAGTAGTAGTAGTAGTAGTAGTAGTAGCAGTTTATAGCAGAAGTAATTATGAGGAAAAAGAATGGGGGACAAATGAGAACACATATCCAGAATGGAATTCAAGCACCAAATGGGCATTTGCATTTTTTATTATGTTTTTCCACTTTCATTTTTTACTTCAATCAGTACTACCAATCTCCAGTATATCTGTTCTATTTCTCATTCTTACCAACTGAAAGTATTCTTATTGCTCATCATGCTCATTATCACATGAATTATCAGACTTCAATATTTTTCCTGTTATGTGCATATAAAATGTGGAATCCAAGGGTGGTTTCATTTAGCATTCCCATGATTTGTAACTAAGGGGGTTGAACAATTTATCACATGTTCTTTTTTTATTATGTTCAATTAGCCAACATATAGTACATCAGTTTTTGATGTAGTGATCAATGATTCATTGGTTGCATATAAAACCCAGAGCTCATCATCACACATGCTCTCCTTAATAACCATTAGCCAGGGTTGCCTGGGTGGCTAAGTCGTGAAGCATCTGTCTTCAGCTTAGGTCATGTTCCTGGGGTCCTGGGATCGAGTCCCACATCAGGCTCCCTGTCAAATAGGAAGCCTGATTCTCCCTTTCCCATTCCCTTCTGTTCCTTCTCTCTTTCTGTCTCTCTCTGTCATATAAATAAATAAAATCTTAATAAAAATATCCATCACTATGGAGTATTATGCCTCCATCAGAAAGGATGAATACCCAATTTTTGTAGCAACATGGACGGGACTGGAAGAGATTATGCTGAGTGAAATATGTCAAGCAGAGAGAGTCAATTGTCATATGGTTTCACTTATTTGTGGAGCATAACAAATAGCATGGAGGACAAGGGGAGATGGAGAGGAGAAGGGAGTTGGGGGAAATTGGAAGGGGAGGTGAACCATGAGAGACTATGGACTCTGAAAAACAATCTGAGGGTTTTGAAGGGGGGGTGGGAGGTTGGGGGAACCAAGTGGTGGGTATTAGAGAGGGCATGGATTGCATGGAGCACTGGGTGTGGTGCAAAAACAAGGAACACTGTTATGCTGAAAATTAAAAAAAAAAAAAAAGAAAAGAAAAAGAAAAATACCCATCACCCAGTTACCCCATCCCCCCAACCCACTTCCTTTCTGTAAGCCTCAGTTTGTTTCCATAGTCTCTCCTGGTTTGTCTCCCTCCCTGATTTCTTCTTTCATAGTTTGTAGCCCTCTCTAATATCTTCCCATTCAGTTTTCCTTCCTTTCCCCTGTGGTCCTCCTCACCATTCCATATGTTCCACATATGAGTGAAACCATATGATAATTGTATTTCTCTGCTTGACTCATTTCACTTAGCATAAATCCTTCCAGTTCCATCCATGTTGATGCAAATGGTGGGTGTTCATCCTCTCTAATGGCTGAGTAATATTCAATTGTATAGACAAACCACATCTTCCTTATCCATTCATCTGTTGAAGGGCATCTCAGCTCCTTCCATGGTTAGGCTATTACAGACATTGCTGCTATGAACATTGGGATGTATGACCCCCTCTTTTCACTACATCTGTATCTTTGAGGTAAATACCTAGTAGTGCAATTGCTGGGTCATAGGGTAGCTCTACTTTTAACTTCTTGAGGAACCTCCATACTGTTTTCCAGAATGGCTATACCAGCTTGCATTCCCACCAACAGTGTAAGAGGGTTCCCTTTTCTCCACATCCTTGCCAAAACTTGTTTCTTGTCTTGTTAATTTTTTTAAAAGATTGTATTTATTTATTTGTCATAGAGAGAGAAGCGAGAGCAAGCACAGGCAGACAGAGTGGCAGGCAGAGGCAGAGGGAGAAGCAGGCTCCTCGCCAAGCAAGGAGCCCGATGTGGGACTCGATCCCAGGACGCTGGGATCATGACCTGAGCCGAAGGCAGCCGCTTAACCAACTGAGCCACCCAGGCGTCCCTGTCTTGTTAATTTTTGCCATTCTAACTGCTATAAGGTGGTATCTCATTGTGGTTTTGATTTGTATTTCCCTGATGTATTTCCCTAGTGATGTGGTGCATTTTTTTCATGTGTCTGCTTTTCATTTATATATCTTCTTTGGAGAAGTCTCTGTTCATGTCTTCTGCCCATTTATTGACTGGATTATATGTTTTTTTGGATGTTCTTTGACCATTCAGATTTTCTTTTCTCTGAATTTCTTGTTCCTATCATTTGCCCATTATGAACTTAGAATATTATCTTTTGCCTAACTTATTTATGGTAGCTTATTATATATACAGAATACCTAGTGTCATTTGGTTATATGCAAATATCTTCTCCTGGGCTTTGGCTTAAATTACACCTGGCATCACAGGGGCAGTGCCAACTAGTACTTGGGAAATATGCCCTCTGACCTCAGGTTACTGGAGATCATATATTTACTCAAATTTTTATCAGCTTCATGTTCTTAGGGAAGTTATGTATCCTCTCCATAGCTAACTCCTCACATATAAAAAGTGATATTAAACAATAGAGTCTGGCTTTTCCTAAGAAATTCAAAAGCACTATCCCTGTGAAGCTCATAGAATATTAGTTGACTATAGAGTTGAGAGTCCATATCTGGGCTCTCTATTCTGTTCCATTGGCTTATGTGTCTGCTTTTGTTCTAGTACCATGCTATCATGGTGATCACAGCTTTGTAATATAGCTTGAAATCAGGCAATGGGATGCCCACAGCTTTGTTTTTCATTTTCAACATTTCTTTGGGGATTAGGGGCCTTTTCTGGTTCCATACAAATTTTAGGATTGTTTGTTCCAGCACTTTGAAAAATGCCAATAGTGGGGCACCTGGGTGGCTCAGTGGGTTAAGCCACTGCCTTCGGCTCAGGTCATGACCTCAGGGTCCTGAGATTGAGTCCCGCATAGGGCTCTCTGCTCAGTGGGGAGCCTGCTTCCCTCTCTCACTCTCTGCCTGCCTCTCTGCCTACTTGTGATCTCTCTCTGTCAAATAAATAAATAAAATCTTTTTAAAAAAAGAAAAAAAAAGAAATCTGCCAATAGTATTTTGATTAGGATGAAAGTATAGTTTGCTCTGGTCAGCATAGACATTTTTTTTTTAATTTTTATTTATTTTTTAAAATTTCTTTTCAGTGTTCCAGAATTCATTGTTTATGCACTGCACCTAGTGCTCCATGCCGTAGGTGCCCTCCATAATACCCACCACCAGGCTCACCCAACCTCCCACCCCCCTCCCTTTCAAAACCCTCAGTTAGTTCCTCAGAGTCCACAGTCTCTCATGGTTCATCTCCCCCTCCAATTTCCGCCAACTCCCTTCTCCTCTCCATCTCCCTATGTCTTCCATGTTATTTCTTATGCTCCACAAATAAGCAAAAACATCTGATAATTGACTCTCTCTTTGCTTGACTTATTTCACTCAGCATAATCTCTTGCAGGCCCATCCATGTTGATACAAAAGTTGGGTATTCATCCTTTCTCATGGAAGCATAGTACTCCATAGTATATATGGACCACATCTTCTTTATCCATTCATCCGTTGAAGAGCATCTTGATTCTTTCCACAGTTTGGCGACTGTAGTCATTGCTGCTATGAACATTGGGATACAGGTGGCCCTTATTTTTGCTTCATCTGTATCTTTGGGGTAAATACCCAGTAGTGCAATTGCAGGATCATAGGGAAGCTCTATTTTTTTTTTTTTTATTTCTTAAGGAATCTCCACACTGTTTTCCAAAGTGGCTGCACCAACTTGCATTCCCACCAACAGTGTAAGAGGGTTCCCCTTCAGCATAGACATTTTAACAATGTTTATTCTTCCAATCCATGAACATGGAATGTTTTTCCATCTTTTTGTGTCTTCTTCAATTTCTTTCTTGAGTGTTTTGTAGTTCCTAGAGTATAGATCCTTTACCTCGTTGGTTAGATTTATTCCAAGGTATCTTATGGTTTTTGGTGCTATTATGAGTGGAATTGATTCTCTAATTGATTCACTTTCTACAGTTATATTGTTAGTGTATAAGAAAGCAACTGATTTTTGTGCATTGACTTTGTATACTGCCACATTACTGAATTGCTGTATGAGTTCTAGTAATTTGGGGTTGGAGACATTTGGGTTTTCCACAAAGAGTATCATATCATCTGTGAAGAGAGAGAGTTTGATTTCTTCTTTGCCAGTTTGAATACCTTTTATTTCTTTTTGTTGTCTGACAATGATGTACTGTATAGTGACTAACATAATACAATAAAAAAATACAGCTCATAGAAATTGCCCTATACAGAAAAAATTCAATAGGTATTAGGTCTCATATCTTGATTACCTTTGGTAAAATATAGGTTAATAATTTTAATGTAGTCATTTCCTTTAATGTAGTCATGTCTTTTCCTGCATTGATTGGCCTTTGTCTAAGTTACTTAATTCTTCTGTATTCAAAAATATAAAATGATTGTCCTTCCAATATTTGATATTTACATTCCATGAGAATTTAATTTTGTTAATGGTATGGAAAATGGGATTCTGCCCTTTTGCTTTTTTTCCTGCTCAATTACATTTTTTGAAATGGGATAAACATATTATTTCAGTGCTAATCACCAACTGTTAGGAATTAACTTTTCTTTCATACTTGCCACTTTGACAGTGCTACCATTAGCATTATTTGCTATAACTCAGTACCATACATAGAATGTATATACTTAGTTTGTGTGTATTTGGGTGACTAGTTAATGGCCAAGTAAGTACTGAATTGAAACAGGCTGAATTGACTTTGTGACCAGTCTCGTGTATCCAGGGGTGCCTAGGTGGCTCAGTTGGTTAAGTGTCTGCCTTCAGCTCAGGTCAAGATTCCAGGTCCTGGGATACAGCCCCACATTGGGCTCCCTGCTCAGCAGGGAGTCTGCTTCTCCCTCTGCCTCTTCCTCTCTCTCTCTCCCCCCCTCTCTCTGTCTCTTATAGATAAATAAATAAAATCTTTAAAAAAAAATCTCAAGTATCCAAAATCTAGTCAGCCTCACAAACCCTATGAACTTTCAGCCTCACAAAAGTTCATGTTGCATTAATTCCCTTGCAGTGGTCTTATGTTGTATGATTCTTGCTTGTATATAGCTATTAATTGCATAAATGTACATTTGTCAAGGCCTTGTTGACAGCATACTATATATGAAATGACTCCAAACAATACCTCTCTTAAAAGTACATACTTATTTGTATTAAAGTCATAGGTGAGGTTTTATCCACTATAATAATTCCCACTACTTTGTAAGGAAAGCTGAACCAGGAATTAAGGTTCTTTTGTTTTCTGATCAAAAAGCCAGATCTCTAAACCTAATGGTTTATTACTCACATGAATCCAGTGTAAAAATTGATTGGATGCCTGATCCTGCAGGAAGAAGCTAAGAATAAACACTTGTCTGCATAAGAATAATAAGAGATTGAAATATCCAAGAAAAGTGCTTGGAGGTAAAAAGAGAAGCCAATGGCATTAAGATACTGTTCAATTGGAGAGGAAAGAGAGGAAATGTAAGAAGCTAGAAGTGGAAATAGGTGACTTGAAAGTATATATACACCTAATGGAGACAAACCTATTTTAAATGAGTAAACCCTGAAACTTATCTACCCTTTGAAAGCTTCAGGACAGCCAATATATGTTCCTTATGATTTGGTACAAGCAAATAGACACAGATCAGTCTCCTAGGTTCCCTTATAATTAATATGTGTTTTAGGTGGAGTGCACAAACTCCCAGGGGCTTCTTCCACAAAATTGGTCCCAGATGAAGACCTGGGCTTCCTGTGTTGCACCAGTGCTACCAAGTAGGTAGCATTCTACTTGTCATCAGATAGACCTTTATTTGGATCAGTTTTGTCAGAGGCTCTAGAGGCTCTTGGGTACATCCCCATGTAGGTAGAACCTTACATTTTAGTTTAAAACTGATTAATAAATACTATTTCAAGTCACTACTTATTTCTTTGATGGGAAATTTTTTTTCAATGGTGTTAATACTGAGACACTATTTCCTGTTTAAGGATACCTTTGTTTCAAGTTTTTATCCATATTTTAACATTTGGATCATTTTCACATTCTTCTTCATATTTTATACATTTAAAAATTCATTTAAAATTATATTTTAGGATATGTCCCTGGAGGTATCTATGTCCCTGCTGTACAGAGGAGATTGTCTACCCCAATATCCTAGAAAATTCTTCTATTTGGATTTTGGAGGGGAGGAAGAATAGAAAATGGGTAAGTAGCTATTTTCAAATATACCCAGAGCATATGCAAGTTTCATTGTGAGGGCTATCCAAAACCAAGAAAATGAATGAGGGCATATTAATGTGAAAAGCAAGCATCAAGAAGTGAGTTCTGGCACCCTAGTTAGAAAGAGGTGAATCCTGCAGGAGTACTGGGGCATCATGTTCTTCTTGTTTACCACAGGATCCTTATTCATGAACTTCACATCAGAAAACAGGTACTTTCTAGATCTGGGGACTACCATGTGAGTACTAGGAGAATGAGTCACCAATTTAGGATCATGTAGTGATAAATAATGTTGAGTGTAAATACATAAATACATAAATACAGAATGGCAAAAAAAAAACCCCTACCAACACAAAATCTCAAAAAAGTTGTACTGATTAAAAATAGTACTAATGATGCTTTCTGGTCTTTGGTTCAGCATGTAAGGAGCTTGGAAGATGTCACTCTTATCCTCACAATAAGTAAAAAAAAAGATTAACATACTAAAAATCAACAACTCTTTTTAGAATCATCAGAGAACTGAGGTCACAGGGCAAACTTCTGCCTTGAAAATTGTAAAGAATAGGCAGACAGACAGATATAAAGTATAACAACTTATTGGAGTAGAAACATAAGAGAAGAAACCTCCATGGGAACCAGTACTGATGCAAGAAAACCTAAATTATAATTGATGAATTACTTAAGGCTCAGTATGGACAAGTTTAGGGGCCCAGTCTAAGGGGGAACCCACATTGTTGTTAGCTTTTTACCTCCAATAGCTCTACCAGATTCTCACAGTGAATTTCAGAGGAAACTTCCTTGTGCTTCTGAGAGTGAAACAAGGAAAAATGGCCATTGTAAAATATACCCCAGACAATCCACTTATTAACAAGGCTCACCCTCAGGAGAAACTGTTCACATAGCTAACTAGGATTTTACCAGAGTCTAAATGACCTAGAGAAGGGAAATGCCCAACTCCAGACCCCTCTAGCTTTTTTGTCTCACATATGATGGTGGGAAATAAAACCAAGAAACACTTGTGATGGTCACAGATCAGAGACAGAGGCTTACTAAAATATAACTAGTAATAGGACTTGACCCCACACATCCCTTACCATCACAACAATGTCTTCTATATAATAATAAGAGAGTATAACTAAAAGACTGCACATCTCAGATAGACCTTTTTTAAGAGGTGTCTAAGGAAACCCAGAAACAATAGAAGAGAAAAAAATAAGGAAACCAGCAGAAATTTTAGCTTCTGACATCTACATTTACAACAAAAAATAACCATAGCATAATTGCTAGCCAGAGAAGCATAAAATCTCACATTTGACTATTTACTTCAGTTCCTTTTGCTCAATATGCCACATCCAGCTTTCAATAAATTACAAGCCATAAATGAAATAAAATACTATTTAAAGGGACAGAACCAGCAACAGAACCAGACTCAGATATCAAAGACATGTTAGAATTACCAGATCAGAAATGTAAAGCAATTAAAATTAGTATGCTATGGGCTATAATTAAAATACCACACAACATTTTTTCATGTGTCTGATAGCCATTTGTATGTCTTTATTGGAGAAGTGTCTGTCCATATCTTCTTTTTTTTTTAATTTATTATTTTTTATAAACATATATTTTTATCCCCAGGGGTACAGGTCTGTGAATCACCAGGTTTACACACTTCACAGCACTCACCAAAGCACATACCCTCCCCAATGTCCATAATCCCACCCTCTTCTCCCAAACCCCCTCCCCCCAGCAACCCTCAGTTTGTTTTGTGAGATTAAGAGTCACTTATGGTTTGTCTCCCTCCCAATCCCATCTTGTTTCATTGATTCTTCTCCTACCCACTTAAGCCTCCATGTTGCATCACCACTTCCTCATATCAGGGAGATCATATGACAGTTGTCTTTCTCTGCTTGACTTATTTCGCTAAGCATGATACGCTCTAGTTCCATCCATGTTGTTGCAAATGGCAAGATTTCATTTCTTTTGATGGCTGCATAGTATTCCAGTGTGTATATATACCACATCTTCTTGATCCATTCATCTGTTGATGGACATCTAGGTTCTTTCCATAGTTTGGCTATTGTGGACATTGCTGCTATAAACATTCGGGTGCATGTGCCCCTTTGGATCACTACATTTGTATCTTTAGGGTAAATACCCAATAGTGCAATTGCTGGGTCATAGGGCAGTTCTATTTTCAACATTTTGAGGAACCTCCATGCTGTTTTCCAGAGTGGCTGCACCAGCTTGCATTCCCACCAACAGTGTAGGAGGGTTCCCCTTTCTCCGCATCCTCTCCAGCATCTGTCATTTCCTGACTTGTTGATTTTAGCCATTCTGACTGGTGTCATTGTGGTTTTGATTTGTATTTCCCTGATGCCGAGTGATATGGAGCACTTTTTCATGTGTCTGTTGGCCATCTGGATGTCTTCCTTGCAGAAATGTCTGTTCATGTCCTCTGCCCATTTCTTCATTGGATTATTTGTTCTTTGGGTGTTGAGTTTGCTAAGTTCTTTATAGATTCTGGACACTAGTCCTTTATCTGATATGTCGTTTGCAAATATCTTCTCCCATTCTGTCAGTTGTCTTTTGATTTTGTTAAGTGTTTCCTTTGCTGTGCAAAAGCTTTTGATCTTGATGAAATCCCAATAGTTCATTTTTGCCCTTGCTTCCCTTGCCTTTGGTGATGCTCCTAGGAAGATGTTGCTGCGGCTGAGGTCGAAGAGGTTGCCGCCTGTGTTCTCCTCAAGGATTTTGATGGATTCCTTTTGCACATTGAGGTCCTTCATCCATTTTGAGTCAGGAAAGAATGTCCAATGGAAAAAAGACAGCCTCTTCAATAAATGGTGCTGGGAAAATTGGACAGCCACATGCAGAAAAATGAAATTGGAACATTTCCTTACGTCTGTCCATATCTTCTGCCCATTTTTTTGATATGATTGTCTGTTTTGTGTGTGTTGAGTTTGAGGAGTTCATTATAGATCTTGGATATCAACCTTTTGTCTGTACTGTCATTTGCAAATATCTTCTCCCATTCCATGGGTTGCCTCTTTGTTTTGTTGACTGTTTCCTTTGCTGTGCAGAAGCTTTTGATTTTGATGAAGTCCCAGCAGTTTATTTTTGCTTTTGTTTCCTTTGCCTTTGGAGACATATCTTGAAAGAAGTTGCTGTGGCTGATATCGAAGAGATTACTGCCTATGTTCTCCTCTAGGATTCTGATGGATTCCTGTCTCACATTGAGGTCTCTTATCCATTTTAAGTTTATCTTTGTGTATGGTGTAAGAGAATAGTCGAGTTTCATTCTTCTACATATAGCTGCCCAGTTTTCCCAGCACCATTTATTGAAGAGACTGTATTTTTTCCACTGTATATTTTTTGCTGTTTTGTCGAAGATTATTTGACCATAGAGTTGAGGGCCCATATCTGGGCTCTCTACTCTGTTCCATTGGTCTATGTGTCTGTTTTTATGCCAGTACCATGCTGTCTTGGTGATCACAGCTTTGTAGTAAAGCTTGAAATCAGGTAACGTGATGCCCCCAGTTTTATTTTTGTTTTTCAACATTTCTTTAGCAATTCAGGGTCTCTTCTGATTCCATACAAATTTTAGGATTATTTGCTCCAGCTCTTTGAAGAATACCGGTGGAATTTTTATCAGAATAGTATTAAAAGTATAGATTGCTCTAGGCAGTATAGACATTTTAACAATGTTTATTCTTCCGATCCAAGAGCATAACAAATAGCATGGAGGACATGGGGAGTTAGAGAGGAGAAGGGAGTTGGGGGAAATTGGAAGGGGAGGTGAACCATGAGAGACTATGGACTCTGAAAAACAATCTGAGGGTTTAGAAGGGGCGTGGGGTGGGAGGTTGGGGGTACCAGGTGGTGGGTATTATAGAGGGCACAGAATGCATGGAGCACTGGGTGTGGTGCAAAAATAATGAATATTGTTATGCTGAAAATAAAAAATAAATTAAAAAAATTCCAGACAACATGCAAAAGCAAATAAGAAATGTAAACAGAGAGATAAAACTATGAAAAAATGAAAAGAAAAAGCAAGTAATCGAAGACATAAGAAATGAAGAATAACTTTGATTTCTGACATGCTTAACATGAGATTTAGAAATCAGTAAGGAAAGAACTAACCAGCTTATAGAAATATCAATAAAAACTTCCAAATATGAAATAGAAAGGTAAAAAAGAATGAAAAAGACTTAACAGAATATCCAAGAACTATAGGACAATTAAAAAGGCTTACCATATGCATAATGAGAATGCCAGATGGAGAAGAAAGAGAAAAAAACTGAAGAAGTATTTGAAGAAATAATAACTAAGAATTTCCCCAAATTAATGATAGACACCAAACCATAGATTCAAGGAATTCTGAGATACCTAAAAGGTTAAATCCAAAACATCTATGCATAAAATCTAGGTATATCATGTTCAAAATGCAGAATCAAAGAGAAATCCTGAATGTAGTGAGAGCGAGGTAAACAACCTTACCTACATAGAAGAAAGGATAAGAATTTTATCAGTCTTTACTTCAGAACCTAAGCAGCCAAGAGAGGATAATGAAATATTTAATGTGTTGAAGAAACAGAATACCAGCTAGAATTCTGTATACAGAGAAATTGCTATTCAAAAGTGAAGAATATATAAATACTTTCTCAGACAAACAAAAAATAATTTTTCAACAGTAGACTTGCTTTGCAAGAAATGTGAAATTCTTAATGATAAAGGTCAAAAACTCAAATGTACATAAACAAAGTGTAAGGAATAATTTAAAATAAAATTACATCTTTTATTTTTCCCATCTACATTGACCAAACATGTAACAGTTTGTTGACTATAATAACAACAATACATTCCTTGATTGTGGTTTACCCATAGGTGAAAGGAATGAAAACAATGACATAAAGGATGGGAGAAAGGAATGGGGAATATTCTCTTTTAAGACACCACATTACTCATGAAGTGGGATAGTTTTATTTGGAAGAGGACTTGGGTTAGCTGAAAATATATATTGAAAATTCAAGGGCATCCACTAAAAAAGGTGGGGGGGGAGAAGAAGTATAATTGATATGTTAAGAGAGAAAGATAAAAAATGGAATATAAAATGCTCAATTAAAATAAGAGAAGAAGGGCATATATTGCATGGAGCTCTGAGTATGGTGCATAAACAATGAATCTTGGGACACTTAAAAAATTAAATTAAATTTATTTTTTTTTATCAGAGAATGGTCGAGTTTCATTCTCCTACATATAGCTGTCCAGTTTTCCCAGCACGATTTATTGAAGAGACTGTATTTTTTTCCACTGTATATTTTTTCCTGCTTTGTCGAAGATTATTTGACCATAGAGTTGAGGGTCCATATCTGGGCTCTCTACTCTGTTCCACTGGTCTATGTGTCTGTTTTTATGCCAGTACCATGCTGTCTTGGTGATCACAGCTTTGTAGTAAAGCTTGAAATCAGGTAACATGATGCCCCCCATTTTATTTTTGTTTTTCAACATTTCCTTGGAAATTCAGGGTCTCTTCTGATTTCATACAAATTTTAGGATTCTTTGCTCCAGCACTTTGAAAAATATTGGTGGAATTTTGATCAGCATAGTATTAAAAGTATAGATTGCTC
Organism: Mustela nivalis; assembly: GCF_964662115.1. Lineage (NCBI taxonomy): Eukaryota > Metazoa > Chordata > Mammalia > Carnivora > Mustelidae > Mustela > Mustela nivalis. The sequence goes on from NC_139040.1 coordinate 89,893,744, forward strand.
TAGGCAGTATAGACATTTTAACAATGTTTATTCTTCCGATCCAAGAGCATGGAATGGTCTTCCATCTTTTTGTGTCTTCTTCAATTTCTTTCATGAGTGTTCTGTAGTTCCTCAAGTACAGATCCTTTACCTCTTTATTAGGTTTATTCCCAGGTATCTTATGGTTCTTGGTGCTATAGTAAATGGAATCAATTATCTAATTTCCCTTTCTGTATTTTCATTGTTAGTGTATAAGAAAGCCACTCATTTCTGTACATTGACTTTGTATCCTGCCACGTTACTGAATTGCTGTATGAGTTCTAGTAGTTTGGGGGTGGAGTCTTTTGGGTTTTCCATGTAAAGAATCATGTCCTCTGCGAAGAGAGAGAGTTTGACTTCTTCATTGCCAATTTGGATACCTTTTATTTCTCTTTGTTGTCTGATTGCTGTTGCTAGGACTTCTCATACTATGTTGAACAAGAATGGTGAGAGTGGGCATCCTTGTCATATTCCTGATCTCAGAGGGAAGGCTGAAAGCTTTTTCCCATTGAGGAGGATATTTGCTGTTGGTCTTTCAAAGATAGATTTTATGAAGTTCAGGAATGTTCCCTCTATCCCTATACTTTGAAGCGTTTTAATCAGGAACGGATGCTGGATTTTGTCAAATGCTTTTTCTGCATCAATTGAGAGGACCATGTGGTTCTTCTCTCTTCTCATATTAATTTGTTCTATCACATTGATTGATTTGTGAATGTTGAACCATCCTTGTAGCCCAGGGATGAATCCCACCTGGTCATGGTGGATAATCTTTTAATGTGCTGTTGGATCTTGTTTGCTAGGATCTTGTTGAGAATCTTAGCATCCATATTCATCAGTGATATTGGTCTGAAATTCTCCTTTTTGGTAGGGTCTTTGCCTGGCTTGGGGATCAGGGTAATGCTGGCTTCATAGAAAGAGTCAGGAAGTTTTACTTCTGCTTCAATTTTTTGAAACAGCTTCAAGAGAATAGGCGCTATTTCTTCTTTGAAAGTTTGATATAATTCCCCAGGGAATCCGTCAGGTCCTGGGCTCTTGTTTTTTGGGAGGTTTTTGATCACCGCTTCAATCTTGTTACTATATATCGGTCTATTCAGGTTGTCAATTTCTTCCTGGTTCAGTTTTGGGAGTTTATAGTTTTCCAGGAATGCATCCATTTCATGTAGGTTGCTTAGCTTATTGGCATATAACTGTTGATAATAACTTCTGATGATTGTTTCTACTTCCTTGGTGTTACTTGTGATGATCTCTCCCTTTTCATTCATAATTTTATGAACTTGGGCTTTCTTTCTTTTCTTTTGGATTAGGTGGCCAATGGTTTATTGATCATATTGATTCTTTCAAAAAACTGCTTCTAGTTTAATTGATACATTCTATTGTTTCTCTGGTTTCTACCTCATTGATCTCTGCTCTAATCTTGATTATTTCTCTTCTTATGTGTGGATTTGGTTTGATTTGTTGTTGGTTCTCCAGCTCTTTAAGGTGTAGAGATAGCTGGTGTATTCTGGATTTTTCAATTTTTTAAAAAGATTTTTTATTTATCTATTTGACAGACAGAGATCATAAGTAGGCAGAGAGGCAGGCAGAGAGAGAGGGGAAGCAGGCTCCCTGCTGAGCAGGGAGCCCGATGTAGGGCTAGATCCCAGGGTCCTGGGATCATGACCTGAGCTGAAGGCAGAGGCTTAACCCACCGAGCCACCCAGGCACCCCTTCAATTTTTTTGAGGGAGGCTTGGATGGCTATGTATTTCCCCCTTAGGACTGCCTTTGCTGTATCCCATAGGTTTTGGACTGTAGTGTCTTCATTCTCATTGGTTTCCATGAATTGTTCAAGTTCTTCTTTGATCTTCTGGTTGATCCAAGCATTCTTAAGCAAGGTGGTCTTTAGCTTCCAGGTGTTTGAGTTCCTTCTGAACTTTTCCTTGTGATTGAGCTCAAGTTTCAAAGCACTGTGATCTGAGAATATGCAGGGACTTCATCAAGATCAAAAGCTCTGTATGGCAAAGGAAACAGTCAACAAAACAAAGAGGCAACCCACGGAATGGGAGAAGATATTTGCAAATAACAGTACAGACAAAAGGTTGATATCCAGGATCTACAAAGAACTCCTCAAACTCAAAACACACAAAACAGATAATCATATCAAAAAATGGGCAGAAGATATGAACAGACACTTCTCCAATGAAAACATACAAATGGCTATCAGACACATGAAAAAATGTTCATCATCACTAGCCATTAGGGAGATTCAAATTAAAACCACATTGAGATACCACATTACACCAGTTAGAATGACCAAAATTAGCAAGACAGCAAACAACATGTGTTCTAGAGGATGTGGAGAAAGGGGAACCCTCTTACACTGTTGGTGGAAATGAAAGTTGGTGCAGCCAGTTTGGAGAACAGTGTGGATATTCCTCAAGAAATTAAAAGTAGAACTTCCCTATGACCCTGCAATTGCACTCCTGGATATTTACCCCAAAGACACAGATGTCGTGAAAAGAAGGGCCATCTGTACCCCAATGTTTATAGCAGCAATGGCCATGGTCGCCAAACTGTGGAAAGAACCAAGATGCCCTTCAATGGACGAATGGATAAGGGAGATGTGGTCCATATACACAATGGAGTATTATGCCTCCAGCAGAAAGGATGAATACCCAACTTTTGTAGCAACATGGACAGGACTGGAAGAGATTATGCTGAGTGAAATACAGCAAGCAGAGAAAGTCAATTATCATATGGTTTCACTTATTTGTGGAGCATAAGAAATAACATGGAGAACATGGGGAGATGGAGAGGAGAAGGGAGTTGGGGGAAATTGGAAGGGGAGGTGAACCATGAGAGACTATGGACTCTGAAAAACAACCTGAGGGTTTTGAAGGAGTTGGGGTGTGGGAGGTTGGAAGAACGAGGTGGTAGGTATTAGGGAGGGCACATATTGCATGGAGCACTGGGTGTGGTGCAAAAGCAATGAATACTGTTTCGCTGAAAAGAAATTTTAAAAAATCTATTAAAAAATCAGAGAAGGTAAAAAAAGTAAAGGCAAATGTAGATTTAAAGTAAAGGTATTGGACATCTAGGCTCTTTCCATAGTTTGGCTATTGTGGACATTGCTGCTATAAACCTTGGGGTGCATGTGCCCCTTCAGATCACTACATTTGTATCCTTGGGGTAAATACCCAGTAGTGCAATTACTGGGTCATAGGGTAGCTCTATTTTCAATTTTTTGAGGAAGCTCCATACTGTTTTCTAGAGTGACCATGTCCACACCAGTTTGCATTCCCACCAACAGTGTAGAAAGGTTCCCATTCTCTGCATCCTCACCAACATCCATCAATTCCCGACTTGTTAACTTTAGCCATTCTGACTGGTGTGAGAATAAAGAGGTAAAGATGTGGTATGTATGTGTGTGTGTGTACACACACACACACACTGGAATATCATGCAGCCATCAAAAAATGAAATCTTGCTATTTGCAAGGACATGGATGGATCTAGAGTTTATTATGCTAAGTAAAATAAGCCAGTCAGAAAAAGGCAATTATCATATGATCTCAATGATATTTGGAATTTGAGAAACAAGGCAGAACATCACAGAGATGGAGAGGAAAAAACGAAATAAGATGAAACTGGAGAGGGAGACAAACCATTAAAGACCCAATTCAGGAAACAAACTGAGGGTTGCTGGAGTGGAGGGGGGTGGGAGGGCTGGGGTGGCTGGGTGATGGATATCGGGGAGGGTATGTGCTATGGTGAACACTGTGAATTGTGTAAGACTGATAAATCACAGACCTGTACCCCTAAAACAAATAATTATATGTTAATTTTTAAAAAGTAAAGGGATTGGAGGTCAGCATCATGGTGGTATAAGACATCCCTCATTTGCCTCCTTTTTAATAACTAAAATTCGTCATTCATTCAAAATGAAACTGCTGTAGGAATTGTGGGATCTGGCACTATAGGCTAAGGGACACGGGATCAGTCTCACCCACCTGTGTAATAGGCAGACAGACCTTGGTAGGGCCTATGGAACCAGCAGGAGCATTTGAACAGTTCCCATTCCTTCTTGGCTACAGTTGGGGAATTCCTGGAGATGGCTGACTTAGGCAGATATCTGTGGATAGATGAGAGAGCCTTTGTAGAAGTTCAGGCTTCCTGAAGAGAGCATTCAGCACTTTGTCAGAGAAAAAATAATACAAGTTTGTATTCACTGGAGAAGTAAAATGAAATTGCCAGGGCCACCCCTCCACCGAGGTGGCTTAGGAAGGAGACCCAATTGCTTCTACCCTCGGAAAGGGAGTGCAGTGAGTGAGTGCCTGGCTTCCATCCAGGGTATTTAGGCACTCATGCATGTGGTGGGAGGGAGGAAGGAGAATGAGAAAGTGGAAGATGAGAAAATTAGAACATTTTAAAAATTTAAATTCAATTAATTAACATATAGGGTATTATTAGTTTCAGAAGTAGAGCTCAGTGATTCATCAGTTGTATATAACATCCAGTGCTCATTACATCACATGCCCTCCTTAATCCTCATCATCCTGTTACCCCATCCCTCACCCCTCTCCTCTCCTGCAAGTCTGTTTGTTTCCTGTGGTTAAGAGTCTCTTGTGGTTTGTCTCCCTCTCTGGTTTTGTCTTGTTTTACTTTTCCCTCCCTTCCTCTATGCTCCTCTGTTTTGTCTCTTAAATTCCACATATAAATGAAATCATATCATTGTCTTTCTCTGATTGACTTATTTTGATTTGCATAAGACCCTCTAGTTCAAGTCAATTTCATTTTTTAGTAGCTGAGTAATATTCCACTGTGTTTATTTGTGTGTGTGTGTGTGTGTGTGTGTGTGTTTATCCATTCAACTGTCAATAGACATCAGGGCTCTTTCCACAGTTTAGCTATTGTGGACATTGTTGCTATGAACACTAGGGTTCAGGTGCCCTTCGAATCACTACATTTGTAACTTTGGGATAAATACCCCGTAGTGCAATTGCTGGGTCATAGGAATATCTCTATTTTAAACTTTTTGAGGAACCTTCATTCTGTTTTCCAGAGTAGCTGCACCAGCTTGCATTTCCACCAACACTGTAAAAGTGTTCTCCACATCCTCACCAACATCTGCTTTTTCTGACTTCTTAATTTTAGCCATTCTGACTGGTGTGAGCTGGTATCTTATTGTGGTTTTGATTTGTATTTCCCCATCAAGTGATATTGAGCATTTTTTCATGTGTGTGTTGGACATTTAGATGTCTTCTATGGAGAAATGTCTGTTTATATCTTCCACCCATTTCTTGTATAGATTTTTTTTTTTTGTTTTTTGGGGTGTTGAGTTTGATAAGTTCTTTATAGATTTTGGATACTAACCTTTTATCTGGTAAAACATTTCCAATATCTTTTCCCATTCTGTACATTGTCTTTTGGTTTTGTTGACTGTTTGCTGTGCAAAAGCTTTTTAACTTGATGAAGTCTGAATAGTTCATTTTTGCCTTTGTTTCCTTTACCTTTGGAGATGTGTTTAGATGAATATTGCTGCAGCAAAGAGCAAAGAGGAATTTTTAGTAGCTGTGTCTCTTCTAGGATTTTGATGGATTCCTGTCTCATGTTTAGGTCTTTTATCCATGTTGAGTTTATCTTCGTGTGTGGTTTAAGAAAATGGTCCAGTTTCATTGTTCTACATGTGGCTGTCCAGTTTCCCCAACACCATTTGTTTGAAGAGACTGTCCTTTTTACATTAGATTCTCTTTCCTGCTTTGTTGAGGATTAATTGACCATAGAGCTGAGGGTCCATTTCTGGGTTCTCTATTCTGTTCCACTGATCTATGTGTCTATTTTAGTGCCAGAAACATACTGTCTTGATGATTATAGCTTTGTAATAGAGCTTGAAGTCTGGCACTGTGATGCCACCAGCTTTGGTTTCCTTTTACAACATTCATCAGTCATCTGGGGTCTTTTATGGTTCCATACAAATTTTAGAATTATTTTTTCCATTTCTTTGAAAAAATTGATGGCATTTTGATAGGGATTGCCTTAAATATGTAGATTGCTTTAGGTAGCATAGACATTTTCACAAATTTGTTCTTCCAATCCATGAGCATGGAATGTTTTTCCATTTCACTGTGTCTTTTTTCAATTAGTTTCATAAGTGTTCTATACTTTTCTGAGTACACATCTTTTACCTCTTTGGTTAGATTTATTCCTAGGTATCTTATGGCTTTTGGTGCAATTATAAATGGGATAAATTCCTTGATTTATCTTTCTGCTGCTTCTTTGTTGGTGTATAGAAATGAAAGATATTTCTCTGCATCAATTTTATATCCTGCCACTTTGTTGGATTTGTGTATCAGTTCTAGCAATTTTTGGTGAAGTCTTTCAGGTTTCTACATAGAGTATCATATAGTCTGTGAAAGGGTGAACATTTGACTTCTTCTTTGCTGATTTGGATGCCTTTTATTTCTTTTTGTTGTCTGATTGCTGAGGCTAGGAATTCTAGTGCTATGTTGAACAAAGTGGTAAGAGTGGTTATCCCTGTCGTGTTCCTGACCTTAGGGGAAAAGCTCACAGTTTTTCCCCATTGAGGATGGTATTGACTGTGGTTCTTTCATATAGGGTCTTTATGATGTTGAGGTATGTTCCTCTATTACTACTTTATTGAGGGTTTTTATCAAGAAAGGGTGTTGTATTTTGTCAAATGCCTTTTCTGCATCTATTGAGAGGATCATGTGGTTCTTTTTTTTTTTTAAGATTTTATTTATTTATTTGACAGAGAGAAATCACAAGTAGTCGGAGAGGCAGGCAGAGAGAGAGAGAGAGGGAAGCAGGCTCCCTGCTGAGCAGAGAGCCTGATGCGGGACTCAATCCCAGGACCCTGAGATCATGACCTGAGCCGAAGGCAGCGGCTTAACCCACTGAACCACCCAGGCGCCCGGATCATGTGGTTCTTATCCTTTCTTTTTTTAATGTGGTGTTTCACATTGATTGATTTGCAGATGTTGGACCACCCCTACAGCCCAGGAATAAATCCCACTTGGTTGTGGTGAATAATCCTTTAAGTGTACTGTTGGATCCAATTAGCCAGTGTCTTGTTGAAAATTTTTTGCATCTGTGTTCATCAGGGATATTGGTCTATGATTTTCCTTTTTCGTGGGGTCATTGTCTGGTTTTGGGATCAAGATAATGCTGGCCTCATAGAACAAGTTTGGAAGTTTTCCTTCCCTTTCTATTTTCTTAAGGAGCTTCAGAAAAATAGGTATTAGTTCTTTAAATGTTTGATAGAATTCCCCTGGGAAGCCACTTGGCCCTGGACTCTTGTTTCTTGGGAGACTTTTTATTACTGATTAAATTTCCTTGCTGGTTATTGGTCTGTTCAAGTTCCTATTCCCTCCTGTTTCAGTTTTGGTAGTCTATAAGTTTCCAGGAATACATCCATTTCTTCCAAATTGCCTAATTTGTTGGCATATTGTTGTTGGCAATATAGTCTCATAATTGTTTTTATTTCTTTGGTGCTCTTTCTAATTTCTCCTCTTGCATTCATGATTTTACTGTATTTGGGTCCTTTATTTTTTCTTTTTGATAAGTCTGGCTAGGACTTTATTGATATTATTAATTCTTTCAGAGACCCATCCCCTAGTTTCATTGATCTGTTCTACTGTTCTTCTGGTTTGTATTTCAATGATTTTTGCTCTAATCTTTATTATATATCTTCTCCTGCTTGGTTTAGGTTTTATTTGATGTTCTTTCTCCAGCTCCTTTAGATGGAAAGTTAGCCTGTGTATTTGAGACTTTTCTAATTTTTGTTGGAAAGGCTTGTATTGCTATCTACTTCCCTCTTAGGACTCCCTTTGCTGTATTGCAAAGGTTTTGAACAGTTTTGTTTTAATTTTCACTTGTTTCCATGAAATTCTAAAAATTCTTGTGTAATTTCCTGGTTTATCCATTTATTCTTTGTAGGATTCTCTTTAACCTCCAAGTATTTGAGTTCCTTCCAAATCTCTTGTGATTGAGTTCAACTTTGAAAGCACTGTGGTCTGAAAATATGTAGGGACTAATTCCAATCTTTTGATACTGGTTGAGACCTGATTTCTGATCTAGCATGTGATCTGTTCTGAAGAATATTCCATGTGCACTGGAGAAGAATGTGTATCCTGTTGCGTTAGGATGGAATGCTCTGAATATATCTGTGAAGTTCATCTGGTCCAGTGTGTCATTCAAAGCCCTTGTTTTCTTGTTGATCTTTGGCTTAAGTGATCTGTCCACTGTTGTGAGTGAGGTGTTAAAGTCCCCTACTATTATTATACTATTATCAATTTGTTTCATAAATTTTATTATTAGTTGGTTTATAAAATTGGCTGCTCCCAAGTTAGGAGTATACTGTAAGGATTGCTACCCCAGCTTTCTTTTGATGTCCATTAGCATGCTAAATGGTTCTCCACACCTCACTTTCAATCTGGAAGTGTCTTTGAGTCTAAGATATGTCTCTTGTAGACAGCATATGGATGGGTCTTGCTTTTTTATCCAATGTGACTCCCTATGTCTTTTGATTGGAGCATTTAGTCCACCTACATTCAGAGTAATTAAGAAAGGTAAGAATTTAGTATCATTGTATTACCTATTGTAAAGTCACTGTAGTGTCTGTGTATTGTCTCTGTTCCTTTCTGGTCTATGTTATTTTGGGGCTCTCTCTTTGCTTAAAGGGTTAAAGGGATACAATTCTTGCTGACTCCATTCAGACCTCCAATAGGAAGTCTGAACAAGACCCTTTGGGAAACCTCACCCGGGGATCTCCCTATCTGACCTATAGGTACCCCAAATTTCCCAGGGTTAAACCTATACCTATACCCACTTTATGTCAGGCTCCTTGTGTATCCTTCTGAGTGTGGTGGCAAGATCAAGTTTTCTTAGATAGCAAGTGTGCTCAGAAAATAGGATATGGTCTTTGGGCAAGAGGAAAACCACAAACTTGAATTTTAGTGCCACCTTATAGAAAACAAAAGAGGTTTCCAATAGCCAGCATGGTGTATGTTAAGCTGGAGAGAAGACATACAAGTTTATGAATTCTACTACAAAAGGAAGTGAAATGTGTGAAGCAGGTGTATCCATACAAAGGGAGAAATTCACAGATACAAGCAGAACTAATTAAAAAAAAACCCCTCCCAACTGAGGAGAGGTACTAAAGATTAGAGGAGGTGACTGCTACATCAAATGTAAAACAACAACAACAAAACCCACCAAGATTGAAGAATCATGGAAATATGAAAATTGTCCTCCACTAACAGAAATCAGATTCCTAGAATTCTGTGATCTACCCAATAAGAAATTCAAAATAGACGTTTTGAGGCAACTCAATGAGCTATAAGAAAACACAGAAAGACAGAGGGGAGTTAAAATGGTGGAGAAGTAGGGGGACCCTATTCTTGCCTCATCCCTCAAACACAGCTAGATAAATACCAAGGCATTCTGAACACCCAGAAAATCTGTATAGGGACTAAGAGAACAAACTCCAAAACTGGAGAGAGTAAAGAGACCACATAGAGGAAGGTAGGAGATGTGGATATTTGATTTTGGAGAGAAGAGAATCACAGATGCTACAGAGCAGAGGGAGCGATGGTTAGAGAGAGCAACAAGGGAAAATAAATCCCTATGGGAAGACAAATAAAGTTAGCAGCACATTTCTCCATGGAATTTGGCAGACCAGAATAAAGTGGCATGACATATTCAGTGCGCTGAATGGGAAAACTATGCAGCCAAGAATACTTTACATAGCACGGCTGTCATACAGAATAGAAGGAGAGGTAAAGATTTTCCCAGACAAGCAAAAACGAGAGGAATTCGTGACCACTAAACCAGCCCTGCAAGGAATATTAGAGGGGGCTCCACTCCCTGAGTGGGAAAGAAGGACCAAAACCAACAAAGACTAGAAAGGAATGGAGAAAATTTCCTAAACACCAAATTTAAAGGTAATATAATGGCACTAAGTTTATATCTATCATTCTGAATTCATTCATATAATCACTCTGAATGTAAATGGACTAAATGCTCCAATCAAAAGACATAGGAAATCCTAAAATATTATAATGAAATGTTTGTCTTATATGTTTGTTACCAATAACATTTTCTCAAAACAAAACCAAAAAAAATCAAAAGACATAGGGTATCAGAATGAATAATAATAATAATAATAATAATAATAATAATAAAAACAAGACCCATCTATAAGGTCTCTACAAGAGACTCATTTTAGACCTAACAACACCTGCAGATGGAGAACCATCTGTCATGCTAATGGACATCATAAGAAAGCTGGAGTAGCCATTCATATATCAGACAAACTAGATTTTAAGCCAAAGAATGTAACAAGACATGAAGAAGGACACCGTATCATAATAAAGTGGTCTATCCAATAAGAAGATATAACAATTGTAAATATTTATGCTCATAACATGGTAGGGCCCAAATATAGAAATCAATTATAACAAATGTAAAGAAACTCATTGATAATAACACAATAATAGTAGGGGACTTTAACACTCCACTCATAGCAATGGACGGATCATCTAATCAGAGGATCAATAAGGAAACAAGGCTTTGGATGACACACTTGACCAGATGAACTTAACAGATATAGTCAGAACATTTCATCCTAAAGCAGCAGAACACACATTCTTTTTGAGTGCACATGGAACATTCTCCAGAATAGATCACATACTATCAGATCTCAGAAAGTACAACTGATTGAGATCATACAAATTTATATTTTCAGACCACAGTGCTGTGAAACTAGAAGTCAACCACAAGAAAAAATTTGGAAAGACCACAAATAAATGGTGGTTAAAGGACATCTCACTAAAGAATGAATGGAAATGTTGAAAAAGAAAAACAAAACTGGGGCATCATGTTGCCTGATTTCAAGCTTTGCTACAAGGCTGTGATCACCAAGACTGCATGCTACTGACCAAAAAAAAAAAAAAAAAAAAAAAAAAAAGACACATAGACCAGTGGAACAGAGTGGAGAGTGCAGATATGGACCCACAATTCTATGGTCAAATAATCTTTGACAAAGCAGGAAAAAATATACATTGGAAAAAAGATAGTCTCTTCAATAATGGTGCTGGGAAAATTAGACAGCTATGTATAGAAGAATGAAACTTGACCATTCTGTTATATCATAGACAAAAATAAACTTGAAATTGATAAAAGACCTCAATTGAGGCAAGAATCTATCAAAATCCTAGAGGAAAACATAGGCAGTAACCTCTTCAACATCATCCACAGCAACTTCTTTCAAGACACATCTCCAAAGGCAACGGAAACAAAAGCTAAAATGAACTATTGTGACTTCATCGAGATACAAAGCTTCTGCACAGGAAAGGAAACAGTCAACAAAACAAAGAGCCAACCCATAGAATGGAAGAAGATATTTGCAAATGACATTACAAATGGCTGATATCCAAGATCTATAAAGAACTCCTCAAACTCAACATTCAAAAAACAATCACATCAAACAATGAGCAGAAGACATGAACAGACATTTACCCAATGAAGACATACAGATGGCTAACAGATACCTAAAAAAATGTTCATCATCATTAGCCATCAGGGAGATTCAAATCAAAACCACATTGAGATACCACCTTATACCAGTTAGAATGGCCAAAATTAACAAGATAGTAAACAACAAGTGTTAGAGAGGATATAGAGAAAGGGAAACCCTCTTACACTGTTGGTGGGAATGCAAGCTGGTATAGCTACTTTGGAAAACAGTGTGGAGATTCCTTAAGAAATTAAAAATGGAGCTACCCCATGACCCTGCCATTGAACTCCTGGGTATTTACCCCAAAGATACAGATGTAGTGAAAAGAAGGGCCATCTGTACCCCATTGTTCATAGCAACAATGGCCACAGTCGCCAAACTGTGGAAAGAACCAAGATGTCCTTCAAAGGACAAATGGATAAAGAAAATATGGTTCATATATACAATGAAATATTATGCCTCCATCAGAAAGGATGAATACCCAACTTTTGTATCAACATGGACAGGACTGAAGGAGATTATGCTGAGTGAAATAAATCAAGCAGAGAAAGTCAATTATCATATGGTCTCACTTCCTTGTGGAGAATAAGGAATAACACAGAGGACATTGAGAGAAGGAGAGGAGAAGTGAGTTGGGGAAACTGGAGGGGGAGTTGAACCATGAGAGACTGTGGACTCTGAAGAACACACTGAGGGTTTTGGGAGGGCAGGGGAGGGGGGATAGGTAAGCCTGGTGATGGGTATTAAGGAGGGCATGTATTGCATGGAGTACTGGGTGTGGTGCATAAACAATGAATCTTGGAACACTGAAAAAATTAAATTAAATTTAAAAAAAAAATGACTGGGTTAACCAGTAAATTAGAGAAGAAATTTAAAAAATACATGGAAGCAAGTGAAAATGAAAATGTGACAGTCCAAAATCTTTGGGATCCAGTGAATGTGGTCCTAAGGGGGAATTATATAGCAATATGAGCCTGCCTCAACATGCAAGAAAAGTCTCAAATGCACAACATAATTTTTTGTCTACAGAAGCTGGGGGGGGGGGGAAGCCCAGCAAAATAAAGCCTAAATCCTGCAGAAGAAGGGAAATAATAAAGATTAAAGCATAAATAAATGATATATAATTAGAAAAAAGTAGAATGACAATGACAACTAGGAGCTGGTTGTTTGAAAGAATTGATAAAATTGATAAATCACTAGCCAGACTTATCAAAAAGAAAAAAGAAAGTACCCCCCCAAAATAAAATTATGAACGAAAGAGGGGAGATAAAAACACCACAGAAATACAAACAATTATAAGAAAATATATAAAAAATTATTTGTCCACAAATTTGGCAATCATGAAGAAATGAATAAATTCCTAGAAACATACAAATTACCAAAACTGAAACAGGAAGAAATAGAAAATTTAAACAAGCTAATAATCAGCAAAGAAATTGAGTAACTAATCAGAAATTGCCCAAAAGCAAAAGTTCAGGGCCATGTGGCTTCCTAGGGGAATTCTACCAGACATGTAAAGAAAATATAATAACTATTCTTCTGAAACTTTTCCAAAAATTAGAAATGGATGGCGCCTGGGTGGCTCAGTGGGTTAAGCCGCTGCCTTCAGCTCAGGACATGATCTCAGGGTCTTGGGATCGAGTCCTGCATCGGGCTCTCTGCTTAGCAGGGAGCCTGCTTCTCTCTCTCTCTCTCTCTCTCTCTCTCTCTCTCTCTGCCTGCCTCTCCATCTACTGTCAAATAAATAAATAAAATCTTAAAAAAAAATAGAAATGGAAGAAAAGCTTCTAAACTCATGCTACAAAGCCAGCATTACCTTGATTCCAAAACCAGACAACGACTCCTCTAAAAAGGAGAACTATAGGCCAATATTCTTGATTGAACATGGATACAAAAATTCTCAACAAAATAACTAGCAAATTGAATCTAGCAGGTGTCCTCCAGAAGGTTCTGACTTCTGAAGTAGAGAGCATCCATCCAAGGTGATAGAGTAAGGCAATACCTTTAGAGGTTGATAGTCTCTACTCAAGAGAAAAAAAACAATCATTTTTTATTCTTCAACACCCATTCTGTCTGTTTGCTCCACTACTAATCCTGCCTATTATTACACATTGATGTCTTCTAGAGCACTAACATGATCTCTCTTATCTTCTGCCCATTATTTTTGATCCACATCTTCTTCTGTCAGTTAAAGAAGGACAAAACTCTCTCCTATGTTTTTCTCAGTCCACAGATACTACTCTGAATTTAGCTAATTGCTGAATCTGACATCCTCTTCCCCCTCCACTAAAAAAATTAATAGCATTTCTTTAATCACTTCAGAAGATATATTCTATTTTATAGGCTCCAATCTTCCATTCTGTAAAAACTGAACTTTGTCTTCATATCTTCAAAATTTCTCTACCAAGAGCATTACAAAACCAATTTGAAAGACCTAGATATTCTAAAGTAGGTACTGATATTGGGACTATCCTAGTAATTAAATTCAGTTTTTAATCTTCAGACATACTTTATCCAGTTTTGCAGTTATTAATTCCACTTGAATTATTTGCCCATCTCAAGAGACACACATTTGACTCACTTTTTTGTGATAAATAACATACACTCAATGCAGTCCCACTAGGGTATGATGTCTTATATAGTCATTAGGCTTATACTTGTCATACACTAGCTTATCCTCTGTATTCAGGATAATTACTAGAGATGTCCAGATATTTAAAACTACCACTCCTTCAATAGATCATTCACACACACACACACACACACACACACACACACACACAATTACCCAAGAATCCCCAAGATGAGGAATATATTAGCTCCTTTGGAGAACATTCAGAAATTTATTCCCTTTTCATGTATACCATGTGAGCTGCAATTCTCACCTTAGGAAAAATACAACTGGAATAATATGCAACTCCTACTTTGAAGCCCAACAAACTAGTCTACATTCATTAGCTAGAGTTGTTATAAGCAATCAGATAGCCCTAGATTTCCTCTTCATTACTTATAATAAATACTTCTTACTTGTACCTTTATACCACAAAGCAAGCAAAACAGCCTGTGAATAAGCTTTAAAAAAAGGTCACTGGAGCTCTAAAAAATAAATCCAGCTGCATTCATTGACTGAATTTTATAGACCAGGCCCCTAAACTCAAAGTCTGATTCAAGTACTAATAATCATCTTTCTTCCTGATAATTCCTTGTGTTAACATTTGATTGGCATATTTTGCCCTATCAAATACTATTGCATAGCCATTGTCACATCAGATGATTCAGTTACTCATCCTATAACAAAAGAAGAAAGAAAGATTAATCCTAGTCCAAGATGTTGTTTAGTTGTTTAGAGACAGTTGTCTCTAAACAGTCAACAGTCTCTAAACAACTTTCTAATGAGCAAAATCACAACAATGGTAAAAATATGGGTATTATGGATAAACACCCTGCAGCCTCATGTTGACTTTCCTTGGACAAAGTGAGATGGGAGTGAAAAAGAACAAAGCAGCTTTGATATAGGTGTGTGTCTAGTAATATCAGCTACGTCTTGATGTTGCTAGGAGCTGGCCTGGCACTCACATCAAGGCCCTGGGGTTCACCCATTAAACAATTTCTTAGAACATCAATAGTAGACAAGGTCATGCTGTAAGCATGATAGATCAAAACAGAAATAACACCACTCAGTAAACATGCTTGAATATAGAAAAAAAAACAGGAATATCATCTAAATTATAAAAGTGATAAAACAACCCTCTATACTGACTAATATGAGTGATTGCTTCTTTATTGATCACCGTTTTAGCTTTAGTCATTAATTCTTCATAAAATTCATTGAAAAAAAATAAAATAAAATATATTGAGATACTCAATTATAGAATTCTCCCTGCTTCCTTGCAGTGTGCAATCCAGGCTAAAAGCCCCTCCTTTGAGTGTTCTCTAAAATCACCCAAAACAAACACAAACCATTATATATTTTTTATCATCATTTTACTGAAATGTTCCATGGTTCCCAAGTCCTATTCTCCCTAACTATGGTGGACAGTAAACTCAACATTTTAAACACAGATGTGTTCCTGCTGGTCTTTGACTCAAGGAATTAACACTATATACATTGTTCTAATAGAAAAGTCAAACAATACAATCTAAGAATGTCCCTTCACTTTGTTACCATTCTCAAAAATCTAAGTTTTATCCCCAGGGGTACAGGTCTGTGAATCACCAGGTTTACACACTTCACAGCACTCACCAAAGCACATACCCTCCCCAATGTCCAATTGGAAGGGGAGGTGAACCATGAGAGACTATGGACTCTGAAAAACAATCTGAGGGTTTTGAAGGGGTGGGGGGTGGGAGGTTGGGGTACTAGGTGATGGGTATTATAAAGGGCACGAATTGCATGGAGCACTGGGTGTGGTGAAAAATAATGAATACTGTTATGCTGAAAATAAAAAATAAATTAAAAAAAAAAAAAAAAGAAAAAAAAAAAATCTAAGTTTTTCCCTCAGAATTAACAATTAGGCATGCATGATAAAGAAATTTTTGTGTTCCATGTATATGGGAGAGTAAATAATGCTGTTGTAGCCTATCATGACTTTTTTTTTCCTTTTCTTAAGGATTTAAAAAAATTTTATTTGAGAGAGAGGCGAGAAAGCTCTTGAAAGAGCAGGGGAAGGGGCAGATGGAGAGGAAAAAAGAGAAAGAAAGAGAAAGAATCTCCAGCAGACTCGCTGCAGATCATGGAGGCTGATGCAGGGCTTGATCCCATAACCATGAGAATATGACCTGAGCCAAAATCATGAGTCAGATGCTTAACTGACTGAACCACCCAGGTGCCTCTTGATTTTTTTTTTCTTATAAAATTTTCTCTTTTGGAGATCATTCCCTGGCATTAAATACAGGCCTGCCCCATTGTTAAAATTAGCCTGCTTAATTTTGCACCTGATTTGAAAAAAATCCCCACCAATATTCCACAGTATTCTTGGGCACACCTGGATTTAGCCATTTCCTTGTTGTTGCCCATGTTTCACTATCACCAACAATACCTTAGTAACAATTCCTGGTTTATGTCTTCATGTATTTTTCCCATTGAGAATGATATTATCTGTGGGTTTTTCATATATGCTCTTTATTACAGTCCTTCTAACCTTAATTTGTTGAGGGTTTTTTATCATGAATGGATGTTGTACTTTGTCAAATGCTTTTCCTGCATCTATTGAAATGATCATATGGTTCTTATCCTTTCTTTTATAAATGTAATGTACCACATTGATTGATTTGCAAATATTGAATCACCCCTGTAGCCTGGGAATAAATCTCACTTGATTGTAGTGAATTATTTTTTTTAAGTTTATTTATTTATTTAAGACAGAGCAAGAGAGAAAGAACACAGGCAGAAGAGAGGGATAAAGGAATAGGGAGAAGCAAGCTCCCCACTGAGCTGGGAGCCTGATGTAGGGCTCAATCCCAGGACCCCGAGATCATGACCTGAGCCAAAGGCAGATGCTTAACTGACTGAGCCACCCAGGGGCCCCTGTGGTGAATAATTTTTTTAAAAATGTATTGTTGAATTTGGTTTGGTAGTATTTTAATTAGACATTTTGCATTTGTGTTCATCAAGGGTATTGGTCTATTCTCTCTTTTTAGTAGTGTGGCCTCATAGAATGATTTGGAAATTTTCTTTCATCTTCTATTTTTTTAAATAATTTGAGAAGAATGTCTGCGAAGAGAGAGAGTTTGACTTCTTCATTGCCAATTTGGATACCTTTTATTTCTCTTTGTTGTCTGATTGCTGTTGCTAGGACTTCTAATACTATGTTGAACAAGAGTGGTGAAAGTGGGCATCCTTGTCTTGTTCCTGATCTCAACGGGAAGGCTGCAAGCTTTTTCCCATTGAGGAGGATATTTGCTGTGGGTCTTTCATAGATTTTATGAAGTTCAGGAATGTTCCCTCTTTCCCTATACTTTGAAGCGTTTTAATCAGGAACGGATGCTGGATTTTGTCAAATGCTTTTTCTGTATCAATTGAGAGGACCATGTGGTTCTTCTCTCTTCTCATATTAATTTGTTGTATCACATTGATTAATTTGCAAATGTTGAACCATCCTTGTAGCCCAGGGATGAATCCCACCTTGTCATGGTAGATAATCTTTTTAATGTGCTGTTGGATCCTGTTTGCTAGGATCTTGAGAAGAATAGGTATTAACTCTTACTTATATTTTGTTTGTTTTGAGTTTTTTGATTACTGATTCAATCTGCTTGCTGGTAATCAGTCTAAACAAATTTTTCTATTTCTTCTTGTTTTAGTCTTGGTAGTTTACATTTTCTAGGAATTAATCCATTTTTTCTAGGTTGTCCAATTTGTTGGCATATAGTTTTTCATAATATTCTCTTATAATTGTATTTTGGTGGTGTTAGTTGTTGTGTTGGTTGTTATTTCCCCTCACTTATTTGCTATTTTATTTATTTGTGTCCTTTCTCTTTTCTTTTTGTTAAGTCTGATAGAGGTTTGTTGATTTTGTTGATGTGTTTAAAGAACCAGCTCCTGGTTTCACTGATTTGTTCTACAGGTATTTTTTAGTTTTATGTCAGTTATTTCTGCTCTAGTCTTTGTTATTTCCCATATTCTGCTGGCTTTAGGCTTCTTTTAATGTTCTTTTTCTAGGTCCTTTATGTGAAAGGTTAAGTTGTTTATTTGAAATTTTTCTTGCTTCTTGAGGTAAGCCTGTATTGCTATATACTTCCCTCTTAGGACCGCTTTTGCTGCACCTTAAGGCTTTGGACTGTTCTGTTTTCATTTTCATGTGTTACCATGTAACACATCTTTGATTTCCTGATTGACACATTCATTCTTTAGTAGCATGTTATTTAACCTCCATGTATTTATGGTCTTTCCCAATTTTTTCTTGTGGTTGACTTCTAGTTTCATAGTGTTGTGGTCAGAAAAGATACATGGTATGATTTCAACTTTCCTATTTGTTGAGGCCTGATTTGTGACTGAATATGTGAACGATTCTGGAGAATTTCCCATGTGCACTTGAAAAGAACATGTATTCTGTCTTAGGTTGGAATGTTCTGAACATATCTGTTAAGTTAATCTGGTCCAATGTGTCATTCGAAGCCATTATTTCCTTGTTGATTTTCTCTATAGATGAGATGTCTCTTGAGTAAGTGGGTTGTTAAAGTCTGCAACTGTTATTGTATTTTTATCAATTAGCTCCTTTATGTTTGCTATTAGTTGTTTCATATATTTGGGTGGTCCCATGTTGGGGGCATAAATATTTACAATTGTTTTATCTTCTTGTTGGATTGTCAGCTTTATGGTTATATAGTGTCCTTTTTTGCCTCTTATTATAGTCTTTATCTCTTTCTTTTTAGTTTTTGATATAATGTTTAATGATTCATTAGTTGCATATAATACCCAGTGCTCATCACATCACGTGCTCTCCTTAATGCCCATCACCAAGTTACCCCATCCCCCCACCTACCTGTCTTTCTGCAACCCTCAGTTTGGCTTTTTTAATTGTGATTTTTATTTTTTTTTATTATTTTATGTTGGTCACCATACAATGCATCATTAGTTTTTGATGTAGTGTTCCTTGATTCATTGTTTGTGTATAACCCCCAGTGCTCCGTGTCCTCCTTAAGACCCATCACGAGGTTCACCCATCCCCCAAATCCTTCCCTTCTAAAACCCTCAGTTGGTTTCCTGGAGTCTCTCATGGTTCATTTCCCACTCCGATTCCCCTTCCCTTTATTTTCCCCATCTTTCTCTTAATGTCCTCCATGCTATTCCTTATATTCCACAAATAAGTGAAACTATATGCTAATTGACTTTCTCTGCTTGACTTATTTCACTTAGCATGATCTCCTCCAGTCCCATCCATGTCAATGCAGAAGTTGGTATTCATCCTTTCTGATGGCTCAGTAATATCCTTTTGTGTATGTGGAACACATATTCTTTATCCATTCATCTGTTGAAGGGCATCTCGGTTCTTCTACAGTTAGGCTATTATGGACATTCCTGGGGTACATATGGACCCCCTTTTTATCTATATCTGTATCTTTGGGATAAATACCCAGTAGTGCAATTTCTGGTCATAGGGAAGCTCTATTATTAATTTTTTGAGGAATCTCCACACTATTTTCTAAAGTGGCTGTACCAACTGGCATTCTCACCTATTGTGTTAAAGGGTGCCCCTTTCTCCACAACCTCTCCAACATTTGTCATTTCTTGCCTTGTCAATTTTTGCCATTCTAACTGGTGTAATGTGGTATTTCAATGTGATTTGATTTGAATTTCCCTGATCACTGATGATGATGAACATTTTTTCATATATCTGTTAGCCATTTGTATGTCTTCTTTGGAGAAGTATCTGTTCATGTCTTCTGCCCATTTTTTGACTTTTTTTTTGGGGGGGGAGTTAAATTTGAGAAGTTCTTTATAGATCTTAGATACCAGCCCTTTGCCTGTAGTGTCTTTTGCAAATATATTCTCCCAATCTGTGGGTTGCCTCTTTGTTTTCTTGACTGTTTCCATTACTGTGAAGAATATTTTTAACTTGATGAAGTTCCAAAAGTTCATTTTTGATTTTGTTTCCCTTGCATTTGGAGACGTGTCATGAAAGAAGTTGCTGTGACCAATGTTGAAGAGGTTATGGCCTATGTTCTCCTCTAGGATTTAATGGATTCCCGTCTCACACTGAGGTCTTTCATCCATTTTGAGTTTATCTTTGTGTATGGTGTAAGAGAGTGGCCAAGTTTCATTCTTCCATATATAACTGCCCAATTTTCCCAGGATCATTTATTGAAGAAACTGTCTTTTTTCCAACAGATATTTTTTCTTTCTTTGTCAAAGATTATTTGACCATAGAGTTGAGAACCCATATGTGGGCTCTCTATCCTGTTCTGTTGATCTATGTGTCTGGTTTTTGCTAGTACCATGCTGTCTTAGTGATCACAGCTTTGTAATATAGCTTGAACTCAGGCAATGTGATGCCCCCAGCTTTGTTTCTCTTTTTCAACATTTCCTTGGTGATTGGGGTCTTGTCTGGTTCCATACAAATTGTAGGATTGTTTGTTCCAGCACTTTGAAAAATTCCAATGGTATTTTGACTGGGATGAAAGTATAGATTGCTCTGGGCAGCATAGACATTTTAAGAATGTTTATTCTTCCAATCCATGAGCATGGAATGTTTTTCCGTCTTTTTGTGTCTTCTTCAATTTCTTTCCTCAGTGTTTGTAGTTCCTAGAGTATAGATCCTTTACCTCTTTGGCTGGGTTTATTCCAAGGTATCTTATGGTGCTTGATGCTATTGTAACTGGAATCAATTCTCTAATTTCTCTTTCACAGTTTCATTGCTAGTGTATAAGAAAGCAACTGATTTCTGTGCATTGATTTTGTATCCTGCCATGTTACTGAATTGCTGTATGAGATCTAGCAGTTTGGAAATGGAGTCTTCTGTGTTTTCCACATAAAGTATCATGTCATCTGTGAAGAGAGACAGTTTGACTTCTTCCTTACCAACTTGAATAATTCTATTTCTTTTTGTTTTCTGATTGCTTAGGCTAGGACTTCTAATATGATGTTGAACAATAGTGGTGAGAGTGGGCATTTTGTCATGTTCCTGATCTCAAAGGAAAGGCTCTCAGCATTTCCCCATTGAAAATTATATTTGCTGTGGGTTTTTCATAGATTGATTTTATGAAGTTGAGGAATGTTCCCTCTATTCGTGTTGATCTATGGTCAAATAATCTCAGTTTTAATCAGGGAAGTGCTATATTTTGTCAAATGCTTTCTCCGCATCAATTGAGAGGACCATTTGGTTCTTCTCTCTCCTCTTATTAATGTGTTCTTTCACATTGATTGATTAGCAAATGCTGAACCACCCTTGCATACCAGGGTAAATCCCACCTGGTCGTGGTGGATAATCCTTTCAGTGTACTGTTGGATCTTATTAGCTAGAATCTTGTTGAGAATTTTGGCATCCATATTCATCAGGGATATTGGTCTGAAATTGTCCTGTTTTATGAAGTCTTTGCCTAGTTTGGAAATCAAAGTAATGCTGTGAAAGAGAAATTAGAGAATTGATTCCAGTTACAATAGCACCAAGCACCATAAGATACCTTGGAATAAACCCAGCCAAAGAGGTAAAGGATCTATACTCTAGGAACTACAAAACACTCAGGAAAGAGTCTGGAAGTTTTCCTTCTGTTTCTATTTTCTGAAACAGCTTCAGAAAAATAGGCATTATTTCCTCTTTGAATGTTTGGTAGAATTCACCAGGGAATCCATCAGGCCCTGGACTCACGTTTATTGGGAGGTTTTGTCACTGCTTCAATCTCGTTACTGGTTATTGGTCTATTCAGATTTTTAATTTCTTCCTGTTTCAGTCTTGGTAGTTTATAGGTTTCCAGAAATGCATTCATTTCTTGCAGTTGCTTAGCTGATTGTCATATAGCTATTGATAATAATTTCTTTTTTTATTGTGTTATGTTGGTCATCATAACATACATCATTAGTTTTTGATGCAGTATTTCAAGATACTTTTTTATGTACAACACCCAGTGCTCCATGCAATACATGCCCTCCTTAATACCAACCACCAGGCTCACCCATCCCCCCACACTCCCCTCAAAAACCCTCAGTTTGTTTCTCAAAGTCCACAGTCTCTCATGGTTCATATCCCCCTTTGATTTCCCCTGATTCACTTTTCCTTTTCTTCTCCTGATGTCCTCCATGTTATTCCTTATGTTCCACAAGTAAGCAAAACCATATTATAATTGACTTTCTCTGCTTCACTTATTTCACTCAGCATAATCTCCTCCAGTCCCATCCATGTTGTTGGAAAAGCTGAGCATTTATCCTTTCTGATGGCTGAGTAATATTCCATTATATATATGAACCTAATAATTTCTGATAATTATATTTATTTCCTTGGTGTTAGTAATGATTTCTCCCCTTCCATTCATAATTTTATTAATTTGGGTCATTTCTCTTTCTTTTGGATAAGTCTGTCCAGTGGTTTATCAACCTTATTAATTCTTTTAAAGAACCAGCTTGTAGTTTTGCTCATCTGCTCTACTGTATTTCTGGTTTCTAATTCATTGATCTATGCTCTAATCTTAATTATTTCTCTTCTTGTGTGTGGCTTATGTTTAATTTGTTGTTGATTCTCTAGTTCTATAAAGTGTAAATATAGTTTATGTATTTGGGATTTTTCTACTTTTTTGAGTGAGGATTGGATGCCTATATTTCCGCCTTAGGGCTGCCTTTGCTGTATCCCATAGGTTTTGGACAGATGTTTTTTTCATTCTCATTGGTTTCCATGAATTCTTTAAGTTTTTCTTTGATTTCCTCGTTGACCCAAACATTCTTGAGAAGGATGGTCTTTATCTTCCAAGTGTTTGAATTTCTTCCAAACTTTCTCTTATGATTGAATTCCAATTTCAAAGCATGAAAGATTGTTCTCCGTCCCTTCACTTTCAATCTGAATGTATCTTTACATTCAAAATGAGTCTCTTGTAGACAACATATGGGTGGGTCCTGTCTTTTTATCCAATCTGCAACCCTGTGTCATTTTATGGGAGCATTTAGGCCAATAGACCACAAAAGAAAGGTAGGGTAATAATTCTCATATCAGACAAATTAGATTTTAAGCTAAAGACTATAGTTAGAGATACAGAAGGACACAGTATCATTCGTAAAGGGTCTATCCAACAAGACAGTCTAACAGTTGTAAATATCTATGCCCCCAACACGGGAGCAGCCAACCACATAAGCCAACTGTTAACCCAAATAAAGATTTTTTATTTTATTTATTTGACAGAGAGACATCACAAGTAGGCAGAGAGGCAGGCAGAGAGAGAGGAAGGGAAGCACATATTGGTTTTTTGCCATTTTATTTCATTTATTTTCAGTGTTCCAAAATTCATTGTTTATGCATCACATCCAGTGCTCCATGCAATATGTGCCCTCCTTAATACCCATCACCAGGCTCGCCCAGCCCCCCACCCCCCTACCCTCCAAAACCATCAGTTGGTTTCTCAGAGTCTACAGTCTCACATGATTTGTCTTCCCCTCCAATTTCCCCCACCTCTCTTCTCTCCATCTCCCAATGTCATCCATGTTATTCCTTATGCTCCACAAGTAAGTGAAACCACATGATACTTGACTCTCTCTGCTTGACTTATTTCACTCAGCATAATCTCTTCCAGTCCTGTCTTTGTTGATATAAAATTTGGGTATTCACCCTTTCTGATGGAGGCATAGTACTCCATTGCATATAGGGACCATATCTTCTTTATCCATTTGTCCATTGAAAGGCATGTTGGTTCCTTCCACAGTTTGACGACTGTGGCCATTGCTGCTATAAACATTGGGGTATAGATGGCCCTTCTTTTCACTACATCTGTACCTTTGGGGAAAATACCCAATAGTGCAATTGCAGGATCATAGGGTGGCTCTATTTTTAATTTCTTAAGGAAGCTCCACACTGTTTTCCAAAGTGGCTTCACCAACTTGCATTCCCACCAACAGTGTAAGAGGATTCCCCTTTCTCCACATCCTCTCCAACACAGTTTTCTCTTTCAACATTCCTTTGGCTATTTGAGGTCTTTTCTGGTTTCATACAAATTTTAGAATTATTTATTCCAGCTCTGTGAAAAATGCTGGTAGTATTTTGATAGGCATTGCATTGAATGTATAGTTTGCTTTGGGTAGTATAGACATTTTCACAATAGTTGTTCTTATAATCCATGAGCATGGAATGTTTTTCCATTTCACTGTGTCTTTTTCAATTTCTTTCATAAGTTTTCTATACATTTCTGAGTACATATCTGTTACCTCTTTGGTTAGATTTATTCCTAGGCATCTTATGGCTTTTGGTGTAATTGTAAATGGGGTCAATTTCTTGATTTATCTTTCTGCTGCATCATTGTTGGTGTATAAAAATGCAAGATATTTCTGTGCATTGATTTTATATCCTGCCACTTTGCTGGATTTGTGTATCAGTTCTAGCAATTTTTTGGAGGAGTCTTTCAGGTTTTCTACATAAAGTATCATGTCATCTGTGAAGGGTGAACATTTGACTTCTTTTTTGCTGATTTGGATGCCTTTTATCTCTTTTTGTTGTCTGATTGCTGAGGCTACGACTTTTTTTTTTCTTTTTAAAGACTTTATTTATGTATTTGACAGACAGAGATCACAAGTAGGCAGAGAGGCAGGCAGAGAGAGAGAGGAGGAAGCAGGCTCCCCGCTGAGCAGAGAACCCGATGTGGGGCTCGATCCCAGGACCCTGAGATCATGACCTGAGCTGAAGGCCAAGGCTCAACCCACTGAGCCATCCAGGTGCCTCGAGGCTACGACTTTTAATATTATTTTAAACAACAGTGGTGAGAGTGGTCATCCCTGTTGTGTTCCTGACCTTAGGGGAAAAGCTCGCAATTTTTCCCCCCATTTAGGATGGTATTAGCTGTGGGTCTTTGATATAGGGTTTTTTGATGTTGAGGTATGTTCCTCTATTCCCACTTTGTTGGGAGTTTTTATCAGGAAAGGATGCTGTATTTTGTCAATTGCCTTTTATACATCTATTGAGAGAATCATGTGGCTCTTATCCTTTCTTTTATTAATGTGGTGTATCATGTTGATTGATTTGCAGATATTGGGCCACCCCTGCAGCCCAGGAATAAATCCCTTTGGCTGTGGTGAATAATCCTTTAAATGTACTGTTGGATTCAATTAGCCAGTATCTTGTTGAGAATTTTTGCACCCATGTTCATCAGGGATATTGGTCTATAATTCTCCTTTTTAGTGGGTTCTGTCTGGTTTGGGGATCAAGGTTCATTGATTTCCTTTCTCATGCTGGATTTAGTTTTCATTTCTGTTCTTTCTCCAGCTCCTTTCGGTGTAAGGATGGGTTGTATATTTGAGACTCTTCTTGCTTCTTGAGGAAGGCCTATATTGCTATATACTTCCCTCTTCGCCTTTGCTGCATCCCAAAGGTTCTGGACTGTCCTGCTTTCATTTTCTTTTGTTTCCATGTATTTTTTAAAATTCTTTTTTAATTTCATGATTGACCCATTCATTCTTTAATAGGATGTTCTTTAATCTCCATGTATTTATGGTCTTTCCCAATTTTTTCTTGTGCTTGATTTCAAGTTTCATAGCATTGTGTTTGAAAATATGCATGGTATGATCTATTATTATATTATTATCAATGAGTTTCTTTATGTTTCTTATAAATTGATTAATGTATTTTCCTGATCCCAAGTTAAGAGTATAAATATTTACAATTTTATATCTTGTTGGATTAACTCCTTTATTATGATATGGTGCCCTGCTTCATCTTTTATTAGAGTCTTTGGTTTAACATCTGGTTTGTCTAATATAAGGTTGGCTACTCCGGCTTTCTTTTGATATCCAATAGCATGATAAGTGGTTCTCCACCCCCTTACTTTCAATCTGGAGATGTCTTTGGGTCTAAAATGAGTGTCTTGTAAGCAGTATATCAATAGGTCTTGTTTTTTTTTTTTTATCCATCCTGATAAACTATGTCTTTTGATTGGAGTATTTAGTTCATTTCCATTCAGAGTAACTATTGAAAGATATGAATTTAGTGCAATTGTATTACTTGTAAAGTCACTGTTCTTCTAGACTGTTTCTATTCCTTTCTAGTTTTTGTTACTTTTCATCTCTCTTTTTGATCAACCGGTTCCCTTAAATATTTCTTGCTGGCTGGTTTAATGTGCACAAACTCCTATAGTTTTTGTTTGTCATGGAAACTCTTATCTCTCCTTTTATTCTGAATGACAGTCTTGCTAGATAAAGTAATCTTGACTGCATATTTTTTTCTAATTTAGCATGTAGAATATATCATGCCAGTCTTTCTGGCCTGCCCGGGCTGTGTGGACAGGTCTGCAGCCAGCCTTTTTTGTCTACCCTTGTACGTTAAGGACATTTTCTACTGAGCTGCTTTCAGAATTCTTTCTTTATCTTTGTATTTTTCAAGTTTCACTATGATATGTCATGGTGTTAATCTGTTTTTGTTGGATTTGTGGGAAGTCCTCTGTGCCTCTTGGATATGAATGCTTGTTTCCCTCCCCAAATTAGGGAAGTTCTCAGCTATACTTTGTTCAAATAAACCTTCTGCCTCTTTTTTCTGCTCTTCTTCTGGGACTCCTATAATATAGATATTATTTCACTTTATAGAATAATTGCACTCCCTCAGTCTACCTTCATGATCTAATAGTTTTCTTTTTCTCTTCTTCTTAGCTTCCTTATTTTCTACAATTTTATCTTCTATATCACCTATCCTCTCAT
The DNA here is from genome assembly GCF_964662115.1 of Mustela nivalis. Lineage (NCBI taxonomy): Eukaryota > Metazoa > Chordata > Mammalia > Carnivora > Mustelidae > Mustela > Mustela nivalis. The sequence goes on from NC_139040.1 coordinate 89,920,588, forward strand.
CTGTTTCTTCAACCCCTGTAGTGATTACATCCAGTCTGTTTTTCATCTCAGTTATAGCATTTTTTATTTCATCCTGAATAGCATTTATGTTTTTTATCTGTGCAGCCATGGTTTCTCTGATGTCTTTTATGCTTTTTTCAAGTCCAACTGGTAGTCTTTTGACTGTTGAACTAAGTCATTGTTCAGATATATTGCCTATATCTGTCTTGAGCATGTCCCTGACTGTGACACTTTCCTGAACTTTCTTTTGAGGGGAATTCTTCTGTTTTGTCATTTTAGCTAAGTTTCTATCTTTTAAGTGTAATGAAAACTTGCTATATTTCCTGCACTTCAGGATAATGCTATAATACAAAGAGGTCATACACTGGCCATCACCTGGCACTTCAGGAAGCATTTCGGGTGTATAGTGTGTGCCCTCTGCTGTTGTGTTTCGGCTGCTCTTTGCCCCTGGTCTGCCCTCTGCAGCATTCCAGGGAAGAGTGTTTGGACCTTTATCTAGGTGTGCTTTGATTTGTTGAAGAAAGCCTGAAAAAAAAAAGAGAGAGAGAGAGAGAGAGAAAAGGAAAACAAAAACACTTGATCAGAAAAAAAAGGAAAAGTGAGAGAGAAAAGGAAATGAAAGAGAAAGAAACAACCAACAACAACAAACTATGAGCCTGATAACACAAAGGGGAAAAAAAAGAATACAAGAAAAAAAAATACAATCTTGTCCTATTTCCACCAGAACTGAAGGGGACAGTGTGATACACTGTATGATTAGTAGACTTGGTGCATATGGCATGTTGCCTGTGTTACCCCTCTGGGGGAGAGGCCCACTGTGCTGGCTCAGAGTCATTCTTGCCCCAGTTAAAAAGAAACTTGCCAAACACAGTCGGGTGGGGTTTGATGTAAATGGTTCCTACCTCCACTGGGAGCTGCTGTATTGCTCTTTGAAGTCTGACCTAGTTAGTAGAGATGGTAAAACAGAGCTACCCCATACTCTCATGCCCAGACAGGGGATCTCACACCCTCACTGTTCAGGAAGCCCACACAGAAAGGCAAGGACCATCAGGATGCCCAGCAAAACAGCTCTCATGGATTTTATCTTTGTCCTGTAGCTGCGATTCAAAACTCTAAATCTTAAAGGAACCAGCACCTTTAGATATGTCCCCTCCTCCAGATTAGAACCTCTCTGTGCTCTGACCAGTGCCCTTTGCCCCACAAAAACAGTCACACACCTGTGCAGTGCACAGAATCTATGGTTTAGACAACAAAAAGCAGCAGCAGGTTATACACCCAAAGCACTGCCTCTGTGTGCTGTTTGCTGGCACCTGCAGGGTCTTTTGTCCTTGGAAAAGCAAATACCCTCTTCCAAATGCACTCCAGGAAGGGGAACAATCTCTCCCAATGCAACCCGGGGGATCCCTACACCACTTTTGTGTGCACCCTGGAGCCAGAGCCATCCTTCTCTCTAGGAGCTCACATTACAGCTCCACTCTAGTGAAATTCTTGCACTTTCAAAAGCTCAGAGTTTGAGCTACACTCAAATGGCAGAAAACTTGAGCCATTCAGTTCATCCAGCTGCCCAGGCTGTGATCTGAGGGGTTTTCTTGTGCAAATACACTGTACTCTCTCAAACCCTTTCTCCCTTTTCTTTCCCTATGGAAAGGGTTCCTTCCCCTCTGAAGCATGACAGCTTTTCTCTTCCCTAATTCACTTCCATACACTTCACACCCACCATGCTGTTTCCCTCCAACCATGAAAATCTTTCTTCCAATCCTGAGATTGACTTAATGGGTGTTCCAAATGATCTGATATCAGTACACCAGTGTTTCAGGAACAAGGAATGCCCAGGGTCCCCCTACTTCTCTGTCATCTTAACTCTTTCCCCCTAAATTTTTGTTTTAAACTCAACACAAAAATTAAAATGGTACTCCAAAAGTTACATCTATAATACAAATTAATGCTGTGGAGGAATAAAAATCAAACAAAAAATAAATAAATGAGACAGAAAGAAACAAATAGCTAAATGAAAAAATTAAATCCACCCATATAAGCACTTTAAATTCCAGTGGATTAATCACTCTAATAAAATAGATTATTAGAATGGATTAAAATAAAACATGATCCAACTATATGCAGCTAACAAAAAAACATTTTGGATACAAAAACATTAAAAGATCAAAAGAGAAATGATGGACAAAGATATACCAGGAAAACAGTAAGGAAAAGAGAACTGGATCAACTATATAAATATTGAAGATATATGTAGAGACAAAAATATAACAAGAGACAAATAGGTGCATTGTATAATGATAAAAGGGTCAATTCATCAAAAAGATAAAACAAGTTTTACAATATACAAATCTAACAGAAAAGGGTGAAATGCAGGAAGCAAAAAGTAGAACAAAAGAATTTCTCCCTGTAAAGGAAAAAATGTACTATTTACCAATAACATTCAGAGTTTTCAATATCTCACTCTCAATAATGAACAGGAAACCTAGACAGAAAATCAGCAGAGTTATATAAGACTTGAAAAACACTATTATCTAACTTGACCTGACATCTATAAGAGATTCACCCTAACAACATCAGACTATACATTCTTTTTTAAAAATATTTTATTTATTTATTTGACAGATCACAAGTAGGTAGAGAGGCAGGTAGAGAGAGAGGGGGAAGCAGGCTCCCTGATTAGCAGAGAGCCCAATGTGGGGCTTGATCCCAGGACCCTGAGATCATGACCTGAGCTGAAGGCAGTGGCTTAACCCACTGAGCTACCCAGGTGCCCCCAGACTATACATTCTTACATGTACATTAACCATTATCCAAAAGAGACCATAAAACAAATCTTAATAAATATAAAGGGATTGAAATCATACAGACTGTGTTCTCTGACCACAAAGCAGTTAGAAATCAGCAAAAGATGGAAATTTTGGAAACTCAGAAATATTTAGAAATTAAAGAAAACACATTTCTAAATAATCCATATGTCACGGAGAAATCACAATAGAAATTTAGAGTTTGAAATGAGTAAAAATGAAAACACAACATATCAAAATTTATGGGAAGCCATATTTAAAGCCACACAGTTAGCTGTAGATATCTATATTAGTTATCTGTTAATATCTATATTAAAAAAGAGCTGTTTTATTAGTTAGCTGTAAATATTTATATTAAAAAAGAGATATAACTATATTATCTATATCTATATAATATCTATATTATAAAAAATATATATTAAATATCTATATTTTAAAAGATCTCAAATCTATAACCTGACAGTCCACCTCAAGAAACTGAAAAAAGAACAAACTAAAATCAAAGAAAGCAGAAGGAATACAATAATAAAGTTTAGATTGGAAACAAATAAAATAGAGAATAGAAAGATAATGATGAAATCAACTAAACCAAAAGTCAATTTTTTTTGAAAATGTAAGTTTGCAGACTGAGGAATAAAAAAGAAGACTTAAATTGCTAAAATCAGATATTGAAAAGGGACCATTATTACCATCTTCACAGAAATAAGAAAGAATTATGAGGTAAGACCATGAACAACTTATGCCAACAAATTAAGTTAGATGAAGTTGACAAATTTCTATAAAAACATAAATTACTGAAACTGAGTCAAGAATACATTTAAAAATTCACATTTACATGTAATAAATAAATGAGTTAAATGAGTAATTAAAAATCTTCATAAATGGAAAAATCTCAAGCCCAAATCATTTCACTGATAATTATAAAAAATCATTTAAAAAGGAGATGTTACTAATAATCCACAAACCTATAGAAGATATAAGAGGAACAGTCCTCAGCTCATTTTAAGAGACCAGCATTATCATAGAAAAACAAAAGACATCACAGGAAAAGAAATTGCAGGAGTGATGTCAACAAAATGACCAAGACATCCCTTGTGCATATCCCCTCCTCAGCAATAATTTGACGTCCATCCCACAGACAAAAGTGCCGCTGTGGGAGCTTTGGGTTTGAAGTAGGAGATTGTGAGACCCCAGTGCTATCCAAACCCAAGAATATCTGTTTCGAAAAGGCAGGCTCACAACCAGTTGGCTGATCTGATGAACCTGGTCCTAGTTATAGAAATGAAAACAGCTCCATATCCCTGAGAACTCAGTTATAGCCCTGTATGGCTTTGAGTATATCACTAGTACCATATACCAAAGGATATAGGAGGGATCATACCCACCCATGCTCTGGGTAATAGACATATAGACTTTAGTCCTGCCTCTGGAATCTGAAGTGTCCCGTGACATGGCTCCGTGTCCTCTCAGCCACAGTCTGGGAACCCCTGGAGATAAGCTTTCCAAACTCAGTCAGACTATAGATTCTGAATGTGCCCTGTAACTGAGCTCCAGCTCATCTCAGCTACAGTCTGTGAATAGTCTTGCTGGCACAGGGACTCTGCAGGAAACACTCCCATCTGCACTCCCTGAGATCCTGAAAGGGCCTATAATTTACTCCAACTTATCCATAGCAACAGTCAGCCATCTGCCAATAGTTCTGAGATCCCAAGGTCCCAGCTGAAAACACTCCTGTCTGTGCCCATATATATCTTAAAAGGGCTCTATACTTGGTTCCAAACCTTTATAGCCACAGTCCATGAGAAGTTCTGCTGGGGTAGGGATCATGCAGGAAACACATACACTTGTATCTCTGGAGATCCTGAAATGTCCCTAACCTTAGCTTCAGCCCTTCTGAACATAGGGACCAGTCTAGCCCACTCAGGAACCTGGTGGGAGACAAACCCTTTTGTGCCTGCAAGAGCCAGGTCCACATCCTTCAGACTTGGGTGTGGAACCTGAAACAACCTGGGACTTTGGTTCAAGACACGCTCGGCCACTGTCCAGAGCCAGTCATTCCTACCCAGGGAACTATTCAGTAACCAGGAAGGAGCCATCCCAGGAACCTGGAGGGAGCAACACATGTCATGCACATGATAATAGGCCCACTGGAAAGGACTCAACTGTAGACTCTGGAATGAACATTTGTTCCAGAACCAAATTACTGAATAAGGTACTGGAAGCAGTCTATCCACTAAGGGATCAGATCAGATCCACACCTACCCAAGCCCATAGTCACAAGTCCACCAACTATGGATGCCACTGCAGACCCAGCAACAGCCTTAAACCTGGCCCCAACCCAGCACAACTGTGATTTCAGAGGTAAAGCACAGGAAGTAAGTAAGGAAACGGCAGGATACTGTCTATACCTGCTGAAACCAGTATGCAAATACTTTAGGCACCAATGCAAGGCTGCATGTATCATGAAAATTCAGGTAACTATGACACCACCAAAGGAAACTGCTAAAATTTCAGCAACTGATTCCAAAGAAATGGAGATCTGCAATTTGTATGACAAAAATTTCATCTTACAAAACTGAATGAAATGCAGGGGAACACAGAGAGACAACAAGAGGATAGTAGGAAAACTATGCATGAACAAAATGAGAAGTTTAGTAAAGAAATAGAACCATTAAAAAAGCAACCAAAAAAAAAAAAAAAAAGATCCTGGGGCTGAAGAATACGAAGACAAAACTAGAAAAATCAATAGAGAATTTCAATAAGATTTGATTATGCAGAAGAAAGAGAGCTTCAACAACAAACTTAGTGATGCAGAAGAAGAAGAGACTTGAAGATTGTTTAAAATTTGCCAGTTAGAGGAAAAACAACAACAAAAAGAACAGTGAAGAAAGCCTACATGCATTATGGAACAGCATCAAGAGACTGATCATTGGCATCCTGGAAGGCCAAAAAGAAACGACAGAAAGGGGAAAATTTCTTTTGCCAAATCTTGGGAAAGATGGACATTCAGGTACAGGAAGCTCAAAGGACTCCAAGAAAGATCAACCCAAAGATTACTCTGAGACACATTATAATCAAAATGTTAAAAGTCAAAAAGAAGGATTTTTTCAAAGATTTATTTATTTGAGAGAGAAAGAGAGAGAGAGAGAGAGAGAGAGAGAGAGAGAAAGCAAGTGGGGGAAGGGGTAGAGGAAGAGGGAGATAGAGAAGCAGACTCCCAGCTGAGTGCAAAGCCTGACATGGGTCTTGATCTCACACCCTGAGGTCATAACCTGAGCCAAAACTAAGAGTCAGATACTCAAGTGACTGCCACCCAGGCAACCCACAAAGAAAAGGAATTTTGAAAGCAGCAAGTATCATCGCAAATTAGGGAAACACTATAAGACTATTAGTGGATTTCTCTGCAGAAACTTTGCAGACAAGGAGGGAGTATAATGATATGGTCAAAGTGTTGAAAGATACCCAACAAATTTTCCATCAGAAAAGACTAAGGGAAAAAGACATTCCCAGGCAAACAAAAGCCAAGGGAGATCACCACCACTAGACTTGTCTTACAAGAAATGGTAAAGGGAGTTCTTCAAGTCAAAATTCAAATCAAAATTTCAAAATATGAAAATATACAAAAGTGTAAAATTCATCAGCAATGGTAAATAGATGTCAAATTCAGAATACTTTAATATTGTAAGGGTGATGTGTAAATCACTTCTATCTCTAGTACACAAGCTAAAAAGTATTAAAAATAGTTATAGCGTAATAACTTGTTAACAGATGGACAATATAAAAAGATGTAAAGTTTGGGGTGCCTGGGTGACTCAGTGGGTTAAGCTTCTGCCTTCAGCTCAGGTCATGATCTCAGGGTCCTGGGATCGAGTCCCACATCGGGCTCTCTGCTCGGCAGGGAGCCTGCTTCCTCCTCCTCCTCTCTCTCTCTGCCTGCCTCTCTGCCTACTTGTGATCTCTCTCTGTCAAATAAATCAGTAAAATCTTTTAAAAAAGGTGTAAAGTTTGACATCAAAGTCTTAAAATGTAAGAAGAGGAGAAGTGCAAGTGTAGTTTTTGTGTGCAATTGAAGGTAAGTTGTTATCAGCTTAAAATAGACTCTGTGAATATGTTTCATGTAAGCCACATGGTAATCACAAAGAAAAAAAGCCTATATTGGTTACCTAAAATATAAAGAGAAAGGAATTAAAGCATACCCACAAACAAAAATAAATTACAAAGGAAGACAATAAGAGTAGAAGAAGGAATAAAGGAACTAAAAAAAAAAAAGTAGAAGAAATTAACAAGGGGTCCCCAACCATGGTGGCAATGTAGGAAGATTCTGAATAACCTCCCTCATGGAACACACCAAATTACACCTTTCAATAGAACAGTTCATCCTGAAGAAGAACAGAGGACTGACTGAATATCTACTGAACAACCAAAGATAAAGAGAATGACAAGAGAACAGCATGAGAGAGGGAGACATGGTGACAAAGGTAACTACCCCCCAAAGCTGTGAATGGCAGTGAGGAGGGATAGTACTCTAACAGTCGGACCACAATAACACTGGAGAACTCCAGGTATTAATGTCAACACAGACTCTGTGTCCAACAGTTCTTAACATATTTGAGGACTCCTCTTTCCTCAGTGGTCAAGTAACTGAATAAATAACCATAAGTCCATTTAGAAAAACTGAAATAGTCGTTACTGTACACAGTTAGCATGTTGTTTTAGAGACTTGGCCTCCTCTTTAGTCAGTAGATTTAAGGATCTAAAAACTAGCTTAGGTCTGGAAATTGGACAAGAGTTTGTGCCTTTTTTTTACTTGAGTTATTGCCCTCAACCTCTAGGTTATCCATACTTGATTTTTATTTCCTGCGGACACAAATTTAGTATCTTTGTCAGCTGTTCATCTATTTTCCCACCAGGGCATCATGTTCTGTTAATGATCTCCATAACTCTTTATATATTAGACTTCTCTGGATGTCCTTGTGACCTTGACTATCATTATAGTAATATGAACCCTTGGCTTCTGGTAGTTAAGAGCTGTCACCCTGCCTCTGTTGTTTCAGAGTCCTATGTTCCCACTGTTATCCACAAGCCAAACTCTTTAACAGAATCTCCTATAGCTATTGATGGCCTATAAAGGAGAGTCACTACTAAACTTATTACTAATTCCAGTGTCTCCGTTGGCAGTATATTCTTTATAGCTTTGGTAAATGGTATTTCCTCTGGTCTTTTGCATGGAATGTAATCTTTGAAAAGGGCTTCTGTCCATACATAGTATATCTGGTCCAGCCTGTCCTTATCCCTGAGCCCATTAATCATTTCCTTCATCATATCCCACAACAATTATGATATTTCAGTTTACTTAGCATAAGTCATTGTGTTTTCCGTGATTCTTGGACTCTTTCTACTAATGGATTTGTACTATTTACTTTTATCATTACCAGTGTATTAAGTTTCATATCTTAGAAGAGCACTTAAATGTCAACTCTTGGTTATATAATTTTAAGTTATTGCTCCCTGATCAGGAACCCTAGATTATAAAATATAGTTCCATTCATACTCCCCCAACTCCTTTCAGTATATAGACTAGATTTTACAATTTCTTTGCTATATATCTCATCTCCTTTCAAATAAACTAGATTATTCCCTAAATGGGTTGTGCTATCACTTAACTCTGGATGTAAGTCTAGTGATCAGGAGAGAATGTGGCCTATCCCATGGCTTAGAGTCTCAGTAATGCCTTAATTGGAGCTTCACTGCCTTTGAGGTTCAGCTACTTTAAATCCTAGGCTTGTTAGGCTTGGCTTTCTCTTCCCTGTTACTCTAACAGATGAAAGTTTCTTTGTATTATACTAAAGATGCCTTCTGGTCCTCACATTTGGCTTTAACTTGCCTGTTACTTACTCTCAACTGTTTATTATTTTTCTAGTGATTATTGATGATGCTATAATAGCTATCTAATCCCATTATTGTTAAAATTACTTTATTAGGGGCACCTGGGTGGCTTAGTCAGTTAAGCATCTGACTCTTGATTTTGGCTCTGGTCATGATCTCATGGGTCATGGTATTGAGCCCCACGTCGGGCTCCACACTCACTCCAGAGTCTCCTTGTGATTCTTTTCTCCCTCTGCCCTTCCCCCCACTTGTGTGCTCTGTTTCTCTCTCAATCAAATGAATAAAACTTTAAAAATATTACTATTTTAATCCATAAATCCTAAACAACTGGTATACCTTTTACTGCATTCCCTTCCATTCTAATTCCCCACCAATGAAAGTTTTATTAACGATACCACAACTTTGTTCCAGAAGCCGTCTGTGCTCTACCGACACCAGTGATAAAATTCTCATTGTAAGCTGAGTGGTCAATGATCCAGCTCCAAATGCCTTTCTTAAAGAAATCAGAGCACTCCTCTTCTAGTTCCAACAGTCACAGATTGGGTTCATTGAAAGCAGAAGTGAGATTAAGTTGAAGATAAAAGATATTTATCATGCATCATTCTCTGTGAAGAGAGGAGGAAGGAAGTGGGATTGGGCATAGGGATGTTTAACTGTGGTGTAGTTCCAACATAGCCTTAGACAACCCATCAGGGAGCTCTGGAGCAAATACTGTCCTTGACAGTGCCCCCATTTGGGTCCAGATAATCAGACCTTTATACCTCTACCTCGCTCAGTCATCAGATGTGGACTACCAGGGTAAGGGTGTAACCTTTGAGAATGGTGGCTTTCTGTAGCTGAGCCAGACTCTGAAGGAGTAGTTATGTGGAAACTGTCTACTGACAACATTCCCCACAGCCGACATCAAGTCCTTCCTTGAAAGGGGACCTGTGACACACATATCTATGTCTACCACATCAAGTCTCACCAGACATGCCTTCTAAAGATTTCTTGCCCCTGTGTACCTCTCTGCATCTCCTCTATCACCACCCTTTCCCAAGTCACCATCATTTGTCTCCTGAATAATTACAATAATCCTCTAACTCATCTTCCTGAATCCAGTGTTGCATTCCACCAATCCATTCTTCACACAGAAACCAGAGAGATTTTCCAACAATATAAAACTAACAATGGTATTTCTGTGCCTGCCCATTGATTTCAGGATGAAGCCTCAAACCATTAACCTGTCTAATATGGTTTCTGAATGAGCATGCCTAGCCTATGTCTCTCATGTCGTCTGTCACATGAGAGTATGTTCTCCATGCTCCAAACAAGCTGGAAGTATTGCTTTTTGTTCCCGCTCCAATAGACCCAGCTCTTTCTTGACCCAAAGACTTTTAAAGATACATGCTTTTAGCTTGAGGGCCACCTGCCAACTTCTGCTCCCATTGCCATTGACTCAAACAAGTTCTCCTTGATTCTCCTATACTAGATCAAGACCTTGTGATATTCTTTCATAGCTCTCTGTACTTCTACCATGTATGTTAATCTCAATTTTAACCAGTCATTATGACTGGTTTAGTGTCTACTTTCCTAGATAGATTAAAGACTCAATGAAAGCAGAGATTCTGTCTGCCTTCTTATTTCTGTGTTTGCAAGCTTCCTCTTACTATATTTGCCTCATTTATTGACATAGAGATTCTTAGCACTTTCCTTTGAACCTTTAATCTTGGTTTTTGTCCTCATGTAGTTTAATTCAGGCCTTCTTCTATGCTGCTCTGTGGTTCCTGAATAAAAATCAAAATTACCATTATCATTATTATTATAAAAGAGATCACCAATAGTGATTTAATATCCAAACTGAAAATTCCATACCCTTATCAGAACAATGACCAAAAAAAAATTGCAAAAGTCAAAACAGCCCACTCTCACCTTGTTCTGACTCTATGCAAATTAATTCTCAATATCTTTTCCAATTAAGCAAAAACAGAAACATAGAAAATTACCCACAGCCATTCTGTTATTTCTCAAATAGTAGTACTACTGCAATTTATATCCAAATACCTAAATGTAGAAAACACAATTTTTGCAACTGCCTAATTTTATATGGTGTGATGCTTGTACCCACAACTCACCAGGAAATGCATAAAATTTCATGGTGATAATAATATTCAGTGAAAAACTAATAAAACTAACAAGAGTGCCTAAATGCAGGTTTCTTCTCACTTGAGTTGAGCAACTTCTTCACTGTGGCAATTTTGCAGCTCTCCATAGTTGCTCACAGATTTTCTCTCTTCTGGAAAATCCTCTATGGAAAAAAAGGAATTCCCATGAGCAATCAGCTCCCAAGTTTTGTAAATATCAAGAGATAAGATACTCTTGTTGGTCTTCAGCCAAGTCTGGGTCCAGCAAACCTCCAGCCTACATCTACCCGTTCCTGTGAAGGGGGAAGGATTAATGGTGGTGACAAATCATCCCATTCCTCATCCACAAGTGTTACAGGGACAGGAGAACTTTAACTGCTTGTGAAAAAGAAAGGAAAGAATTGCCTAATAAAGCATGAAATCTCTTTAAAATGGTATAAAACAAAATTTCAGGTTTTCTATCATCTTGAATTACCACTTCAAAGTGAAAGTGACCATCATTTCTGCAAAGCATATATATGCACAAATTTAAAATAATATCTCCGACAGGAAAGTTGATACCCAGGATCTATAATGAACTCCTCAAACTCCACACACACGAAACAGGCAAACATATCAAAAAATGGGCAGAAGATATGAACAGACACTTCTCCAATCAAGACATACAAATGGCTATCAGACACATGAAAAAATGTTCATCATCACTAGCCCTCAGGGAGATTCAAATTAAAACCACATAGAGATATCAACTTACACCAGTTAGAATGGCCAAAACTAGCAAGACAGGAAACAACATGTGTTGGAGGGAATGTGGAGAAAGGGGAACCCTCTTACACTGTTGGTGGGAATGCAAGTTGGTGCAGCCTCTTTGGAGAACAGTGTGGAGATTCCTCAAGAAATTAGACATAGAGCTTCCCTATGACCCTGCAATTGCACTACTGGATATTTACCCCAAAGATACAGATGTCGTGAAAAGAAGGGCCATCTGTACCCCAATGTTTGTAGCAGCAATGGCCACGGTCGCCAAACTATGGAAAGAACCAAAATGCCCTTCAACGGACGAATGGATAAGGAAGATGTGGTCCATATACACTATGGAATATTATGCCTCCATCAGAAAGGATGAATACCCAACTTTTGTATCAACATGGATGGGACTGGAAGAGATTATGCTGAGTGAAATAAGTCAAGCAGAGAGACTCAATTATCATATGGTTTCACTTATTTGTGGAGCATAACAAATAGCGTGGAGGACAAGGGGTGTTAGAGAGGAGAAGGGAGTTAGGGTAAATTGGAAGGAGAGGTGAATCATGAGAGACTATGGACTCTGAAAAACAATATGAGGGGTTTAAAGTGGCAGGGGTGTGGGAGGTTGGGGTACGAGGTGGGCACGGATTGCTTGGAGCACTGGGTGTGGTGAAAAAATAATGAATACTGGTTTTCTGAAAATAAATAAATAAATTTAATTTTAAAAAATAAATATTACTATATAAACTAAATTTGCAAAAAATATTATATTATGCTAGTCACCTTACAGTACTTCATTAGTTTTTGATGTAGTGTTCTGTGATTCATTGTTTACGTATAACACTCAGTGCATAGAGCTTTAAAAGTCAACAGGCTTGGCTGGCATAGACTCTAGAGGGCACTGTATAGATCCTGAAGAGAAAGCAGGCAAACCACCCAAGAGACAGACAGTGTGGAAACAGGAATCTGAAGAGCACCTGGGGGCACAGTTGGGGAGATTATTTACTATTCTTGGATGAGTCTCATAGAGGCAGGATACATGGAAACACCTTTTCAGGAACAAAGGGGTTGGTAGTGCCATTTCCATCCCCCACCCCTCAGCATAAACATAGAGCTATCTGTGGGTAAATAGCACAATCCTGACACTGGCTGCCTCACTTGCTTACACCAAGCCCCACATCCTGTGATCTGGTGGGACTGACCTTCTCAGTCAAGCTTGTTTTGACCCAGCAGAGCAGCCCCCACCCAGAAGACTAGCAGAAACCCTTGTTCACACCATGTCTACAGGCCAGAGAATTCTACAGGGACTCAGTTCTGGTGGAGGTGGTGACAGGTCTTATTTCATAAGCAGACCAAGAGCACATCTAGTTAAAACTTACCACATTCAGGCCAGGGACCAAACACTGCCCAAAGCAGACAAGGAGAGCCTCTGTAGATAACTAGCCTAAAGGATAGAACAACCAAAACACAACAGCAGAAAACACACGGCACATACCTGAGGTATTCCCTGAAACACCAGGAACTGGTACTCCATGACCTTTTCTTCCTAAGGCTATTACTTTCAGGAGCAGGAGACATAACTCGATTTTTCTTACAAGCAGAAAAAGGCAGAGATGAACAAGATAAGGCCACATCCAAAGATCTAAAAGCAACCTACTGAATTGGAGAAGATATTTGCAAATAGCAAATCTGATAAATGGTTAGTATCCAAAATACATAAAGAATTTATACAACTCAATACCAAAAAAATAAATAATCCAGTTAAATATGGGCAGAAGATATGAGCAGACATTTCACCAAAAGATATATACAGATGGCAAACAGACACATGAAAAAATTTGAAAAGGTGTTCAGCATCACTCATCATCAGGGAAATGCATATCAAAACCACAGTGAGATATCCCTTTACATCTGTCAAGATGGATAAAACAAAAAACACAAGAAACAGGTGTTGACAAGGATGTGGAGAAAAAGGAAACTTTTGCACTGTGGGTTGGAAGGCAATCTGGTGCAGCCACTATGGAAAACAGTTTGGAAGTTCCTCAGAAAGTTTAAAAGAGAATTACCCTGTGTTCCAGTAATTACACTACTGAGTGTCCCCAAAATACAAAAATACTAATTCAAGGGGATACATACGCCCTTATGTTTATAGAAGCATTATTTATAATAGCCAAATTATGTAAACAGTCTAAGTGTCCATCAATTGATGAATAGATAAAGAAGAAGTGGTACACACACACAGGAATATTACTAGGCCATGAAAAAGAATGAAATCCTGCCATTTATAGCAACATGGAATGAGACAGAGTGTATTTTGCTAAATGAAATAAGTCAGTCAGAAAAATAATACCATATGATTTCACTCATGTGGAATTTAAGAAACAAAACAAATAATCAAAGGAAAAACTATAGAGAACAAACTGATGGTTACCAGAAGGGGAGGTGGGTGTGGGGATGAGTGAAATCGGTGATGGGGATTAAGTGTTCATCATGATGAACACTGGGGGATATGTGGAATGACTGAATCACTATATTGTATGCATGAAACTAACATAACACTCTATGTTGACCACATTGGAATTGAAATTTTAAAAAATCAAAATTAAAAAAAAAATCCATTTGTTGTCTCAGTTTTCATGGTCAGAATTCTAGGAACAGCATGGCTTAACTGGGTCCTCTGTGTAGGGTCTCACAAGGCAATCAAAGTGCAGGCAGAACTGCATTCCTTTCTGGAGGCTTCGAGGAAGAATTGGCTTCCAAGCTCATTCACATTGCTGGCAGAATCTAATTTCTGTGGTTGCAGGATGGTGGTTTCCATTTCTTACTAGCTGTCATCCAGTGTCCTTTCTCCAAGGAAATTCAGAGTGCCTGCATTTCTTCATACATGGCACCTCCATCTTCAAAACAGTACTGAACTGCCAAGTCCTCATGCTTCAAATGTTTGATTTCTTTTTCTGTTCTTTCTGTTATTAAGGACTTATGTGATTATATTAGGTCCACCAGCAAAATCCAGAAACTCAGTTCTTCTGCTGATTAGTAACATTAATTACATCTGCAAAGCCTTTTGTGTCATATAATTAACATGTTCATGGGAGTAAAGAAAAACTCTATTTATCTCATAAAGAAATAAAGTATAACAGTATAAGAGGCCTGGCTCTTCATTATGGATTAGTGTTTGGTGGTAGGGCTGGGAATTCTGCAACTACACAGTATCCTTGCACCTATAATATATGTCATCCCATTTTGTCACTCCTTTTTTTCCCTTTTTTTAAAAATTAAATTCAATTAGCCAACATATAGAACATCATTAGTTTCAGATGTAGTGTTCCATAATTTATCAGTTGCATATAACATCCAGTGCTCATCAAATCACATGCCTTCCCCAATGTCCATCACCTTTGTCACTCCCTTGCTTAAGACTATTCAATTGTTCCCCTTACTTTCACAATCTGGGAAATGTTAAGATCCATGTTTGTGAATTGAAGCTTAGCAGGGGATCTGAATGTCACTTCATCCCAGGTGCCCAAGATGGTTTACTGAGCCTGCAGCAGGTTGTAGGGCTTGAATTTTTCAAGCTATTTCCTAGAAAGGATAATTTCTAGCAGAGTCTTATGGAAACAAGCAGCCTCAGAAAGGCCCCAGTTGTTCACAGGCTCTTGGAGGAGAACAGGAGAGCTAGCTCCCAGATGCCTGGTTAACAGGCAATAAATTTCCTCCCTTGGCCACTATCAGACCCATCCAGAGGGAGAGAAGGGCAAACCCATCTGTCTGCTGATCTTTTCAAGGTTAGGGGTTAGCATTTCCAGGAACCTAGTCCTCCAGGTCAAAATGATTCCTGCTTTCCCATAAGAGAACAATATAAATCAGGTCTATAGATAATGAAGCAAGTCTTTCACGTCTTTTTCAATGACTGGTGAAGAGATTGACCTGAATATCAGGGGAGAGTCTATGTCCTATCAGGAGCTTTATGGGGTTGACAGAGCAGAGGCTGCCTTCAAGTTCCAGGTTCAGCACTGTGCAGGAATGAGCTGAGATTTGCAATGTAGCCAAAGCCATTCCTGGCCACAACTGAGCAGAGGCAACACAGAAGGCTCTGTTTTGGTGGGTAGGGTCTGATTGGAGAAGATTTTATAGAGACAATGTAGAATGTTCCTAAGATGGTAGGGGCCTAATTCAGACCTTCTTTCAGGCATAGGATAGGATATAACTCTATATAAGGAAAATTTTTAAAAAGCATGTTTATATGTGTCTGTACTTACACATATAAATATTTAGCTTTGCAGGGGCATAGGCTGGAGTGTTCATAGGAGTCACCAATTGCAGTGGTATTGGGGGGTCAGGAGTCAATGAGGGAGATATTCCTCATTCTAAATTTTGCCATCTAAATTTTTTTAACAGGTGCTTATATTATGGAAGAGAGTGATCATGGAATTAATGTCAGAGCCTAGCAGCCTGTCTCTCAGTTTTGTGTGCTTCCTGATCTGTAGCCATGGCCAGAGCCCTGGCAGTGTCTTCCAGCCTTTGGTAGGCCTCTCAGTCCCAGGCTCAGCAGCCTCTGCTATTTTATTTTTTTTTTTAAGATTTTATTTATTTATCAGAGAGAGTGGGGGGGGGGAGAGCGAGCACAGGCAGACAGGATGGCAGGCAGAGCCTCTGCTATTTTAAACATATTGTTTGCTCCCTCAAATGGAAAATTCTCCAGGGAACCCGCCACACTAACTGAAAATTTAGGGTGATTAGGTGAGATTTCTTCATCCAACAGAAAAGAAAAAACAGACTTCTACTGAGCTCTCATTGTGAGAGTCTAGGAAATCAAAATTACCTTATGGGAAGGCAAGAGTAATATCACCAGGGAGCTGTGTATCGTGCTTCAGGAAGATGTGATGAACAAGTACTAGAATCCCTGGCATTCACACATTGAGTTTCTCACTATGCAGAGTACAAAGCAATCCATGCCTTTCTATAATCTGCTTTTGCCTCCCCACCCCAGCTGCACAGAGGACATTGATCAAAAGCTGATATAGTCCCGGTGTGTGGCAATACCCACCTGTGTTTCTGCTTTCCAAATCTCATCCTCATCTTTTGTTCTCTAGTTCTTCTTTTTGCTGTGCCTCCTAACCTTGTCTGAAAGTTCCAGACTCAAAACCATGTTTTGGTTTGTTGAGCAGAACAGCAAGAACAATAAAGCCCCAAACTGAAGAAATGATATTGGGAATTTTTCCAATACCTTTAATTGGACTAAATCCTACATTGTTTTTCAAACATTTAGCAGCCTATTATGGTTTGTAGAAGAAAATATACAAAAAAATCCAGATGGCTATAAGATGATTTTTATTGTGAAAAATATTATACTATATATATGTATGGGCATATATGTATATGTCAAGAAATAGAACATTAATTACATCCTCCCAGAAACTTTCTGTGTTCCTTTCCCAATCACTGTCTGTCTTCATTTCTAAATTAAGTATAATATTAAATATGTATCCATAAATTGCATAAATTGATATAAAATATGTGTGCACTTAAAATAGTAATTATAAAACATACACTGTTATGTTTTATGTTTATATGTTTTATATGTTATAAAACATACACTTGCATAAACATACCTAACTTAAAGAATAGAACAGTTCATGTAATTTATAAATCTTTAGGATGCCCCTTCTCAAATACATCCCCCACTCTATCAAATCTAAAGTAACTCCTTTCCTGACTTTTAGAAAAATCTTTACCTTGCTTTTATTGATACTTTTACCATCTTCTCTCTCACCCCTAAACACTATAGTTTTGCCTGTTCTTAAACTTTTTAATATGCAATTATACTGCATATTCACTTCTTTTGACTTGCTAATTTTGCTCACTCTAACGAAACTCATTTATCTCAATCCTAGTAGCTGTAAATTTCTTCATTTTTTCATTGATGTACAAATTCCATTCTATGAATATTCCAGCATATATTAACCAGTTCTAATAATAAGGAGCATTTGTGTTATTTCTGGTTTGGGAGTATTATGAACAATGATGTCATGAACAGCAAAAACAAAAACAAGGCGAAACAAAAGAACAAAACAAACCCCAAATCTCTGTCATATTAGAGAAACTGAGAGATATTTGACACTTCAAAAATTCTCAATATTTCCAATGTTTAAAATCACAACGTTACTATTTTCTAAATTTTTCTACACATGGATAACCAAAAGTAAGAGAGTTCTTAACTTTTGAAAAAATGTTGAATGCTCACAGAACAAAGATTTTTCTTACTGATTACTAAGATTGCTTTGTATGGGGGCACCTGGGTGGCTCAGTGGGTTAAGCCACTAGCTTCAGCTCAGGTCATGATCTCAGGGTCCTAGAATCGAGTCCCGCATTGGGCTCTCTGCTCAGCAGGGAGCCTGCTTCTCTCTCTCTCTCTCTCTCTCTCTCTGCCTGGCTCTCTGCCTACTTGTGATCTCTCTCTCTGTCAAATAAATAAAATCTTAAAAAAAAAAAAAGATTGCTTTGTATGATTCCAGCTTGCATGGCCCTCAAATACCATACAAAGTAAGGACTGCCTATACTAGTAAAAATCTTTCTACCTTTTCTTCTTTTTTTGGAACTCTTGACTTACTGCACTACTATATAATATTTAGAATCATCTTGTCAAATATCGTGCAAAATGACTGTTGGAATTTTTTTTAATTTTTTATTTTTTATAAACATATATTTTTATCCCCAGGGGTACAGGTCTGTGAATCACCAGTTTTACACATTCACAGCACACACAAAAGCACATACCCTCCCCAATGTCCATAATCCCACCCCCTTCGCCCAAACCCCCTCCCCCCAGCAACCCTCAGTTTGTTTTGTGAGATTAAGAGTCACTTATGGTTTGTCTCCCTCCCAATCCCATCTTGTTTCATTGATTCTTCTCCTACCCACTTAAGCCCCCATGTTGCATCACCACTTCCTCATATCAGGGAGATCATATGATAGTTGTCTTTCTCTGCTTGACTTATTTCGCTAAGCATGATACGCTCTAGTTCCATCCATGTTGTCACAAATGGCAAGATTTCATTTCTTTTGATGGCTGCATAGTATTCCAGTGTGTATATATACCACATCTTCTTGATCCATTCATCTGTTGATGGACATCTAGGTTCTTTCCATAGTTTGGCTATTGTGGACATTGCTGCTATAAACATTCGGGTGCACGTGCCCCTTTGGATCACTACGTTTGTACCTTTAGGGTAAATACCCAATAGTGCAATTGCTGGGTCATAGGGCAGTTCTATTTTCAACATTTTGAGGAACCTCCATGCTGCTTTGCAGAGTGGCTGCACCAGCTTGCATTCCCACCAACAGTGGAGGAGGGTTCCCCTTTCTCCAAATCATCGCCAGCATCTGTCATTTCCTGACTTGTTGATTTTAACCATTCTGACTGGTGTGAGGTGATACCTCATTGTGGTTTTGATTTGTATTTCCCTGATGCCGAGTGGTGTGGAGGAATTTTTCATGTGTCTGTTGGCCATCTGGAAGTCTTCTTTGCAGAAATGTCTGTTCATGTCCTCTGCCCATTTCTTGATTGGATTATTTGTTCTTTGGGTGTTGAGTTTGCTAAGTTCTTTATAGATTCTGGACACTAGTCCTTTATCTGATATGTCGTTTGCAAATATCTTCTCCCATTCTGTCAGTTGTCTTTTGATTTTGTTAACTGTTTCCTTTGCTGTGCAAAAGCTTTTGATCTTGATGAAATCCCAATAGTTCATTTTTGCCCTTGCTTCCCTTGCCTTTGGCGTTGTTCCTAGGAAGATGTTGCTGCGGCTGAGGTCGAAGAGGTTGCTGCCTGTGTTCTCCTCAAGGATTTTGATGGATTCCTTTCGCACATTGAGGTCCTTCATCCATTTTGAGTCTATTTTTGTGTGTGGTGTAAGGAAATGGTCCAATTTCATTTTTCTGCATGTGGCTGTCCAATTTTCCCAACACCATTTATTGAAGAGGCTGTCTTTTTTCCATTGGACATTCTTTCCCTCTTTGTCGAAGATTAGTTGACCGTAGATTTGAGGGTCTATTTCTGGGCTCTCTATTCTGTTCCATTGATCTATGTGTCTGTTTTTGTGCCAGTACCATGCTGTCTTGATGATGACAACTTTGTAATAGAGCTTGAAGTCCGGAATTCTGATGCCACCAACTTTGGCTTTCTTTTTCAATATCCCTTTGGCTATTCGAGGTCTTTTCTGGTTCCATATAAATTTTAGAATCATTTGTTCCATTTCTTTGAAAACGATGGATGGTACTTTGATAGTAATTGCATTAAATGTGTAGATTGCTTTAGGTAGCATAGACATTTTCACAATATTTATTCTTCTAATCCAGGAGCATGGAACATTTTTCCATTTCTTTGTGTCTTCCTCAATTTCTTTCATGAGTACTTTATAGTTTTCTGAGTATAGATTCTGTGCCTCTTTGGTTAGGTTTATTCCTAGGTATCTTATGGTTTTGGGTGCAATTGTAAATGGGATTGACTCCTTAATTTCTCTTTCTTCTGTCTTGCTGTTGGTGTAGAGAAAGACAACTGATTTCTGTGCATTGATTTTATATCCTGACACTTTACTGAATTCCTGTATAAGTTCTAGCAGTTTTGGAGTGGAGTCTTTTGGGTTTTCCACATATAGTATCATATCATCTGTGAAGAGTGATATTTTGACTTCTTCTTTGCTGATTTGGATGCCTTCAATTTCCTCTTGTTGTCTGATTGCTGAGGCTAGGACCTCTAGTACTATGTTGAATAGCAGTGGTGATAATGGGCATCCCTGCCGTGTTCCTGACCTTAGCGGAAAACCTTTCAGTTTTTCTCCATTGAGAATGATATTTGTGATGGGTTTTTCATAGATGGCTTTGATGATATTGAGGTATGTGCCCTCTATCCCTACATTTTGAAGAGTTTTGATCAGGAAGAGATGCTGTACTTTGTCAAATGCTTTTTCAGCATCTATTGAGACTATTATATGGTTCTTGTTCTTTCTTTTATTGATGTGTTGTATCACATTGACTGATTTGCAGATATTGAACCAACCTTGCATTCCTGGAATAAATCCCACTTGGTCGTGGTGAATAATCCTTTCAATGTACTGTTGAATCCTATTGGCTAGTATTTTGTTGAGTCTTTTCGCATCTGTGTTCATCAAGGATATTGGTCTATAGCACTCTTTTTGGATGGGATCCTTGTCTGGTTTTGGGATCAAGGTGATGCTGGCCTCATAAAATGAGTTTGGAAGTTTTCCTTCCATTTCTATTTTTTGGAACAGTTTCAGGAGAATAGGAATTACTTCTTCTTTAAATGTTTGGTAGAATTCCCCTGGGAAGCCGTCTGGCCCTGGGATTTTGTTTGTTTGGAGATTTTTAATGACGGTTTCAATCTCCTTACTGGTTATGGGTCTGTTCAGGCTTTCTATTTCTTCCTGGTTCAGTTGTGGTAGTTTATATGTTTCTAGGAATGCATCCATTACTTCCAGATTGTCAAATTTATTGGTGTAGAGTTGCTCATAGTATGTTGTTATAATAGTTTGTATTTCTTTGGTGTTAGTTGTGATCTCTCCTCTTTCATTCATGATTTTATTTATTTGGGTCCTTTCTCTTTTCTTTTTGATAAGTCGGGTTAGGGGTTTATCAATTTTATTAATTCTTTCGAAGAACCAGCTCCTAGTTTCATTGATTTGTTCCATTGTTTTTTTTGGTTTCTATTTCATTGATTTCTGCTCTGATCTTTATGATTTCTCTTCTCCTGCTGGGCTTAGGGTTTCTTTCTTGTTCTTTCTCCAGCTCCTTTAGGTGTAGGGTTAGGTTGTGTACCTGAGACCTTTCTTGTTTCTTGAGAAAGTCTTATACCGCTATATATTTTCCTCTCAGTACTGCCTTTGTTGTGTCCCACAGATTTTGAACCGTTGTATTTTCATTATCATTTGTTTCCATGATTTTTTTCAATTCTTCTTTAATTTCCCGGTTGACCCATTCATTCTTTAGAAGGATGGTGTTTAGTCTCCATGTATTTGGGTTCTTTCCAGACTTCCTTTTGTGGTTGAGTTCTAGCTTTAGAGCATTGTTGTCTGAAAATATGCTGGGAATGATCCCAATCTTTTGATACCGGTTGAGTCCTGATTTAGGACTGAGGATGTGATCTATTCTGGAGAATGTTCCATGTGCACTAGAGAAGAATGTGTATTCTGTTGCTTTGGGATGCAATGTTCTGAATAGATCTGTGATGTCCATCTGGTCCAGTGTGTCGTTTAAGGCCTTTTTATCCTTGCTGATCTTTTGTTTGGATGATCTGTCCATTTCAGTGAGTGGAGTGTTAAAGTCCCCTACTATTATGGTATTATTGTTGATGTGTTTCTTTGATTTTGTTATTAATTGGTTTATATAGTTGTCTGCTCCCACGTTGGGGGCATAGATATTTAAAATTGTTAGATCTTCTTGTTGGACAGACCTTTTGAGTATGATATAGTGTCCTTCCTCACATCTTATTATAGTCTTTGGCTTAAAATCTAATTGATCTGAGATAAGGATTGCCACTCCTGCTTTCTTCTGATATCCATTAGCATGGTAAATTCTTTTCCACTCCCTCACTTTAAATCTGGAGGTGTCTTCGGGCTTAAAATGAGTTTCTTGGAGGCAACATATAGATGGGTTTTGGTTTTTTATCCATTCTGATACCCTGTGTCTTTTGACAGGGGCATTTAGCCCATTAACATTCAGGGTAACTATTGAGAGATATGAATTTAGTGCCATTGTATTGCCTGTAAGGTGACTGTTCCTGTATATGGTCTCTGTTCCTTTCTGATCTACCACTTGTAGGCTCTCTCTTTGCTTAGAGGACCCCTTTCAATATTTCCTGTAGAGCTGGTTTGGTGTTTGCAAATTCTTTCAGTTTTTGTTTGTCCTGGAAGCTTTTAATCTCTCCTTCTATTTTCAATGATAGCCTAGCTGGATATAGTATTCTTGGCTGCATGTTTTTCTCGTTTAGTGCTCTGAAAATATCATGCCAGCTCTTTCTGGCCTGCCAGGTCTCTGTGGATAAGTCAGCTGCCAGTCTAATATTTTACCATTGTATGTTACAGACTTCTTTTCCCAGGCTGCTTTCAGGATTTTCTCTTTGTCACTGAGACTTGTAAATTTTACTATTAGGGTACGGGGTGTGGGCCTATTCGTATTGATTTTGAGGGGCATTCTCTGAACCTCCTGAATTTTGATGCTCATTCCCTTTGCCATATTGGGGAAATTCTCCCCAATAATTCTCTCCAGTATACCTTCTGCTCCCCTCTCTCTTTCTTCTTCTTCTGGAATCCCAATTATTCTAATGTTGTTTCGTCTTATGGTGTCACTTATCTCTCGAATTCTCCCCTCGTGGTCCAGTAGCTGTTTGTCCCTCCTTTGCTCAGCTTCTTTATTCTGTGTCATTTGGTCTTCTAGATCACTAATTCTTTCTTCTGCCTCATTTATCCTAGCAGTGAGAGCCTCCATTTTTGTTTGCACCTCATTAATAGCTTTTTTGATTTCAACTTGGTTAGATTTTAGTTCTTTTATTTCTCCAGAAAGGGCTTTTATATCTCTCGAGAGGGTTTCTCTAATATCTTCCATGCCTTTTTCGAGCCCAGCTAGAACCTTGAGAATTGTCATTCTGAACTCTAGATCTGACATATTACCAATGTCTGTATTGATTAGGTCCCTAGCCTTCGGTACTGCCTCTTGTTCTTTTTTTTGTGTGTGTGTTGAATTTTTCCGTCTTGTCATTTTGTCCAGATAAGAGTATATGAAGGAGCAAGTAAAATACTCAAAGGGTGGCAACAACCCTAGGAAAATATGCTTTAACCAAATTTGAAAAGATCCCAAATCGTGAGGGGGGAGAAAGGGGATAAAAAGAGGTTCAAAAAGGAAGAAAGAAAAATAAAGAAGAAAAAAAAGAAAGGAAAAGAATTAAAAAAAAACAAATAAGAAAAATATTAAAAAGAAAAAATATATATATTAGATAAACTAGTTAAAAAACGTTAAAAAAGAAAAAGGTAAAAGTTAAAAAAAAATTTAACCAGAAGGCGAGAAAAAAAAACAAAAAATGAAAAAGAAAAAAATTTAAATTAACTGCAAGACTAAAAAAATAATCACAGGGAAAAAGCCATGAGTTCCGTGCTTTGCTTTCTCCTCCTCTGGAATTCTGCTGCTCTCCTTGGTATTGAAACCGCACTCCTTGGTATGTGAACTTGGTCTCGGCTGGATTTCTTGTTGATCTTCTGGGGGAGGGGCCTGTTGTAGTGATTCTCAAGTGTCTTTGCCCCAGGCGGAATTGCACCGCCCTTATCAGGGACCGGGCTGAGTAATCCGCTCGGGTTTGCTTTCAGGAGCTTTTGTTCCCTGAGTACTTTCCGTAGATTTCCGGAGGACGGGGAATCCAAATGGCGGCCTCCTGGTCTCCAGCCTGGAAGAGCGAAGAGCAGGGCCCCACTCCTCAGTTGGCCCTCAGAGAACAGTGCCCAGTTACTCCCGTCCACCTGACCTCCGGCCGCGCTCCGAGTTCACCGAGCCTGCGACCGGTTCAAGGTAACACTGAGCTGTGAGCTTACTGTCAGCTCTGTCTCTGTAGCCGGCTTTCCCGTTCCAATACCCACAAGCTCTGCGACACTCAGACACCCCCGATCCTTCTGTGACCCTGCGGGACCTGAGGCCACGCTGACCCTGCGTGGGCTTCGCCCCGGTTTAGCCTCTGGAGCGATGTACCTCAGCAGAACAGACTTTTTTTTTTTTTTTTTTTAAAGATTTTATTTATTTATTTGTCAGAGAGAAAGCGAGCGAGATCGAGCACAAGCAGACAGAGTGGAAGGCAGAGTCAGAGGGAGAAGCAGGCTCCCTGCGGAGCAAGGAGCCCGATGCGGGACTCGATCCCAGGACGCTGGGATCATGACCCGAGCCGAAGGCAGCTGCTCAACCAACTGAGCCACCCAGGCGTCCCAGCAGAACAGACTTTTAAAAGTCCTGATTTTGTGCTCTGTTGCTCAGCCGCTTGCCGGGAGCTGGCCCCTCCCCCCCAGGGTCTATCTTCCCGTTGCTTTGGATTCACTTCCCTGCTGGTCCTACCTTTCAGAAAGTGGTTGTTTTTCTGTTTCCAGAATTGTTGTTGTTCTTCTCTTCGATCTGCTGATGGATTTTCAGGTGTTTGCAATCTTTAGATAAGCTATCTAGCTGATCTCCGGCTAGCTGAAGTTGTCTCAGCCTGCTACTTCTCCGCCATCTTGACTCCTCCCCCAAAAACATCAAGAAGAGGGGGATTCTTGTTAAACAGACTTAGAATTCTTGTTGAAGGCACACCTTCCTGAAGAAAACCACAATGCAACGATGGTGTGACCAGAAGTCAACATACACATTTTAAACAATATTTATTCTTTCAATCCATGAGAATGGAATGTTTTTCCATTTCTTTATGTCTTTCTCAATTTCTTAACAAATGTCCTGTAGTTTTTAGAGAACAGATCCTTTACCTTTTTGGTTAAGGTATTCCTAGTAATCTTATGGGTTTTGGTGCAATTGTAAATGGGATCAATTCCTTATTTTCTCCTTCTTCCATCTCTTTGTGAGTGTATAGAAATACAACTGATTTCTTTGCATTGATTTTATACCCTGCCACATTACTAAATTGCTGTCTGTGTTCTAGGAATTTTGGAGCGGAGTCTTTTGGGTTTTCTAGATACAGTATCATGTCATCTGCAAAGAGTGAGAGTTTGACTTCTTCTTTGTCAATTTGAATGCCTTTTATTTCTTTCTTGTTGTCTGATTGCTGAGGCTAGGCCTTCTAGTACTAGGTTGAACAACAGCACTGAGAGTGGTCATCCCTGTTGTGTTCCTGTCCTTGGGGGAAAAGCTCTCAGTTTTTCCCCAGTGATGATGATATTGACTGTGGGCTTTTCATAGATGACTTTTATGGTATTGATATATGTTCCCTCTATCCCTACACTGTAGAGTGTTTTTTCAAGAAAGGGTGCTGTATTTTATTTTATATAATACTTTTTGTGCATCTGTTGAGAGGAGCAAATGGTTCTTGTGCTTTCTTTTATTAATGGAGTGTATCACCACCCTTGCAGCCCAAGAATAAATCCCACTTGGTCATGGTGAATAATTCTTTTAATGTACTATTGAATACTATTGGATAGTATCTTGGTGAGAACTTTGGCATCCATGTTTCTCAGGGATATTGGTCTGTAATTCTCCTTTTTGGTGGGCTCTTTGTCAGGTTTTGGGATCAAGGTAATGCTGGCCTCAGAGAACAAGTTTGGAAGTTTTCTTTCCTTTTCTGTTTTGAAACAGCTTCAAAAGAATAGGTATTAGTTCTTCTTTAAATGTTTGGTAGAATTCCCCTGGGAAACCATTTGGCCCTGGACTCTTGTTTTTAGGGAGACATTTGATTACTGATTCAATTTTCTTGCTGTTTATGGATCTGTTCAGGTTTCTATTTCTTCTTGGTTTAGTTTTGGTAGTTTATACATCTCTAGGAATGAATCCATTTCTTCCAGATTGCCTAATTTGTTGGCATATAGTTGCTCATAATATACTCTTAAAATTGTTTGTATTTCTTTAATGTTGGCCATGATCTCTCCTCTTTAATTCATGATTTTATTAATTTGGGTCCTTTATCTTTTCTTTTTGGTAAGTCTGGCTAGGTGTTTATCAATCTTATTAATTATTTCAAATAACCGGCTTCTAGTTTCATTGATTTGTTCTACTGTTCTTTTGGTTTCTATTGCATTTATTTCTACTCTAATCTTTATTATTTCTCTTCTCCTCCTTGGTTTAGGCTTTATTTTCTGTCCTTTCTCTAGCTCCGTTAGGTGTAAGTTTAGCTTGTGTATTTGAGACTTTTCGAATTTTTTGAGAATTTTTGATATTACCAGGTACTTCCCTCTTATGACTGACCTTGCTGTATTGCAAAGGTATTGAACAATTGTGTTTTCATTTTCATGTTTCTATGAACTTTTTAAATTCTTCTTTGATTTCCTGGTTGAGCCATTCATTCTTTAGTAGGATGCTCTTTAACCTCCAAGCGTTTCAGTCCCTTCTTAATTTCCTCTTGTGATTGAGTTCAAGTTTCAAACCATCATGATCTGAAAATATGTGGAGACTAATCCCAGTCTTTTGTTACTGATTAAGACCTGATTTGTGACCTAGTATGTGATCTATTCTGGAGAATGTTCCTTATGCACTCAAGAGGAATGTGTATTCTGTTGCTTTAGGAGGGAATGTTCTGAAAATATCTGTGAAGTCCATCTGGTCCAATGTGTCATTCAACTGGTTTCCTTGTTGATCCTTTACTTAAATGATCTGCCATTGCTGTGAGTGGGGTGTTAATGTACCCTACTATTATTGTACTATTATCAATGTGTTTCTTAAATTTTATTATTAATTGGCTTGTATAATTGGCTTCTCCCAAGTTAGGAGCATAAATATTTATAACTGTTAAATCTTCTTGTTGAATAGACACTGTAAGTATGATATAGTGACCTTCTTCATCCCTTAGTCGAGTCTTTCCTTTAAAATCTAATTTGTCTGGTATGAAGATTGCTATTCCAGCTTTCTTTTGATGTCCACTAATATGATAAGTGGTTCTCCACCTCTTCAGTTTAAATCTGGAGGTGTCTTTAGTGCACCTTTCAGGAAGCTCTAAAATGAGTCTCTTCTGACAGCATATGGATGGGTCTTAGTTTTTTATCCAATTTGATACCCTGTGTCTTTTGTTTGGAGCATTTAGCCCATTTAAATTCAGAATAACTCTTGAAACATATGAATTTAGTGCCATTGTATTGCCTATAAAGGCCCTATTTCTGTAGACTGTCTCTGTTTCTTTCTGGTGTATGTTACCCTTGGGCTTTCTCTTTGCTTACAGGATCCCCTTTAATATTTCTTGGAGGGATGCTTTAATGATCATAAATTCTTTTAGTTTTTGTTTTTTCTAGAAGCTCTTTATCTCTCTGTCCACTTTGAATGGCAGCCTTGCTGGGTAAAGTATTCTTGGCTGCATATTTTTCTCATTTAGTGCTCTGACTATATCATGCCATCCCTTTATAGCCTGCCAGGTCTCTGTGGATAGGTCTGCTGGCAGTTTAGTATTTCTACCATTGTAGGTTAAGGAGCTCTTGTCTTGAGCTGCTTTCAGGAATTTCTCTTTATCTCCGAAATTTGCAAGCTTCACTATTATATGTCAGGTTGTTGATCTATTTTTATTGATTTAGAGGGGAATTATCTTTACCTCTTGGGTTTGAATACCTGTCTCCTTTCCCAGATTAGAGAAGTTCTCAATTTGATTTACTCAAGTATACCTTCTCTCCTTTCTCTTTCTTCTTTTTCTGGGACCCCTAATATTTCTAATATTGTTTTGTTTTCTGGCATCCTTGATGTCTTGAAGCCTCTCCTCATGGTCCATCAGTTGTTTTTTCTTTGTCTTCTTTGTTTCCTTTTCACTTACTGTCTTTTCTGCCTCATTTACCCTCGCTGTTTTGTCACTTACTTTCTTGTAAGTTAGAGCTATTAGAGCATCTACTTTAGACTGCATCTCAATTAAAACACTTTTAATTTCTGCCTGATTAGATTTATTTCTGCACTAAGAGTTTCTCCACTGTCATTTATGCTTTTTTCAAGCCCAGCTAGTAATTTTATAATTGTTATCCTGAATTCCATTTCTGACATTTTACTTATATCCATATCGATTAGATCTATGACAGGGAGTACACGTCTGGTTCTTTCTTTTGTTGTGAATTCCTCCTCTGAGTCATTTTTCCCAGAGAAAAGTACATGAACAAGGAAACAGAATAAAAAAATATCAACCATGCAAAACACAATAGGCAAATCTGAACAGGTCAGAAACCAAAAAAGAAAAGAAAAAGAAAAAAGTGAAAAAGGAAAAAATATAATCTCCCAGGTGGACAAAGCAGGGTGATCCACTTGGTCCTTGAGTGTAGTTTGGACTGTTTCTTGGAAGACCCTACATCCAAAGATTTTAAAGAAAGCAATATATATATATATATATGTGTGTATATATATATATGTAAGGAAAACAAGAAAAATGAAAAGGAAAATTTTAAACTGAAAGATAAAGGAATCATGAGGAAAAACCTCGAATTCTATATACTATTTTCCCCTAGCGCTAGAGTTTTACAGTTCTGTGTACTCCATAAACCTGTTATTCCCCTGGTGTTTCAGGTAGCCTTCTGGGGTTTGGACCTGCTTTGTTGATTCCCAGGTGTCTTTGCCAAAATGGAGCTGCACCACCTTTTGCCAGGGGGCTGGGCTCAGTGTAAGTTGTTCTGGGGTGTTCTATGTGACTTCTGTTCCCTGAAGGCTTTCTGAGCTGAAAGATGGGGCCCCCTCTCTTCAGTAAACCCTCAGGGAAAAGCAATCTTCACTTTTGTGTACATGAAACTCTATAGATTCCCGTGGTGCACACCAGTATGAATCCTCTTAGGGGAGGGAGGTGGCTTGCTGTGTTTCTGCCCTTTGCAGGGCCCCTGCATGGAGAGCAGTCAACAGATCATACCACAGTTTGTGGTTTATGGCAAACTGAGCTGAGAGTGCACTCCTGGGCTCACTGACCATAGCCAGTTTCCCTGATCCAATGCTTGGGAACTCTGCCAGCTCAGGCACCCCCATTCTTTCTGTGACCATGGGGATCCAGTGTCCACATTGTCCCACCTAGAATTCTACCCCACTTTTCCACTTGAGCACCTTTCAGGAAGGGACGTCTCTCATGGGAGCAGGCTCATAAAAGTTCCTATTTTGCAATCTGGGGTTATATCACTTTCCAGTCACTGGCTTACAGAGGTTCCCTCCCCCATCATTTATCTTCTTTATCCCCTCTGCTTCACTTCTCTGCATCTTTTACCTTGCAAAAAGTGGTCGCTTTTCTATTTGTCAAATTTCAGCAATTCTTTTCTTCTTTCTCAGGTTGAACTCATAGGTGTTCAGAATGATTTGATGGTTATCTAGCTTAAATCCAAGTGAGCAGATGAAATAAGGTCCCCCACTCTTCTGCCGTATATTCTGTTATGATTATTTTTATGATATTCTGTTATGATTATTTTAAACCACATATATCATCAAAAATTGAATGTACAAATTAATATAAGAAATTACAGACTGTGTAATTCTTAATTTTTATATTTTTATACTTTATTGCAATATGCATAAACTACATTTATACTCATAAAAACATTAAAAATGCAAAGAGACTACTTTGCTTTGGTTCATATTAAGCATGGCCCTAGGTCTCTAGAATTAAATCTAGAATTCAAATTCCTAAAGTAATAGGGCCTGTTGTACTTGGCACCAATGTTATTTGCAGTTGTCTAGAGTTGTCTTAGCCTGTGGCATTTGGAACTTGACAAGGCAACATGACAGACAACGAAGATAGCTCATTTGATGGGAGGCTAGTGTT
Organism: Mustela nivalis; assembly: GCF_964662115.1. Classification (NCBI taxonomy): domain Eukaryota; kingdom Metazoa; phylum Chordata; class Mammalia; order Carnivora; family Mustelidae; genus Mustela; species Mustela nivalis. The sequence goes on from NC_139040.1 coordinate 89,950,590, forward strand.
CTTTTCCAGGCAGCTGACATTAGCTACAGTCTGCTTTATTTAAAAAGGAGGTGCCACAGGAGCCTCTGTTGAAAATAAAGATCCAATCCTAGTATTGGAGACATTGGTCTCTATGATACAGGGATAGGTGGGGCAGGAGATCAGGCCACAGAGAAGTGTCTTCGTGGGCCCCTAAAAGCTGCCTGATAAACCTAGAGCCCAGCCCTTCTTAAGAAGTTTGGTCACTAGGGTGTTGAGTTTGAAGACATAGATGTGAACCTCATAATCTAACTCTCCTTCAATAGATATGTCATTTACTGTCTGGGCTTGCCACTTGAAAGTTATAATTACCTTGCCTGGCACTGTGTCCACCCACCAGGATATGAAGTGCACCAGAAGCTTAGGATTGGGTAAGAAGAATGCATCAAATGTGTAAGGAGGGCAATAATATCCTGATTAAGAGAACTGTGAGAGAATACCCCTCTTCTTATACACCTCTCTGGAACATTACATGCCTTAAAGACATGGGAGAATACCTTCTTTCAGGAATTTAACTCGTTTTCCAAATTTTTTAAAGGTGTATAATTGTCACCAGAAAATATTCTTCCTTTTTGCTCCCCAAGAATGATCAAAATCAAAATCTAAATTAAAAAAAACAAGCACCTTCCACTATCATTATCTGAAGTCAACTGTAATTTCGCCAACTGGGTCCTCCCAGTTTAAACTGTAGAATTAAACTGTACTTGGAACGATGTCTGTCTTCTTGAAAATTTACATAAATCGCAATTGTTCCTTTGGTTATGTATTAATTCAACACTTCTTTAGCCCCAACTGTGTACCAGGCAATATTCTAAGCACATGTAACTGTGTAAAGAAAATTGACTGAAGACGATTCTTGTCTTGGGAAGGAAGGTGGACCAAGATCCTTTTAAGTTACATATTTTGGGATTCTATAAAGTAACCTCAGATCAATCTCTTTTATAAACCACAGTCTCTCATACTTTATTTATTTTATTTTTTTTTAAATTTTTTATTTTTTATAAACATATATTTTTATCCCCAGGGGTGCAGGTCTGTGAATCACCAGGTTACACACTTCACAGCACTCACCAAAGCACATACCCTCCCCAATGTCCATAATCCCACCCCCTTCTCCCAAACCCCCTCCCCCCAGCAACCCTCAGTTTGTTTTGTGAGATTAAGAGTCACTTATGGTTTGTCTCCCTCCCAATCCCATCTTGTTTCATTGATTCTTCTCCTACCCACTTAAGCCCCCATGTTGCATCACCACTTCCTCATATCAGGGAGATCATATGATAGTTGTCTTTCTCTGCTTGACTTATTTCGCTAAGCATGATATGCTCTAGTTCCATCCATGTTGTCGCAAATGGCAAGATTTCATTTCTTTTGATGGCTGCATAGTATTCCATTGTGTATATATACCACATCTTGATCCATTCATCTGTTGATGGACATCTAGGTTCTTTCCATAGTTTGGCTATTGTGGACATTGCTGCTATAAACATTCGGGTGCACGTGCCCCTTTGGATCACTACGTTTGTATCTTTAGGGTAAATACCCAATAGTGTAATTGCTGGGTCATAGGGCAGTTCTATTTTCAACATTTTGAGGAACCTCCATGCTGTTTTCCAGAGTGGCTGCACCAGCTTGCATTCCCACCAACAGTGTAGGAGGGTTCCCCTTTCTCCGCATCCTTGCCAGCATCTGTCATTTCCTGACTTGTTGATTTTAGCCATTCTGACTGGTGTGAGGTGATATCTCATTGTGGTTTTGATTTGTATTTCCCTGATGCCAAGTGATATGGAGCACTTTTTCATGTGTCTGTTGGCCATCTAGATGTCTTCTTTGCAGAAATGTCTGTTCATGTCCTCTGCCCATTTCTTGATTGGATTATTTGTTCTTTGGGTGTTGAGTTTGCTAAGTTCTTTATAGATTCTGGACACTAGTCCTTTATCTGATATGTCGTTTGCAAATATCTTCTCCCATTCTGTCAGTTGTCTTTTGATTTTGTTAACTGTTTCCTTTGCTGTGCAAAAGCTTTTGATCTTGATGAAATCCCAATAGTTCATTTTTGCCCTTGCTTCCCTTGCCTTTGGTGTTGTTCCTAGGAAGATGTTGCTGCAGCTGAGGTTGAAGAGGTTGCTGCCTGTGTTCTCCTCAAGGATTTTGATGGATTCCTTTCGCACATTGAGGTCCTTCATCCATTTTGAGTCTATTTTTGTGTGTGGTGTAAGGAAATGGTCCAATTTCATTTTTCTGCATGTGGCTGTCCAATTTTCCCAGCACCATTTATTGAAGAGGCTGTCTTTTTTCCATTGGACATTCTTTCCCGCTTTGTCGAAGATTAGTTGACCATAGAGTTGAGGGTCTATTTCTGGGCTCTCTATTCTGTTCCATTGATCTATGTGTCTGTTTTTGTGCCAGTACCATACTGTCTTGATGATGAACCTAGCAAAGAGGCACAGAATCTATACTCAGAAAACTATAAAGTACTCATGAAAGAAATTGAGGAAGACACAAAGAAATGGAAAAATGCTCCATGCTCCTGGATTGGAAGAATAAATATTGTGAAAATGTCTATGCTACCTAAAGCAATCTACACATTTAATGCAATTCCTATCAAAGTACCACCCATCTTTTTCAAAGAAATGGAACAAATAATTCTCACACTTTATTTGAAAAATCTATGTCTTTATATATTTTGCTTAATCATGGGCTACCTGCCTTTGTTCTTTTAGTAAAATTGAAAATATGTGTGTATGTGTTTGTGTGCTATTAGACTACAATCTTAAAAGGTAGAAAGGACCTTAAAGGTTCTCTATGCAATCCTACCCAATGAATAATTCCCTTCCACAACTCCCTGAGGTAGACATTTAATTTCTGTTTGAATACATCTGATGACTCACTACTCAATATAGAAGCTCACTACTGTAAAAACATTTTGTTTTAGGACTGCTCTTCTCCTTAAAATGATCCTTGAAACTTACAACTAGAATGAAATTGCGAGTGTGTTGGGTTTTGATATAGAAAATGAGGAGACTAGTAACTCGTGGCCAAGAGATGAACACTATGTAGAGGAGCTTCAAGAAAGGAAAGAGGGTACTGGGGAAGAAGACACTGAGGGTCAAAGAAACGTGTGAGTACATGGAGAGGTTGTTAGAGATTGGTGGAGGTTCCCTGGGTTTCAAGAATTTAGTTGGCTGACAGGGATGCCTGTGTGGCTGGAGCAGAATGAGAAGAGGAGCAGGCAAGAAATCAGGTCAGAAAGGGAGAAAGGGTCTGGATTATACAAAGTTTATAAACCTTGGTAAGGGATTTGGATTTTATTTTAAGTTTGTGGTAAGTACTTGGGGTGTTTAAGTAGAAGTGTATATTTTTCTTTTTCTTTTTTATAGTATATCCCCATGACTTACTTATTTTATAACTAGATTATAAAAGTTTTTTCCTTTTGACCTTTTTTTCTGTTTTTAAAATATCACAATTCTATCTAGTAATTTTCTTAACATTCTTCCTGCCCTGTCACTTTATACTTCATTCCAGAAAACCTGAACTACTCATAGTCCCCTGACTATACCAGATGAAAAAAGCATATCATGTTTTCTTGCAATTATATGCACATCCACTCCCCTATTTTTACAATTTCCTCTTCCTTGCCCTTGTCAATCTGACAAAATGCTTGCTTTGCCACCAGACTTGGCTTAACCATTACCTCTTCTAGGAAGTCTTGTACTTTCTCAAGCCAGTCTGGGTGCTTTGTGTTTCCATTATTTCAGCTAGTTACAAATGGTAATTTATATGATGCCCCTGAGGGCCAGGGCAGTATCATCTTATCTCTGAAGCCCAAGAATCTAACACTTTGTCTGGATTAATTAATCCACTGATAACTTGTTGGACTCTTATAAAATGAAAAAAAACCCCACAACATTTTGGGAGCAGATATCCTCCCAAGTATAACTAGTTTACATGCAATGATACCATACATTACATTTTTAAAGTTTTTCCTGGCTATATTTTGTAACTATTTCATCCTGGTGGTATCATATAGAAATAACAGAGCTCAAATAAATTGTTCTCTGAAAGCATTATGAAGTCTTTTCTAGAGCTTTGAGAAATGGCAACTCCCACCTACCTTAAAAAGTGCCAGGTCAAAATAATCTGTGCCATTATTTAAGGTATAGAACTTTGGGGCCCTTGGGGTGCCTGGGTGGCTCAGCAGTTAAACATCTGCCTTTGGCTCAGGTCATGATCTCAGGGTTCCAGGATTGAGCTCTGTGTCAGGCTCCCTGCTCAGCGGGAAGCCTGCTTCTCCCTCTCCCACTCCCCTTGCTTGTGTTCCCTTGCTGTCTCTCTCTCTCTCTCTCTCTGTCAAATAAATAAATAAAATCTAAAAAAAAAAGAACTTGGGGTACTAGGTGGTGGGTATTATAAAGGGCACGAATTGCATGGAGCACTGGGTGTGGTGAAAAATAATGAATACTGTTATGCTGAAAATAAAAAATAAATTAAAAAACAAACAAACAAACAAACAAACAAAAAAAAAAAAAAAAAAAAAAAGAACTTGGGACCCTCACTAATTGTTTATGTAGCTATAAAATGTAGACTTAACAAAAGTAACTGAAGAAAGTAACCAGGGTAAGGAGCTTTAGACCAGTAGCAATGGTCTTGATGAGAAGTGGTAGGAAACCTAGTGAGGTCATGACCTCTGGAACCTCAGTACCTAGGTTTGAATCCTACTCCTTCACAAGCAATTACCTCACTCTGCTGTGTATCCATTTCTTTGACTCTAAAAGAGGAACGATAATAATAATACCTAGCGGGCGCCTGGGTGGCTCAGTGGGTTAAGCCACTGCCTTTGGCTCAGGTCATGATCTCAGGGTCCTGAGATCGAGTCGCACATCGGGCTCTCTGATCAGCAGGGGGCCTGCTTCCCTTCCTCTCTGTGATCTCTTCCCTTCCTCTCTCCTACTTTGATCTCTGTCAAATAAATAAATAAAATATTTAAAAAATAATAATAATACCTAGCTCGCAGGATTTTTATAAGGCTTAAATTAAGTAATTAGCCTAAGCACAATCCAGGCTATGGCTGGAGGGACATATACACTGTTCCAGAGCACCTCAGAGAAGGGTGGGGCTGACTGCTGGGTTGGTCAGCTAGGCTTCTTAGAAAAACTTAGAAAACATCTGAGCGGGAGCTTGAAAGACTGAAAGAAGACTTTCCAAGGCAGGAATCATTCATTTAAAGATAACCTAAGCCAAAATTTTGAATTGTTTTTTCCAAAGGGAAAAATAAAGCCTACATTAAAGATGCCTTTTTCCAGGTGTTCTATTAATCAAATCCCTGGGTTCTAGTTTGTACATCAGCTAGATGGCCACCAGGTGGCAGCACAAAGTTATTAAAATCTTGTATCCCAGCGACACTACAATCCCTTTGCTTACAGTGCTCTCATAAATCAGGATGCTTTAATTAATATAATGCAGGGGATAGGATCAGCTCTCTAGAATACTTGCAAAGTCCTTCTAACCAAGATGAGGCGAGGTGTAGCTTTACCCAGATTAGGTCTACAAAGGTCTGTGATGGAACTTGAGGCACTGACACCTATTCCAAAAGTTCCTGGGCTGGGAGATCCCCTAGAGCCTATTGGGTACAAGCAGGCAGAATGACAGATTAGTTGGACCTGTCAGCCAAGGCTTTTCAGGTATTGGAAGCAGCAGGTACCCATGTCGAAAATGGCATTCCAGGGCAGTGGCACTAAAGGTGTATAACTACACTGAGGATGTCTGGTTGATAGAGCGGGCAGCAGTGACTTTACCAGTTCCCTAAAGTCATAGGCCCATAGGATGGGAGAGCTGGACAGGGCCTCATCTATCAGAGTCGAGTCCTTCTATAGGAGATGCTGTAATACACAGTCCAAATACTCCTTCAGGGCTAAAGGAATTATTTCCCTAGCTGCTGAAAGTGCTACATGAAGATAGCTTGTTGGGAATTGCCATTCACTGGAGAGAGCTCACTTGCCCAAAGCTGCATTCCCAAAACTGCCTGTATTTAATGACTGCTTTATGTGATGGGGCAAAAAAAACAACCCTAACACCTGGTACCAATTCAGGAGGGTCATTCTAATTTTGGAGTTCCCTTACGGGGTTACCCAGACCTTTGTTGAGGCTGTATTGGCAAACTATAGAAATGATCCCTGAAAGTATAGTCTTTGAGGCTGTATTGGAATGCAGCTTCTCTCTTTGCCCAGTCCTGCTTCTTTCCTTCACCCCACAGTTGTCAATTCTGAGAGCATCTCCAATAAACTTCCTGCACACTAAGCTCTAGTTCAGAGGCAGCTTTCCTTGGAAACCCAATCCCACCTTTGTTTTACTTGGGGGAAAACTGAGGCAATTTTGAAAGTGATACACTGAGGAAGAAGTGATCACTTTCAATGATCAACAACCTCAAATCTAAGCAGAGTAGTACTCAAAGACATGCTGAACACGAAGTAAGCAAATCCCCAAGAGCAGAGGTTTGTCTTTTTCCCCACTATATCCTTAATGCCTTCACACAGTAGGCACACAATAGATATGTGTCCAGTGATTAAATGAATGAGCATTGGCCTTTAGATGGCAGATATAAGCAGAATTCTCTTAGGACTCTCCAATAAGAGACTATTGAGACTATTGAGAAACTATTGAAACTATTGAGACTACATTATACTTCTCACTCTCTCTGGCCAAGTGTTTTCTTCTTGAAATCTTATAGTTGGCCTCAAAGGAAATATTCCTCTCAGTCCCCATTGAGAATGGTAGGAAGCTGTAAATCAGCATGACTAACCCTATGCTGGTCTTTGGATACTCAGACAATATTGACTTCATAAGACCATCCAATTGAGAATAGATCCCCAAACAATCTTCATGAACCCTAAGCTGTAAAACTGCAAATATTAAGACAAGCTACATCTGTATTATTGAAGCCTGGAATAAAAACCAAGAGAAATTAATTTTATTATATCTTAGTCATTACAGAGAGCATTCTTATAACATTGAGATTGACCTTGCTAGTCCACTCTTAATACTGTCATTTTTTTTAAGCCGTGTACCTCTGGGAAACAGAATGACCTAAGAAAAACAAAATGTTATAGACCAGAGCAGATTGATTATGAGCATTGTCTTGGCAATCAGATATGTCTTTGTTCAAATTTCATTACTGCCACGTTAGTGGCAGTGTGACCCTGAGCAAATCACTTAATCTCCCTTTACCTCAGTTTCCTCATCCATAAAATAGGGGAAAAAGCAATAATATCCCCAAAAATTTTTCTGTGAGGTTACTTGTGTTAATATATATACCATGTTTAGAGCAATGCCCAAAATACTAAGCATTTTATAAGGCTTAGCTATAATTTACATGTAGAATCCCACCTTGCCACATTTCTAAAGAGAATCTAGATACTGAATTGTGTATTTCAGGGAGCCTGAGGAGTCCTGGATGCCCTTTGCTTTAGGATTATCTGTCTCTGTGGCTACAGTTTGTGTAGCTGCATAATTTATTAGAAGCTGAGGTTTCTGGTTGGAAAATAAAGCAGATGCTTTATTTTAGCCACACTCAAATTACTGGTAAGCCGTGGTTTTTTATTGTAGTTCTAGAAAGCACAGAGTGTTTCTGCTTATAGTTACCTTCATTCTACAAATGCCTGCTGGAGATACTTCCAACCCTGGTCCCAGTCCACTTCTTTGTAGTTCTTGTGGCAAAAGGGTGAGGGTGGAAGCTGTAGAAATTCCGCACAAACTGAATCCCCTCCTCAAGCACTTCTGGATGTAAGGAGATGTCCCCTCGAGTACTTCTGAATGTAAGGACATGTAGGACATTGGAATAAACAAACTTGTGTAATTATGTAATTATTGGCCCTCTGCAAGGTGCACTTCCATGGAATCTTCTGATTGTTCAAGACCACTTGCCTGCTAGTTAAGATGAAATTCAGTTTTATATACTTCCCAAGTTTTCTTCAATGATCATCTGAGAATTAAGAAAAGTGGAAGGAGCACCTGGGTGGTTCAGTCTGTTAAGCACCTGACTCTTAATTTTGGCTCAGGCCACGATCTCGGGGCCATGAGCTCTAGCCCCTCATCGTGATCTGTACTCAGTGGGGAGTCTGCTTAAGATTATCTCTCTGCCCCTCCCCACTCTCTCTCTCTTAAATAAATAAATCTTTAAAAAGAAAAAAAGTGGTGTTTTCCATTGAGCATCTCTCCTTGGATAGAAATACCCATCCAATTCCTTCTTTTATTATCTTGGCATAGGAATACCTTAGGGAAATAAAAATTAAGGTATCTTCTTACACTTGTTAGAATGGCCATCATCAAAAAAACAAGAGATAAGAAATTCTGACAAGGATGTGGAGAAAAGAGAATGTTTATCTACTGTTGGTGGGGATGTAAATTGGTGCAGTCGCCATGGAAAACAATATGGAGGATACTCAAAAAAATTAAAAATAGAACTACCATATGATCCAATAATTCCACTTCTGGGAATATATTCAAAGGCAATGAAAACACTAACTTGAAAAGATATCTGTACTCCCATGTTCATAGGAGCATTATTTATAATAGCCAAAACTTAGAAACAACCATTAATAGGTGAATGAATAAAAAAGTTGTGGTATGGGGTGCCTGTGTGGCTCAGTGGATTAAGCCTCTGCCTTTCGCTCAGGTCATGATCTCAGGGTCCTGGGATCGAGCCCCACATCAGGCTCTCTGCTCAGCTGGGAGCCTGCTTCCCCGCCCCCCCCCCCCCGCCTGCCTCTATGCCTACTTGTGATCTCTCTCTGTGTGTGTCCAATAAATAAAACCTTTTTTAAAAAAGTTGTGGTATGTATGTATGTATGTATGTGTATAATGAAATACTATTTTCAACCATAAAAAATGAGAATATCCTACCATTTGAGACAATGTGGGTGAATCTTGAAGGCATTATGCTAAGTAAAATAAATCAGAGAAAAACAAATATTGTATGATCTCACCTACACATGGAATCTAAAAAAAAAAAAAAAACTTACAGAAAAAATAGATCAAATTTGTGGTTACCAGAGGTAGGAGTAGATAAGGAGGAATGTGAAGAAAGGGTCAAAAGGTCCAAACTTCCAGTTATAAGATAAATAAGTATTAGGGATGTAATGTACAACATGGTGACTATAGTTAACACTGCTGTGTGAGATATAGGAAAGTTGTTAGGAGAGTAAATCCTAAGAGTTCTCTTCACAAGGAGATTTTTTTCCTTTTTCCCTTTCTTTTTATTGTGTATATATATATATATATACATATATATATACATATATATGTATATGTATATATGTATATGTATATATGTATATGTATATATATGTATATATATATGAAGATGGGTGTTAGCTGAACCTATCATGGTAATCATTTCACAATATATAAAAATCAAACTGTCATGTTATATGCCTTAAACTTATATAGTGATATATGTCAATTATTTCTCAATAAAACTGGAAGGAAAAAGGATCAGGGTAGAGGATGTTTCATATGGGAAAGCCTAGAAACTTTACCTCAACCAATGAATTTTCAAAAAGATGGAACACATTTTCTCAAAAGGGAGAGAAAAATGTCAGATATTAACATGTATATTGGGGCATAAATAACCTCCCCATTTCTAAGCAGATAGTCATAGTCAACATACCAAAAGAAGGAGAAAAGAAAAGGGAAAAAATGACTGTTTACAGTCTATGAGCTTCTACTGTTTACTGGAAACTATGCTAGGCTTCTTCTTTTTGTTTTTTTTTAATTTCTTTTCAGCGTAACAGTATTCATTGTTTTTGCACCACACCCAGTGCTCCATGCAATCTGTGCCCTCTATAATACCCACCACCTGGTTCCCCCAACCTTCCACCTCCCGCCCCTTCAAAACCCTCAGCTTGTTTTTCAGAGTCCATAGTCTCTAATGGTTCATCTCCCCTTCCAATTTCCCTCAACTCCCTTGTCCTCTCCATCTCCCCTTGTCCTCCATGTTATTTGTTATGCTCCACAAATAAGTGAAACCATATAATTGACTCTCTCTGCTTGACTTATTTCAATCAGCATAATCTCTTCCAGTCCCATCCAGGTTGATACAAAAGTTGTGTATTCATCCTTTCTGATGGAGGCATAATACTCCATAGTGTATATGGACCACATCTTCCTTATCCATTTGTCCATTGAAGGGCATCTTGGTTCTTTCCACAGTTTGGCGACCAGGGGCATTGCTGCTATAAACATTGGGGTACAGATGGCCCTTCTTTTCATGACATCTGTATCTTTGGGGTAAATACCCAGTAGAACAATTGCAGGGTCATAGGGAAGCTCTATTTTTAATTTCTTGAGAAATCTCTACACTGTTCTCCAAAGTGGCTGCACCAACTTGCATTCCCACCAACAGTGTAAGAGGGTTCCCCTTTCTCCACATCCTCTCCAACACACATTATTTACTGTCTTGCTAATTTTGGCTATTCTAACTGGTGTAAGGTGGTATCTCAATGTGGTTTTAATTTGAATCTCCCTGATGGCTAGTGATGATGAACATTTTTTCATGTGTCTGATAGCCATTTGTACATCTTCATTGGAGAAGTGTCTGTTCATATCTTCTGCCCACTTTTTGATATGATTATCTGTTTTGTGTGTGTTGAGTTTGAGGAGTTCTTTATAGATCCTGGATATCAGCCTTTTGTCTGTACTGTCATTTACAAATATCTTCTCTCATTCCGTGGGTTGCCTCTTTGTTTCGTTGACTGTTTCCTTTGCTGTGCAGAAGCTTTTGATCTTGATGAAGTCCCAAAAGTTCATTTTCGCTTTTGTTTCCTTTGCCTTTGGAGACATATCTTGAAAGAAGTTGCTGTGGCTGATATTGAAGAGGTTACTGCCTATGTTCTCCTCTAGGATTCTGATGGATTCCTGTCTCATGTTGAGGCCTTTTATCCATTTTGAGTTTATCTTTGTGTATGGTGTAAGAGAATGGTCGAGTTTCATTCTTCTACATACAGCTGCCCAGTTTTCCCAGCACCATTTATTGAAGAGACTGTCTTTTTTCCCCTGTATAATGTTTTCATCTACCAAGTGTAGTGAGTATTATTTTTTTCTCATTATACAGATGAGGAATCTGAGGCTCAGAAAGGTTAAGTTACTTGTTCTTGGTTATGCAGCTAATAAGACCCAACTAGAATTTAAAGCAATGTTTTTTTGATTTCAACACCTATGTATTTTTCATTACACCAAAGCAGTCTCATTATCTTTATTAGTTGAAGAGTGCAAGTGTATTGCAATCATTGCTTAGGCTCTTCATAGGGTGGTAAAATGGTTATTTGGACTGGCGTTGGCATCATTGCCTGATTTGAATCACTGCTTTGCTCCTTACTGACTATATGACCTTGGGAAAATTACCTTCCTTACCTCACTGAACCTTAATTTCCTCATCTGCCAAATGCCTCCTAAGACTGACGTGACTGATGATATATTATGTATATGTACATATGTGTGTGTGTATAAATATAACTATATTTGCTATTTGTTGTTATCTTCCAACAAGACCAATGAAATCAGGGAAATCATAGTTACCTGGTTCTACAGTTTACTAGTTCTATGATTCTGAGTATGCCTCATAACCTTTTGTTCCTCAGTTTATTCTTCTATAAAATGGAAAAAATAACAGTACTTCATAGTGGCATTTTTGAGGATCAAATGAGTTAGTACATATAGAAACCTTACAGTGGTGCATGGCACATATTAAGCACTGAATATTATAATAATTATTGTTATTTAAATGGAAGATCCATTTAAGTGTAAGTGACTTGTTTTTTCTCAGACCAATTAGGAGTGCCATTGAGAAAGTCTCTTGGTATGTCAGATATGTAAAATCTGGTGCTCCATCTTTCCTTAAGTAAGTAAAGCAAGACACTCAATATTGCTCTCTAGGATTGTATAATAATTATTTGGTGACTTCAGGGCAGAGGATCTAGAAATACTAAGCTAAGCAAGAGCAATAAAATAGATTTAGTAAAAGTAAATCACAATCAGAGAGATTTTAATCTAAAACAAATAGACACTAATTGAGGACAAATCATAGCCAAGTCTCTGTTCAAATGGAGTTGGGCAGGAGGCTTCAGCTTTGAAAACCATTGTGAATTTGGTTTTCCCCTTCATTATCCTATTGAGGGACCTTGAAGAGAAGATGGCCGGCAAGAATAAGAAAAGAGTTGCACATTATCCTTTCAAGTTTGAATGGTTAAGAAAGGTTTTTGCAAGGAGTGAAGGGGGCAATGTTGTCTGTGCTATGCAGCAATTTTGTTCCAGAGATCAAGTTATGAAGGAGTAAAGGGGAGAAAATGAGAGAATACACAAAAAGAGAATGCCAAAAGAGAATGCACAAAAAATGAAAAGATAAGTCCCCTTAGGCCGTAAACTTAGGTACTCAAAAAGGCCTGTCTCCACACTTGTAAAAGGAGATAGTTAGAATAGGATCCTTTTGACTTCAATACTCCCCACTCTTGTCAGCATTTTCCTCCATCCTACCACCTGCCATGCCCAGAGTATTAAATAATAAATGTGAATGTCCTCTATAGCAGTATGCTGTAGTGGTTAGGTGTGCAGTTTCAAAAATGAAACTGCCTACTACTTACTAGTTGTAGGCCATGGAGCAAGTTGTTTAATCTCTTTGTGTCCAGGTTTCCTCATCTATAAAATGAGGATAAATAGTACCTGGTTAATAGGGTTGTAAGGAGTAAATGACAATACAAAAAATATGCTTAGTGCCCTTTTCTTCTGAGTCCACTTGATTATCACAACATCTTATGAGGAAAATTGAATACATATTATCTCCACTTTTTGAACGAACAAATGGGAGTTCAGAGAGATTTAGTGTCTTGTATACAGTCGCATACTTAGTTTTTGGAAGAGTCAGACAGAACAGTCAGACAGAACTCATGTTTCTGAACTTCTAGATTGAAGCATCAAAAGCCCCTGGCCAAGATTATGTTACCTTCTATTTCTTCTCCTCATTATGGGAAAATTCCCTATTCCCACAAACCAGGGTTAACATTAATAAAATAGTATGCTTTGATCAAGGAAATACAAATCAGATCCATAGTGAGATATCACCTCACACCAGGAAGAATGGCCAAATGTCAGGAAACGACAGGTGTTGGCAAGGATGCAGAGAAATGGGAACCCTCCTACACTGTTGGTGGGAATGTAAGCTGGTGCAGCCAATCTGGAAAACAGCATGGAGGTCCCTCAAAAAGTTGAGAATAGAGCTACCCTATGACCCAGCAATTGCACTACTGAGTATTTACCCTAAATATACAAATCTAGGGATCTGAAGGGGCACGTGCACCTGAATGTTTATAGCAGCAATGGTCACAATAGCCCAACTATGGAAAGAATCTAGATGTCCATCAACAGAAGAATGGATAAAGAAGATGTGGTGTGTGTACACACATACACACACACACACACACACACACAATGGAATACTATGCAGCCATCAAAAACCCCTCGATATCTTGCCATTTGCAATAACATGTATAGAACTAGAGGGTATTATGCTAAACAAAATAAGTTAATCAGAGAAAGACAATTATCATATGATCTCACTGATATGAGGAATTTGAGAAATAAGTCAGAGGAACATAGGGAAAGGGAGGGAAAAATGAAACAAGACGAAACCAGAGAGGAAGACAAACCATAAGGGACTTAATCTCAGGAAACAAACTGAGGGTTGCTGGAGAGGAGGGGGGTGGGAGGGATAGGGTGGTTGGGGGATCTACACTGGGGAGGGTATGTGCTATGGTGAGTGCTAAGAATTGTGTAAGATTGATGAATCACAGACCTGTATCCCTGAAACAAATAATACATTATATGTTAATTTTTTAAAAAGAAAGAAAATAGAAAAATTGCATATTGAGCAGAAAAAAAAATAGTATGCTTTGAAATCCTCACTTATTTTTTATGAAACTGAATGTGTCATCAGTTAGAGGTTTGTTTTTATTGTCCCAGAGATGGAAAAACCCATCAACTCATACTTTTTTTCCAAAGGATTTTGATGGGAAAAACTGAAGGTTAAAATGTATCAAGAATCTACCATGATACTAGATCCTGGGCATCATTTCTGCATTTCCCAAGCTTGCCTGATAATCATAATCCCTGGAGAACTTGTTAAAAGCACAGATTCCTACAATGTACTGAGAACTACAGACTTGAAATAAGAATATGAATTTTAAATAAGTGTTCACAGACAGTGGATCTTAACCATGAGTTAGGGCTGATTTTTAATTAGCACAGATGACTAGTTGGTTTTTGACCAGTATATACTCTGATTGGTTAGAGCCCATGCCATACCAGTTGTTAAATATTCTGAATATCAGTCTTCAATATAGGGATCAACATGTCCATTTGACAGAAGGGGAACTAAGATTCCAGGAGGGTCCATAGCTTGCACAGATAGTAATTAGGCAGTGATAAGAGGGGGAGCATGTTCATTTTCCTACTACAATAAGCAGTCACTCTCAAAGAAAGCACACCATAGTCTGGAGTGTGTATCAGTCAGGATTCTCCAGAAAAACAGAATCAGTAAGAAACATATAAATAAATAACTTTATTTTAAACAATTGGCTCATGTGATTGTGGGAACTGGAGAATCTGAAATCTATAGGCTGACAGGTTGGAAACTCAGGCAGGATTACTATGCTGCAATCTTGAGACAGAATTTCTTTTTCCCCAGAAATCTCAGTTTTTGCTCTTAAGGCTTGAATCCGGTCCACACATATTATCGAGGATAATTTGTTTTGCTTAAAAGTCAACTGATTGTAAATATTGACCACATCTGCAAAATACCTTTACAGCAACATTTAGACTAGTGTTTGACAGACAACTGGGCACCACAATATAGCCATGTTAACACATAAAATTAATAATTGTGGGTTGTATGGAGGAGTGGACAGTTTTAGGTCAAAGTAGGTTTGATCCCCAAAGACAAAGTCTGCTACCTCTCTCACCAAACTGCTTGTTAGACCTTGAACCCCCAGACTCAGTAACTCAGATTTAAAATACAGTAACTATTATGTTGGACCATGTTCTCTCTGTCCCTGGAAGGGCAACGATTGAGGCTGGAAGCAAAAAGAGAGATCAGAGTTCTGCCTCTAAATGACCTAAAAATAAGAGATTTCCTACATTTGTAATATCTCTGACATTTAACAGTTTCTTCACTATAAAATGGAGATAGCAATTGTATCTATATATTAGGGGTTTTGTAAAGATGAAATTGAATATACATAAAGTGCTTAGAACAGTATCTTGCACATAATAAGCACTATAAAAATGTTATCTGGGGCGCCTGGGTGGCTCAGTGGATTAAGGCTCTGCCTTCAGCTCAGGTCATGGTCCCAGGTTCCTGGGATCGAGCCCCACATCAGGCTCCCTGCTCAGCGGGAAGCCCGCTTCTCCCTCTCTCACTTCCCCTGCTTATGTTCCCTCTCTTGCTGTCTCCCTCTGTCTGTCAAATAAATAAATAAAAATCTTTTAAAAATTGTTACCTGTTTGGGCACCTGGGTGGCTCAGTGGGTTAAGCCGCTGCCTTCGGCTCAGGTCATGATCTCAGGGTCCTGGGATCGAGTCCCACGTCGGGCTCTCTGCTCAGCAGGGAGCCTGCTTCCTCCTCTCTCTCTCTCTCTCTCTCTCTGCCTGCCTCTCTGCCTACTTGTGATCTCTCTCTGTCAAATAAATAAATAAAATCTTTAAAAAATTGTTACCTGTTTTGCTCTTGTTTTTGTTGTTGTTAGCAGCACTAGCACCAGCAGCATCCTAGGTAGAGCCCTCTACCATAGACTGAAGTCATAAGTTTGCATTCAAGAACCTCTTTTGATATTGGCCTGTTCTTGATTTTTATTGGCAGTACCTACAGAAAGCTTGGAGAAGGTTAACCCCTCTCCTCCATATTGGCATCAGCTATTCTGAATAAACATATCACATGAGTAAAAACAGTATGATGGCCACTTTAAAACAAGACAAGCAGGTCTTCTTGCTTATGCCTACCCTCTTCTGTTCCTTTTACCCCATGATCAACCTCATGTAGAAAAATTCTGGATTCCCCAAAGCTACCCACCCAATAGTTCTATATTACCCACATAAACTGACCTCCTTCTCTTCTCTTTCCCTCTCCTCACCAAAACCCTATGAATTAAGTAACATTATGCTCAGCAAACTAAAGTCAACAGAGTTAAATGGTCTTGCCCAAAGCCACCAGTTAATAAATAGTAGAGCAGAGATTTGAACCCAGATATATGGGACTCCAAGCCCATGTTCTGTTCACTGTACCTCATGAATACATCTCAATATATCCATGGCTTCAAATGGCTTATCTCCCCTACTTACATAGAATTTGCATTTCGAAAGAAGAGTCGTGTAGTTACAAAAGGCATGAATCAAAAGGGATGAATTTCTTTTAATTTAATTGTAACTAGTTTAAGATTTGGAAACAATTAGAATGGAGATGGATTTTAAAAACTGGCAAGGATGCCTTCTAGGATTAACCGGTTACCTTTATCATTATCATATATAATTTAGCATATATTCTTGATAATATCATACAGGAATTAATTTATAAAATTGTAATATTTAGGCAGTGTGGCAAGAGAATGAGGGAGAGATTTAGAGGCAGGTCTTTCAGGGATGTCTCCAAAGCATATCATTGTGTAAAGTCTAGACCTTAGACAGTCTAGGTGGTCATCTTACTGACAAAGCAACTCAGGTGGAGGCAGAAGATAAAGGAAGTCTCTTTATAGCCCTTATCTTGGGAGAAGAATGACATGAGAGGCTTTTGGACAAGCTAGTGTTAAGGTCAGGTCCCTGTAATGTTTTCTCTTTCTAGGCATGCACTCTACCAGGCTGAAGAGAACTTGAAAGTACTTTGAATTACTTTGGGACTTGCCACATCTTAGCTAAGCTGTCAATGTGGAAAATCAGAGTAATTATGAGTGTTTTCATTGTCCTTCTAAATTAGGCGATAATAGGATGAATCACTGAATGAGACATCAGTACTTTCCAAGCTCTCTGCAGCATACTGAGAAAGGTAATTATTGAATGAAAACCAAAGAGCTACCTAAGCAGAAGGAACATGTGCAAAGGGGAGGGAACTTAGAACAAATAGTACTTTCAAACTGTTGCCGTTTTGTAGATCAAGAAACATAGCCAAATATCCTAAATCTGAAAACAAACATAGCTACAAAAACGTCCATCATAGCTACTCTCTTCCATCCCCTTCAAACACTGCTTCAGGGAAGCTTTTGTCAATATTAAAGGCATCAGAAAGAATTTACCTACTTTTCCTATTTACCACACAAAAAGCACCACGAAAAACAACAATATGGAACAATTGGAATATCCCTTTGCCATGAAAAATATACTCATATGCAAACACCACTTTTATAACACTATCCCTCTGTTCAGAAATTTAAAATTATTCCCTTTGCCTACTACATCAAGTCTAAGTTCTGCAATTCATCAACTTTAGAAATGAGGTGTTTTATAATCTATTTTACTTCTATTTCCCATCAAATAAAATTCCTTTAAGGAATTCCTTGTGTTCCTATGGGAAACTTGACACTTACAAATTTAACATTTGCAGTTTTAACTATATAAGTGCAATGCCAAAGTTCAAGTTCAGGTTAGAGTTTGCAAACTTGCTGAAGCACAGAATTGAAATAGCATTGCTGTGGAAGCTGATATACAACACCCAGTTTTTAAGCTAGTGATGACATTTTATATGCCCTCCTGCATATACATAATAATACAGATCTACTATTCTCCTAAATATTCAATGGCATAGGTGTCATCATCCTTGTTTTACAAATGAGACAACTGAAGAAATTAAATATGATGTATACCTTCAACAAATATTTACAGTGTGGCTGTTCTTGAAAATAGGGATACCACAGTGAACAAACCAGCACTTCTGAAACTAATAGTGTTGAAGGGTAGGAATGAAAATAATCAAGTAATCTAATAAACAAGATGATGGTGGGGAAGGAATGTTTAATGAAAAGACATCTAAAATCTTAAAAGAAACAAAAGGATGAGAACATGACAAGATGGGTGAAGACAAAATTATAATTCTAGGACAGAACAAATCAGATACCAGAGAAATAGCTGAATGAAAACTGTTGCACTACTTCACACCAAAGCACCCAGTGTAGTGAAGGAGCTCTTGAGGTGATGTTGTTGAAATATAATTAATGAAACAGAATATTAAGGCCTACTAAATATAACTTTTATTTTAAAAAGTTTATGAATTTGGGGTGCCTGTGTGGCTCAGGGTGTTAAGCCTCTACCTTCAGCTCAGGTCATGATCTCAGGGTCCTGGGATCAAGCCCCACATTCCCTGCATCGGGCTCTCTGCTCAGCAAGGAGTCTGCTTACCCCTCTCTCTCTGCCTGGCTCTCTGCCTACTTGTGATCTCTGTCTCCCTGTCAAATAAATAAATAAAATATTTTTTAAAAGTTTATGAATTTAAAATATGTGCAAAGAAGGAAGATTGGAAAGATATTCATTCACTGAATGAATATGTTTTTAGAATCTACTCTGTGTAAAATGCTATTCTAGGCAGACCGAGAATACAACAATGAACAAGAAAGACTCAGAGAACTTTCTACCCTCCAAGAACTGCAATTTCAGTGGGAAAAGGAAAAGAAGTGAACAAATACATGGATTAGAAGCTTCTAAGAAGCTGTAGCATTCTGAAAGTAATAGAAGTGATGCAAAAGGTTAGGCTACTTTTGATTAAGAAGTCTAAAATGAGTATCTGAGGAGATAGAATTTGAGTTGAAACTCAAATAAGATGAAAGTGGTCAGTCATGCAAAGATCTTGAAAAAGCATCCCAGAATGACAGAACAAATGCAAATCTCTGGAGGAACCAAATTTTCCATGCACTAAGAACTGAAAGAAAATGCATGGGACTGGGATAGTGTGAGTGAGGGGTATGATATTAGTTGGGAGAAACATGCAGGGGTCAGATTAGGTAGGATTTTGTAGGTCATCATAAGGAGTTGGTTTTAAGTAAAATGGGAAGCCACCTCAGGGGTTTTGAGCAAGGGAGTGATATAATTTTACTGAGGATTTTTAAGGGCCATTCTAGTTAATGTATAAAGAACAGTCTGGGGACGCCTGGGTGGCTCAGTTGGTTAAGCAGCTGCCTTCGGCTCAGGTCATGATCCCAGTGTCCTGGGATCGAGTCCCACATCGGGCTCCTTGCTCCGCAGGGAGCCTGCTTCTCCCTCTGACTCTTCCTTCCACTCTGTCTGCCTGTGCTCGCTCTCACTCACTCTCTCTCTGACAAATAAATAAATAAAATCTAAAAAAAAAAAAAAAAGAACAGTCTGTAAGAATGGCTAGAGTAGATGCAGAGAGAACAGTAAATTATCTATTGCAGGAGTTCTGGTCCTGGGTGACATGGGGTGAGCACACTTTACCTTGTCTGTCTCACTGAATACAACTATAGAACTAGAATGAATATAGGGGCAGGTATTTGAGGTCTCTGAAAAGTAAACAGCAGAAGTAAAGAACACTAGAAGTAGAATAACTACCTTATCAGCAGTGAGTTTAAAACTTCTCTTTTTCCTTTGGTATTTCCTAGTTTGAACCCAACATAGCCCAAAACACAATAGTACTGTCTCAGGGATTGGAAAACATAACTCCTGGTTCTCAGAGGGAGAACAGAGCTCCCTCCCTCTTTTTATCTGCTATGTTCTTTTTGTTGTTGTTGTTCTTCTCATGCCCCAGAGCCCAGGAAATCCTGTGATAGAAATGGCAAAACCTTAAGAGCCAAAACTCAGAGGAAAGGGAACATACCTTCTGCATTTGATAGAACTGTAATTCCAAGAGGGTCGGGTGAATCTTAGTTAACCCTTTTTCTCTCTCTATCTTCCATTTCCTGCCAGGAGATGGACCCAGTTACAAAAACTTAGGACAGAGAAGGACAAGCAAAGGTAACTACCAAGTTTCTGGCTGAGGGACCAAAAAGGGGAGACATAGGGAAACAGAAAGTCTTGGAAAGGTTGCAGGGAAGAAGGAGCTTGGGGAAACACCCTATAAATTAGTTTATGAATGCTGGAGTCAAGATGGCGGAGAAGTAGCAGGCTGAGACTACTTCAGCTAGCTGGAGATCAGCTAGATAGCTTATCTAAAGATTGCAAACACCTGAAAATCCATCGGCAGATCGAAGAGAAGAACAACAGCAATTCTGGAAACAGAAAAACAACCACTTTCTGAAAGGTAGGACCAGCGGAGAAGTGAATCCAAAGCGACGGAAAGATAGACCCCGGGGAGAGGGGCCAGCTCCCGGCAAGCGGCTGAGCAATGGAGCACAAAATCAGGACTTTTAAAAGTCTGCTCCGCTGAGGGACATGGCTCCAGAGGCTGCCCGGGGCGAAGCCCACGTGGGGTCAGCGTGGCCTCAGGTCCCGCAGGGTCACAGAAGGATCGGGGGTGTCTGAGTGTCACAGAGCTTGCGGGTATTGGAACGGGAAAGCCGGCTACAGAGACAGAGCAGACAGTGAGCTCGCAGCTCGGTGTTACCTTGAACCGGTCGTAGGCTCGGTGAGCTCAGAGCGCGGACAGAGGTCAGGCAGACGGGAGTAACTGGGCGCTGTTCTCTGAGGGCCCACTGAGGAGTGCGGCCCTGGGCTCTCGGCTCCTCCGGGCCGGAGACCAGGAGGCCGCCATTTGTATTCCCATCCTCCGGAACTCTACGGAAAGCGCTCAGGGAACAAAAGCTCCTGAAAGCAAACCCGAGCGGATTACTCACCCCGGCCCATGGGAAGGGCGGTGTAATTCCGCCTGGAGCAAAGACACTTGAGAATCACTACAACAGGCCCCTCCCCCAGAAGATCAACAAGAAATCCAGCCGTGACCAAGTTCACCTACCAAGGAGTGCGGTCTCAATACCAAGGAGAGCAGCAGAATTCCAGAGGAGGAGAAAGCCAAGCACGGAACTGATGGCTTTTTCCCTGTGATTTTTTGTAGTCTTGCAGTTAATTTAATTTTTTTCTTTTTCATTTTTTGTTTTTTTTTTCTCGACTTCGGGTAAAATTTTTTTTTTAACTTTTACATTTTTCTTTTTTAACGTTTTTTAACTACTTTATCTAATATATATATTTTTTCTTTTTAATATTTTTCTTATTTGCTTTCGTTTTTTTAAAATTCTTTTCTTTTGTTTTTTTTTCTTTTTTCTTTTTCTTTTCTTTCTTGCTTTTTGAACGTCTTTTTAACCCCTTTGCCCCACTCACAATTTGCGATCTCTTCTAATTTGGTTAAAGCATATTTTCCTAGGGTTGTTGCCACCCTTTGAGTATTTTACTTGCTCCTTCATATATTCTTATCTGGACAAAATGACAAGATGGAAAATTTCAACACACACACACACACAAAGAACAAGAGGCAGTACTGAAGGCTAGGGACATAATCAATACAGACATTGGTAATATGTCAGATCTAGAGTTCAGAATGACAATTCTCAAGGTTCTAGCTGGGCTCGAAAAAGGCATGGAAGATATTAGAGAAACCCTCTCGAGAGATATAAAAGCCCTTTCTGGAGAAATAAAAGAACTAAAATCTAACCAAGTTGAAATCAAAAAAGCTATTAATGAGGTGCAATCAAAAATGGAGGCTCTCACTGCTAGGATAAATGAGGCAGAAGAAAGAATTAGTGATCTAGAAGACCAAATGACAGAGAATAAAGAAGCGGAGCAAAAGAGGGACAAACAGCTACTGGACCACGAGGGGAGAATTCGAGAGATAAGTGACACCATAAGACAAAACAACATTAGAATAATTGGGATTCCAGAAGAAGAAGAAAGAGAGAGGGGAGCAGAAGGTACACTGGAGAGAATTATTGGGGAGAATTTCCCCAATATGGTAGGGGAACGAGCATCAAAATTCAGGAGGTTCAGAGAATGCCCCTCAAAATCAATAAGAATAGGCCCACACCCCATCATCTAATAGTAAAATTTACAAGTCTCAGTGACAAAGAGAAAATCCTGAAAGCAGCCCGGGAAAAGAAGTCTGTAACATACAATGGTAAAAATATTAGATTGGCAGCTGACTTATCCACAGAGACCTGGAAGGCCAGAAAGAGCTGGCATGATATTTTCAGAGCACTAAACGAGAAAAACATGCAGCCAAGAATACTATATCCAGCTAGGCTATCATTGAAAATAGAAGGAGAGATTAAAAGCTTCCAGGACAAACAAAAACTGAAAGAATTTGCAAACACCAAACCAGCTCTACAGGAAATCTTGAAAGGGGTCCTCTAAGCAAAGAGAGAGCCTACAAGTGGTAGATCAGAAAGGAACAGAGACCATATACAGGAACAGTCACCTTACAGGCAATATAATGACACTAAATTCATATCTCTCAATAGTTACCCTGAATGTTAATGGGCTAAATGCCCCTGTCAAAAGACACAGGGTATCAGAATGGATAAAAAAACAAAACCCATCTATATGTTGCCTCCAAGAAACTCATTTTAAGCCTGAAGACACCTCCATATTTAAAGTGAGGGGGTGTAAAAGAATTTACCATGCTAATGGATATCAGAAGAAAGCAGGAGTGGCAATCCTTATCTCAGATCAATTAGATTTTAAGCCAAAGACTATAATAAGATGTGAGGAAGGACACTATATCATACTCAAAAGGTCTGTCCAACAAGAAGATCTAACAATATTAAATATCTATGCCCCCAACGT
Organism: Mustela nivalis; assembly: GCF_964662115.1. Classification (NCBI taxonomy): domain Eukaryota; kingdom Metazoa; phylum Chordata; class Mammalia; order Carnivora; family Mustelidae; genus Mustela; species Mustela nivalis. The sequence goes on from NC_139040.1 coordinate 89,973,351, forward strand.
GGGAGCAGACAACTATATAAACCAATTAATAACAAAATCAAAGAAACACATCATAGTAGGGGACTTTAACACTCCCCTCACTGAAATGGACAGATCATCCAAGCAAAAGATCAGCAAGGAAATAAAGGCCTTAAACGACACACTGGACCAGATGGACATCATAGATCTATTCAGAACATTTCATCCCAAAGCAACAGAATACACATTCTTCTCTAGTGCACATGGAACATTCTCCAGAATAGATCACATCCTCGGTCCTAAATCAGGACTCAACCGGTATCAAAAGATTGGGATCATTCCCTGCATATTTTCAGACCACAATGCTCTAAAGCTAGAACTCAACCACAAAACAAAGTTTGAAAAGAACCCAAATACATGGAGACTGAATAGCATCCTTCTAAAGGGTCAACCGGGAAATTAAAGAAGAATTGAAAAAAATCATGGAAACAAATGATAATGAAAATACAACGGTTCAAAATCTGTGGGACACAACAAAGGCAGTCCTGAGAGGAAAATATATAGCGGTACAAGCCTTTCTCAAGAAACAAGAAAGGTCTCAGGTACACAACCTAACCCTACACCTAAAGGAGCTGGTGAAAGAACAAGAAAGAAACCCTAAGCCCAGCAGGAGAAGAGAAATCATAAAGATCAGAGCAGAAATCAATGATATAGAAACCAAAAAAAAAAAAAATAGAACAAATCAACGAAACTAGGAGCTGGTTCTTTGAATGAATTAATAAAATTGATAAACCCCTGGCCCGACTTATCAAAAAGAAAAGAGAAAGGACCCAAATAAATAAAATCATGAATGAAAGAGGAGAGATCACAACTAACACCAAAGAAATACAAACTATTATAACAACATACTATGAGCAACTCTACGCCAATAAATTTGACAATCTGGAAGAAATGGATGCATTCCTAGAAACATAGAAACTACCACAACTGAACCAGGTAGAAATAGAAAGCCTGAACAGACCCATGACAAGTAAGGAGATTGAAACAGTCATTAAAAATCTCCAAACAAACAAAAGCCCAGGGCCAGACGGCTTCCTGGGGGAATTCTACCAAACATTTAAAGAAGAACTAATTCCTATTCTCCTGAAACTGTTCCAAAAAATAGAAATGGAAGGGAAACTTCCAAACTCATTTTATGAGGCCAGCATCACCTTGATCCCAAAACCAGACAAGGATCCCATCCAAAAAGAGAGCTATAGACCAATATCCTTGATGAACACAGATGCGAAAATACTCAACAAAATACTAGCTAATAGGATTCAACAGTACATTAAAAAGATTATTCACCACGACCAAGTGGGATTTATTCCAGGGCTGCAAGGTAGGTTCAACATCCGCAAATCAGTCAATGTGATACAACACATTAATAAAAGAAAGAACAAGAACCATATGATACTCTCAATAGATACTGAAAAACCATTTGACAAAGTACAGCATCCCTTCCTGATCAAAACTCTTCAAAGTGTAGGGATAGAGGGCACATACCTCAATATCATCAAAGCCATCTATGAAAAACCCACTGCAAATATCATTCTCAATGGAGAAAAACTGAAAGGTTTTCTGCTAAGGTCAGGAACATGGCAGGGATGTCCATTATCACCACTGCTATTCAACATAGTACTAGAGGTCCTAGCCTCAGCAATCAGACAACAAAAGGAAATTAAAGGCATCCAAATCGGCAAAGAAGAAGTCAAAATATCACTCTTCGCAGATGATATGATACTATATGTGGAAAACCCAAAAGACTCCACACCAAAACTGCTAGAACTTATACAGGAATTCAGTAAAGTGTCAGGATATAAAATCAATGCACAGAAATCAGTTGCATTTCTCTACAAAAACAGCAAGACAGAAGAAAGAGAATTTAAGGAGTCAATCCCATTGACAATTGCACCCAAAACCATAAGATACCTAGGAATAAACCTAACCAAAGAGGCACAGAATCTATACTCAGAAAACTATAAAGTACTCATGAAAGAAATTGAGGAAGACACAAAGAAATGGAAAAATGTTCCATGCTCCTGGATTGGAAGAATAAATATTGTGAAAATGTCTATGCTACCTAAAGCAATCTACACATTTAATGCAATTCCTATCAAAGTACCATCCATCTTTTTCAAAGAAATGGAACAAATAATTATAAAATTTATATGAAACCAGAAAAGACCTCGAATAGCCAAAGGGATATTGAAAAAGAAAGCCAACATTGGTGGCATCACAATTCCAGACTTCAATTTCTATTACAAAGCTGTCATCATGAAGACAGCATGGTACTGGCACAAAAACAGACACAGAGATCAATGGAACAGAATAGAGATCTCAGAAATAGACCCTCAACCCTACAGTCAACTAATCTTTGACAAAGCAGGAAAGAATGTCCAATGGAAAAAAGACAGCCTCTTCAATAAATGGTGCTGGGAAAATTGGACAGCCACATGCAGAAAAATGAAATTGGACCATTTCCTTACACCACACACAAAAATAGACTCAAAATGGATGAAGGACCTCAATGTGTGAAAGGAATCCATCAAAATCCTTGAGGAGAACACAGGCAGCAACCTCTTCGACCTCAGCTGCAGCAACATCTTCCTAGGAACAACGCCAAAGGCAAGGGAAGCAAGGGCAAAAATGAACTATTGGGATTTCATCAAGATCAAAAGCTTTTGCACAGCAAAGGAAACAGTTAACAAAATCAAAAGACAACTGACAGAATGGGAGAAGATATTTGCAAACGACATATCAGATAAAGGACTAGTGTCCAGAATCTATAAAGAACTTAGCAAACTCAACACCCAAAGAACAAATAATCCAATCAAGAAATGAGCAGAGGACATGAACAGACATTTCTGCAAAGAAGACATCTAGATGGCCAACAGACACATGAAAAAGTGCTCTATATCACTCGGCATCAGGGAAATACAAATCAAAACCACAATGAGATATCACCTCACACCAGTCAGAATGGCTAAAATCAACAAGTCAGGAAATGACAGATGCTGGCGAGGATGCGGAGAAAGGGGAACCCTCCTACACTGTTGGTGGGAATGCAAGCTGGTGCAGCCACTCTGCAAAGCAGCATGGAGGTTCCTCAAAATGTTGAAAATAGAACTGCCCTATGACCCAGCAATTGCACTATTGGGTATTTACCCTAAAGATACAAAGGTAGTGATCCAAAGGGGCACGTGCACCCGAATGTTTATAGCAGCAATGTCCACAATAGCCAAACTATGGAAAGAACCTAGATGTCCATCAACAGATGAATGGGTCAAGAAGAAGTGGTATATATACACACTGGAATACTATGCAGCCATCAAAAGAAATGAAATCTTGCCATTTGCGACAACATGGATGGAACTAGAGCGTATCATGCTTAGCGAAATAAGTCAAGCAGAGAAAGTCAACTATCATACGATCTCGCTGAGATGAGGAAGTGGTGATGCAACATGGGGGTTTAAGTGGGTAGGAGAAGAATAAATGAAACAGGATGGGATTGGGAGGGAGACAAACCATAAGTGACTCTTAATCTCACAAAACAAACTGAGGGTTGCTGGGGGGAGGGGGTTTGGGAGATGGGGGTGGGATTATGGACATTGTGGAGGGTATGTGCTTTGGTGAGTTTTGTGAAGTGTGTAAACCTTGTGATTCACAGACCTGTACCCCTGGGGATAAAAATATATGTGTATAAAAAATAAAAAATTAAAAAAAATTAGTTTATGAATTCAGGGCTCACACTTGAGATGTACACACACAGATCTGATTTTAATTAGCCTACCAAAGATTTTGAGACCTGAAATAACTGATAGACCACTACCTAGGACCCAGACTGGCCACCGATTGATACATTCACAGGAAGGATTCAAATAACATTGCAAAGCCTATGAAATCTTAACTGGTATTGGAAACACAACCAACAGAAGGCAAATTGGAACTTGGGACCAGAAGTTAATTAAGTCAATTGCTTGCTAAAAAAATGTCAACATTTTTCACAGAATTTAGAAGAGGCCTGTAGTCTCATAACAAAATATTTAAAATGACAAGATGCAATCCAAAATTGTTAGGGATATGAAAAACCATTAAAACTTCAAGTTGCATGGGAAACAGACATGAAAACAAAGATGACAAAAATTATGAATCATCATACAAATACAGCTATTATAGAAATGCTCAAATAAGAAATCTTGAACATTCTTGTGATAAATGTTAAAACATAAATTCTCAATGAGGTAGACAGACTTTAAGGTGGTCACTCCTTGTCATTATGCTATATTATAAAAAACTCCATCTTGTTAGCTAATTTTCTCTCTTTCTTCCTTCTTGGATTTGAAGAATCAAGTTTCCATATTGTAAGAGAACCATGTAGTAAGGGACTTCAGGCAGCCTCTAGGAGTTGAGCATGTTTTCCAACTGACCACTAGTAAGAATCAAAGGCTTTCACTCTTACAGACAAAAGGAAGCACATTCTACAACCTGAAAGAACTTAGCAAACCCACTGTCATTCAAGCTCCAAGTGAGAACAGGGCCCTGGCCAATACCTTGATTAAAGCCAAGGCAAGGATCTAGTTAAGCTGTTACAACTTCTGATTGACAGAATATGTAAGACAATAAGTTTGTGTTCTTTTAAGTCACTAATTTTGTGGTAATTTGTTACATAGCAATAACTAATACACTTTACAAAGGTATAGAAGCTGTTTTAAAAACCCACTCATTGAACACTATGTCAAAAACTAATGGTGTACTATATGTTGGTTAATTGAAATTAATAAAACAACCCCACTCAAATGGAAATTTTAGAACTGAAATTCATAATAACTGAAATTTTAAGAAAATATAGCTGGATAGATGCTGTAACAGAATGGAGATGACAGAGCAAAGAGTTGGTGAACTTTAAGATCAATCAACAGAAATTATCCACTCTGAAAAACAAAGGGAAAAATGAAAAATATCTAGCATAGCTTTAGGGACTTGTGGATCAATAACAAATGGTCAAAGAGGACTATGCTGCTGAAAAAAGGAAATGTGCTGCTAAAAAAATATTTGAAGAAATAGTGGCACAGAATTTCCTAAGTTTGGCAGAGATATAAACCTACCAATTTAAGAAGCTAAGTGAATCCAGACTAAGATAAACCAAAAGAAAGTCATGACAAGAAACATCCTAATAAAATTTCCAAGAACAAAAGACAAAGAAAGCATCTTGAAAATAGCATAGAAGTGGCGGGGGGGGAGGTTGGGGTACTAGGTGGTGGGTATTATAGAGGGTACAGATTGCATGGAGCACTGGCTGTGGTGAAAAAATAATGAATACTGTTATGCTGAAAATAAATAAATTAATATAAATAAATAAATAAATAAATAAATAGAAAATAGCCATAGAAAACATACCCATTATATATAATAAGTAAGACGATTCAAATGACATTAGATTTCTCACTAGAAACCATGGCGGGCAGAAAGAGGTAGCAACATTTTTTAGGTAGAGAAAGAAAAGATCTGTCGATTCCACATCCTGTATCTAGTGAAAATACTGTTCAGGGGAAAAGAGTAAAATAAATACATTCCCAGATAAAATAAATCTAAGAGTGTTTATAGCCAGTATATATGCCTTAAAAGAATAATAAAAAGAGGCTTTTTAGACACGAAGAAAATTTAACCAAAAGGAAATGTGAACAGCAGAAATGAAGGAAGAACAAAAGCAACAATAAACATGTGAATAAATATAATAGACTATTTTTGTACTCTTGAGTTTTTAAAAATTATATTTGATAGCAAATATTATAAAATGTTTGATGGGGGCGCCTGGGTGGCTCAGTGGTTAAGCCGCTGCCTTCGGCTCAGGTCATGATCTCAGGGTCCTGGGATCGAGTCCCGCATCGGGCTCTCTGCTCAGCAGGGAGCCTGCTTCCTCCTCTCTCTCTCTCTGTCTGCCTCTCTGCCTACTTGTGATTTCTCTCTGTCAAATAAATAAATAAAATCTTTAAAAAAAAAATGTTTGATGGATTTTCAGTATGTGTAGATGTAATATATAAAACAATTACAGCATAAAGAAGACAAGGTAAATATACCTATTAAGTAATAGTTTCAATGTCCCAAATAGAGCGATAAAATACTACTTTTAGATAGACTATGAAAGTTAAATATATGTTTTTAATTCCCTAAAACAAGGATCATCAAGTTTGGGACTACATACACTGTTTTTTTTCTCTCTTCTTGTTGTAGTATAATACAAATAACATAGAATTTACCATTTTAACTATTATAAAGTACACAAGTCAGTGGCATTTACGACATTCACAAGGTTGTACATCAACTGTGTCTTGTTCCAGAACATTTTTATCACCCCAAAGGAAACCCCATACTAATTAAACAGTCATTCCACATTGTCTTTTCTCCCTAGCCCCTGGAAAACACCAACATATTTTCTGTCTCCATAGATATGCCTTTTCTTAATATTTCATACAAATGGAATCATTATTATATGGACTTCTGTGTCTGACTTCTTTCAGTTAACATAATATTTTCAAGGTTTATCCATGTTGTAGAAAGTATCCATACTTCATTTCTATGGTTGAATAATATCCTGTTATATGGGTATATCATATTTTGTTTATCCATTCATCAGTTGATTTCCTATTGTGCATAGGGCTGCTATGAACATTTGTGTACAGGTTTTCCCTTGAAGAACTATTTTCAATTATTTTGGATATAAAACCGGAGTGAAATTGCTGGGTTATATGATAATTCTATATTGAACTTATTGAGGAAACTCCAAACTGTTTTCTAAAACAGATGAACCATTGTATATTCCCACCAGCAACATCTAAGTGTTCCAATATCCCCATATTCTTTCCTAACTTAATATTTTTTATTTTTTATATTATAGCCATCTCAGTAGGTGTGAATTGATATCTCACTGCAGTCTGATTTGTATTTCCCTAATGATTAGTGATTGTCTTAGTATATTTAAGCTGCTAAAACAGAATTCCATAAACTGAGTGGTTTATAAAAAACAAACTTATTTCTGACAGTTCTGGAGGCTAGAAAGTCTAAGATCAAGGTGCTAGCAGAACCAGTGTCTGGTGAGAGATTGCTTCCTCCTTCATAAATAGTCAACTTCTTATTGTAACCTTGCATGGTGGAAGAGATGAGGGACCTCTCTGTGGTCTCTATTATAAGGGCAAGAATTCTATTCATGAAGGTCTACCCTTGTGACCTAATCACTTCCTAAGGTCCTGCCTCCAAGCATAGTTACACTGGGGGTTAGGTTTCAACATATGAATTTGGGAGGGCATATAAACATTCAGTTTATAGCAGTAACATATTTTCATGGACTTATTAGCCATTTGTTTTTTTTTTTTAAGATTTTATTTATTTGACAGACAGAGATCACAAGTAGGCAGAGAGGCAGGCAGAGAGAGAGTGAGAGAAGGAAGCAGGCTCCCTGCTGAGCAGAGAGCCCGATGCGGGACTCGATCCCAGGACCCTGAGATCATGACCCGAGCCAAAGGCAGCGGCTTAACCCACTGAGCCACCCAGGCGCCCTTATTAGCCATTTGTATGTCTACCTCAGGGAAACGTTCATTGAGTTCTTTGCCTGCTGTTTAATTGGATTATCTTTTGCTATACAGTTTTAAGACTTTTTAAGTATTCTGGATACTAGACCCATATTGAAAATATAATTTGCAAATATTTTTTCCCATTCCAGGAACTTTTTATGCTCTTGATAGAGTCTCTTAATGCACAAAAGTTTTTAATTTTGATGAAGCTCAATGTGTGTATATTTTTCTTTTGTTCCTTATATTCTTGGTGAAATATCTAAAAACCCATTGCCAAATACAAAGTCCTGAAGATTTACCTCTAAATATTCTTCTAATGCTGTTATAGTTTGAAGTCTTGTATTTAGGAATTTGATCCATTTTAATTAATTTTGTATACAGAGGGAAGGACCCAGCTACATTCTTTTTCAAATGGATATGCAGTTTTTTAACACTTTAAAAAAAAGACAATTCTTTCACAATTGCATGCTTTTGAAACCCTTGTCAGAAATCAATTGGCCATGATATATTGGTTTATTTCTGAACCTTCTGTTCAACTCCATTAATCTATGTATCTATCCTTATGTCAGTTAACACTGTTTTGATTCCTGAAGTTTTGTACTAAGTTTTGAAATTGGGAATTGTGGATCCCTCTACTTTATTCCTCTTTTTCAAGATTGTTTTGATTACTTAAGGGCCCTTGCAATTATATATAAATTTTAGGTTGAGGTTTTCCATTTCTGCAAAAGGCTAATAGAGATTACCTTATATTTGTCAATCATTTTCAGGAATACTGCCATTTTGACAATACAAAGTCTTCCAATCTATTAATACAATGTTGGTCTCCATTTTTATGTCTTCTATAATTTCTTTTATCAGTGTTTGTAACTTTCTGCTACCAATACTATAAGTCTTTTTTGTTAATTTATACCTAAGTATCCTACTGTTGATAATGTCACTGCAAATAGAATTATTTTCTTCTTTTTTTCCCCTTCATTTCTTATTTGGTTGTTCATTGCTAGAGTAGAAAACTACAACTGATGATTATGTGTTGATTTTGTATCTTAGAGTTTCACTACATATTTTTATTAACTCGAATAGTGTGTGTGTGTGTGTGTGTGTGTGTGTGTGTGTGTTTGTATGTGTGTGGCTTCATACAGGTTTTTCTATATATAAGATTATGATGTATATGACTAGAGATAGTCAAAATTTTTTCTTTCCAATTTGGATGTCATTTTTTTACTTGCCTAGTTCCTCAGGCTATAACTTTCAGTTCAATGTTGAATAGAAGTGACAAGTGCAGGAACCCTGTCTTATCCCTGATATTAAAGGGAAAACTTTTGTACTTTCACCCATGAGCCTATTGAGTCTGATGTTAGGTATAGTTTTTTTCCTAAATGTTCCATATCATGTTAAGGAGTTCCCTCCTATTATTTATTTTTTCAGAGATTTTTTTTAATTATAAAAAGATGCTAGATTTTGTCAAATGTGTTTTCTGCATCAGTTGGGATGATCACATATTTCCCCCTTAGGTTGTATTAATGTGGTTATACTGATTATCATATATGGAATCACTCTCCCATTCCTTAGATACATTATTCTTGATCATAGTGTATAATACTTTAAATATGCTGCTGGATTTGGTTTGCTAGTATTTTGTTGAGGAGTTCTGCATTTATATTAATTTGGGGTGTTAGTCTATAGTTTTCTTATAGTATCTTGTCTAGTTTTATTTTCTGGGTAATGCTGACCTCATACAATAAGTTAACAAGTATTTTCTATACTTTAGAAGCATTAGAGAAAGATCTGTGCTATTTATTTTTAATTTTTAAAATTTTTTTGAAGGGAGAGACTTTATTTAATTTTTTAATTTTTTATTATATTTTTTATGTTTTTAGTTCCGGTTAGCTAACATACAGTGTTATATTAGTTTCAGGTGTACAATATACTAATTCAACAGTTCCATGGATCCCCTGTTCTCATCATAAGTACACTCATTAATTTCCACACCTATTTCACCCATCCCTCCCTTCTGATAACCATCAGACTGTTCTCTATAATGAAAGTCTGTCTCTTTCTTTGACTTTCTCTCTCTTTCTTTCCTTTGCTTGTTTTGTTTCTTAAATTGCACATATGAGTGAAATCACGTGTTATTTGTCTTTCTCTGACTTATTTCACTTAGTTTGTCTCTGGACATTTAGGCAGCTTCTATATCTCGGTTGTTGTAAATACTGCTGCTATAAACATAGGAGTGCATGTATTCCTTTGAATTAGTATTTTCTATCCTTCGGATTGCTAGATCATAGGGTAGTTCTACTTTTAACCTTTTTAGGAATCTCCATACTGTTTTCCACAGTGGCTGCACCAGTTTTCTTTCCCCCAAGCAGTACAAAAGGGCTCCTTGTTCTCCACATCCTTGCCACTACCTGTCCTTTCCTGTGTTCTTGATTGTAGCCATTCTGACACGTGTGAGGTGATATCTCATTGTAGTTTTGATTTGCATTTCTTGAGGATAACTCACATTGAGCATCTTTTCATGTGTCTGTTGGTCATCTGGATGTCATCTTTGGCAGAATGTCTGTTCATGTTGTCTGCCCGTTTTTAATTGGATTATTTATTTTTGGCTGTTGAGTTTTTAAGTTCTTTATGTATTTTGAATACTAACCTTTTATTGAATATATCATTTACAAATATCTTCTCCCATTCTGTAGGCTGCCTTTTAGTTTTTTTGATTGTTTCCTTTGCTGTGTGGAAGCTTTTTATTTTGATGTAGTCTGAATTATTTCTTTTTGCTTTTGTTTCCCTTGCCTCAGGAGATACAAATGTTGCTGCAGTCAGGGTCCTTACTGCCTGTGCACTCTTCAAGGATTTTTATGGTTTCAGGTCTCATGTTTAGGTCTTTCATCCACTTAGAATTTATTTTTGTGTATGGTATGAGAAACTGATCCAGTTTCATCCTTTTGTACATTGTTGTCCAGTTTTCCTATCACCATTTGTTGAAAAGACTGTCTTTTTGCCTTTGGACTTCTTTCCTGCTTTGTCAAAGATTGACTATAAATTTGTCAGTTCATTTCTGAGTTTTCTATTCCATTCCATCGATCTATGTGTCTATTTTTGTGCCAATACCATACTACTTGATTACTACAGCTTTCTAGTATAACTTGAAGTCCAGAACTGTGATGCCGCCAGCTTTGCTTTTTTTTTTTTTTTCAAGATTGCTTTGATTATTCAGGGTCTTCTATGGCTCTATACAAATTTTAGGATTTTGGGCTTAAGTTCCATGAAAAATGCTGGTGGTATTTTGATAGGGATTGCATTAAATGTGTATATTGCTTTGGGTAGCATAGACCTTTTAACAATATTTGTTCTTCTAATAGCATGGAATATCTTTTTCTTTCTTTGTGTCGTCTTCAATTTAACAGTGTTTTATGGTTTTCAGAGTACACCCCTTTGGTTAGGTTTATTCATAGGTATCTTATTTTGGATACAATTATAAAAGGGATTGTTTTCTTAATTTTATGTCTACTGCTTCATTACTGATGTATAGAAATGCAACAGATTTCTCTATATCAATTTTGTATTCTGAAATTTTACTGAATTTGTTTGTAAGTTCTAGTAGTTTTTTGGTTGAGTCTTTCAAGTTTTTCTACATAGAATATCATGTCATCTTCAAAGAATGAAAGTTGCACTTCTTACTGATTTGAATTCCTTTAACTGCTTTTTGTTGTCTGACTGCTGTGGCTAGGACTTGCAGAAATATGTTGAATAAAAGTGGTGAGAGTGGACATCCTTGCCTTGTTCCTGATCTTAGGGGAAAATCTCTCGGTCCCCCCCCCCCTCCCAGTTAAGGATGATGTTAGCCGTGGGGTTTTCATAGATGGCCTTTATTATGTTGAGGTATGTTCCTTCTAAACTGATTTTGTTGAAGGCTTTTATCATAAACAGATGTTGTACTTTGTCAAATGCTTTTTCTGCGTCTATTGCAATGATCATATGGTCCTTATCCTTTCTCCTATTGATGTGATGTATCACATTGATTGATTTGTGAATATTAAACCACCCTTGCGACCCAGGATTAAAGCCCATTTGATTGTGGTGAATGGTCAAAAGACCATTATTTGGTCAAAAGACCAAATATCTTATTTGATATGGTTTGCTAGTATTTTATTGAGAATCTTTTCACTTCTGTTCATCAGGGCTATTGGCCTGTAGTTCTCTTTTTTAGTGCTATCTTTATCTGGTTTTGTTATCAGCATAATACTAGCCTCCTGAATGAAACTGGGAATTTTCCTTTTCTATTTTTTGGAATAGTTTGAGAAGAATAAATATTAACTCTAAATGTTTGGTAGCTTTGCCTGTGAAGCCATCTGGTCAGAGACTTGTGTTTGTTGGGAGTTTTGGGATTACTGAATTAATTTCTTTGCTGGTTATTGGTCTGTTCAATTTTTTTTATTTCCTCCTATTTCAGTTTTGGGAGTTTACATGTTTCTAAGAATTTATCCATTTCTCTAGATTGTCCAATTTGTTGGCATATAGTTTTTCATAATATTCTTTTGTGACTGTTTCTATTCCTGCTGCATTGGTTGTTATTCCTCCTCTCTCATTTGTGATTTCATTTATTTCAGTCCTTTCTCATTTTTTTCTTGATAAGCCTGGCTAGACGTTTATTAATTTTATAGATTTTTCAGAGTACCAGCTCCTGGTTTTACTGATCTCTTCTGGCTTTGTTTTGTTTTGCTTTGTAGTTTCTGTATCATTTATTTCTGCTCTAATCTTCACTATTTCTTTCCTTCTGCTGTTTTTAGATTTTGTTTGTTGTTCTTTTTCTAGCTCATTTAGGTGCAAAGTTATGTTGTTTATCTGAGATTATTCTTGCTTCCTGAGGTAGACTTGTATTGCTATAAAATTCCCTCTTAGAACTGCTTTTGTTGCATCCCAGAGGTTTTGGACCATGTGTTTTCATTTGCATTTGTTTCCATGCACTTTTTATTTCTTCTATTATTTCCTGGTTGATCCATGCATTATTCAGTAGCATGTTGTTTAACCTCCACGTATTTGTGAGTTTTCCCATTTTTTCTTGATGTTGACCTCCATTTTCATAGTGCTGTGGTTCAGAAAATGTACATGGTATGATTTCAATCTTCTTAAATTTGTTGAGTTTTGCTTTGTGAGCTAATATGTGATCTATTCGGGAGGATGTTCCATGTGCACTTAAGAAGTGTATTATGTTGTTTAAGGATGGAATATTCTGAATAGATCTGTTAAATCCATCTGTCCCAGTTTATCACTAAAAGCCACTGTTTACTTATTGATTTCCTGTTTGGATTATCTGTCCATTGATGTAAGAGGGGGTGTTAAAGTCCCTACAATTATTGTATTATCAATTAGTTATTTTATATTTGTTATTAACTGTTTTATGTATTCAGATGCTCCTATGCTGCATGCATAAATATTTACAGTTGTTATATTTTCTTGTTGGATTTCCCCTTTATTTTTTTTACACAATTTAGTTATATTTAATATATTCACAGAATTGTGCAACTATTTTTAAATTTATTCTTTATTTTCAGCATAACAGTATTCATTATTTTTGCACCACACCCAGTGCTCCATGCAGTCTGTGCCCTCTATAATACCCATCACCTGGTACCCCGACCTCCCACCCCCTGCCCCTTCAAAACCTCAGATTGTTTTTTCAGAGTCCATAGTCTCTCATGGTTCACCTCCCCTTCCAATTTCCCCCAACTCCCTTCTCCTCTCTATCTCCCCATGTCCTCCATGCTATTTGTTATGCTCCACAAATAAGTGAAACCATATGATAATTGACTCTCTCCGCTTGACTTATGTCACTCAGCATAATCTCTTCCAGTCCCGTCCATGTTGCTACAAAAGTTGGTTATTCATCCTTTCTGATGGAGGCATAATACTCCATAGTGTATATGGACCACATCTTCCTTATCTATTTATTCATTGAAGGGCATTTTGGTTCTTTCCACAGTTTGGCGACTGTGGCCATTGCTGCTATAAACATTGGGGTACAGATGGCCCTTCTTTTCACTACATCTGTATCTTTGGGGTAAATACCCAGGAGTGCAATTGCAGGGTCATAGGGAAGTTCTATTTTTAATTTATTGAGGAATCTCCACACTGTTCTTCAAAGAGGCTGCACCAACTTGCATTCCCAACAACAGTGTAAGAGGGTTCCCCTTTCTCCACATTCCCTCCAACACATGTTGTTTCCTGTCTTGCTAATTTTGGCCATTCTAACTGGGGTAAGGTGATATCTCAATGTAGTTTTAATTTGAATCTCTCTGATGGCTAGTGATGATGAACATTTTTTCATGTGTCTGATAGCCATTTGTATGTCTTCATTGGAGAAGTGTCTGTTCATATCTTCTGCCCATTTTTTGATATGATTGTCTGTTTTGTGTGTGTTGAGTTTAAGGAGTTCATTAGAGGTCCTGGATATCAGTCTTTTGTCTGTACTGTCATTTGCAAATATCTTCTCCCATTCCGAGGGTTGCCTCTTTGTTTTCTTGACTGTTTCCTTTGCTGTGCAGAAAGAAGCTTTTGATTTTGATGAAGTCCCAAAAGTTCATTTTCACTTTTGTTTCCTTTGCCTTTGGAGATATAACTTGAAAGAAATTGCTGTGGCTGATATCAAAGAGATTACTGCCTATGTTCTCCTCTAGGATTCTGATGGATTCCTGCCTCACATTGAGGTCTTTTATCCATTTTGAGTTTATCTTTGTGTACGGTGTAAGAGAATGGTCCAGTTTCATTCCTCTACATATAGCTGCCCAGTTTTCCCAGCACCATTTATTGAAGAGACTGTCTTTTTTCCACTGTAGATTTTTTCCTGTTTTGTCGAAGATTATTTGACTATAGAGTTGAGGGTCCATATCTGGGCTCTCTACTCTGTTCCACTGGTCTATGTGTCTGTTTTTATGCCAGTACCATGCTGTCTTGGTGATCACAGCTTTGTGATAAAGTTTGAAATCAGGTAACGTGATGCCCCCGTTTTATTTTTGTTTTTCAACATTTCCTTAGCCATTTGGGCTCTCTTCTGATTCCATACAAATTTTAGGATTATTTGCTCCAGCTCTTTGAAGTATACCGGTCGAATTTTGATCGGAATAGCATTAAAAGTATAGATTGCTCTAGGCAGTATAGACATTTTAACAATGTTTATTCTTCCGATCCAAGAGCAATGGAATGGTCTTCCATCTTTTTGTGTCTTCTTCAATTTCTTTCATGAGTGTTCTGTAGTTCCTCAAGTACAGATCCTTTACCTCTTTGGTTAGGTTTATTCCCAGGTATCTTATGGTTCTTGGTGCTATAGTAAATGGAATTAATTCTCTAATTTCCCTTTCTGTATTTTCATTATTAGTGTATAAGAAAGCCACTGATTTCTGCACATTGACTTTGTATCCTGCCACGTTGCTGAATTGGTGTATGAGTTCTAGTAGTTTGGGAGTGGAGTCTTTTGGGTTTTTTATATAAAGAATCATGTCATCTGCAAAGAGAGAGAGTTTGACTTCTTCATTACCAATTTGGATACATTTTATTTCTCTTTGTTGTCTGATTGTTGTTGCTAGGACTTCTAATACTATGTTGAACAAGAGTGGTGAGAGTGGGCATCCTTGTCGTGTTCCTGATCTCAACGGGAAGGCTGCAAGCTTTTTCCCATTGAGGATGATATTTGCTGTGGGTCTTTCATAGATAGATTTAATGAAGTTCAGGAATGTTCCCTCTATCCCTATACTTTGAAGCGTTTTAATCAGGAACTGATGCTGGATTTTGTCAAATGCTTTTTCTGCATCAATTGAGAGGACCATGTGGTTCTTCTCTCTTCTCATATTAATTTGTTGTATCACATTGATTGATTTGCAAATGTTGAACCATCCTTGTAACCCAGGGATGAATCCCACCTGGTCATGGTGGATAATCTTTTTAATGTACTGTTGGATCCTGTTTGCTAGAATCTTGTTGAGAATCTTAGCATCTATATTCATCAGTGATATTGGTCTGAAATTCTCCTTTTTGGTAGGGTCTTTGCCTGGTTTGGGGATCAGGGTAATGCTGGCTTCATAGAAAGAGTCAGGAAGTTTTCCTTCTGCTTCAATTTTTTGAGACAGCTTTAGGAGAATAGGTGTTATTTCTTCTTTAAAAGTTTGGTAGAATTCCCCAGGGAATCCATCAGGTCCTGGGCTCTTGTTTTTTGGGAGGTTTTTGATCACTGCTTCAATCTTGTTACTAGATATTGGTCTGTTCAGGTTGTCAATCTCTTCCTGGTTCAATTTTGGTACTTTATAGTTTTCCAGTAATGCATCCATTTCATCTAGGTTGCTTAGCTTATTGGCATATAACTGTTGATAATAACTTCTGATGATTGTTTCTTACTTCCTTGGTGTTCATTGTGATCTGTCCCTTTTCATTCATAATTTTATGAATTTGAGCTTTCTCTCTTTTCTTTTGGATTAGTGTGGCCAATGGTTTATCGATCTTATTGATTCTTTCAAAAAACCAGCTTCTAGTTTCATTGATACCCCTTTATTATTTTTGTCTCTTTGTAACAGTTTTTGTTTTAAAGTCTAGCTTGATATAAGTATTGGTATTCTGGCTTTCTTTTGACATCCATTTGCATGATACATGTTTCTACATCCTCTCACTTTTCATCTGCAGGTGTCTTTAGATATAAAAGGTCTCTTATATGCAGCATATAGATAGGTCTTGGTTTTTTTTTTTTTTAAATCCAAACTCTGTCACCCTATATCTTCTCACTGGAACATTTAGTCCATTGACATTCAGAGTAATTATTGATAGATATGTATTTATTGCTATTTCATTACTTGTTCTGTGGTTGTTTCTAAAGATTTCCTCTGATCCTTCCCTTTCTCTTTCATGTTGTGTTGATTTTCTTAATAATATACTTGGATTTCTTTCTCTTTTTTCCTTTTACATTTACTAATGGTTTTAGATAAATGGTTACCATTAGGTTTGGATATAATCTCTTCTGCATATAGCAGTCTATACTTAGTTGATGGTCATTTAACTTTGAACCCATTCTTTTTTCCTCTCCTCCCCACATTTAGGTATATGATATTATATTTTATAACTTCTTCTTGTCAGATACTTGACTGATTTTTATAGAAATATTCATTTTTACCACTTTTATGTTTTTCCTACATTTATGCTGTCACTTTTGGTCTCTCTCTATCATTCAAAAAGTCTACTTTAATATTTCCTGCAGTGCTAGTTTAGTTGTCATAAGCTCCTTTTGTTTTTGTCAGGGAAACACTTTTTTTAAAAAACATTTTATTTATTTGACAGATAGATATCACAAATAGGCAGAGAGGCAGGCAGAGAGAAGAGGGGAAGTAGGCTCCCCACTGAGCAGAGAGCCCAATGTGGGGCTTGATCCCAAGACCCTGGGATCATGACCTGAGGGGAAGGCAGACTCTTAATGACTGAGCCACCAAGGCAACACTTCCCTTCTATTCTTAATGATAGTCTTGCTGGGTAGAGTATTCTTGGCTGGAGATTTTTCCCATTCAGCACTTTGAATCTATCATGCTGCTTTCTTCTGACTTGCCAAGTTTCTGTTGAAAAATTTCCTGCTAGCCTTATGGGCTTCCTCTTGTGAGCTGCTGACTTTTTTGTCTTGTTGCTTTTAAGATTTTTTTCTTTTCTTTTTTTTTTTTAAGATTTTATGTATTTATTTGGCAGAGAGAGAGAGAGAGAGAGAACGCACACAAGCTGAGGGAGCAGCAACAGAGAGAGGGGGGAGAAGCAGGCTCCCCACTGAGCAGGGAGCCTGATGTAGAACTCAGTCCTAGGACCCTAGGATCATGACCTGAGCTGAAGGCAGCTGCTTAACCAACTGAGCCATTCAGGTGTCCCTAAGATTTTTTCTCTATTACTATATTTGCAAATTTAACTATCATATGTCTTGGTGTTTATTTGCTTTTGTTGACTCTGTTGGGGTTTTCTGTGCCTCCTGGATCTGGGTATCTTTTTCCTTCCCAAGATTACAGAAGTTTTTAGATATTATTTCTTCAAATAAATAATCTTCCTCATTTTCTCTCTCTTTTTCTTCTGGAATTCCTATAATACAAATATTTTTACCTTTGATGGAGTCACTGAATTCTCTGTATATTCTCATTTTGCATTTTTCTTTTCTCTCTCTTTTACTTCGGCTTGATTACTTTCCATTACTGTCTACTAGGCCACTGTTCCTTCCTCTGCTTCTTCCAATGTACGGTCCATTCCATCAAGTGTGTGTGTTTTTTTTTTATTTCATTTATTGATCTCTTTATCTCTCCCATGTTATTCCTTTTCTCTGTAGTGGGTCTCTCATGTTTTCCACTGTTTTCTCAAGTAAGGCAAGTATCCTTATGATCATTGCTTTAAATCCTTTATGAGGCATTTTACTTATATTTAGTTCACTTAGACCTCTGGCTCTGGCCTTGTCTGTTCTTTAATTTGGGATAAATTTCTCTATTTTCTTGTTTTGTTGGCCTCATTGTATCTATTTCAGTGTATTAAAGTCACTTGTGTCTTCTATTCTTGAAAGTAGCAACTTTGAAGAAGTAGTTCCGGAATACCCTCTGTTCACCAGAATCTGGCACTTCAGGAAAGTATCCTATGTGTGTTGCTTATGTCCTATTTTTGTGTCTATGTCGCTTTTCCTTTCAGTGCAGTTTTGGCACTTATTCTGTGTCTGCTGTGGACTGTGTTTGCTCTCTGTAGTATTCATGGGATCCAGGCAGGCCAGCTCTGGAGCAGGGAGGGTAAGCCGACCAGGGAACTTGAAAGTAAGATGGCAGTGTTACAAGATGTGTGCTCGGCCATTAGTCCTATGCTAGATCCTTTGAGGTACTACAGTGCCTAGGGATTCATGCTGGGATTGCCAGTTGTGTATGTCTGGGGGCAGTGCACAGCAGTGGCAGGGGCATGCAGCTGGGCATGGTGTGGTGTTTTGGCTCAGTGTGTTGGCTGGGCAAATCACACAAGTGTGGCTGGGGGTAGGTGACTTGGTGCATTGTGCAAGGGCATCTGTGGGTGCCTGGCTGGGCATAGTGCATGATGGCAGCCAGGAGTGTGTAGCTGGGTAAGACACAAGGGTGTCTGGGGGCATACAACTAAGCCAGGTGTGGTGGATGTGTGTGGTGCTCAGTGGCAGCTGTGCACCCAGCAGCTGTGCAGGGCACTTGCTAGGCTTTAACCAAATTTTCCCTGAGCCCAGGGCCAAGGTCAATAGATTTGGTGTGAATGAGTCCTCAGAACTCTTAGGGGGCACACTGTCAGGGGGTTAGGTAGCAAGTTTCTGTGCAGTCCTGCCTTCTGCAGATATCTCTGTGCTTATGCTGGAGGATGGGGGAAGATAATGACACCTACCAGCTCCTTGCTTTTTGGAGAGGTTCCCCAATGTGCTCCGAAATCAGTATGAACAGATTTGTCTCCCATTTATCCTGGAACGGTTATATTAACTGCCATTTTTATGTTGCCTGTCTCTTTAAGGGTGGCAACCCAGGTATCACGTGTTTTCTGAGTGCACCCATTGCTGAGTCAGGTGACCTCCAAAGCTCCAGGTTCCAGGGCCCACTGGTTTTTACAGACTCATGGAATTCAGGCTCTCTGCTAAAGCCAAAGGCTACAGGGATCAGTCTTCCTAGTGTGAGCTCCCTGATGCAAGTGCTCATTTCTCTGTTTTTTCCTCACACACAGCTCCCTTTCTCCTGTAGGCACTCTTACTCCATCTTTCTGACCTTCTTAACCATTCAGATGTAGCTTCTTCTCTGTAGTTAGCTGTGGAGTTTGTTCTGCCAGTCTGGATGATGTTACCTAGTTGCAAATGTGGGACAGGGTGAGCTCATAGTCCTCCTACTCCACTATATCTCAAGCCCCTATTTGTGTTAATAATTTAAAGGTTTGGTACAATTCACTACTGAAGTCATCTGGTCCTGGGTTTTTCCTTTGGGGATGTTTTTGATTAGCACTTAAATCTTTTTTGCTTATTACAGGTCTGTTTAGATTTTCTATTTCTCAAGTCAGTTTTGGTAGTTTCTAGGAATATGTATATTTCACCTAAATTGTCTGGCTGGCATACATTCTTTCATAGGGTTTTCTTTAAAGATTGTATTTATTTGTATGACAGAGAGAGAGAGAGAGAACACAAGCATAGGGAGTATAAGAAGCAGGCTCCCCAGTGAGCAGGGAGCCTGATGTGGGACTGGATTACAGGACCCTGGGATCCTGACCTGAGCCAAAGGCAGATTACTTAATGACTGAGCCACCCAGGAGCCCCTCATGGTGTTTTCTAATAATCATTTTTATTTCTGTAAGGTCAGTAGTGATGCTTTGCTTTCATTTCTGATTTTAGTTATTTGCATCTTTTCTCTCTTTTTAAAATTGCTCATTCTAGCTAAAGGTTTGTCAATTTTTTTGAGCATTTCAAAGAACCAACTTTTTTTCCATTGACCTCCTCTACCATTTTTCTATTATTTTATCTATTTCTGGTCTAATCTTTATTATTTCCTTCCTACTACTAGCTATGGCTTCAATTTGCCTTTTTTAGTTCCTCAAGGTGTAAAATTAGGTTATTGATTGGAGATATTTCTTCTTTTTTAGTGTGGTTGTTTACAGCTATAAATTTCCTGCTGAGAACTGCCTTTGCAGTCTCTGCTAGGTGTTCATATGTTGTCTTTTCTTTTCCATTTATCTCTAAGTATTATCCATCTTCTCTTGTGGTTTCTTCTCTCATCCATTAGTTGTTTAGGTGTGTGTTAATTAATTGCAACATATTTGTCAACTTTCCATTTTCTTTTTGTTATTTCTACTTTCATTCTATTGTAGCTGGAGGAGATGTTTTGTGCAATTTCAGTCTTTTAAAATTTATTGACATTTGTTTTGTGGACTAAAATATGGTCTATTGTGGAGAATATTCCATATGTATTTGAAAAGAATAAGTATTTGGCTGCTTTTGGGTAGAATGCTCTGTATACATTGTTCTGTATACATGTATACAGAACATATAATGTTCTGTATATAAGTGGGTCCACTTATACACAGAATATTTTAAATAAATGAACTATAGTACCGAAAATGTATTCTCCTTATGATTTTGTTAATAACATTTTCTTTTCTCTGTTTATTGTAAGAATACAGTGTACTATACATATTACATACAAAATATGTGTTAATCAACTGTCTATGTTATTGGTAAGGCTTCCAGTCAATAGTAGGCTATTAATAAATAAGTTTGGGGAAAGTCAAAAGTTTTGTTTGGGTTTTCAACTGTGTGGATGATCAGCACCCCAACCCCTGCATCCTTCAAAGGTCAACTGTATCTCTGTTAGGTCTAGTTGATTCATAATGTTGTTCAAATTCTCTATTTCCTTCTTCACCTACTCTCTAGGTGTTCCACCCATAATTAAAAGTGTGGTATTGAAGTATCCAACTACATATTATTCTACAACTATTTTTATTTGTTTATTTGTTTTATTTTTTAACATATAATGTATTATTTGCTTCAGGGGTACAGGTCTGTCAATCATCAATCTTATACAATTCACAGCCCTCACCATAGCATATACCCTCCCCAATGTCCATAATCCAGCCACCCTATCTCTAGAACTATTTTTAAGTGAGCATATAATTTTAGTATCTTTTTGGTGGATTAACCCTTTATTCAATATATAATGTCTTCATCTCTTATAGCAATTTTTGATGTAATCTATTTTATCTGATATTATTATAGCCAGCTCTCTAAACCTTCTCACTTTTAATTTATTTTTTCCTTTGAATTTAAAGTGTATCTTTTGTAGACAATACATAGTAGGATTCATGTTTCTTGTATCCATCCTGCCCATCTCTGCCTTTAATTCAAAAGTGTAATGCATTTTACTTTTAAAGTAATCACTGGCAAGGAAGTGCTTACTTCTACCATTTTGTTATTTATTTTCTGTATATCCTACACTTTTTGTTCATCATTCCCTCAATTACTGCCTTCTTTTGTGTTTTTTTTAATATACAGTTTTATCCCCTTCTCACTTATTTTCCTGCATAATTTAAGGTTATTTTTTTAGTTAGCCTAGAAATTGCAATTAACATCTTAAATTTATAACAATCTAATTTACATTAATATCAGCATAGCTTCATTATTACACAAGAGCCTTGTTCCTATATAACTCTGTTCTTACCCCATTATGTTGTTATTGTTACATATTACATCTTTATATATTGCATCCCCATCAACAGACTTATAGTTATCATTTTATACATTTATCTTTTGAATAATATAGAAAAACTAGGAGTTACAAACCAAAGATACAATAGTACTAGCTTTTATATTTATCTGCTGTATTAGATTCCTAGGGCTTCCATAAACAAATTACCAGAAACTTAAATTTGTGTGACTTAAAACAACAGAAATTTATTCTCTCACAGTACTGGTGGCTGGAAGTTTGAAACCTGGGGCAAAGAGCTATAGTGCTTAATAAGGCTCTTTCTTCATCTGACACTCACCTTCAGCTGGATTCCACAGACAATTTTAGACTACTAGACTTGAAGGACACAGTAAGGGGTACAGAAGTCACACACGGGTTTTCTTCCCAATCATTTACCCATTCCTGGCTTACAAGGGAATATGGAGAATAAGACAGCAGTGTGTGTATACTCTAGGAGGGGAAAATACACTCATCTCATTGGGAGATATAAAATCTGAAAAACAGAGAAATATGGAGTATGATGGAGAGTTCTGCATTCCTGTGGATTGAGGAAATTTGTGAGCTAATGTTAAATGCATAGATCCAGAGAATTTCCATAGAACCACAGCCCTTCTTCCTCTCTGTGCTACCCAGCTACTGACAGATATAACAGACATGTGTATGCATTGGGTGGAGAGGTGGGATAGACAAAAATATCTCTTCCACCTGGTTACACTAAACTATTCAAATTCAGAGCCATCTTCTGTTTATTGCAATGTTGTTTTGATAGGATCCTACTGCAACTAAGACATAATCACGGTGGTCCTGGGGTACAATGGACACAGACTGATAGAGACTAGGGGTTTTATCTTTTACTTATTTCCATATAATTCCTAGGCATACCTAACCTGATACAAAACATATAACATTCAAGTAAATTGTAATAAAATATGCTGTAGTCAAAAAAATCAGTAATTCCAGGAATTATTTAGGTCCATTGGTGCAAAAATTTTAAAAGACACCAAAGGAATTGCTCTGCACAAGTGGCTGTATCTCTTCTCATGCTTTTATGTCTACTTTTTCCATGGTCTCAATACCAAAGTTTTTGACTACACAGTATCCATTCCTAAAAAGACAAAACTGGAGTCATCTGAACCCTGGGAATCCTGGAGTTAGTCACTTTAGCCATGAATAGGCAGAGACTGAAACAAAACTCTTACCTGCAGTATTTGGTTACACATTCCAAGTGCAGGTAATCCCAATAGGTTTGCAATGAAAGCTTCTCTAGGAATCATCCTAATCACCTGGAGATGACTGGCAGACCCATGCTATCTAATGATTTTGCCACAACCTCACTGACAGTTTCAGAAACAACAGTATCTTCAGCTGGGTAGGTAAGGGTCTAAAAAAAGGGGGGGAAAGAAATTAGACTCAATTTAATGTTCATTTCCCATCTCACTTATCCCCCAGGCATTAGCACTGTGAAGTTCTATCTGACTTACCAACTGAGGTGCCAGTAGCAGTAACATCAGCAAAACATAGCATGATTCCACTAAGGTACAATATGTAGGTAGTGCCAGAAAAGAATCCTGGCAGATATCAGCTGAACTGTCATTTTGGTGAAAAGTGGTAGAGGTAATAAGCCTCCTTATACTCTGTAGCCATTTTTGAGATTACTCCTTCTAACAGACATTAAGGATTTGATACATTTCTGGTGTGTGGGAATCCATTTCCCTCTACCTCTCTGACCAAAACCCCCTGTCGTCTCGTTTTCTTTACCATCTTTCTGTCGACACTCCCAGGGTGAGATAAAAGCACTAGGTTCAAGGTCAGTTTTCTGCTTACTGAACATAAAAGCACTCAAATCCACAAAGATGAGAAAGTGATAAAAAGCATTTAATGAGGCAACAACCCATTGTGTAGGGACACCATCTTTTTCCTCCACATTAACTCTAGTTGCCAAAAAAAATCTACTTACAAATGAAATTGCATGTGGAATAGATGGAGGATAGATTGAGATGTATATACATTGAGGGTGGGGTGCATGTGTAAATACACACACACTCATACATACATACATACTCTGGTTCTAGGTCTGTTTAAAACTTTATAGGGTAGTGAGAAATAGTCTATTATCTCTGGAACTCCATTTATATCTGTTGAACAAAAGAATGAGCAGAGAAGGCATGGAGCTATGAATCTCTGGGACAAGTCATAGTAAAATGAAGCTTAATAGAGGAGCATTTCGGCTGAGGGGACGGGGTCTGGCTCAGAAATGGCGGCCTCCATGTTCTACAGCCGATTATTGGCTACCACCGCCCTTAGGAGCCGCGGGTCCCGGCCTGCGCTGCGGTCCACCGCCCAGGTTCTGGGAACTTCTGGATTTTTTAACAACCATGGACTCCAAATACAGCAGCAGCAACAAAGGAATCTCTCACTACATGAATACATGAGTATGGAATTGTTGCAAGAAGGTGGTGTCTCCATTCCCAAAGGACATGTGGCAAAATCACCAGATGAAGCTTATGCAGTTGCCAAAAAATTAGGTTCAAAAGATGTTGTGATAAAGGCACAGGTTTTAGCTGGTGGTAGAGGAAAAGGAACATTTGAGAGTGGCCTCAAAGGAGGAGTGAAGATAGTTTTCTCTTCAGAAGAAGCAAAAGCTGTTTCCTCACAAATTATTGGGAAAAAGTTGTTTACCAAGCAAACAGGAGAAAAAGGCAGAATATGCAATCAAGTATTGGTTTGTGAGAGAAGATGTCCTCGGAGAGAATACTACTTTGCAATAACAATGGAAAGGTCATTTCAAGGTCCTGTATTAATAGGAAGTTCTCAAGGTGGTGTCAACATTGAAGATGTTGCTGCTGAGACTCCTGAGGCCATATTTAAAGAACCTATTGATATTGTAGAAGGCATCAAGAAGGAACAAGCTGTCCGGCTTGCACAGAAGATGGGATTTCCACCTAATATTGTGGATTCTGCGGCAGAAAATATGGTCAAGCTTTACAACCTTTTTCTGAAATACGATGCAACTATGGTAGAAATAAAACCAATGGTAGAGGATTCAGATGGATCTGTGCTGTGCATGGATGCAAAGATCAACTTTGATTCTAATTCAGCTTATCGCCAGAAGAAAATCTTTGACTTACAGGATTGGACCCAGGAAGATGAAAGGGAGGAAGGTGCAGCTAAGGCAGATCTCAACTACATTGGCCTTGATGGAAATATAGGCTGTATAGTAAATGGTGCTGGTTTGGCGATGGCCACAATGGATATAATAAAACTTCACGGAGGGACTCCAGCGAACTTTCTTGATGTTGGTGGTGGTGCCACAGTCCATCAAGTAACAGAAGCATTTAAGCTTATCACTTCAGATAAAAAGGTACTGGCTATTCTGGTCAACATTTTTGGAGTCATAAGGTGTGATGTTATTGCACAGGGTATAGTGATGGCAGTAAAGGATTTGGAAATTAAAATACCTATTGTGGTTCGGTTACAAGGTACAAGAGTTGATGATGCTAAGGCACTGATAGCAGACAGTGGACTTAAAATTCTTGCATGTGATGACTTGGATGAAGCTGCTAAAATGGTTGTAAAGCTCTCTGAAATAGTGACCTTAGCCAAGCAAGCCCAAGTGGATGTGAAATTTCAGTTGCCAATCTGATTGGAGAACCCAGTAGATGGCTGAAGGTGTTAAATGTGCAATAATCGTTAAAAATACTGTGTTCTGTATTATTATTGTTCCTTTTCTCTTTAGTGTATGGAGATTATAATTGCCAGCTAGGCACAAAAACTTTTAAAAGCATTTGGTCTGCATTTAATTCTACTGTTCAGAGTGGGCTGTTTGTATAAAGAATGTATAATGCAGTGATCTAGTTTCTTTTATTGCAGCTTTCTTTTTCACTTCTATAGAATGTCACTCGCAATATGCCAGTTTATTGATAAAGTTTATTTTAAAGATTCAACATTCTTCATTGATGAGAGTCCTATGAATAAAATAAATATGAAGATAAAGCTTTATTCTTTAGTGTTAGAAATATATTATATCTGATAACTAGTCTCATTAGCAGAGCAATGTGTTAAAACAATGTTTTATATTAGAAGTGTTTATCTTCAACATCAAATACCTATCTAAATATATCAATTACTATTTATAAAAAGAGCTTTAAAACACTCCCCAAAATATTCTTTTAAGTAGGTCAGTGAAATAAATTGTTATTTGAACATTGTTCTAAGCATTATAAAACACTGATTACTGTAAGTCTTCATGTTCCTGTGGTATTGATAAGAATGGGTAGGTTTGTATCAAATAAAGGTATATTCAGTAAGGACTTGGCAGACAAAATTAACAATGTCAATTTAAGTTAATAAAAATCTCCCAATGTGACTTGGAAAAAAAAAATAGAGGAGCATTTCCGGAATGGTGGAGCAAGGACCACCAAAAATCAACTCCTCAATAAAATCAGTGAGGACAGCAAAAAAAAAAAAAAAAAAACAAACAAGAAAAAAAAAAAACACTTTTTCAGAACTCAAGAATTAAAAGCTTGCACCAATTCAAGGAGGATTTATTCAAGAAAAATGGCTGAACATCTATGACAAGAGTGAGCTTTGGGACGTTTTAGCTTGCCTTATTCCAATCTCTTCAGATCCACAGTAGCCTTGAAAAATAAGAGCCTGACAACACTGGTAGTTGTGAAAATCAGTAGTCTAACAGCCCCTGGAGGGCAAAGACCAGGTTTGACAGTTTGAGGTTCCCCAAAAGTTCCATTTCTAAAGAATTGTCACTGACTTGTATGGCAATTCTTGGAAACACCCACACTCATGACTCATCTTTATTTGACCTGCCTCAAAGTCACCCCATGCAAAAAGCCCTTTTTGTTTTGACAGACCTTATTATTTTAGAGCAGTTTTGGGTTTAGAGAAATACTGAAGAGTTAAGTACAGACAGTTCCCATATACTGCCATTCTTTCCTCTGCCCACTCCACAGTTTTCCTCTATTATTACATCTTGCATTAGTGTTGTGCATTCTTACGATCAAGGAACAATACTGATATGTTATTATTAAAATCCATAGTTTATAAAGGGTTCTCTCTTTCAATTGAAAGAGAACATTCTGTGGGTTTTGAAAAATACATGTCATGTATCTACCTCTTCAGTATCATACAGAAAAATTTCACTGCTCTAAAATTCCCATGTGCTCTATATATTCATCCCCCATTCTTTTCTTCTGATCTGATGACAATCACTGCTCTTTTTACTATCTGTGTAATTTTGCCTTTACCTGAACGTCATATGAATGGAATCCTACAGTATGTAGCTTTTTTAGATCAGCTTCTTCTCTTAGTGTTTGTTTCCTTCATGTCTTTCATGATTTGATAGATTCTTTTATTGAAGAATAATATTCCATTGTATACATCTAACAAAGTTTATCCATTTAACTATTGAAGGACATCTTGGCTGTTTTCAAGTTTGGGCAACTATGAATAAAGCTGCTATAAACACGAACATGCAGGGTTTTGTGCAGACATTATTTTCCAACTCATTTAAATAAATAAGAAGTGTGATTGCTGGATTGTATGGTGAGACTATATTTAGCTTTGTAAGAAATTGTTAGGTGGTCTTCCAAAGTGGCTGTACTGTTTTGCATTCCCTTTCTGAACCAAGAAACTGTCTATCCCCAGACCCATCTAAGCAGACACATACCCTCTTCCACTAGCAAGTTATCTCCTTCCTTCCAGAAGAATGTGTGAGGTGTGTGTGTGTGTGTGTGTGTGTATAATCTTACTTCAGACTTGAGAAAGAATGCTGAGATGAACATAGTATTTCAAAAGAAAAGAGAACCCATAACATACCATCAGCCACAAATGACTCCATCCTGCCAGTGTTTTCCTTGGGTATTCTGACAACTCAAGGCTTAGTTGTCAGGGGAGGGGGGATAGGATACTTGGATGCGTATAGCCATAAGGCAGGATTCTACCAGTATAAGCTAGGAAGAGGAAGACTGTAGTGGAGAAAATTCAGAATCAAGGGTCACATGACTACAGGGACCAGCTCAGATGCATGCGTGTGTACCTCTAGTCATATATCTTACTTATTTTTTAATTGGGCTGTTTTCTTACTGTTGAATCTTAATAGTTCTTTGAGTGCTTTGGATAAAAGTCCTTTATCTAATATGTATTTGGCAAATATTTCCTTCTACTCTGTGGCTTGTCTTTACATTCTCTTAACAGTGTCTTTTGCAGAGCAGAAGTTTTAATTTTAATAAAATCCAACTTAGCAATTTTTTCTTTCTTAGACCATGCTTGTGATATTATATCAAAGAAGTCATCGCCACAGCATCAGACAGATTTTGATTAGGATCTGAATATCTACTCACTTGCTATGCTTTGTGACCCTAGGTAAGTCCAGAAACCTTTCCACAAATGTAAAATGAGATACTTGTTCAAGCCAAGATGAAATCTTTTTTTTTTTTTATTTCTTTTCAGCGTAACAGTATTCATTGTTTTTGCACCACACACAGTGCTCCATGCAATCCATGCCCTAATACCCACCACCTGGCTCCCCCAACCTCCCACCCCCCACCCCTTCAAAACCCTCAGATTGTTTTTCAGAGTCCATAGTCTCTCATGATTCACCTCCCCTTCCAATTTCCCCCAACTCCCTTCTCCTCTCCTTCTCCCCTTGTCCTTCATGCTATTTGTTATGCTCCACAAATAAGTGAAACCATATGATAACTGACTCTCTCTGCTTGACTTATTTCACTCAGCATAATCTCTTCCAGTCCCATCCATGTTGCTACAGAAGTTGGGTATGCATCCTTTCTGATGGAGGCATAATACTCCATAGTGTATATGGACCACATATTCCTTATCCATTTGTCCACTGAAGGGCATTTTGGTTCTTTCCACAGTTTGGCGACCGCGGCCATTGCACTACTGGGTATTTACCCCCAAGATACAGATGTAGTGAAAAGAAGGGCCATCTGTACCCCAATGTTTATAGCCAAGATGAAATCTTATATGAAAATCCCTAAAATGTAAAACAAAATATATGGGGCAGGGTCATCACTAAGCCAAAAGCTACCTAGATTTTCTATATTATATTCTTAAAATGTTTTAGTTTGCATTTATATGATCCATTTTCAGTTAATTGTTGTGATGGGTATAAGGTCTTTGTCCAGATTTCTTTGCATGTGGTTGTACAGTTATTCCAGCATAATTTGTTGAGCGATTATCCTCTATCAATTGAATTAGCTTTGCATCTTAGTCAAAGATCAGTTGACTATATTTGTGTGGGTCTACTTTGGGGCTATTCTGTTCCAATGATCTGTTCATTTTTTTTTTTTTAACAATACCACACTGTGTTGATTACTGTAGCTTTAGAGTAAGTATTGAAGTTGGGCATCTATGAAAAATCATAGCTACCATCAAACTTGCTGCTAAAAGACTGAATATTTTCCTCCTAATATTGGGAACAAGAATGTCTGTTCTCACTACTTCTATTATCTTTGGAGGTTCTAACCAAAGTAAAGAAAAAAAAGGCACCCAGAAAGAAAGAAAGAAGTAAAACTATATTCAACAGATAACAAACTTGTATATAGAAAATTCTAAGAAATCCACCCAAACTGTTGAAGCTAGTAAAGGAGTTCAACAAAGTTGCAAGGTACAAGTTCAATGTACAAAAATCTATTTTAATTCTATATACTAACAATTAATGGTCTGATAATGAAATTTAGAAAAATTCCTTTTATAATAACATCAAAAAGAATTAAAAACTTAGAAATAAATTTAAAGTGTAAGACATATACTGAAAAATGACAAAATGTTATTGGAAAAAATTAAAGAAGGTCTAAATAAATGAAAAGACATCCTGTGTTTACAGAGTAGAAGACTTAATACTACCCAAATACTACCCAAAATTATCTACATATTCAATGCAATCCCTAATCAAAAAAGAGGTGGTATCTTTTCAGAAATTGAAAAGCTGATCTTAAAAATCACATGGAAATACAAGTGACCCAGAATAGCCTAAACAATCTTGGTGAAGAAGAAACATTTGGAAGAATTACATTTCCCAGTTTCAAACCTTACACAAAGGTACAAGTCAGGTATCAAGACAGTATTATATTCTGTTGTAAGAATAGACATGTGGATCAATGAAACAAAATTTAGAGTCTAGAAATAAACCCTTATATTTATGGTCCATTTTCAACCAGAGTCCCAAGACAATTCAACGGGGGAAGATTAGTTTTTTCAACAAATGATGCTGCAGCAACTGGATATTCAGGAGCAAATGAATGAAGTTAGACTTTCCCCCTCACACTATATTTATAATTAACTAAAATGGATTAAATGCTACAGCTCAAATTATCACAAACTTAGAAAAAGACATCAGTGTTCATCTTCAGGGCCTTGATTATTCAATATTTTTAGATGACACCAAAAGCACAAGCAACAAAAGATGAAAATAGTTGATTTGTTTTCCAAATTAAAAACTTTTGTCTTTCAAAGGGTACCATTTAAAAAGTTAAAATAAAATCTGCAGAATTAGAGAAAATGTTTGCAAGTCATACTTCTGATAAGGGACTAACATCTAGAATATTTAAAAAAAGCCTTTTACAATTCAATAATAAGAGATAACTCAATTAAAAACTGGGCAAATGACTTGAATGCACATTTACTGAAAGAAGATGTGCAAGTCTCAAATAATAAGTACATGAAAAGATTCTCAACATCATTAGTTATCAATGCAATGAAAACCACAATGAAATACCACTTCACTTCCACTAGCACAGCTAAAATTAAAAAAAAAATCAATAAGAAGTATTGGTGAAGATGTAGAGAAATTGAGACCTTCATATATTGCTGGATTATAAAATGGTATGGCCAATTTGGAAAACAGTTTAGCAGTTACTCAAAATGTTAAAAAGAGTTACCATAGGACTCAGCATTACTACTATATATTATATATATATACATATATATATATATGTATATATATGAAGATTGAAAATATAGGTCCACACAAAAACTTGCACAAGAACATTCATGACAGCATTATTCCCTTTTTGTTTTTCTTCCAAGTTTTTAATTCCAGTTAGGTAACATACAGTGTAATATTAGTTTCAGGTATAGAATCTAGTGATTCAACACTACATACAACACCTGGTGCTCATCACAACAATATAGCATCATTATTCATAATAGCCAAGAAGTAGAAACAACTCAAATGCCTATCAACTGTTGAATGGATAAAGAAGATGTAGTATATTCTACAGTAGAATTTTATTTATCAATTACAAGGAGTGAACAACACAAATGAACCTTGAATGCATTATGTGAAATTGAAGTCAGTCACCAAAAGCCAAATATTGTATTATTTGACTTATATAAATATCTACAATCCATAGACAAAGAAAGTAGATTAGTGCTTACCAGGGCCTAGGGTTGGGGTAGAGGGATAGAGATTAATGGCTACTGGGCAAGGGTTTTTTAATGTGGTAAAGTTGATTGTAGTGAATTTTACCCAACTTTGAATATACTAAAACCCACTGAATTAAACACTAAAATGGTAGCTTTAATGGTATGCAAATTATATCTCAATAAAACATTTCTATTGTTTTTTTCCTTTTTAAATGGGGTGAATACCTCCTGTTTCACAGTGCTGGGAGAACTAACTGAAGATATATAACCTTCTTTTACAAAATGAAGTACCCAAGTATTTGGTGGAACTGAAGATAAATTTCATGTGCTTCCAGCTTGGCCCATTGGATACAACATACTACCAAGGTAAATGCAACAGACCTCCAGATCAGAATTGAGCTTAAATGCCTGCTCCTTTTACAACCATACATTGAATGAAGTTCTGATCTATTCATAGGGAAAGCTGGGACAAGGTGGGCTTTACTCCCTGCTTTCCCTCTCTGGCCCAAGTAACCATTTCTCCCCACCCACCTGGGCTGAAATACTCCTACATACCCTCCTCCACTAGTAAGTTATTTCCTTCCTTCTGAGAGAATGTTTGAGACTATATATACATACATATATATATATATGTATGTATATATATATATGTATATATTTTATATATGTATATATTTTACTTCAGACTTGAGAAAAAAATGCTGAGTTGAAAGCAGTGTTTCAAAGGAAAAGAGAATCCATAACACCAGCCACAAATGACTCCATCCTGCCAGTATTTTCCTTGGGTATCCTGACAACTCAAGACTTAATGGATAATGTGGCCAGTTAACCCTGAGCCTTCTGTAAAAATATTAAGTTTCAGATGTATTTAGGACTCATAAAGCTAGCGGACCATGATTTTCTGGAAATTCTGAGCACTGAAATGCTGAATTCAGAATCTGGTCCTGAGAACAAGGTCTGTCTTCAGGCCTGTTAGGTATTTGTGTCTACCCCAAGCAGGCTAGGGAAATATCTAGACTGGAAGCGCACATTTATTCTGTCAACTTGCCACATATTACAATGATTCTGAAACTGCCTCATTCAGGAACATAGCTGTCACATTCTATTGCAACTTGGTTGATGGTTTTGAAATAGTGGGGTACAAAAATAATCTTTATGTACAAGGGATATCATATTACATTTATTCCAATGGAAAATGAATGAAATGTGAGCATTAAAAGGTTTGTTAGGAAGAGTGTATCACAGAAAGAGTCACTGTTTTGTGTTTATATTCCTTGAAGACCTACTATGTGCTGGGATCCAGTAATATGGAAATGGGTAAAACAGTTGAAAATCCCAAAAGCACTTCACCTTTGGCAACAAATACAGTTACACTAGAATGTGTTAAAAGAAAGCAAATAGTACTTATGTGAGTACAGAGGTAGGGCACGTACCCAAGTCTGAAGTGTCATGAGGGACATTCAGGAAATAAAAAACATCTGTACTGATTCCTAAAGATATGATAGATGGATAAAAGGATGTTTAAAAAACAGCTCCTCCAGAAGAATAAAATTTCTATATTTATAGATGTGTAAGATATTTTATCTAGCCAGAACCAATTATTGAGAAGGGAATGGTAAGATGAGTTAATCTGATAGATAAATGAAAAAAATGGTGATGGTGGGGAAGGGGTTTACATTTGGCAAAGATATGCACCTACCCTAAATCAGTCCCATCCCACTGTGAATGGTCATAAGACTAGTCAAGGAAAAGTTGGGCAGGGCAGATGCCTTACTGGGCTTCCTCAAAGAGACCCCTTGGGAAGGGCTGATCACTAGCAGTTTTGCCTTTAAGGAGAACCTCATAGGAGTCTGCAGCCCTACCCTTGGAGATTAGGATCGAGCTCCAGACCATAGTTAAAGGGAACAAAGGAAATAAATTCCTTCCACCCACTCCCAATCCTTCAAACATTCAAGATTCTCTTCAACAACAAAAAAATGATTTATTTGTAACACAGCCCAGTCTCCATCACTTAAGCACAGTACAGGAGTAGAAAAGAGTCACACTGCAAGCATCATTTAGTCTAAAGCAGGACTTCATGCCTCCCCAAACAGCAAGCCCATCTCCCCACAGAGACCCAACCCAGAGTCAGATTGAACTCACAAACAGGCAAGGCTAGAATGAAGTTGGTCTCAGGCTTCAGAACATCTCACCCTTCCCCCAAAGCCCTTCAAGCTTCTGGGATGAAACCTTCTACTCCTCCACCCCGACCAGGCCAACTCCTAGCCTCTGAGCCACCAGGGAGATTTTTTTAAATGATAATTAACAGAGATTTAAGTATTATATAAAACAATGCACTGTGAACTCCATTGTTCCCTAGAAAGCTTAAAATGACTCCCCCATACATAATCCTAAATGACAGCTCTTCCTCTCACCATAGATGCAGGTGGTTTTGAAGTGATTATCCTCAGGTCCTTATTCAAGTTCTCCTATCAGTCTTATCAAAGGCTGTTCTCCTTACCCCAGAAAAGGGATCCCATATACTTTCCCCAGGTTCAGAGGCTGAGAGAAAAATCCCTGATATTTTAGAAACACTGTTTCCTGCCAAATATTTCAATGGAGATTATTACCTAAACATTTTTTAATCCACCTGAGAAAAGTTAGTTTTAGATTCAGAGGGCAATGCAAACACAGATGCAGGCAGTCTTTCTGATGACATACTAGTTTTGAGGATACAGGAGGCAACATAAAGGAGTAAAATCTCAAGTGGCTTTCTTAACCCATGGTCTTTTAGAAAGCCTCAAAAAGATGGCTACTAGGAAGATTTCATCTTTGCAGGCCTTGGTAGGACAATTCCAGAAGTTCTACTATCATGGATTAGTGACTTTTGACAAAGCCAGCATAAAGGAAAAAAAAGAGACAAGAAAGCTGGGGATCTCCAAAAGAACATCTTTAAGGGCTCTGACTAGCGGTCAAACTGTACTAATGTTTGGTATCAGAACTGTTTGTATAAAGTGAGGACCTCATACATGGAGAGAAGAGACTTAAGTAACACTTAGGGCAAGGAATGGAACCCAAAGAATTGGTAGATGACCACAGGTAGAACACTTGCAGCTTTAACACTGATATTTGTTTTGTTATGTTAAACATTCTTCCAATTTCTCAGAACCTGAGCTAGATTTACTTTTGCTATCACCTACATGTACAGGACTGGGCAATCATATCCTCATACTCCTTGTACAAGATACTCCCATTTGCCTCAACCAAAAGGATGCTAATGGGAACATACTTATTAGGAATACAGGAGGGCTGAGGGACACTCTGGTCCACCAGCTCATTGACAAGGTTCTGGATGATGGCATGATTGGGGGAATTGAGACCATAGTGTAGTACTCGAGGGCAAGATCCTTTACAGTAGTTTGGGGTATATAGGTAGGGAGCAATAATCCAGTGATCCCAGCCCAGCTGGTGGAAGCTGACCTGGAAAGGTTGGAGGGAACACTTTTTACTTTGAGGCCTATCATGTTCCCCAGAGAGGCCAGGGACCCCAGATATGATACTGTCTGCTTGGCGGGCCCTCCGCAAGAGAAGAGAAGAGTCCCTTTCCATGAATTTCTCCAGGCCTCTGGGGTGAAGTTTGGCCTTCTGAACACTCTCATGAGTGTCATTGAAATAGAGTAACAAAAAGGCAGTGTCCAAGGATGAAGTGCCACGCCACTGAAGTTCAAGAATCTCACTACCTTTTTGATGCTGGCACATGAAGCGGAGTCGTAGAACCCTGCGTCCTTTGGGATTCCAGAGCCTTTGGTGAACATGTTGTGTGATATCCACTTCAGTCCAAGCTTTGGACAGAAATGAAGGCTTTGAGAAGCCTCTTCCTGAAGAAGGGAAGTGATTGGTTTGGCTTTTCTGGAGCCAGGGTTGCATGTGGCAGAAGAGATGGAAATGAGCTCGGTGGAGTTCATGGCGGTAAACCACAATGGCTCTGACTAGCTGGTATGCTACTCGGTTTGGTCTCAAAGGAAAATCCAGAGTCTTTATATGCCAGGGGCCTGCACAGGAGGGGACAAGAGCAGAGGATTAGCTTCTTACCTGGAGCCTGAATCTCCCTCACGACTCCGCTCAATACAAACTAACAGCTGTAAGCAGCCCTTAAAATAAAGCAAGACCATAATAATCACTATCATTTGTCAAGCATTTACTATTAGATGTTTTAAAGCATTAGCCCTTTAATCTGAAGCCTTATGGGATAGTAATTATCACCATTTTGCAGACAAAGAAATTGAGGCTCAGAGAAGTTATGCCAGAGTACATACAAAGCCAGTATATGGTAGAATCAAGATTTGAGCCCAAGTAGGTTTCCCTTAAAAAGATATTGTGTTCCATTTTTAGATCACTCACAACAGAGGATGAGAGAAAGAAAACCCAAATATGGAATTATTTTGTGTGTATGGAAGAAGATCAGTATTAGTTGACTATTAAAAGTGATCAATTAAGAGAATTGTTGAGACATGCATGAATTAAGAATGAGTTCTCCTGTCATATCATTATACAGATGAAACTTTGAGGTAACAGCCCAATATTGGGGGCTATCTATGGCCTGCCATCACTTCAAATCTGGGACCATGATGCCACAAAATAATTTTGTCTATTTTTCCCTAGTGGGGGCAGCTGTTTTGCCATTTCCACCTTCTACATTAAGAATTGCTTCTTGAGCAGCTGTTCCTTCTTAAACCATTTTCCCCTTAACTCTCAGTTTCTCCTTGTTCATTTCTTACTGGAAATGATTATTCATGTGCATTCATTGTACCCTAAATACCATTTTCAACAAGGCCTTGTTCAGATAAATATTTTGCTTGCTAAGAAGTCTACCAGAAGCTGAAAGCCTCTTGGGGATTAATCCAGACTGTAATGCTGACACCCAGTGGCCAAAAGGTTGGAGAGCTGGGCCCACAGTGCTCTGAATTTCTGCACCCTCTCCTGGAAAAAAGGTCCAGAGCAAAGATAACAAAAAACAGGCATTGCAAGAAAATGGCTGCTTTTATCTTCAAACATCTTACTGATAAACATTTGCATGTTAATTTACATATTATTTACCTAACCTTCCTCCTTCACTGAATACACAAGCTTGAATTTTTCAGTAGGCCTGGACTGGTCAATGTAGAAGTGCTTTAATATCTTGAGTCATCAGGATATTTTTTCATAGCTCAGATTCAACTTATGCTAAATACACCCTCAAGTTTGGGTCACTGGACATCATTCACACAGAGCCCAAGCCAAACTTGTATTTGCTTTCTCAAGTTACTCTACACTCCCATCCTATAATCTTCTTTCCAAGAGGCCCACCCATATACCTACCCCACCCTGCCTGAGAAAGAGCCCAACCCAACCTCTAGCAGACTGTCTGGTGAGGAACTGCCCTTTCCTTTCAGACCTTGACATCACATATTTCCTGAAGCAGGGTGGAGTGGCTAAGGATCAGAGCCAGGAAGGGTCTGCTCAGAATTTTTCAGGGAAATGGCTGACTCACACATCCTGTGTGATTGAACCTGGCATATCTCTCCAGGCAAGTTCAATTCAGCTGGGTCATCTCCTAATGGAGAGATTTGTCCCTGTACTCTTGTCCTCCATTTCTGGATCCTTTCCAGAGTCCTAGATGCCAGTATGTTCAACAGTCAGACCAGGACAGTGACGTAATTCTAGGCATCCTCCTTTCTAGCCCCTTATCATCTCTACAAACTCTGCAAATAATGCACAGCTTTCTACTGCACTCAGAATGAAATCCAGATTCATTACAATGGCCTGTAAGTCTCTGCCTCTCATCAGCCTCATTTCCTGCCACTCTTCACAATGCTCAATACACTTCGGCCATACTGATCTTCCTTCTAATCTTCAAGTCAGACAAGCTTGTTTCCACCCTCTAGGCCATAGTACCCATAGTTCCCTCTGCCTAAATCAGGCTTTTCTCTATTCTTCTCATGCCTAGTTACTTATCTTACAGGTCTCAACTCAAACGTCACCTCTTCAAAGATGCATTCTCTGACAATCCCATGTAAAGGAAGGATCTGTTATTCTCTATCAAAATCAATTTCATTATTTGATAGCACTTACCACAATTCACAATTATCTGCTTTTACTTATCTGTCTCACCCATGAAAACCATGCCTGTCTTGATCATATCTGTATGCCAGCACCTAAAATAGTGCCTACCTTTCAGTAGATGTTAAATATTTGTTGAGTGACTCTCCACTAACCCCAAGCTATTTTCCCTTTCCTCAGTCAGAATGCCTGTCTCTGCCTCTACACATAGTCTCCTTACTCCTTCCTCAGGGTCCAGCTCAAATATTAGCTCTTCAATGAAGTCTTTCATTATCTCCCTGCTTCCCTTCGCTGGCTTTAAACAGTGACCTGTTTCTTCTTTCATGTCCTGGGAGCCCTACTGCTTATCCTTGTCAAATGTCAAAGCATTGGTCATGCTCTAACACCATTACCTATCTGTCCATTATACCTTAATGGGAGCTTCTAGAGGTCAGGGGAACCATTATTTGCCATTTCAGACCTAACCCAAACACTGTGCCTGGTGCGCAATTAAAATCTGTTGAGTCAGCACAGCAGGATGATTAAGAGCACTGGCTCTGGAGCTTGAAAACCTGGGTTTGACACCCAGCTCTACCAATTACTAGCTGTGTTAGATTGAGTAAGTTACTCTGAGCCTCAATTTCTTCACCTACAAAATGATTATGTTAATAGTACCTACCTCCTATGCTAGTGGTGAGGATTAAGGAAGATGTTTGTGAGGTATTTTTCCCAATGCCTGGCACATAGTAAACTCACATAAAGGTTAGCTAGGGGAATATTGGTTGTTTCATTTAAGAGAGTATAAACTAGCAAAGACCCAAAATTAATCTCACCGGGTTCCCAAGATTTCCTTGAAGTTGATGACTTTCTGCATTCCCTAGAAAGCCCTGTACTTCAGAAGCCTACTGGTTTTCTGAATCAGTATCTAATGAGAACTTTTTTAAAATCAAGCACGATGGAAACAAAGAAAATCCTAAAATACCTTTAGTACCAAACTAGCAATATGGACAATACTAGCAATTGCTAGTACCAAACTAGCAATATGGACAATAGAAAAACTGCTTGGTATACAAGGATATCAACATACTATATCTAAACACTTGAGAAGTTATGGAAACTTCAGAATCAGACAGACTTAATCTCTCTAATACTATCTCTGCCACCCACTGTCTATGTGAATGTTGCAAGTTATTTGACTTCTGTGCTTTAGTTTTATCTTTTAAAATTAGGCTAATTGCTCCATGAGAGCTAATGGTAGTCGTCGTCCTTAAGGATTATATACAATAGCAGATGTTCACCGAACCAGGTATACAGAACTTCTGATATTAATTTGTTTCTGTCTATTCTCGCAAATTTCCCCAATTCAGCATCCTGTGCTCTTTGCCTTATAAGAATACAACCACACATAAAGAGGCTCCCCCAACGAGAATGCATGAGTGTTTCTCAATTATAGTTTTCAGTGACATAACAAGCAATAAGACTTTCTTAGAAAGACAGGAGCTGACACATCATTCAGTTTTCCTGAGGCCTGGGAGAGATTCCTCAGGTAGGTCCCAAGGCAATCTGTTCTCAAATTGGGACGATAAAGGGAAATAGCCTTGGAGCCATCTTCTTCCAACTTTTCCATCATTTGAAATCCAAGCCTGAGAAAACAACTCACCCACTAGGTAATGAAGCCTGACAATAAACTCACAGGTTCCCTTTCTCTACACTCTTTTTCCCCCACTTCTCTTCCCGACAGGACAGTATGGTATGATAACTCACCTCTGAGAGGCCTTGCTACATTGGCCAAGGGTCTCACCAGCCTCACCATGGTGGCCCCAATGGTGCGGTTCTCCCTAGGGTGCCCACGTGCATCAGCTGAACGCTGGTACAACTCCAGCATGTACCGCAAAGGGTGCCCGAGGACCTGGGGCTTTCTCTGCTGCTGGCCCGGAGCTTCTTCTAGCAGCTCCCGAATCAGGGGCAAGGAAGGGGCATCAGCCATGAAGGCAATAGAGGGCTGCCCTACCTTTGCCATTTGGACCCTGTGTTCCATAAAAAGCAACAACAGTCCCCAAAGAAGAATTCTAAGGATGCTGAGGAGGACCATCTTGAAACGTGTGGTATTCAGCAAGACGCTCTAGCCCAAACCCAAAGGGTGTCACTCTGAGCCTTTCCTTTCACATAGGTAACTGCATATGGCTCCACAACCACAAAAGACGGGGCAAGAAAAAATGAAAGGCAGACAGGCAAGCCCTATATCAATTCCTCTGGGAGAATCT
Source organism: Mustela nivalis (assembly GCF_964662115.1). Classification (NCBI taxonomy): domain Eukaryota; kingdom Metazoa; phylum Chordata; class Mammalia; order Carnivora; family Mustelidae; genus Mustela; species Mustela nivalis. The sequence goes on from NC_139040.1 coordinate 90,012,852, forward strand.
TCTGGACAAAAGGAGGTCTCTTAACTTGGCCTCTTCACATCAAAACAAACGGAAACAACAGGTGGAGCAACACAGCATATCCTTCTTGCTCTTCAGGGTTAGGAACAAGATAACACTTACTCGGATGCTGAGGTATCCTTAAAGGAGAGGTCCATTCCAGGACCTGCTCCCTTACCTTATCCACTAGGATGAGAAAAAGCAGCCCTTGCTTGCTGTGCTCCATAGCTTTAAAGGTAGTTTCTTAATTAGTCCTTAAAGGGCCAGAGACCTTTTACTTCCATCCCACTTCCATGTAGCCCTTCCCTTAGTGCAGCATTTCCCAGAATGTGATCAGCTATTGACTTGCAGTGAAACTATCTGGGGTGATTGTTAAGAATGCAGACTCTTGGGTCCAAACCAAAACATGGACTTTCTAAAGGTGAGGTCCACAAATCTGAATCGTAACAAATACTCCAAGAAGTTTCAATGAACACTAAAATGTGGAAACCACTGTGAGTATGGCTACTGGAACTTGAAGAAGATGCTTTAACAGTGGTTCTCAATCTTGGCTATACATTATAATCATCTGGGGAGCTTTAGCTATTATGGATGCCTGGGAATTGTCCTCAGAGATTCTAGTGTAACAGGTCTGGGCTTTTACTAGGGCATCAAGGCTTTTTTTAACTTCTGCAGGTGGTTTTAATGTGCAGTCAGGTTTGACAGTTCTGATTAAGAATTTCTGTTTTACCATGGAAGGTGTTGAGATCCTGAGTGGGCTTTCTCAGAGAAGTCTGGAGGCAGTAGAAGATGAATCGGTGGAAGTTGGCTGGGAACTCATCTCATTTGACTGGTTAATGGGAGGCCGTGGGCTGGGCCAGTTAGTTAAGGCTGCCTCAGACCAGGATTCTACAAAAAAAGAAACAAAAAAGGTAGGTGTGGTCCTGGCCATCTCCAAATAGAAGCAGTTCGTTAGGGCTCTAAGAAGAAGGTGAAGCAGGAGGTCAAAACATGGCTCTAGGAAATGAGGCAGACATGATTTGTGGGAGGCCTTCACCTCATACCAAGAATATCTATGGACAGGCACTATTGTAAACCGGCATGGACTTTGGAATCACACAGACCTGTGTTTGAATTGTGATTCTGCCTCTTCTTAGCTATAATTTAACTTCTCCAATGCAAATCTTTCCTTTCCCTGAGCCTCAGTCTCCTTACCTGTAAAATGAGGATAACATGTTTTATCTCACAAGTTTTCATGAAGACACAAAGAAATAAGCCACGTTAATTACACAAAACCTAATTAGACACATGGCATATTGTTATATGCTTGATCTTATTTGTTCCCTTCTTCTGTTTTTACGAGCATGGCTTGGTCCCTGGCATGTATTATAAAACAAAAGCCATAGGCTAACAGGTCCCCTGGGTCTGGACTCAAATGCCAACTCAATAACGCATTAGCTGAGTGACCTTAAGCAAGGTTTCTGCCAGCCTGAGTTTCTTCATCTGTACTGCTGGCTCCTTCAAAGAGTTGCTGTTGTTGTATGTTGTATTGTATACATTTGTATTGCATGCCATAATATACAAGTAAAAAATATAAACAGATGGTTCTTTAAGGGCAAAATCTGAATACTCAAAATATATGAAAATATGTAATAGAAATCAGAAAGATACAATTTAAAACCACATAAGATATGATTTCACACCGTTTGGATTAGCAGCATATTAAAAGCCTGACACTATTAAGTTCAGGTGAGGATATAGAACACAGGTTACTCTCACACTGCTGGTGGAAATCTGATTTGGTAAAATTGTTTTAGAGAGTAATTTAGCGTTATCCTTCAGCCTAGAGACTGAAGATGTATAATTCAGCAATACTATTGCTAGAGCAGTAGGTTTTAGACACTTTTGTCTGTGACTCACAGAAATAAATATATTTTACATTGCAACCCAACACAAATATTAGCGCACACACTCACACACTCAATATATACCCAAAGTAAATATTTCCTAAAATAATGCTTATCCTTACAACATATTGAGAGGGGTAATATATAATGATGGGTAAGAACATGGCTCTGGAGCCAGTATCCTAAGTTTAAATTCCATCACTTATTAACTTGACCTTGGGCAAGGTATTCAACTCTGTGTCTCAGTTTCCTCATGTGATCATAGCCGCTTCTTTGGTTTAATTTTCAAATATGTAAAATGTGATTAATGATAAGATTTGCCTCATAAGTTTTTTTTTTTTTTTAGGAGTAAATGAGTTAATACATGTAAGTCACTTAAAACAGTGCCTGGCACAAAGTATTAGACAGAGGTCAATTATTTTACATTTGATGCAAGTTTTTCTCTCCAGAAAGCAGGGTTCACCCTGATGGGCTAGTTTTGGCTTTATGAGCAATAGAGAGGCAGTCAAAAAGCCTCTCTGTTCTCCATGTCTGTACAACTCCTTCTTTCTCTCTTACCCCCTTCTCCGCCTCCCAAACATTCCCTTTGGCTCTTGACCTCTGTCTGTTACAACTTTAAACTTCCTACCTTTTTTATACAACATAACTAAATAAAACAAATGGTCAGGACAACTGGAAAAGGGTCCATGTAAGGGTTTGGGGTACAATTTTCTTAAGTGCTTCAGTGGTATTGCACTGGGATTACATCTGTCAAGAACATTTTTCTGACATCTTTTAGTAGTGTAATGTAGATACAGGGCCAAAAGAAATAAAAAGAGACAACATATTACACTGAAAAGAACATGATTTGTGTTTGAATTTCTGGTTCTTCCATTTTTTGTCCATTGCTTAACTTCTCTAAACTTCAGCTTTCTTAACTGTAAGTTGGAGATACTCTTTACCTTCTAGGATTGTAGTGAGATTTAAATGAGACAATGTATAGAAAGTATCTAGCACATAGATAATCTTAAATAAATGGTAAATTTTATCATAATATCCTATGATTTTGAAGTATATGTAAAGTGTTCCTGACCAAAGGAAATGTCTGCTCAGCATCCTTCTAAAAAAGTTCAGCTGAATTTTTATTCCGTTTCTCTATCCACCAGAGCTTCAGGAGACTTGCCTGATTGAATAAGTCAGCTTTCCTATTTTCCGAAAAAGATTCAATTTCTTATTTCAGAAAAAGATCCAAAAATCAACTCTATTCTTACCAGCAAATTGAAAGAACTTGACATGATTATTTCTTGGAAATGCCCCCGCCCCCCGCCCCGGTGTGCTCAATGTATGCTACTGCCCCAAATGCCCAGAAGAGGGCACCAACAGTCTTTCTAGCCTTATGTTTGGAGCTAACCTGAGTTTGGTGGTAGAAGAAAGTCTTAAACAACTTGTTTCTGTGCTTTCAACTCTTTTTGAAAAAAAAAAAAAAAATCACGATTACCTATGTTAAGAAGTCCTTGTGACTCTCTCCACCCCTAAAGATGCCAGAATCCCCAGAAAAAGGAAGGACCTGCTTTCCCATGCATGGGTACCAAGAGTCACTGCTCACACCACTTGCAAATGGAATTGCACCACCCTCCCCAGCCTGAAGACCAGGGAAGTTCAAACTCAATTGTAATTCATTCAGACCAAAACTCAAAGGTAGCCAAATCAGCCTTGGGTCGTGGACCATACACTAAAACAAACTCATCAAACCTCAACAGTGTACCAAGCATTGTGTATGAGTGTATGATAGTGGAACCCAGTATATCAAGGAAAACATGTGCAAAGGTCCTGAGGATGCAGAAGAACTGTTAAGCCAGAACACTGGGAGAGAATGAGGGAAATAATTCCAGGTAAGGATGGAATGATAGTACGCGCCAGAACATTCATGGCCTTGTAGGGACTGCTGCTACCTTTTCTGCATCTTTCTGACATTTAAAACAAGAATTCACAAATCAAAAAAAGATAGTTTCTGGATGGACACAGCTCTATGGCTTAGCAAGCAGAGCATGGGCTGGATTTTAGCTCCGTTAACAAGGCACTTTATGTAGAACATTAACTGCACAGCTATTTGAGACTGCCCTATTTGTAAGGGTTTTGGCCTTCTCTGTGCTTTAGCCACACGATGGCTTTCTGGTTATCTTTCAGTGTTTCCAACAGACCATGCTACCTCTGCTTCAAGGCCTTTATATATACTGTCTCCTTTGTTCAGAATGCTTTCTCCCCCTCATTCCCTGGGGTACTCCCACTCAACCTTCATATCGCAGCCCAAATATCACTTCCTTGAGGAAGTTCCCTGAGTCCCTAGATTGTATCTAGAGAGCATTTAATTATTTGCAATGAGAATGATTTCAATTAGGTCCTGAGTTATAAGTAGGATTTTTGTAGGTGGAGAAAAGAAGATATGACATTTCAGGATCAGTTCAGAATTTTTCAAATATTGCCCCCCAAATTTTTAGAAGGATGGATTGAAGGCAACTTGAAAGATTCCTTAAAGCAGGACCCAAGGAACAGTGTCCTCCCTTCCATGGTATATGTAGGAAGAGTTAGGAAGTAGTTACAAGGAACACATTCAGATACAAGCCTTACATAGTGAGTCTCTACTGGATCCTTTCTGCATTTGTTATTTCATTAATTACAACTTTTTGTTTTACAGAAAGAGAAACTGAAGTTCAGAGCAGTTAAATGATTCAACCTGGATCTCACAGCTATAATGAAAGGCAGATTTGCATTCAAACCTCATGACTCCAAGTCCAGGGCTTTTATCTACCTTTGAGGAGTCTACTTACCATCTACCATACCTTAAGGCTTGGCTTCCTACTCTGGGTCTCCAGAACTTGGTTTTTGGTGCAGGGATAGGGAAGCTTCTATCTAAATGATCTCTATAAGAGCTCCCAGTGGTGTTCCTATGATCTTTGGTCTTCAGGGAATGTCTAAGAGAGAATCTCTGTGGACAGTAATCTGAAGTATAACCTTCTAAACCTTAGCATAAGGTGTATAGCACTTTAACTCTTATCATTGGTTATAAACCATATCATCTATAGGCAACCAGAATATTATGTTACCTTTTAACCAGGTTCACAAACAAGAACTAAACAACAGCTAAGCACAATATACTCTGAAAATTTTTTTGGCCTCAGAGATAGCATTAGCTGGTGTAGCCATTGGGAGTTTACAGTCATTTATGGACACAGCACTATGTCACCAGTAAATCAGTGACCATTCTTTGACTGACCTCCCTCTGGTCCTAGTAATCACTTGTACTATCAAAATGTGATGCTAAAGCAATTATTGAAAATGACGTTATAAACAATGAGGTGCATGTATACTTTTGAATTAGTATTTTTGTGTTCTTTGGGTAAATACATAGTAGTACAATTGTTGGATCATAGGGTAGTTCTATTTTTAACTTTTTGAGGAAACCCCATAATACTGTTTTCCAGATGACTACACCAGTTTGCATTCCAACCAACAGTGTAAGAGGGTTCCCCTTTCTCACATCCTTGCCTATACTTGCTGTTTCCTGCGTTGTTAATTTTAGCCATTCTAACCAGTGTGAAGTGATATCTCCTTGTAGTTTTGATTTGCATTTCTCTTATGATGAGTGATGTTGAGCATCTTTTCATGTGTCTATTGGCCATCTATATGACTTCTTTGGAAAAATGTTTATTCATGTCAGCCCATTTAAAAAAAATTTTATTGTGCTATTTTTTTTTTAGTTGCCATAAAATACATCATTAGTTTTTGATGCAGTGTTCCAAGATTCATTGTTTATGTACAACACCCAGTGCTTCATACATGCCTTCCTTAATACCCACCACCAGGCTCACCTATCCTCCCACCCCCCTCCCCACTGAAAGTCTCAGTTTGTTTCTCAGAGTCCACAGTCTCTCATGGTTCATCTCCCCTTCTGATTTCCCCTAATTCAGTTTCCTTTTCCTTCTCCTAAAGTCCTCCATGTTATTCTTCATTTTCCACAAGTAAGTGAAACCATGATAATTGGCTTCCTCTGCTTGACTTATTTCACTAAGCATAATCTCCTCCAGTCCCATCCATGTTGATGGAAAAGTTGGGGATTCATCCTTTCTGATGGCTGAGTAATATTCCATTGTATATATGAGCCACATCTTCTTTATCCATTCATCTGTTGAAGGATATCTCAGCTCTTCCCACAGTTTAGCTATTGTGGACATTCCTGTTATGAACATTGGGATACAGATGGTCCTTCTTTTCACCACATCTGTATCTTTGGGGTAAATAACCAGTAGTGCAATTGCAGGGTCATAGGGAAGCTCTATTTTTAATTTCTTAAGGAATCTCCACACTGTTTTCCAAAGTGCCTGCACCAACTTGCATTCCCACCAACAGTGGAAGAAGGTTCCCTTTCTCCACCTCCTCTCTAACATTTGTTGTTTTCTGCCTTATTAATCTTTACCATTCTAACAGGTGTAAGGTGGTATCTCAATGTGGTTTTGATTTGAATTTCCCTGATGGCTGATGATGATGACATTTTTTCATGTGTTGCTAGCCATTTGTATGTCTTCATTGGAGAAGTGTCTATTCATGTCTTCTGCCCATTTTTTAATGTAATTATCTGGTTTTTGAGTGTTGAGTTTGAGGAGTTCTTTTTTTTTTTTTTTTTTTTTTTTTTTTTTTTAAAGATTTTATTTATTTATTTGAAAGATGGAGATCACAAGTAGGCAGAGAGGCAGGCAGAGAGAGAGAGAGAGGGAAGCAGGCTTCCTGCGGAGCAGGGAGCCCGATGCGGGGCTCGATCCCAGGACCCTGAGATCATGACCCGAGCCAAAGGCAGCAGCCCAAACCACTGAGCCACCCAGGCGCCCCGAGGAGTTCTTTTAAAGATCTTGGATATCAGCCCTTTGTCTATGTATTATTTGTGAATATCTTCTCCTATTCCGTGGGTTGCCTCTTTGTTTTGTTGACTGTTTCCTTTCCTGTGCAGAAGCTTTTTATCTTGATGAAGACCCAAAAATTCATTTTCACTTTTGTTTCAATTGCCTTTGGAGACATGTCTTGAAAGAAGTTGCTGTGGCTGATGTCAAAGAGGTTACTGCCTATGTTCTCCTCTAGGATTTTGATGGATTCCTGTTTCATGTTGAGATCTTTCATCCATTTTGAGTTTATCTTTGTGTATGGTGTAAGAGAATGGTCAAATTCCATTCTTCTATACATTCTATACATTCTTCTATACATAGATATATACATGTCCAATTTTCCCAGTATTTGAAGAGACTGTTTTTTTTTCCCCCCCACTGGATATTTTTTTCCCACTTTGTTGAAGATTATTTGACCATAGAGTTGGGAGTCCATATCTGGGCTCTCTACTCTGTTCCACTGGTCTATATATCTGTTTTTGTGACATGATACCTTATGTGGAAAACCCAAAAGACTCCACCCCCAAATTACTAGAACTCATACAGCAATTCAGTAATGTGGCAGGATACAAAATCAATGCACAGAAATCAGTTGCTTTCTTATACACTAACAATTAAACTGCAAAAAGGGCAATTAGAGAATAGATTACACTTACAATAGTACCAGAAACCATAAGATACTTTGGAATAAACCTAACCAAACTGGTAAAGATCTATACTGAAAGAATTACAGAACACTCACAAAAGAAATTGAAGAAGACACAAAAAAATGGAAAAACATTCCATGCTCATGGATCACAAGAATGAACATTGTTAAAATGTCTATGTTGCCCAGAGTAATCTATATTTTCAATGCCATCCTAGTCAAGATACTAGCAGCATTTTTCAAAGTGCTGGAACAAACAATCCTAAAATTTTTATGGAACCAGAAAAGACCCCAAACCTTCCAGGAAATGTTGAAAAATAAAAACAAAGCTGAGGCATCACGTTGCCCAATTTCAAGCTTTGTTACAAAGCTGTGATTACCAAGACAGCATGGTACTGGCACAAAAACAGACACATGCCTGCTCATTTTTAATTGAATTATTTGGTTTTTGGGTATTGAGTTTGATAAGTTCTTTATAGATTTTTGAATACTAACCCTTTATCAGATATGTTATTTGCAAATATCTCCTCCCATTCTGTAGGTTGCCTTTTAGTTTTGTTGACTGTTTCCTTTGCTTTGCAGAGGCTTTTTTTAAATATACTCCTAATAGTTTCCTTTTGCTTTTGTTTCCCTTGCCTCAGGAGACATACCTAGAAAAACGTTGCCATGACCAATGTCAAAGAAGTTACTGCCTGTGTTCTCTTCTAGGATTTTTATATTTTCCTGTTCCACACTTAAGTTTTCACCCATTTTTAATTTACTTTTGTGTATGGTGTAAGAAAGTGACCCAGTTTCATTCCTTTACAGCTTCTGCCAGTTTCTCCAAAACCATTTGTTAAAGAGACTATCTTTTTTCCATGAGATATTCTTTCTTGCTTTGTCTACAATAGGTAAATTATGTAAACAGCCTGGTGTCCATCAATAATGAATGCATAAAGAAGATGTGTGTGTGTGTATGTGTGAATGTGTGTGTGTGTGTATAATAGAATATTACTCATCCATAAAAAAAGGATGAAATTTTGCTACAACATGGTTAGAGCTAGAGAGTATAATGCTAAGTGAAATAAGTCAGAGAAAGACAGGTACCATATGATTTCACTTATGTGCAATTCAAGAAACAAAACATATGAACAAAGGGGAAAAAAGAGAGAGAGGAAAAGCAAGATAAGGACTCTTAAATATAGATAACAAAATGTTAGTTACCAGAGGTGGGGGGGGGGTGAGTTTAATAGGTGATGGGGTTAAGGAGTGTACTTGTGATAAATACCAGGTGTTGTATGGAAGTATTATACAGCTGAAACTAATATTATATTATTACATTGTATGTTAACTAACTGAAATTGAAATAAAAACTTTAAATAAATTGATACTAAAGCAAATAAGTAGGTAATTGCCTTCTCACATTAGAGATAGGGAGACTGTTTTCCCCTAAAAATCCTACCATTTTCTATTGGACGTCAGCTCCCAGGGGTTGGGCATAGGTGAATCCTGGATCCTGGGCCAGAAGTGGATCCAGTGGATCCTGGGCCAGAACAACTTAGTACAAGGAAGACATCCTGATACTTGGGACAAAAAAGTAGGAGCTTAAGAGTAGCCTCTTCAAAGACTCAGAAGCTATTCTCCCACTGTGCAGATCTATGAGCCGTATCCTTGTCACAAAAACCAGTGTAGAATTTGGTGTCTAAAGGAAAAAAATTTAATTGGCAAAGAAGAAGTCAAACTTTCACTCTTCACAGATGACATGATACTCTATGTAGAAAACCCAAAAGAGTCCACCAAAAAGTTGCTAGAATTTAGCATGAATTTAGAATTCATTGCATGAATTTAGCAAAGTGGCAGGACATAAAATGAATGAACAGAAGTCAGTTGCATTTCTGTACACTAACAGTGAGGCAGAAGGAAGAGAAATCAAGAAATTGATGCTATTTTTCAATTACACCAAAAACTGTGAGATATCTAAGAATAAACATAACCAAAGACATAAAGGATCTGTACTCTCGGAAGGATCTGTACTCTGAACTATAGAATACTTATGAAAAAAATTGAGGAAGACACAAAGAAGTGAAAAAAACATTCCATGCTCATGGATTGGAAGAAAAAATATTATTAAAATGTCTATGCTATCCAGAGCAGTCTACACATCCAATGCAATCCCTATCAAAATACCATCAACATTTTTCACAGAGCTAGAACAAACAATCCTAAAATTTCTATGGAACCAGAAAACATTCCAAATAGAAGAATATTGAAAAAGAAAACAAAATCTGGGGGCATCAGAATTCCAGATTTCAAGATGCTGTACAAAGCAGGAATCATCAAGACACTATGGGACTGGCACAAAAACAGACTCATAGATCAATGGAACAGAACAGAGAACAGAGAAATGGACCCTCAACTCTATAGCCAACTAATCTTCAACAAAGCAGGAAAGAATATCCAATGGAAAAAAGACAGTCTCTTCAACAAATAGTGTTGGGAAAATTGAACAGCCACATGCAGAAGAATGAAACTAGACCACTTTCTTACACAATACACAAAAATATACTGAAAATGGATGAAAGACCTCAATATGAGACAGGAGTCCATCAAAATCCTAGAAGAGAATGCAGGGAGAAACCTCTTTGACCTCAGCTGCAGCAATTTTTTGCTATACATGTATCCAAAGGCAAGAGAAACAAGAGCAAAAATGAACAATTGGGGCTGCATCAAGATAAAAAGTTTTGCACAGCAAAGGAAACAGTCAACAAAACTAAAAGGCAACCTACAGAATGGGGAGAAGATATTTGCAAATGTCTTATCAGATAAAAGGCTGGAATCCAAAATCAACAAGAACTTCTCAAATTTAACACCCAAAACCCAAAAAATCCAGTCAAGAAATGGGCAGAAGACATGAACATACATTTCTCCAAAGAAGACATACAAATGGACAACAGATGCATGAAAAAATGCTCAACATTACTTGGCATCAGATGAATGGATGAAGAAGTTGTGTGTGTGTGTATATATATATATACACACACATACACACACACACACAATGAAATATTACTCAGCCATCAAAAAGAACAAAATCTTGCCATTTTCAATAGAATGGGTGGAACTAGAGGGTATTATGCTAAAAAAATAAGTCAGTCATAGAAGGACAAATATGATTGCACTCATGTGTGGAATTTAAGAAACAAAACAGGGCTCCTGGGTGGCTTAGTCAGTTAGGCATCAGCCTTCAGCTCAGATCATGATCCTGGAGTACCAGGATTGGGCCCTGCATCAGGCTCCCACTCAGTAGGGAGTCTACTTCTCCCTCTGACCCTCTCCACTATACTTCTCTCTCTCTCTCTCACATAAATAAATAAAATCTTTTTTTAATTAATTTATTTTTTTCAGCGTAACAGTATTCATTGTTTTTGCACCATACCCAGTGCTCCATGCAATCCGTGCCCTAATACCCACCACCTAGTTCCCCCAACCTCCCACCCCCCACCCCTTCAAAACCCTCAGATTGTTTTTCAGAGTTCATAGTCTCTCATGGTTCACCTCCCCTTCCAAATTCCCTCAACTCCCTTCTTTAAAAAAGAAACAAAACATGATCATAGGGGAAGAGAAAGAAAAATAAAATAATAAAAACAGAGAAGGAGACAAACCATAAGAGACTCTTAACTATGAGAAACAAACTGAGGATTGCTGGAGGGGAGGTCAGTGGGGGAAAGATAGTTGAGTGATGAACATTAAGGAGGGAACTTAATGTAATAAGCACTTGGTGTTATATGCAACTGATGAATCACTAAATTCCGCCTCTAAAGCTAATGAAAAATTAAAATCTCTATTTTATGAAAAAAAGACAATAAAAAGCAATAGATTTTGTACTTCGACCTAAGCCAAGCCCTTGAGACCAATATGGTGATGTATGAGGTATTATTCTTTAAATGGTCACTTTCTGTCTCCAAACAAATCCTTGACACTGTTCTGCTGTCTAAGGGCTAGAAATGCTTTGGCTTACTTTTCACTTCTGACATCAGGAGGAAAATGCACAGGTTGATGTTTCTCCTCATTGTCCATAACAAGCATTTGCTTCCCCTACTAATCTGGCAAGACTTCTAAGAAAGACCAGTACATAAGCCCCCATGGACCTGGGAGACCAAATCAGGGACACAACCACTGTGGGTCAGAAAGCTTTGAAGTATGGATTTCTTGTCTCAGTTTTTCCACCTTAGGCCCTGAGTTTTACTGCTTCATTTGGACCATGAGGAGAATCCAGTTCCATTTCACACCGAAACTAAAAGTTGAAAAAGTAAGTAGCCTTGTGAGAGACTGAATTAGCCCCAGATACACTGGTTGCATAATCTTGATGGCAATCTAAAACTTTGGCCAAATCTCTAAGCAGACTGCAAATCTTCTGGATTCTCAGGAAAATCTAGTGAAGATTTTTATGGTGTTTTTCTTTTTGTCGTTTCTCAGGTTTAAGAAAAGCTTGTGGAAATCCCAAGGAGAGGACTTGGGGCAAAAAGAGAGTAAAAGTATAATACCTCCAACTTGGGAATAATTGTAAAATTGTTTGGGAAGTTTGTTGAGAAGTTCACTGAGTTTTCAAAGACAATCTTTTTTTTTTTTTTTTTATAAGATTTTATTTATTTATTTGACAGAGGGAGAGAGATCACAAGTAGGCAAAGAGGCAGGCAGAGAGAGGGGAAGCAGGCTCCCCGCAGAGCAGAAAGCCCGATGTGGGGCTTGATCCCAGGACCCTGGGATCATGACCTGAGCTGAAGGCAGAGGTTTAACCCACTGAGCCACCCAGGCGTCCCCAGTTCTCAATCTTTTAAAGTATCCATTTATCAGACCCTGAAGAAGGCCCCCCAAATCAGAAGGTTCTTCCTCTTTAATAGAGAAATGTATGATCTGTAAAAGATTTGTACTCATTTACTTATTCATATATTCACTAAATTAATTAACTACCTTCTATGTGTCAGTTTTCAATGTAGAGTACACCAAAGAGAAGAGTGAGGTAAGTGCTCTTGTCTTTGTGGAATTTACAGTCAAACAGGGGAGACAGTCATTATGTAGAACCTCAAAAATGAAAAAAATATTTAAAATTGTATTGTAATACTATGAAGGAAAATTATGGCCCACACTGGGAGTACAATCCAACAGGAGATAAAGGTAGGTTGGAAGACCAACTTAATCAGATGTGTCCAGGAAGGTACATCTAAGAAAGTGACATTTATGTTGAGACATAAAAACTAAGTAGGGGTTTACCAGGTAAAGATTTGGGAAAAGAACATCCCAGGAAATAATATACTAATATAAAGACTGAGGGGAAAAATCTGGGTATCCCCAAAGTTGAAAGAAAACAAGTTTGGCATAAATAAAGAACATAAGATGAGGCTGGAGAATTCAGCATGGGTCAAACCATTCAATGGCCATTTAGATTATATCAATGATTTTGCATTTGGGAGAAGAAGGTTTCAAGAATAATTGAACTCTGGTATGTTCCACTGGTGGTCCTTGTTACTGAGTTGTAGAGTGCTGGAAGAAGACTGTTTGGAAAGGAGGAGAGATAAGGAGTTTGATTTTGGATAGTACAACTTTAAATGCATGTCAAGTAAGTGATGGATATATTATTTTGAACTTCAGAAGAGAAATCTAGAAATACAGAGCTGTAGTTGTTGGCAAATATACATGGTTAATGAAGATATGGGGGATGGTTGAGTTCATATGGAGGAGAAAGTACAGAGTGAGAAAATGAGAGGGTTTAGGGTATAAGTTAGATGGGTCCAATATTTTAATACTGAGTAGAGGTAAGAGGGCCAAAGAGGCAGGAGGAGAGCCAGGAGAATGCTTATCCCAGGAACTAAAGAAAGATCAGGTTTCAAGAATGTAATAAAAATTAGGGTGGCTGGGTTATGAACATTGGGGAGGATATGTGCTATGGTGAGTGCTGTGAATTGTGTAAGACTGATGATTTACAGACCTGTGACTCTGACACAAATAATACCTTGTATGTTGATTTTAAAATTTAAAATAAATAAATAAATAATGTAATAAATAACTGTATAGTATTATGCATGGAAATAAAGAATATGAGAACCATCGAGTGACACTTGCATTTAGCATCAAGGTCATTGATAACCTTGGTGAGAGTTGTTTAGTGACAAAATGGTAGCACTAATCTGTTTATATTGAGTTTGAGACTGAATAGGAAGTGAGACAATGGAAAAAGTGAGACTAGAGAATCCTTTCAGAAGTGTGGTTGTAAAGGAGAGAAAATAGATTAAGTGGTAGCTAGAGGAATGTGTGGGATCAGGGAAATTTTTAAATGGAAGAAACTTATGACTGCTGATGGGAAAGTATCATGTACCAATTCCATTTTTCAGGATCTAGGGACCAGCAATAGTCAAGGTCAGGCCATAGATAGAGTGTTTGGGCTCACTGCCAACAAAAGCTGATTCCCTTGGGGTATCCTGATCAGACCCAAGTACACTGCTCTCTTTTAAATAAGCTATACTTTAGTTTCTCTGATGGCCCCTTTAAGAAGAGGGTTTTTTGTTTGTTTGTTTGTTTCTATAACATTTACAAGCTAAGGCTCTGTTTTTCACTTGGATGTTATCTTGAAGCTGTGTTTAGTTTTGCTTAACATTGTTCATGCTCTACCCGAGTAACTTTTCTATTTTTTAAAAAGACTTTTAAATTTATTTTATTTATTTGACACAGAGAGAGTGAGCGAGAGTGAAAGATAAAGCAAGCACAAGCAGGGCAAACCGCAGGCGGGGGAGAAACAGGATCCCTGCTGAGCAAGGAGACCAATGTGGGGTTCGATGGGTTTGATCCCAGGATCCTGGGATCATGACCTGAGCCGAAGACAGATGCTTAACTGACTGAGCCATCAAGGCACCCCTGAGTAACTTTTCTAAAACACACTTCTAATCATGTTGCTGTCCTGCTGAACATATTTCAACTATTCCCCATGAACTTTAAGATAATGTCCCAGACCCCTCAGAATGACAAGCAAGGCCTTATTTTTTTTTCATTTGAGTAAAATTGACACAGGATGTTACATTCGTTTCAGGTGTACAGCATAGTGATTCAACAAGTTCATACATTATTTTATGCTCACCACAAGTATAACTACCACCTGTCACCCTACAATGCTATTACAATATCCTTGACTAGATTCCCTATGCTGTGCCTTTCATTCCTATGACTCATTCATTCCATAACTGGAAGAAGCAAGGCCTTTTCTGATTTGACTCTGTATAACTATTTTTCAAGTCTCATCTATATTCACATGCACATTTGTATCCTACACTCCATTTAAACCCAACTACTAATAGTTCTTTGAACAAGCTGAGCTCTCCTTTAACCCCCTCTGCCTTTTCTCATACTGTTTACCTTACCTAGCTAGAATGCTTTCAGATGAGGAGCTCAACAAAACGTTATTAAATAAATGTAAGTGTATGGATGAATGAATGCATGTATGCATTTACTTCAGTTTCGTTGGCCATTTTTGGGCTAAATGGCTGTACATGGTAATGAGTGAGGTATTTATGTGGAGTAGTTGGAGGATACTTATGTGATAAGATTTTGGGAAACCATTGAGATCTTCACTGCATTAAACCATCACTCCTTTTAGCATATCCCTGGACCTTATCCCATCAGAGTTTTATTTCCCTGAACAAGGGCTGGGTGTTACTGGAAGTCCCTGAAGGAGGGAGGAGTGCTAAAAAGGGAAAAGGGGGTCAGACAGAGAAACTGGAAGTGGGAGGTAGCTGTTGGGAAATAGCTAACAGTACCACTTTGCCCAGAAGTGATGTTGTGATGGCACTGAAACAAAAACAAGCCAATCTGAGATATAACCAAGTGAAAGAAATAATTGATTTAGAGCCTAAAACATACTTGAAGCAATTTTATTAATCGTGTTGTTGAACTAAAAAGCATATCAAATTCACTTATACTACCCATTTCAGATGCCCAAGGTAGAGAACTCAGTTGAATGCAGTGGGAATTCAGGTCATTTCCGGAGATAGATCATTTCCAATAGAGCCTTTGGGTTAGAGAAAGAGGGGGTAGGTAGGCTAAGATCCCCTAGCAGAGCCAGATAAATGAGAAAAATTGCCCTCCAAATTCCAGGATTTTCACAGTCCCTGTAGAGGGATAAGAAAGGCCTTGGTTACGGATATCACAAACTTGGTTACAGATATCTCTTCTGGCAACTTCAGACTTACCCATAAGAAGATCAAGCCCACCCAGTCTTCTGGACTTTTCTGGGATGGCTCGGATTGGTGTTTCTGGGAGTTTAATATCTTAGTTCAAAAGATTTCTATTCTTCACGAGGTCCTGGACTACAACAGGAAGTAGGAAGTAAGAAAATCATGCTCCATTGTACTTTCCCTTTATATTATGCTTTCGGTCAGCTATCAAGCATAACTGTCTTCCATAGGTCAATTTTATTAACATTTTGAAGAAACAGAAAATTGGAGAATTGGATAGGAGACAAAGCTAGGGAAAACATAGGATCGATGAGTAATATGGGCTTGCTTAAAGGTGCCATAGAAGTATCAAAGCATAGTAGAAGGAACACAAGACTTAGACTCACTTTGTTCAAATTCCACCTTTGCCAGTTTATTAGGTGTGTGACTTTGGAAAAGTCCCTCATTGAGACTCAATTTCCCCACCTATAAAATAAAGTTAGTATTGCCAATGTCATCTATATGTGGATTGAATGCCTAGAACCTAAGAAGTAGTCAATCAATGCTAATTAATTTCCCCTATTTGTGGGAAACACCCAAATGGTAGATGAATCTTGTTTTAAGAGATAAAGATTTTGAAATCCCAGGGTCTGAGTTGAACAAAAAGAGCCTAGTTAAGTGCTCAGATCCTATAGATGGGGTATTTAGAGGGGAGGGTCATTAGATGGATGAGGTACAACTGTAGCTGGGGATTATCTGAGTACTTTCTTTAATAAGTAAGCTGAGATTGAGGGTAATTGAAGAGGGATGGTGATACCATAAAATCTGGACATCTTACCCGGTCTGGCTCAGCTTTACTTGTGTTGCTTTACAAAAGCCACTCTGTTTCCCCAATTCTAACCACTTCACGTTCTTTCCTACCCTGATTCCTACCATCAAATAAAGATGTAATACAAGGTAATTACTATTTAAAAACTATGAAGCTGTGGATGTTTTGTGGAAAAAATTAAAGGAGGATAAAAATTGAGATATAGTGAGAGAGAGGGCAGGGGCAGGCAGGTGTCATCATCAACAAAAAAACAACTAGAAAGATGTTCTTAAGATGTTTTGCACAAGAAGGCGTAACTTGTGGAATTTAAGACCAAGATTTATAATTATCTCTTTTTCAAGAATAGAATTGGGTTTGAAGAGCCTTGCTTTGCATCACCTAATACCAAGGTTGAGAACATGAACTTATATTGTATAACATGGACATTTTTACAGGATTGATAACGGTTTTGTGGTATGAATAGAGCTGGGGAGCACTAGAAAATAATATTTGCTATGTTATCATTTGGGTGATTTTTATATTAATCACATGTGTAAGGAATTCTATAAGTAGCCATATTAAACATGCTAGTCTCTCAACCTTTCTACTCCCTGGAGATATAGTTCTATTTATTTCCCTCCTTTCACCATTAAATAGCTTCATAATTCATAATTGTACAGTGACTTCTACTCTTGCTATTCAACCTATACTCTTATCTGAGATGTTTCAACAGACTCTGTGTCGTCTAAATATCTGTTCTCCTCTTTTGTGATTTTCTAACATTGTTGATTTCTTCCTCTTTGAAGCTTTTCCCCCCTTGGCTCTCATGTGCCAGCACATGTCAGGTTCTCTTATTACCTTTCTGACAGCTCTTTCTTTGCCTTTTAAGGCTCCATTTTTCCTCTGGCCCACTCAGAGCAGGTTTTCATCATGATTCTCTTTTTTCTCTTTCTGCAAACTCTTTCTTTGCCACCACATTTCCACAATATTAACTATCCTCTCTGAGTGATTTTGTTCTCTTCATCTCAATCTCAGCCTCTAGTTAGTATTTCTAATTGCTATTAGGACATCTCTACCTGGATTTCCTACTGCCACCTGTTACTCTTATCCTAACAACACATACCTGCTTTCCCAAGACAGTTCTCCATCATGTACTCCCTTCTATTATTGCCACTACCTCTTTCTCTGCCAAAAAAAACAAGTCACTTTTGACTTGTCTTTTCCTTTAGCCTTCATATTTGGTCCCCATACCCTATTTATTCTACCTTTCAGAAGTGCCTTAAATATGTTCTGTCTTTGCCATTCCCATTGACATCACACTAAGTCTGGTTCTCATTACCTCTCTGCTGAACAATTACAATAACCTCTTTATACATTTCATTATTGCTACAACAGTTTGTTTCTTCAACAAACATATATGGAGTCAATTAACAGCATGCTGGGCACTGGGTATTCAACAGTGTATCTTATTTCAAGGAACATGCAGTCCAGTAGGAAAAACAGACAACTAAAAAGGAAATGACCTTAACAGAGATAAGTGTCAAAATAGATGTAAATGCAGGAAACTGTGGGACACAGAAGGGTAACCCCTAACTGAGAATGTAGGCTTAAGGAAAGCCTCACAGAGAAAATGGACTGATAAGTATAGGAGTTTATCTAGCACGGGAGAATTAATACAATATCCCAAGCAAAGGGATAAGCATGAGCAAATGCATGGGAAAAAGAGAGAGTACACTTTTGGGAAATGTGAGTTATTAAAAATGAGTAAATAGAGTGCAGCAAGATAGGAGGTGGGGTAGGAGGCTACATTAATTGACAGGGGTTAGATTATGAGAGGTCTGATATCCCAGCTCAGGAGTTTAAAGAGCTTGGCAAACTATGAAAAATATTTTAATCAAGAGAGGAAATGTAACTGATTTGTACTTGAAGAAGTTTGCCTTGGCAGTAGCGTGGAGACAGAACTGGACAAGGCAATTCCAATGAAAATTCTAGTAATAACTTTGAAAGTCCAAAATATACACTTGGAAAAGCAATGGCAAAATAATTAAGACAACTATACAAAAGGCCAATTAATGGGTGTGAAGGAAGGCAGGTACTGGTAAAATAACTACATGGTTAAACCCTTTGTGATGTTTAACTTTGTGTCAATTTGACTGGCCCATGAGGTGCCTAGATATTTGGTCAAACATTTTTCTGGGTGTGTTTGTGGGGATAATCCTAGATAAGACTAAGATTTGAATTGGTAGTCTGAGTAAAGCAAATTGCCATCTCTAATATGAGTGGGCCCTATCCAATTCACCAATTTACTGAAGGCCTGACCCTCCTGTGAAAAAGAAGCTCCTCCTGCCTGACATGGGTCTTTTCCTGCTTTTGGATTTGAACTGAAAAATCAACTCCTTTGGGGTCTTGAGCCTGCTGGCTCTCAGATTGGAATTTATACCATTAGTTACCCTGTTTCTCAAGCCTTCAGACTAGGATTGGGACTACATTGTCAGCTCTCCAGGGTCTCAGCTTGCCTACTACAGATCTTGGGACTTCTTAGCCCTCATAATTAAGTGAGCTAATTCCTTATAATGGGAGATTTTATATATATATATATATATATATATATATATATATATATGTGTGTGTGTGTGTGTGTGTGTTTAAAATATATAATATATAAATATTATATAAAAATATATAATATATAAATATAAAATATATATATATATATATATATATATATATATATATATATATACACCTTCTGTTGGTTCTGTTTCTCTGGAGAACCCCCTCATTAATATTGA
This sequence comes from Mustela nivalis, assembly GCF_964662115.1. NCBI lineage: Eukaryota > Metazoa > Chordata > Mammalia > Carnivora > Mustelidae > Mustela > Mustela nivalis. The sequence goes on from NC_139040.1 coordinate 90,032,074, forward strand.
TTTTTGTACTTAGAAGGAGGGTACTGATGCAACAAATACCTGAAAATGTGGAGGTGGCTTTGGAATTAAGTAATGGATAAAAACTGGAAGAGTTTTGAGGTACATATAGAAATTTGCACATTGAAGGCAAGTCTGGTGAGATCTCAGACAGAAATGAAGAACAGGTAATTATTGGAAACAGGAGGGAAGGTGATCCTTGTTAGAAAGTGGCAGTGAACTTGGCTGAATTGTGTTCTACAGTTTTGTGGAAGGTAGAACCTAAGAGTGATAAAATTGGTTATTAGCAGAGAAGATTTCTAAGCAAAGTATTGGAGATGTAGGTTTGGTAATCCTTACTTTTTAATAGTAAAATGTGAGTGAAGAGAGATGAATTTAAGAAGGAATTATTAGCAAAAAGGAACCAGAACTTGGATATTTGGAGGGTTCTTAAGCTATCTCATTCTCAGTATTCTATATTCTCAGTATATTCTATTTATTCTATTTTTAAAAATCAGGAAGCTTGTCCTGAAGAGAACACTAAGGGTGTGGCTGAACAATCATCTGATAAGGAGTTCATGGGTGTGACTCATAAACTGATTAGCCATCTTAGTTGAAGCTGAAATAGAGATGGCATTACACCAACAGAAATACTGACATCTGGGACTAAAAAGGACAGAAAAAAAAAAAAAACAAGACAAAATGAAGTAAGGCTATCATACTTGTTAAATTCCACAGGACTGGGCTTTAGAGCTCTTTGATTTTGAACATGCACTATTCTTTAAGAAAAGGGAAGAATGACCTCTTGGGGCTTCTGGGTCACTCAGTCGCTTAAGCACCCAACTCTTGATTTAGGCTCAAGTCCGATCTCAGGGTTGTGAGATTGAGTCCTGGTAGGGCTCCGTGCTCAGCGCAGAGTCTGCTTGGGATTCTCTGTCTCCCTCTCCTTTTGCCCTCCCCCCACTCTAAATACCTAAATTAATTAAATCTTTAAAAAAAGAATGTGTAATTCAGAGATGATCAGGTCTGTTTCCTTGTTTTCAAAGACTGGAACTGCCCTTCAGTTATTTGACAAGCCAGATGGCCTTTGACTACAACTGTGGGGGACAGAGCTGCCTAGGGTCTTGGGTGGTGGGACTACCATCCCTGTGTATCTGGAAGATGGGTCGGTTCATTCAACCAAAGAGAATTATAAGCAGAATCAGACCTATAAATACAGAGAATAAACTGATGGTTACCGGGGTGGGGGGGGATGGGGGAATGGGTAAAATGGATAAAGAGGAGTGGAAGGTACAGGCTTCCAGTTATAGAATGAATAAGTCATGTGGATAAAAGGTACAGAATAGAAAATGTGGTCAATGATATTGTTGTAATGGTGTTGTATGGTGACAGATGGTAACTGCACTTATGGGGAGCATAGCACGAGATATAGAGGTATTGAATTACTGTTATATATCTGAAACTAATGTAACATAGTGTATCAACCATATTCACATAAAAAAGAAAAAAATTGGGGTGCCTGGGTGGCTCAGTGGGTTAGGCCTCTGCCTTCAGCTCAGGTCATGGTCTCAGGGTCCTGGAATCGAGCCCCTCATGGGGCTCTCTGCTCAGCAGAGAGCCTGCTTCCCCCTTTCCCTCTGCCTGCCTCTCTGCTACTTGTGAAATATCTCTCTCTGTGTCAAATAAATAAATAAAATCTTTTAAAAAATCACATTTTAACATCTAATGGAAATTACCTTGCTAGGTCTTGGGCTTGTTTGGGACCCTTTGCTTCTTCCTTCATTCATATATATATTTTTTCTTTTCAATTGGGAATGCCTATCTTATGCCTATCCTACATTTAAGAAGCACATAACTTGGTCTGATTTCACAGGTTCTCAACTGGGGAGGAATTTTGCCTCAGGATGAATCATACCTTGAGACTTATCCACACCTGATTTAGATGGTATTTAGATAAGACTTTGGACTTAGACTTTAGAGTAATGCTGAAATGAGGGCTTTTATGATGGAATTAATGTATTTTGCACGCAATAAGGACATGAATTAGGGGGGACAGGAACAAAATGTTATGGGCTGAATTTTGTCCCCCTAAAGTTAAGGCTATACAAGGTCATAAATGTGGAGCCCTGATCCGACAGAACTGGTGTTCTTAGAAAAGAGGAAGAATCACCAGAGATTTCTCTCTTTGTCTACTATATGAGAGCACAGCAAGAAAGCAGTTTTCTGCAAGTTAGGAGAGCTCTCACCAGAAGCTGAACTCTGCCAGAACCTTGACCTTTACACTTCCAGGGTCCAGAACTGTGAGAAAATAAATTTATGTTGCATAAGTCACCCTGTTTGGTATTTTGTCATTGCAGACTGAGAAGACTAACACACCCTAGACTCTGATTGCTGCATTGCTTGAGTTCAATTTCCAGCTTTACCACTTACTGACAGGGTGAACTTGAATAACTGACTTCGCATTCCTGTGCCTCAGTTTCCTCACCTTTAACATATAGTATCATGTTTCTGTACAGTTTTCATAATTATCACTTGAAATTTGCAAAGTCTTTACCATGTTGTTATGTTTTAGGTGTTTCTGTGGTCTTGCTATTATAAAAATATTTTACACGTAGCTTTTCTTTCTCTTGAATTATTCTCTTAGGATTGACTCTCAGGAATGGAATTACTAGGTCAAAGAATAAAACTATTTTGGGAAACGAAATTGGCAGGGAAGAAGTAAAACTGTCACTATTTATGATATTATATATAGAAAACCCTAAAGATTTCACTAAAAACTATTAGAACTGATAAACGAATTCAACAAAATTATAAAATGCAAAATTAATATACAGAAATCTGTTGTATTTCTATAGACCAATAATGAGGTAGCAAAAAAAAGAAATTAGGAAAACAATTTCATTTGTAATTGCACCACAAATTATAACCGAGGTGATGAAAGACCTATATTCCAAAAACTATAAAACACTAACGAAACAAATTGAAGATGATACAAATGGAAATATATTCCATGCTCATGTACTGGAAGAAAAAATACTGTTAAAATTTAAAATGCCCATATAGCCTAAAGCAACCTAAAGATTTAATGCATTCCCTGTCAAAATATCAATAGCATTTTTATAGAACTAGAACAAATAATACTAAAATTTGTATGTAACCCAAATAGGCCCCCAATAGCCAAAGCAATCTTGATAAAGAAGAACAAAGCTGGAGGTATCACAATTACAGATTTCAAAATATACTACCAAGCTGTATTAATCAAAACAAAAAGGTACCCAAACAAAAACAGAGACATAGAACAATAGGACAGAAGAGAGATCTCAGAAATAAACCCATGCTTATATGGTCAATTAATCTACAAAAAAAGGAGGCAAGAATTTACAATGGGGAAAAGATAGTTTCTTCAACAAATGGTGCTGAGAAAACTGGACAGTTACATGCGAAAGAATGATACTGGACCACTTTCTTACATCATACACAAAAATAAACTCAAAATGGATTAAAACCTAAATCTGAGACCTGAAACTATAAAATTAGAAGAGCAATTGCTAGGTCGTAGGTTAGTTCTATTTTTAACTTCTTGAGGAAACTTAATACTGTTTTCCAGAGTGGCTGCACCAGTTTGCATTCACACTAACTCTCTCCTTATCCTCACCTACATCTGTTGTATATTGAGTTGTTAATTTTAGCCAGTCTGACTGTGTGATGTGGTATCTCATTGTAGTTTTCATTTGCATTTACCTGATGCTGAGGGATGCTGAGCCTCTTTCCCTGTCTGTTAGCCATCTGGCTGTCTTCTTTGGAAAAATGTCTTCTGCCTTTTTCTTAACTGGACTATTTGGTTTTTAGGTGTTGAGTTTGATAAGTTCTTTACAGATTTTGGATACTAACATTTTATCAGATATGTTATTTGCAAATATCTTCTCCCATTCTGTACGTTGCCTTTTAGTTTTGTTGATTGTTTTCTTTGCTGTGCAGAAGCTTTTTGTCTTGATAAATTTCCAATAGTTCATTTTTTTCTTTTGTTTCCCTTGCCTCTAGACACGTGTCTAGTGAGAAGTTGCTATGGCTGAGGTCAAAGAAGTTGCTGCCTGTGTTCTTCTCTAGGATTTTAATAGTTTCCTGTCTCACATTTAGGTCTTTAATTCATTTTGAATTTATTTTTGTGTACAGTGTAAGAAAGTGGTCCAGCTTCATTCTTTTGCATGTTGTTCTCCAGTTTTCCAAACATTATTTGTTAAAGAGACTTTTTCCCATTGATATTCTCTTCTGTTTTGTCCAAGGTTAGTTGACCATATAGTTATGGGTCTTTCTATTCTGTTCCATTGATCTCTGTGTCTGTTTTAGTGCCAGTCCCATACTATCTCAGTCTTTCTATTCTGTTCCATTGATCTCTGTGTCTGTTTTAGTGCCAGTCCCATACTATCTCAATGGCTATAGTTTGTAATTTAGCTTGAAGTCCAGAATTCTGATGCCTCCAGCTTTACTTTTATTTTTCAGGATTGCTTTGGCTATTCAGGATCTTTTGTGGTTCCATACAGATTTTAGGAGTGTTTGTTCTAGCTCTTGAAAAATGCTGGTGATAGGGATTGCATTAAATGTGTAGATTGCTTTGGGTAGTATAGACATTTGAGCAATGTTTGTTCTAACCCATAAGCATGGGATGTTTTTCCATTTCTTTGTGTCCTCTTCAATTTCTTTCACAAGTGTTCTATATATTTCAGCATACAGATCTTCTACCTCTTTGGTTAGGTTTATTTCTAGGTATCTTAGGGTTTTTGGTGCAATTGCAAATGGGACTGATTCCTTGATTTCTCTTACTGCTGCTTCATTATTGGTGTGTAGAAATGCAAGAACTTTCTGTACATTGAATTTTTATCCTGCAACTTTACTGAATTCATGTATTAGTGCTAGCAATTATTTGGTAGACTTTCAGGTTTTCTACATAGAGGATCATGTCTTCTGGGAAGACCAAAAGTTAGGCTTCTCCTTTGCTAATTTGGATGCCTTTTATTTCTTTTTGTTGTGTGATTGCTGAGGCTAGGACATCCAGCACTATGTGAAATAATAGTGGTGAGAGTGGAAATCCCTGTCATTTTACTGAAAAACTCAGTTTTCCCCATTGAGGATGGTATTTGCTGTGGGTCTTTCATATATGCCCTTTATGATATTGAGGTATATTCCTTCTATCCCTATGCTACTGAAGGTTTTTATTAAGAAAAGATACTTCTTTGTCAAATGCTTTTCTTGCATCTGTTGAGAATATCATATGATTCTTATCCTGTCATTAATGTGGTGTGTCACATTGATTTGTAGATATTGACACACCCCAGCATCCCAGGAATAAATCCCACTTGATCGTGGTGACTAATTCTTTTAATGTAATGTTGGATTCACTTTGCTAGTATCTTGTTGAGAAGTTTTACATTCATGTTCATCAGGGATATTAGCCTATAATTCTCCTTTTTATTGTGGTCTTTGTCTGGTTTTAAAGTCAAAATAATTGGTCTCATAGAATGAAGCCTTCATAGAATAGAAGGCCTTGTAGAATGGAAGTTTTCTTTCCATTTCTATTTTTTAGAACAATTTGAGAAGGTTAGGTATTAACTTTTCTTTAAATGTCTGGTAGAATTCCCCTGAGAAGCTATATGGACCTGAACTTTTCTTTGTTGGGAGATTTTTGATTACTGCTTCAATTTCCTTGGTGGTTATGGGTCTCTTCAGGTTTTCTATTTCTTTCTGTTTCAGTTTTGGTAGTTTGTATGTTTTTAGGAATTTATTCATTTCTTCCAGATTGTCCAATTTGTGAACAAATTATTTTTCATAACATTTTCATATGGTATATCTTTTTTAAGATTTTATTTTATTTATTTCAGAGAGAGAGCAAGTAAGAGAGGGCAAGCAAGAGAGAGAGCATGAGCATGGAGAGAGGTGAAGGGAGAGAAAGAAGTAGATGCCTGACCAAGCAGAAAGCCCAGTGCAGGGCTCAATCCCAGGACCCCAAGATCATGACCTGAGCTGAAGGCAGACACTTAACCAACTTTGTCACCTAGGCACTCCCTATTGTTTGTATTTCTGTGGTGTTATTTGTGATTTTGTTTATTTGGGTCCTTTCTCTTTTCTTCTTGACAAGTCTGTTAACTGGTTTGTAAATTTTATTAATTCTTCCAAGGAATGAGCGCCTGGTATCATTGATCTGTTCTAATTTCTGTTTATTTGTTTCTATATAATTTATTTCTGCTCTAATCTTTATTAGATCCCTTCTTCTGCTGGATTTAGGCTTCATTTGCTGTTCTTTTTCTGTCTCCTGTAGTTGTAAAGTTAGGTTGTATATTAGAGACTTTCCTTGCTTTTGGAGGTAGGCCTATATTACTATATACTTCCTTCATAGGACTGCCTTTGATGTATCCCAAACGTTCTGGACTATCCTATTTTCATTTTCATTTTATTCCATGTATTTTTTAAATTTCTTCCTTATTTTTCTGGTTAACACATTCATTCTTAAGTAGTATTTTCTTTAACCTCCATTTATTTCTGGTATTTTCAATATTTTTCTTGTGCTTGACTTCAAGTTTTATAGCGTTGTGGTCAGAAAATATTCATCGTATGATCTCCATATTTTTGTACCTATTAAGGGTTGATTTGTGACCCTGTATGTGATCTATTGTAGAGAATGTTCCAGGTGCATTCAAAAAGAACATATCTCCTGCTTTAGGATAAAATGTTCTGAATATACCTGTTAAGTCCATCTGGTCCAATGTGTCATTCAAAGCCACTGTTTCCTTTTTGCTTTTCTGCTTAGATGATCTTTCTATTGCAGTAGGTAGGGTGTTAAAGTCCCCTATTATTATTATTATATTATTATCAATGAGTTTCTTTAAGTTTCTTATTAATTTATTTATACAATTTGGGTGCTCCCAAGTTGGGCGCATATTTATAATTATTAGATCTTCTTGATGGATAGACTCCTTCATTATGATATAGTGCCCTTCTTCATCTCTTGTTTTAGTCTTTGATTTATCAATCTCATTTTTTTTTTGTTATAAGTATGGCTACTCTGGCTTTCTTTGACATCTATTAACATGACAGATGGTTCTCCATCCCCTCTCTTTCAATCTTCAGGTATCTTTAGGTCTGCAGTGAGTCTCCTGTAGGCAACATATAGATGGGCCTTGATTTCGTATCCATTCTGATACCCCATGTCTTTATTTTTTTTTTATTTTTTTAAAGGTTTATTTATTTTACTTATTTTTTAAATTAAATTTATTTATTTATTTTCAGAAAAACAATATTCATTATTTTTTTTACCACACCCAGTGCTCCATGCAATCCATGCCCTCTATAATACCCAACACCTGGCACCCCAACCTCCCACCCCCCGCTCAGATTGTTTTTCAGAGTCCATAGTCTCTCATGATTCACCTCCCCTTCCAATTTACCCCAACTCCCTTCTCTCTAACTCCCCATGTCCTCCATGCTATTTGTTATGCTCCACAAATAAGTGAAACCATATAATTGACTCTCTCTGCTTGATTTATTTCACTCAGCATAATCTCTTCCAGTCCCATCCATGTTGCTACAAAAGTTGGGTATTCATCCTTTCTGATGGAGGCATAATACTCCATAGTGTATATGGACCACATCTTCCTTATCCATTCGTCCATTGAAGGGCATCTTGGTTCTTTCCATAGTTTGGCGACCGTGGCCATTGCTGCTATAAACATTGGGGTACAGATGGCCCTTCTTTTCACGACATCTGTATCTTTGGGGTAAATACCCAGGAGTGCAATTGCAGGGTCATAGGGAAGCTCTATTTTTAATTTCTTGAGGAATCTCCACACTGTTCTCCAAAGAGGCTGCACCAACTTGCATTCCCACCAACAGTGTAAGAGGGTTCCCCTTTCTCCCCATCCTCTCCAACACATGTTGTTTTCTGTTTTATTAATTTTGGCCATTCTAACTGGTGTAAGGTGATATCTCAATGTGGTTTTAATTTGAATCTCCCTGAGGGCTAGTGATGATGAACATTTTTTCATGTGTCTGATAGCCATTTGTATGTCTTGATTGGAGAAGTGTCTGTTCATATCTTCTTCCCATTTTTTGATATGTTTGCCTGTTTCGTGTGTGTTGAGTTTGAGGAGTTCATTATAGATCCTGGATATCAACCTTTTGTCTGTACTGCCATGTGAAAATATCTTCTCCCATTCCGTGGGTTGCCTCTTTGTTTTTTTGATTGTTTCCTTTGCTGTGCAGAAACTTTTGATTTTGATGAAGTCCCAAAAGTTTATTTTCGCTTTTGTTTCCTTTGCCTTTGGAGACATATCTTGAAAGAAGTTGCTGTGGCTGATATCAAAGAGATTACTGCCTATGTTCTCCTCTAGGATTCTGATGGATTCCTGTCTCACATTGAGGTCTTTTATCCATTTTGAGTTTATCTTTGTGTACGGTGTAAGAGAATGGTCGAGTTTTATTCTTCTACTTATAGCTCTCCAGTCTTCCCAGCACCATTTATTAAAGAGACTATCTTTTCTCCACTGTATATTTTTTCCTGTTTTGTCAAAGATTAATTGACCATAGAGTTGAGGGTCCATATCTGGGCTCTCTACTGTTTTTATGCCAGTACCATGCTGTCTTTGTGATCACAGCTTTGTAATAAAGCTTGAAATCAGGTAACGTGATGCCCCTAGTTTTATTTTTGTTTTTCAACATTTCCTTAGCAATTTGGGGTCTCTTCTGATTCCATACAAATTTTTGGATTATTTGCTCCAGCTCTTTGAAGAATATTGGTGGAATTTTGATCGGAATGGCATTGAAAGTGTAGATTCCTCTAGGCAGTATAGACATTTTAACAATGTTTATTCTTCCAATCCAAGAGCACGGAATGGTCTTCTATCTTTTTGTGTCTTCTTCAATTTCTTTCATGAGTGTTCTGTAGTTCCTCAAGTACAGATCCTTTACCCCTTTTGTTAGGTTTATTCCCAGGTATCTTAGGGTTCTTGGTGCTATAGTAAATGGAATCAATTCTCTAATTTCCCTTTTTGTATTTTCATTGTTAGTGTATAAGAAAGCCACTAATTTCTGTACATTGACTTTGTATCCAGCCACGTTGCTGAATTGTTGTATGAGTTCTAGTAGTTTGGGGGTGGAGTCTTTTGGGTTTTCCATATAAAGAATCATGTCATCTGCAAAGAGAGAGAGAGTTTGACTTCTTCATTACCAATTCAGATACCTTTTATTTCTCCTTGTTGTCTGATTGCTGTTGCTAGGACTTCTAATACTATGTTGAACAAGAGTGGTTATGTTGAACAATAGTAGAAGACACAAAAAGATGGAAGACCATTCCATGCTCATTGATTGGAAGAATAAACATCATTAAAATGTCTATACTGCCTAGAGCAATCTATAATTTCAATGACATTCCAATCAAAATTCCACCAGCATTTTTCAAAGGGCTGGAGTAAACAATTCTAAAATTTGTATGGAATCAGAAGAGACCCCGAATTGCTAGGGAAAGGTTGAAAAAGAAAAACAAAACTGGGGCCACCACTTTGCCTGATTTCAAGCTTTACTACAAGGCTGTGATCACCAAGACAGCATGGTGCTGGCATAAAAACAAACACATAGACCAGTGGAACAGAGTAGAGAGCCCAGATATGGACCCTCAATTATATGGTCAAATAATCTTTGACAAAGCAGGAAAAAATATATAGTGAAAAAAGACACATTTGTTGAAGAGATCAATAAATGGTGCTGGGAAAATTGGACAGCTATATGTAGAAGAATGAAACTCAGCCATTTTCTTACACCATACACAAAGATAAACTCGAAATGGATAAAAGACCTCAAAATGAAGCAGGAATCCATCAGAATCCTAGAGGAGAACATAGGCAGTAACCTCTTCGATATCAGCCACAGCAACTTCTTTCAAGATATGTTTCCAGGGGCACCTGGATGGCTCAGTGGGTTAAGCCTTAGGGTCCTGGGATCGAGGAAAGGAAACAAAAGTGAAAATTAATTTATGGGTCTTCAAGATAAAAAGCTTCTGCACAGCAAAGGAAACAGTCAACAAAACAAAGAGTCAACCCATGGAATGGAAGAAGATATTCACAAATAATACATAGACAAAGGGCTGATATCCAAGATCTTTAAAAGAACTCCTCAAACTCAACACTCAAAAAACAGATAATCACATTAAAAGATGGGCAGAAGATATGAACAAACACTTCTCCAATGAAGACATACAAATGGCTATCAGGCATATGAAAAAAATGTTCATCATCACTAGCCATCAGGGAAATTCAAATCAAAACCACACTGATATACCACCCTACACCAGTTAGAATGGCCAAAATTAACAAGGAAACAATTAACAGGAAAAAATTAACAGGAAACAACATGTGTTGGAGAGGATGTGGAGAAAGGGGAACCTTCTTCCACTGTTGGTGGGAATGCAAGTTGGTGCAGCCACTTCGGAAAACAGTGTGGAGATTCCTTAAGAAATTAAAAATAGAGCTTCCCTATGACCCTGCAATTGCACTACTGGGTATTTACCCCAAAGATACAGATGAAGTGAAAAGAATGGCCATCTGTACCCCAATGTTCATAGCAGCAATGGCCACAGTTGCCAAACTGTGGAAAGAACCAAGATGCCCTTCAATGGACGAATGGATAAGGAAGATATGGTCCATATAACCTATGGAATATTATGTCTCATCAGAAAGGATGAATACCCAACTTTTGTAGCAACATGAACGGGACTGGAAGAGATTGTGCTGAGTGAAATAAGTCAAGCAGAGAGGGTCAATTATCATATGGTTTCACTTATTTGTGGAGCATAAGAAATAACACAGAGGACATGGGGAGATGGAGAGGAGAAGGGAGTTGAGGGAAATTGGAGGGGGGGATGAACCATGAGAGACTATGGACTCTGAAAAACAATCTGAGGGTTTTGAAGGTGCAGAGGGTGGGAAGTTGGGTGAGTCTGGTGGTGGGTATTATGGAGGGCATGTATTGCATGGAGCACTGTGTATGGTGCATTAACAATGAATTCTGGTACACTGAAAAGAAATTTTAAAAATTTAAAAATATAAAAAAAAGAATTTAGTGATTTATAAGACCCTCTGATCATTGCATCCACCTTAATGCCCATCACCTAGTTACCCCTTCCCCCCACCTACCTACCCTCCAGCAACTCTCAGGTTTTTTCCTAGAGTTAAGAGTCTTTTATAGTTTGCCTTCCTCTCTTTTTTCATCTTATTTTATTTTTCTTTTTCTTCCCCCATGTTCATCTGTTTTGTTTCTTAAATTCTATATATGAGTATCTGTCTTTCTCTGACCCCATGTCTTTTGATTGGAGAATTTAGTCCATTTACAATCAGAATGATTTTTGATAGATAAGAATTTAGTGCCATTGTGTTACATGTAAACTTGGTGTTTCTGGTGTTGTTCTCTATTCCTTTCAAATCTTTGTTGCTTTTGGTCTTTCTTCCCCACTCAAGAAGTTCCCTTTAATATTTCTTGCAGGGCTGGTTTAGTGGTCACAAACTCCTTTAGCTTTTGTTTGTCTGCGAAACTCTTTACCTTTCCTACTCTGAATGACAGCCTTGCTGGATAAAGTATTTTTGTCTGCATAGATTTCATATTCAGCACGTTGAAGATGTCCTGCCAGTATCTTCTGTCCTGCCAAATTTCTGTGGACAGACCTGCTGTGAATCTGCTTTACCTTTTCTTGTAGGTTAAGGACTTCTTTCCCTTGCTGCTCTCAGGATTCTTTCCTTGTCTGTGTATTTTATAAATTTGACTTTAATATGTCTTGGTATTGGCCAGGTTTTGTTGAATTTGATAGGAGTTCTCTGTGACTCTTGGATTTCAATGTATGTTCTCTTCCTCAGATTAGGGAAGTTCTCAGCTATAACTTGTTCAAATAAACCTTCTCCTCCCGTTTTCCCTCTCTTCCTCTTCTGAGACTCCTATGATACTAATATTTTTGTTTTTGTTTTTAAAGATTTTAATTATTGATTTGGCAGAGAGAGACGCAGTAAGAGAGGGAACACAAGTTGGGGGAGTGAGAGGGTGAAGCAGGCTCCCAAATGAGCAGGGAGCCTGATGTGAGGTTTGATCCCAGGACCCTGGGATCATGACCTGAGCCAAAAAAGGCAGATGCTTAACGACTGAGCCACCCAGGCGACCCTATGATACTGTTATTACACTTTAAGGAGTTGCTGAATTCCTTAAATCCGCATTCATGATCCAATACTTTTCTTTCCCTCTTCCTTTCAGCTTCATTATTTTCCAAAATTTCATCTTCTACATCACTGATTCATTCTTCTGCTTCATCCATCTTTATTATCATTGTATCCAGTCAGTTTTGTATCCTGTTTATAGCATTTCTTATTTTGGTCTGACTCATTTTTAGTCTTTTATCTATGTATTAAGGGATTCTCCAGGGTCTCCTATGCTGTTCTAAAACCCAGCTAGTATCCTTATGATTGCTGTTTTAAATTCTGGTTCAGGCATCTTACTTATATCTGTTTTGATTAAATCCCTGTAATTTCTTTTTGTTTTTTCTTTTGGGGTTAATTCCTCCATCTTTTCATTTTGTCTTGATCACTGTTTCTTAGTCTATGTATTGGGAAAGCCTGTTATATCCTGCTCCTGAGACTGGTGGTTATATTAAGAAGGGGTCCTATTCTGTCTGGGCATGTCCTTCAGGGAATGTTTCAGAATGTGCACTCTTCTGTTGTGTTTTGGCTGTTCCTTTCTTCAGGTCAGTCCTGTGAAGACTTTCTCCTTGCCTGCAGTGAGGAGTGTTCGAATCTTCTCCACCCTATGGGAACTTTTAACTATGTGTGTTTTGGTCTGCTTGTCAAAAGAAGCTGGGTCCTATTTCACCTAGAGCTGAAGCTTTGCAGTATTCTATGATCAATAGACTTGGTGTATTCAAGGGGGTTGTGCTCATCTTCTGGGGGATGGGCCTGTTGTGCTGGTTCTCAATCAGGCTTGCCCTTATAAAGGTGCCACCTGCAGGGTGCAGTGGGGTGGAACTTGGTATAAGTGTCTCTGGCCTCCACTGGGTGGAGAAAGGGGGAATGCTGTGTTGCTCACTGAAGTTTATCAGTGCTGACTGGAAGGAGGACAATGGCCTTTGCCTACTCTCTCATCCATGAGTGGGAGTTCATGCCCACCACTCCTCAGGAAGCCCTCAAAGAAGAGCAAACAGGGGCACCTGGGTGGCTCAGTGTGTTGGGCCACTGCCTTCGGCTCAGGTCATGATCTCGGGGTCCTGGGATCGAGTCCTGCATCGGGCTCTCTGCTCAGCAGGGAGGCTGCTTCCTCCTCTCTCTCTGCCTGCCTCTCTGCCTACTTGTGATCTCTCTCTGTCAAATAAATAAAAATAAAATCTAAAAAAAAAAGCTTAAAAAAAAAAAAAAACAGAGCAAACAATCTCCCCTCTTGTGTCTCTGTCTTCCATCAAATCCCTGCCTTCACTCTGTGTCTAAGCTGTCTGCCTCCCGGGAGGCATAATACTCCTGTATTTCATCTCAGGTGCATGGCTAGGTTTCAAAACTCCAAATTTTAGGGACCTGGTGCAGTGCAGACCTACACTTACCCTCTGGGGGAGGGTCTTGCCACTGTGTCTGGTGCAAGTTTGTCTGAGAAAAGCAGTTGTAAGACTGAACAGTGGTTCAGAGTTTAAGGTAAAGTGCAGCAAAAAGCCAGCACTAAGGTTTGCTCTCCTCAGCAAGTGTCTCTGTTCCTATGCTAATGAACAAGGCAGCACACTGGTGCCCCACTCTTTTGTCCCCAAGAGGCTGTGTCACCTCTCCCAAATGCACTTCAAAAAGGGGAACTGTTTCTTTCCCTTTGACCCAGGGAATCCTCAGACCACACTGCCCACTCCCTGGCCTCTAGCTCCTTCCACACCAGAGAATGACTAAGCCTGCCAGGTACGATCCTGGAAATAGTAGGGACTTCAAGAACTTCAGACTTTGAGCCACTCTCCTTTTAGCAGTCAATGGTTTGGGGGAAGAGTTTTTCTTATGTAACCCCTTTCATGCTGCTTTCACTCCTTTTCTAACTTTCTCTCTCATTCCTCTCTCCATGATCAGGGCTCCCCTCCACAGCACCTGCAGTTCTTTTCTCCCCCAAATCAACTCTGCATCTCCTACCTTCCACAGTGTGGTCATTTTTCTCCGTCTAGGTATACACGTTGTTCTCTCAGTCCTCAGATCAATTTCTTGGTTGTTCAGAATGATTTGATATTTTTCTCTCTGTGTTCAAGGGATGAGGCAAGCATAGAGTCTCCCTACTACTCTGCCATCTTAACTGCTTCCCATTGTATTTCTATTACTATTACTTTGTAAAGGTTATTCTTATTGAAATATAATTAATGTACAATGTTGTATTAGTTTCAAGTATATAATATAAGGATGTGATAATTCTATACACTATTCAGTGCTCATCAGTTTAAGTACACTTAATCCCTTTCACTATTTTACACATCCCCCCACCTCCTCCCAGATAACCACCAGTTTGCTCTTTGTGTTAAGAGTCCTTTTTGGTCTCTTTTTTGTTTGTTTGTTTTGTTTCTTAAATTCCACATATGAGTGAAATCATATGGTCTTTTTCTTCTCTGAGTGATTTATTTCACTTAGCATTATATTGTAGCAAATGGCAAGCTTTCATTCTTTTTATGGTTGAGTAATATTCCATTTATCCATTTATCCATTTATCCATTTATCCATTGATGGTGTTCTTTATAAAATCTTTAGTATCTTCTAGGGAGTCTACCTCTCCCTGTTATTGCCCAGCCTTTTCAGAATTTTCTTTGATGTTATTGCCTGTTTATTTTCTCAGTGATACTTTAGAATTCATTCAGAAGAATAAAGACTGGAACATGGGCCCAGGGCTTTTTTTCTATATTATTCTTCCCTTAGGTGCTCAATAAGCATTTGTTAATTGAATAAAAGATAAAAGAAAATCACAGCATGGTGTTTGCTGAAAGTTGTCAAAGTATAAACAAGTTTATATCTGCTTTTGTACACCACTGACACTTCCAAAAGAGACTTGGAATTTAAGGTATGTATTTGAGAAATGCTGCTCTGCTGTTGGAGGAATATTGTTTGCTCCTGAACTCAAGAAATATTTTTTGAGCCCCTACTATGTCCCAAACATTGTTCTAGACACTGAGGGTAAAGCAAATGAACAAAAGAGACAAATAAAATAAAAAATGAATATATTATATGCACCAAATAAATAAATACATATATAGAAATAAATAACAAAGTTGGGGCACCTTGGTGGCTCAGTCTCTTAAGCACCTGACTCTTGATTTCAGCTCAGGTCATGACCTCAGGGTGATAAGATTGAGTGAGTCCCACATTGGGCTCCATGCTGAGCATGAAGCCTGTTTAGGATTCCTTCTCTCCCTCTCCCTCTGCCCTTCCTCCTGCTTGTACTCTCTCTCTCAAAAAAAAAATAGTAACAAAGCATAAAATAAATAGTAGAAAGAAGTAAACAAGTCACTATATAAAATAAATAATACAAAATCAAACTGATAATACATGCTTTAAGTAAAATTAATTAGAGTAAGGACATAGGGAACTATTGGGGTGGAGATAACACTAAAAGGGACAAAGAAGTCTTCTTTGAGGAATTGCCTTTGAACTGAAATCTGAATGGTGAGGGGAGGCAGGCATGAGAAGACCTGTGGGAAGAGCATTTTAATCAGAGGGAAGAGGAAGCATAAGTTCTTAGCCAATTCAAAGAAGAAAAATGTAGCTATTGTTATTAGAATCTCATGGACAAGGGAGAGCCTAGTAGTAGATATTGTTAAGTCTGGGTTCCACTTTGGCCCACAAACTCCCTTAGTGCTCAGCTTCTCCACAGTAAAATTGTTGGGCTCAAGAGAAGAAAGTCCTGGGGGAAGGGCTGACTTTTTCTCATGTTCATAAATGATTCAAGCCACGCTATATGACAAGTGTCATGACAAACCCTTTCAGGCTACTGTTTGCAAGTCATCATTCAGTGGAGTTACTGATTTGGAACTATCGGGCCTACAATCCAAGAGCCTTTCCTCTGCTCTAATAAAGGTAGAATCCAGAGTTGCTCTTTGGAAGGAATGGGGTTTCTCCCCCACCCCAATTGTTTCTTTGAGCCTAGATAAAAAGAAAATGGAACTAGTAGTAACTGTTGTGCTCAGAGTGACTGGTTATCAGCTACTCATATTCTTTGAGAAGCCTTCAGATCTCAGAGTTTTTTCCCTCCCTATCAAAAGAGAAACTTCTCACATAAAAACATTATACAAACTAGCAAATATCTTCCCACAGTGTAAAATAAATGCAATGTAAATATCTACAAAAATCTATCTGTGAAAATCTATTAGAACACAATAGGAACTGCATTCAGATATACCACTTGGCACTAATAATACATAGTATGAGCACACAGCTTCAGAGTTTATAAAATACTTCCACATCCATTATTTCATTGTTCTTCACAATAAATACACCAGATAGAGAACATTTACTTCTGTATTGCTCAGAATATAATAGGTTGTGCTGACGTAACAAACAATCCCAGAATTTCGGTGGCTTTATACCAATGACAGTATATACTTTTACTCATTTTATGTATTTATTTGGTGGTTATTAGAAGACTCTGGTCCATGTCATCTTCACACAGAAACCCAAGACAATGAAAGCACTACTGTTTGAAATGTTGTCTAGTATCAGGGGCAAAAGAGGACAGAGAATCACATGATCTCTTAAATGCTTCCACCCTAAAGAGACACACATCACTTCTACTCATATTGCATTGGTGATTGGAAGTCAGAAAGCCACATTTAATTCTAAGATGACAAGAAGTATAATATTCCTGTATTACTGAAAACAGAAAGGAACTGAATAGTAATAAACAGTAATAGTTTCTATCACAGCCTCATTTTATAACTAAGAAAGCCAAGACTCAGAGGAATGACGTGTTGAAGGAAGCAGTTTGGAATTGTGGACCAAACTGGCAATAAATGGTTTTTAGCTATTGTTACTAAGAGACAGAATTGCTTTTGGTTAAAAGAAGATTCTCAGAGGTTGAGAATATGGGAGCACAGGCTTTGAAGCTACATAGTCTCGGTTTCAAACCCCAAATTGTGCCACTTACTAGCAGAGTACTTTGAACAGGTGGCATCACTTCTCTAAACCTCCATTTCCTCATCTATAAAATGGTAATGAGGGGTTAAAAAGAAAAGCTTGCAAGGTTTATTGATGATTTGAGTTTATTGGAGTTAATCAGAGTAAGGTGCCTGAGCCCAATCTCAGTTATTCTAACCTCAGATTTATTCCCCTTACCTCTCCTACGTATGTCAAAATGTGGAAATCCTATGGAGCAACTCCTACTTCAATTTTTTTCTGGC
This sequence comes from Mustela nivalis, assembly GCF_964662115.1. Lineage (NCBI taxonomy): Eukaryota > Metazoa > Chordata > Mammalia > Carnivora > Mustelidae > Mustela > Mustela nivalis. The sequence continues at coordinate 90,049,460 of NC_139040.1, forward strand.
TTTTTTATTTCCCACTGTGACATGTGAATAGGTGAGAGGATAGAAAGGAAAAAGAAAACTTCAGATAAGAAGAAAGGTCATTTTTACTGTGAGTTCAGAAATGCTTTTGTATACCCTGTTCATCATCTTTACAATGCCCTCTCCTCTCTCCTTTGTCCAGTCAACTCCTACTTATCTATCAAGACTTAGGTCAATCGAACCATTTTTCTGAGAAGTGCTCTCAGATTTACTCATGCTGAAATTAATGCCCCTTCTCTGAACCCATCATCCCCAAACACTTCATGCTTAGGTCTATCTTTGTACTTAGCACAATGCCTTATGTTTGGAAAACAAATGCTTAATAAATGTGTATCCAAGGAATGAATATGATCATTGCACAACATACAAGTACTTATTTTTTTCCTGTCTAGCTGAATGTCTCTCTATCCATCTCGTTATCCTGCTCTACATATCCTGAAACCACCACCCCAAAACACACATTTGCTATTCCAGAAATGCTACACTGCTTATAGACTCTGGAATCCCTCAAACTCTCTAGGCCTCCATCTTTGTACATGCAGTTTCCTCTGCATGACATGTTTTCTTCAGACCTTGTAAACCTTAAAATTCCTTAATCATCTTTTAGCAAAAGATGAAGATACAGATAGATAGATAGATAGATAGATGATAGATAGATGTGTGTATGTGTGTATATGTATATAGATATAGATATAGATATAGATATAGATATAGATATAGATATAGATAGATTGTTTGGAACATGGGCTCTGAAGCCAAGCTGCCTGATTTTAAATTCTAGCTCTGGTTATTAGCTATGTGACATTAGGCAAATTATCTAACTTCTCTGGGTTATAAAATATAAAATAGGGCTATTAAAAGTACCTACTTACGTTTGTATCTTTAGGGTAAATACCCAGTAGTGCAATTACTGGGTCATAGGGCAGTTCTATTTTCAACATTTTGAGGAACCTCCATGCTGTTTTCCAGAGTGGCTGCACCAGCTTGCATTCCCACCAACAGTGGAGGAGGGTTCCCCTTTCTCCGCATCCTCGCCAGCATCTGTCATTTCCTGACTTGTTGATTTTAGCCATTCTGACTGGTGTGAGGTGATATCGCATTGTGGTTTTGATTTGTATTTCCCTGATGCCAAGTGATGTAGAGCACTTTTTCATGTGTCTGTTGGCCATCTGGATGTCTTCTTTGCAGAAATGTCTGTTCATGTCCTCTGCCCATTTCTTGATTGGATTATTTGTTCTTTGGGTGTTGAGTTTGCTAAGTTCTTTATAGATTCTGGACACTAGTCCTTTATCTGATATGTCGTTTGCAAATATCTTCTCCCATTCTGTCAGTTGTCTTTTGATTTTGTTAACTGTTTCCTTTGCTGTGCAGAAGCTTTTGATCTTGATGAAATCCCAATAGTTCATTTTTGCCCTTGCTTCCCTTGCCTTTGGCGTTGTTCCTAGGAAGATGTTGCTGCGGCTGAGGTCGAAGGGGCACGTGCACCCGAATGTTTATAGCAGCAATGTCCACAATAGCCAAACTATGGAAAGAACTTAGATGTCCATCAACAGATGAATGGATCAAGAAGATGTGGTATATATACACAATGGAATACTATGCAGCCATCAAAAGAAATGAAATCTTGCCATTTGCGACAACATGGATGGAACTAGAGCATATCATGCTTAGCCAAATAAGTCAAGCAGAGAAAGACAACTATCGTATGATCTCCCTGATATGAGGAAGTGGTGATGCAACATGGGGGCTTAAGTGGGTAGGAGAAGAATCAATGAAACAAGATGGGATTGGGAGGGAGACAAACCATAAGTGACTCTTAATCTCACAAAACAAACTGAGGGTTGCTGGGGGGAGGGGGGTTGGGAGAAGGGGGTGGGATTATGGACATTGGGGAGGGTATGTGCTTTGGTGAGTGCTGTGAAGTGTGTAAACCTGGTGATTCACAGACCTGTACCCCTGGGGATAAAAATATATGTTTATTAAAAATATAAATAAATAAATAAATAAATAAATAAATAAATAAAATAAAATAAAAATTTTTTTAAAAAGTACCTACTTAATAGGATATTATGGAAATTAAATGAATTAATACATTTAAATTGTTTTTAAGTATAGCTGATACACAGTAACCTCTATATAAGTGTTTGCTCTTATCTTTTAAATCATAGCACAAACACTACCTCCTTTGTCTAAACTGGGGTCACAAATGGGCAGCTTGTAGGCTATGTTTTATTAGGACCACATGGCATTTACATTTTTTTAATTACAGTTCCCTCCAGTTTAGTATAAACTCCACTACTCCCTATATCGACCTGTTTGATTCATTTGCTTAGTCCTGAAAGCTTTGGGCTTGCAGTCTTAAGAACTTCTCTTTTCTCACTCCCCCAGACAGAGTTCTACTGGCTCAGTGTATACCTCCATTAAGGCAGTTCTACTGCTTTCTGGTCATTTTCTTTTTTTAAAAAATATTTCATTCATTTATTTGACAAAGAGCAAGAGCACACAAGCAGGGGAGCAGAAGAGGGAGAAGCAGGCTCCCCAACAAACAGGTAGCCTGACTCGGGGCTTGATCCCAAGACCCTGGGGTCATAACCTGAGCTGAAGACAGATGCTTAACCAACCGACTGAGTCACACAGGTGACGCTGTTTTCTTATTTGAGTCTTTACTGTGGGCTTTTTGAATATAAGGACTGTGATCTCAGTATTGCTAGTACCTAGAATGGGTACAAAGAAGTGCTCAATAAATACTTTTTGAATGACTGAATGAAATGAAATGAAATGAAATGAAATGAAATGAAATAATGAATAGTTGAGATACCCCTACTGTCAATTAGGAACAGGCCTCTGGAGAGAGCTACAGAGCATTTTTGCAGGCAAGCCTAAACATTAAAAGCCATCCACCCAGGGCTTTCTGGTCCTGGCTGGCAGATTTAAAGAGTACGCTTTAACCCTTTTCCTCCAAGACCACATCTTCTCTGACAGTCTTTAATGGGATCAGACTAATAGAGCTGAGCTACAAAGGCAAAAGAAGGAAAATACAGCATGACTCCCTTTGCTTTTATATGTAATTTGGAAGTTGTCAGGATAAGAGCTGAAGTCTCCTAAAATAAAAAGGCATGCATCCTTTTCTTTTGAAGATAACAAGCTCAGAGTTTGCACAAAACTGTCCCAAAACAATATTCCATCTTTAGAAGTGACAAATTGTTTTTTCTAAGAAAATGGGAGTGTGTTCATGTATCAGTTGGTTAGTGGCAGAGCAGGCTTCTTAGATTTCCTCTACTCTGTACCTGGCAAATGTACATTTGAATAGGTGGAATTAGTAGGAATGAATATCATGCATCCCTAGCAGCAACAATGTGACCCAGGACCACCGGATTTGCAGTTAGACAAAGCTGGGGTGGAGTCTATGACAAACAGACTTTAAGATGGCAGCAGTAATAGCCACTTTGTGGTACCCATGTCCCTGTGTAATCCCTTCCCCTTGAGTAGGGATGATTTGCTCCTATGATTTACTCCTAACCAATAGAATATGGCAAATGTAATGGGATGTCACTGTCATGATTATATTATGTTATATATGACACAATCTTGCTAACAGATTCATTCCTTGTCCCCTTGCTGGCTTTGAAGAAAAAGCTGCCATGAATCCTACAACTGCAAGGAACTGAATGCTACCAACAACCACATGAATGTAGAAGCAGATTGTTCCTTAGTTGAGCCTCAAGATGAGAACCCAAGCCTGACCAATACCTTAGTTGCAGTCTTGCAAGACCTGAAGCAGAGGACTCATTTAAGCAAGACCCAGACTTCTGATGAAAGAAATGGGGGAAATAAAAAATATGTGGTGTCTTGAGTAGCTAAACTTATGGTAATTTGTTGTGCAGCATAGAAAACTAATACATGGTCCTAGCTCCTCCACTCACTAGCTGTGTAACTTTGGGCATGAGCCTTTTCTTCTCTTTGCCTGAATTTACTCATTTACAAAATAGGAAATGATGTCCATGCAAATGCTTACCCTGCCTCCCTTCAAGGGATACTTTAGTACCCGATGCGTGTGGAAGCTCTTTGCAAATCATGAAGCATTGTGCAAATGTGAAAATGACTGTTATTTTTCTTTCCATACTCCTCAGGGCCTAGCAGCTCAAGCAGGTGACCTTGGAAAAAGAGAAGATGGGAAACAACTGAAAAACTTCAGGGGCGTTAAAACTGACACTGGCTTGTTGGGCCCATGTTGGAATGTATAGTTTTAGGAAGAACAATCCCTGTAAGCAGATTGAAACATCTCAAGCTGTTTAGAAGACATTCTGACTATATTCTTAAGGTGTCTGACTCCTTTGGCCTCAAACTACCCAGCAGCCCAGTACAATGTCACATCCCTTTTCTTTCTACCCACCCTGCTTCCAAATCCTCACTTTACCGAAGTCAGCCCCAAAAGTCATTGTCCAATCCTCATTACTCCTAGGTTACTCACTGCCCGAGGCCATGGGCAATATATGATAACCTACAGCTCTTACCAGGTGGAGAAGAAGGTGGCTGACAGCTGAAGAAGGGTTGAGTTTCTTCAAAACAGACCAGCAGTTCATATGGCCACTCCCAACTATTCACTCTTGTGGCCATGAGCTATTGGGGGGAAAGTTTGTTGCATGCTAGGAGCACTAGGCCACATGTATAGGTTGATCACCCAGCCTGTTCTTCCTTGAAATAGCAGAAATATAGATATTGGTCAGCCATCTCTTTGGAGAATCTTCTCCAATCCCATTCTGCTACACAGCTTAGCATCGTGCATGGCATTAAAAGCTCTATATGATCTGACTCCTACCTACCTCTTCTCAGTTCTCCTTCCATACATCCTTGGGCTCTTCCTTAAACACTGGTTTAGGGCCTTCCCTTAGTCATTGGCACTAAGACATAGAAGATGATGATGATGATGATGATGATAACAACAACATCTAATACTCATATGCTGAGCAACTTTCTAAGTTTATTGCATATATTAAGACACTCAGTCATCAGGAGTGAGTGTCCTATTAGGAGTCCTGATATTATCATTTCCATTTTATGGATGAAGATATCAAGGTTCAGATCCTACCACTAATATGAGTGGTATTATGATTTGAAGCCATATACATTGAGTATGAAAACTATGCTTTTAATCATCAAGCTATGCTTTGTTTTTGGCAGCAGTTTTATGTCCAGGACCTAGAACAGTGCTTGGCTCATAAAAGTGCTTAGTAAATGTTTATTGGGTGAGTTAATAAATACTCAGGAAAAAAGCACAGAATTTGGAATCAGAAAGCCTAGTGTCCAGCCTAGTATCTACCATCTGACAATTTTTGTGGCTTTAAGTGAGTGAGTCAACATTTCAAACTTTCTAAGGCCAAATAGCATACATAGTATTTATATGTGTGGGCTCTGGAGCCAGGCTGCCTATGTTCCAAATAAGGCACAACTACTGTTTTTTACAAGGGTCAATAAATAGTACATTTAATGATTTTCCCTTTAAAATCTATACTTAAAGTGTATATCATTCAACTCTTTGGGTAATCATGAAGTTTTCCTCAAATATAAAAACAAAAGAATCAGAGCATTTCTTCAATATCATCATATAGGCACAGTATGGAAGACTACCTTCCTCAACACAGACATCCTCAGGAGCTTGGGGTTCATTTCAGCAGGTACAGGGCATCACCATACTTGGGCTCACAGGTCAGTCAGTCTGTCAGTCCTCAGGTCAAGTTTCAGTAGACTCCTGCACATTGGGCACCTGGGTTGGCCTGGAGCACTAGGGGACTGCTGGTGGGAAGGGTTGACCATGCCATGTGACTGGGCACATTGGTACAGAGAAGGACACAAAGCATTAGAACATGTCTGGTGGGTCTGAGGACTTACCACTCCCATGGGAGCCGATACCAGAGCACTGCAAAGTCAGTGGGATCTGCATGACCTTGAGCAAGTCCTTTATCCTTTCTGGGCCTCAATTTCCTAATCTAAAATTAGGATAATTGTAATAAAGTTACAGGGTTGTTATGACAGAAATATGAGTTAATACAGGCATACCTCATTTTATTGAACTTTGCAAATACTGTGTTTTTTAAGGTTTGTTGAAGGTTTGTTGGCAATTCTGCATCAAGGAAGCCTATTGGCATCATTTTTCCAACAACATTTGCTCACTTTAAGTCTCTGTATAATATTTTGGTAATTCTCACAATATTTTAAACTTCTGCATCATTATTATATTTCTATGGTGATCTATAATCAGTTATCTTTGATGTTACTATTGTAATCATTTTGGGGTGCCATGAACCACACCCATATAAAATGGCAAATTTAATCCAAAAATGTGTGTTTTCTGACTGCTCTGCCAACTGGCTTCCCACACCCCCAATCTCAGCCCCATCACTCTCCCTTTACTCAGGCCTCCCTACTCCCTGAGACACAACACTGAAATTTGGCCAAGTAATAACCCTACCATGGCCTCCAATTGTTCAAGTGAGAGGAAGAGTCACATATCTCACTTTATATCAAAACCTACAGTCATTAAGCTTAGTGAGGAAGACATGTTGAAAGCCAAGATAGGCTGAAAGCTAGACTGCTTGTGCCAAACAGCCAAGTTATAAATGCAAAGGAAAATTTCTTAAAGGGAATTAAAAGTGCTCCTCCAGTGAATACACAAATGATAAGAAAGTGAAACAGCTTGATTGCTAATATGGAGAACATTTTAGGAGTCTGGATAGATCAAATAAGCCACAAACATCCCTTAAGCCAAAGCCTCATCCAGAGCAAGGCCATAATTTTCTTCAATTCTGTGAAGGCCCAAAGAGGTGAGGAAGCTGCAGAAAAAAAAGTCTGAAGCTAGTACAGGTTGGTTCATGAGGTTTAGGGGAAGAAGCCATCTCATAACATAAAAGAGTAAGGTGAAGCAGTAAGTACTGGTGTAGAAGCAGCAAGGTATCCAGAAGAGCTGGCTAAGATAATTAATGAAGGTGGCTAAACTAAAAAACAGATTTTCAGTGTAGATGAAACAATCTTCTATTGAAAGAAGAAGCCATAGAGGATTTTCAAAGATGGATGGGAGAAGTCAATGTCTGGCATCAAAGGACAGGAGGACTCTCTTACTAGAGGTTAATGCAGCTGGTGACTTTAAGTTGAAGCCAATGCTCATTGGCCATTCTGAAAATCCTAGGACCCTTAGTAATGATGCTAAATCCACTCTGCTTCTGCTCTGTAAATGGAACAATAAAACTTGGATGACAGCACATCTTTTTATAACATGGTTTACTGAATATTTTAAGCCCATTGTTGAGAACTACTGCTCAGAAGAAAAAAGAGTTCTTTCAAAATATGACCACTCATTGACAATGCACCTCATCACCAAAGAGCTCTGATGAAGATGTACAATTAGGTTAATGTTGTTTTCATGCTTGCTAGCAAAATACCCATTCTGTGGCCCATGGATCAAGGAGCAATTTTGACTTTCAAGTCTTATTATTTGAGAAGTACAGTTTGTAAGGTTGTATTTGCCATAGGTGTTGACTCTTCTTTTGGATCTGGGCAAACTAAATTGAAAAACCTTCTGGAAAGTATTCATGATTCTAGGTGCCATTAAAAACATTTTTGATTCATGGGAAGTGGTCAAAATATCCACATTAACAGGAGTTTGGATGAAGTTGATTCCAACCCGCATAGATGACTTTGAGTGTTCAAGATTTCAGTGAAGGAAATAACTGCATATTTGGACAAAATGACAGGAGAACTAGAAATTAGGAGTGGAGCCTGAAGATGTAACTGCATTACTACAATCTCAATAAAAACTTGCTGCTTCTTATGGATGAGCAAAGAAAGTGGTTTACTGAAATTAAGTCCACTCCTGGTGAATTGCTGAAATAACACAGAATCTATTTGGAATATTATATAAACTTAGTTGATAAAGCAGTGGCAGGGTTTGAGAAAAGTTCCACTGTGAATAAAATGCTATCAAAGAGCATCAGATGCTACCAAGAAATAGTATTTGAAAAGATTGAAGTAGCAAATTTCATTGTTGTCTTTTTTTTAAGAACTTGCTACAACCAACCCAGCCTTCAACAACCATCCCTTCTTAGTCAGCAGCATCAACATCAAAGCAAGACACTCCACCAGCAAAAAGATTATGATTCATTGAAGCCCAGATGATGATTAGAATTTTTAGCAATAAAGTACATATGAATTAATGTAGGAATATATTTAGACATAATGTTACTGCATATTTAATAGACTACAGTATCATGTAAAATAATTTTATATGTGTTGAGAAACAAAACATCCATTTGACTTATTGAAATATTCATTTTATTGTACTGTTCTGGAACCAAACCTGCAATATCTCTGCGGTATGCTTATAAATATATAGTGCTTAGAACACTATCTGGGACATAGCAAGTGTTTGATGGATGTTAGTCATAAATTTTACTATTATGTTTTAATATTTTTATACAAAAATGGAGATAAGAATACTTATCTTACCAGGTTGTCATGAGAATCAAAAGAGGCAAAAGATGTGGGAATGCCTTGTCATCTTAAGAGCACACTGTAGATGCTAAACCTAAACTTAGAAATTATCCCAGGGACGCCTGGGTGGCTCGGTTGGTTGAGCAGCTGCCTTCGGCTCAGGTCATGATCCCGGCGTCCTGGGATCGAGTCCCACATCAGGCTCCTTGCTCGGCGGGGAGCCTGCTTCTCCCTCTGCCTCTGCCTGCCATTCTGTCTGCCTGTGCTCGCTCTCTCCCTCTCTCTCTCTCTGATAAAAAAAAAAAAAAAAATCTTTAAAAAAAAAAAAAAGAAATTATCCCAAATCACTTTGTGCAGGCCTTGAAGCTCAGGTTCCACGTAACTTAGCTTCACATTCACAGGTGAGCAGCAACTTCCTGGAAGGCTGGATAAAGCTTCTAGCATTGGTGCTGCCAGTGTCAAGAGGCCCACAATTGCTAGATCATGTGTGAACACAGTGCTCTATAAATAGACCTCTTCCCTCATGCAGACCGTGGGCCACAAAGTCTGCTGGGTGTCTCCTATTTACACTTGTAATAGGCCCAGGAGCCGGTCTGTGTTTGACAGGAAGAGTCCCAGGGTACAGAAAGAAACTAGACTTTATCAACTGATGTGACAAGGAGGAAAAAAACCTGTAAAATATTATGAAAAGTTCCTGCCCTATGCACTGCAGTTCTCCTCTGATAAAGGGGGTGACCAAGGTACAGAGCAAATGAAAGACTTGGACTAGATCAATGTGTCACAGTCCAAGCTACACATCATCTACCCTGACACCATGAGTGAGAAAAGTAGGGAGGAGGACAAAGAGGTGATCAATCGTGTTGAACCTTGGTTCTAAAGCAGAAAGGGAGTAGGGGGCAAAATAACCATACATTGTTCTAAAATGTCCTAGGTTGGTGTGTATGAAGGGCCTGAGAAGACGATTAGTTTATACATGCTAGGACTTTTGAGACAAGACTGGCTAAATTCTGCTCAGGCTGTGATCTTCTTTGGTCTGCCCAGGAAGAGTGCCTCATCTACTCAGCCTCACTGAGGGGAGGAGGAATCCAATCACTTCAAGTGAGCTAAACACATTTTTTTACAGTGAGGAAAAGATAAAAGTGTCTCGAAAATCCCCCTTTGAATTTTCAGATCCTCTCACTGCTAGCAGCTGCTAACTGAGGTTTGAGTGGGAGAGTATGGAGGAAAGAGAAGGAAGGGAGAGATTTATGGACAGACTGGACTGAGGGACTAATCTAAAGGAGGCTGGATTGAGTATAAATACGGTGACTGGCCTGGGACCAGAGAGACAATGGTAAGTGGAGTTTGCAGACATTTTTATCATGTAGAAGCTAGGAAAGAACTTGTAGCATTTTTTATTGTTTTGTATTGCCCACAGTGACCTTATAGAGATGGCTACACAAATACTCCACTGACCATTTAATAGCAGAGGGGCTGCCAGGAGAGGTCTTAGTAAGGATTGGAAACCATAGGATACCTCAGACTGAATGTGAAAGCTATGCTATACATCTTACATAATATTAATGTATTTCAACAAAAATATACAGCTACACCTATGTGGCTATTTACTTGACTGGCTTGTACTATAACCACTGCTCATCAATTGGATTTTAGTCTGAATTTTGTGAGCACTTAATTGGTGTCTAGCCTCAGAAGGGGACTTAGTAGATACAAATAGGCTAAAAGCTAGGCTTTGCTAAAGCTAAAACAAACACTTGGTTTCCATTACAAAATGTACTAAAGGGCCCAAATGAGTGGGCTCAGAGACCCCAGGAAGGCAAAAGTGAACTGAGCTGCTGGACCTTAAGGAATGGTTATATTTGTGAAGGTGGGAAAGGAAAAGGCAGGGAGGGAAGGGAAGAGGATACTCCAGGCAAAGAAACAACTTGAATAAAGGCTTGGAAGTTAAAATGAGCATAGTCTGTGGCTATTCGAGGTCTTTTCTGGTTCCATATAAATATATGTTTATAAAAAATAAAAAATTATATTAAAAAAAATGAGCATAGTCTGGTCCAGGGATATGTTCTCATGTGATATAACATGTAAACTTTATTCAAGATACTTCCTCTATACTTTGATCAAACATAGGTTTGGCTATTTAGAAAGATGGACAGATGATAGATGACAGACAAAGGATGAATACACAGATGGGTAGATGGATGGATGGATAGATAGATAGATGATAGATAGAGTAAGATAGAATAAATAGTCCTAAATTGAGAAACAGAACCATGAATAATTATTTTGGGTTTGTCATTAACTTAATATATGCTAATTCAATAAATGACTGTGATCTTGGACAGGTTACTTACTATCCGTGACCTCTTATTTTCCATCTGCAACAAAATGTGGGCAGGCACCCAAACTTTCAGCCTAAAGGAGATTCACCCTCTTATAGACCTCTTCCTCACACACACGATACAATGCTTCACACTCCAGGGAATCCAGAGAATGATTGTGAACAGTGTTCGCCCAATCTAATCAGAAGCAATGACACCAACATCTAAAGCCAATGACAGCCTGAACCCATTTTGTTCTCTTACTTTCAGAATTACACTTTAATTATTTATTTTTAATATTTATTTATTTTTAAGTTCCATGATATACTTAACATGGTGTTTTATTTGTTTCAGATTTACAATGTAGTGGTTCAACAATTATATACTCTTTTTTAAAATTAAATTTATTTATTTTCAGCATAACAGTATTCATTATTTTTTCACCACACCCAGTGCTCCATGCAATCCATTCCCTCTATAGTACCCACCACCTGGTACCCCAACCTCCCACACCCCCGCCACTTCAAACCCTTCAGATTGTTTTTCAGAGTCCATAGTCTCTCACGATTCACCTCCCCTTCCAATTTACCCCAACTCCCTTCTCCTCTCTAACTCCCAATGTCCTCCATGCTATTTGTTATGCTCCACAAATAAGTGAAACCATATGATAATTGACTCTCTCTGCTTGACTTATTTCACTCAGCATAATCTCTTCCAGTCCCGTCCATGTTGCTACAAAAGTTGGGTATTCATCCTTTCTGATGGAGGCATAATACTCCATAGTGTATATGGACCACATTTTCCTTATCCATTTGTCCGTTGAAGGGCATCTTGGTTCTTTCCACAGTTTGGCGACCGTGACCATTGCTGCTATAAACATGGGGGTACAGATGGCCCTTCTTTTCACGACATCTGTATCTTTGGGGTAAATACCCAGTAGTGCAATTGCAGGGTCATAGGGAAGTTCTATTTTTAATTTCTTGAGGAATCTCCACACTGTTCTCCAAAGAGGCTGCACCAACCTGCATTCCCACCATCAAATCTACCTATGAAAGACCCACAGCAAATATCATCCTCAATGGGAAAAAGCTTGCAGCCTTCCCGTTGAGATCAGGAACAAGACAAGGATGCCCACTTTCACCACTCTTTTCAACATAGTATTAGAAGTCCTAGCAACAGTGATCAGACAACAAAGAGAAATAAAAGGTATACAAATTGGCAATGAAGAAGTCAAACTCTCTCTCTTCACAGATGACATGATTCTTTATATGGAAAACCCAAAAGACTCCACCCGCAAACTACTAGAACGCATACAGCAATTTAGCAACGTGGCAGGATACAAAGTCAATGTACAGAAATCAGTGGCTTTCTTATACACTAACAATGAAAATACAGAAAGGGAAATTAGAGAATCGATTCCATTTACTATAGCACCAAGAGCCATAAGATACCTGGGAATAAACCTAACCAAAGAGGTAAAGGATCTGTACTTGAAGAACTACAGAACACTCATGAAGGGTAAGTATACTCTTAATCCCCTTTACCTATGACACCCATCTTCCAACCTGCCTCCCCTCTGGTAACCACCAGTTTGTTCTCTATATACAAAGAGTCTGTTTTGCCTTTGGTTGTCTTTTTTTCTTTGTTCATGTGTTTTGTTCCTTAAATTCCACATATGAGTGAAACATATGATATTTTTCTTTTTCTGACTGACTTTTTTCACTTAGCATTATACTCTCTAGGATCATCTGTTGCTATTGTTGCAAATGGCAAGATTTCATTCTTTTTATGGCTGATTAATATTCCATTACATATATATATTCCATATATATATATATATAAAATCCATACACACTCACACGCACACACACAGAGAGAGACACACACACTACATATTCTTTCTCTATGCATTTATTTATGCATTGACACTTGGGCTGCTTCCACATCTTGGCTATTGAAATAATGCTGCAGTCAACATAGAGGTGCATGTATGTTTTCAAATCAGTGTTCATCTTCTTTGGGTAAATACCCATTAGTGGATTTACTGGATCATGTAGTAATTGTATTTTTAATTTTAGATTCAGGGTACTGGGCAGGGGTAGGGAACCCAGTGTGAACTTGAGATCTTGACTACTGCAGGAGAAATAGCCCATGTGTCCTTGAGAAGCAGAGGTTCCAGTCTCCCATTCTGAACTTCTAAGGTTCCCCTTTGCCACCCAGGAAACAGGTGGGGCTAAAGCTCAGCTGCCCAAGGTGCCTGGAGTCCACCTGTCCTACTTCACTAGCCTTTCTCCAGCCAGGCTCTCACCAGACTCAGGCTAAAAAAGCTTTCAGGTCACTTGCTCCCACCTTCTCTACCTGGTGCAAGACTCCCCTCCTCAGCCTTCCTGCCAAGGGCTCTTCACCCAACCTCCCAGTGAACTGGGAGAGACCTGGAAGCTCTCTGCCTCAGCAGGCTCAGGATTCCACTTGGCAACATGTTCTTCCTGCTGGTGAGCCAGACCTGCTCCTCTGTAACTTCCTCCTGCACACCCACGTTCTGCCCTCAGGACAAGCAGCCAGACAAAACTCCTCCTTATTTTGGGGAATGTCCTGCACATATTTGAACACAGCTATCTCTGCCATTCTGGCTCCCTAACCAGCCATTTCCTACCCCTCATTGTTATTGTTATATAATTCACATACCATAAAATTATTCATCCATTTAAAGTGTACAGTTCAATATGTTTTAGTTTATTCACAGAGTTGGGCAGCCATCAACAAAATCAAGAAAATTATTATCACCTCAAAAAGAAATCTTATACCTGCTATCAGCTAACTCCTCCCCAGCACCTTAGGCCTTAGATAGCCACTTATCTACTACATATTTCTATTGATTTGTCTATTCTGGAAATTTCAAATAAATGAGATTAGCAACATGGGCTTAATTCACACTCTGTGGAACTTTGGCTAAGTCACTTGACCTCTCTATGACGAGGTGTCCCTGGCATAAAAAAAAGTAATACTGGTTTTTACTTTATAATGTAAAATGATGCTTGCATGAGCTAATACATTATAAAACATTTAGTAGAGGATTTTCTTTTATTGTTGCTTTTTACAAAGTGAATTTCCAGATTATTGTGCTCATCTTCAACTGATGTGTTCTCATTGGAATGGAACAGAGAAGGATCTGGGGTGATAATGTATTAGGTGAGAGTAAACAAATTTAGCAGGCTGTTAAGAGCATAGACGTGACCTATCAGAATGGCCTCAGCAAAGAAGCAAGTCCTATAGGCTCTCTGTTGGACTGGACACTAACTCATTAATTTCTGAAGTGGAGAGGACAAGGGTTCAGGTTTTCATTGGTGTACTAGTAGAGGCACTTGCTGGCTCCTGGCCTGGGGATATTTATTAATCAGTATGCAAAATTTCTAGTTATATACAAACCTAATGGTAGCCATATATGAAAAACCTCTAATAAATATGTAAAGAATGAAGAGAAAAAAAACCAAATATATCAATAAAGAAAATCAGCAAACCATGAAAGAGAAAGACAAGATAGCATCACAGAAAATCTTAAGAAACAACCACAAAACAATAATAAAATGACAGTAAGTACATATCTATCAATAATTACTTTGGATGTAAATGGACTAAACACTCAAATCAAAAGACATTAGGTGACAGAATAGATATAAAAACGAAAACCATCTATACACTGCCTATAAGAGACTCATTTTAGACCTAAGGACACCTACAGATTGAAAGTGAGGGGATAAAGAAGAAATGTCTCATGAAAATGGATGTCAAAGAAAAGCTGAAGTAGAAATATTTATATCAGACAAAATAGACTTTATTTTTTTTTAATTTTTATTTATCTGACACACAGAGAAAGAAATCACAAGTAGGCAGAGAGGCAGGCAGAGAGAGAGGGGGAAGCAGGCTCCCCGCTGAGCAGAGAGCTCAACTTGGGACTTGATCCCAGGACTCCAAGATCATGACCTGAGCTGAAGGCAGAGGCTTAATCCACTGAGCCACCCAGGCGCCCTCAGATGAAATAGACTTTAAAACAAAGACTGGAACAAGAGACAATGAAGGAACTAAATAATAATAAGGAGGACAATCAAAAAGGAGGTATGACAATTTGAAATTTAAATGCACCCAACATAGGAGCACCCAGATACATAAAACAGTTAATAACAAACATAAAGGAACTAACTGATAATAATACAATAATACTAGGGGACTTTATCACCCCACTTACATCAATAGAGAGATCATCCAAACAGAAAATCAACAAGGAAACAATGGCTTTGAATAACACACTGGACCAGATGGACTTAACATATATTCAGAACATTCCATCCTAAAACAGCAGAATACATATTCTATTCAAGTACACATGAGACATTCTCCAGAACAGATCACATATTGGGTCACAAATCAGGCCTAAACAATTAAAAAAAATGAGATCATACCATACATCTTTTCTGACCACAACACTATGAAACTAGAAGTCAACTACAAGAAAAAATCTGGAAAGACCTCAAATATATGGAGGTTAAATAACATGCTACTAAACAAGGAAAGGGTCTACCAGAAAATGAAAGAAGAAATAAAAACAGTACATGGAAACAAATGAAAATGAAAATACAATAGTCCAAAACCTTTGGGATGCGGTAAAAGCCACTCTAAGAGGGAAGTCTATAGCAAAACAGGCCTACCTCAATAAGCAAGAAAAATATCAAATAAAAAACCTGGCCTTACACCTAAAGGATCTAAGAAAGAACAACAAACAAAACTTAAAACCAGCAGGAGATAGGAAATAACGAAGAGTAGAGCAGAAATACATGACATAGAAACTTAAAACACAATAGAAATAGGTGCCTGGGTGGCTCAGTGGGTTGAAGCCTCTGCCTTCAGCTTGGGTCATGATTCCAGAGTCCTGGGATCGAGCCCCATGTCAGGCTCTCTGCTCAGTGGGGAGCCTACTTCCCCACCTCTCTCTCTCTGCCTGCTTGTGATCTCTGTCTGTCAAATAAATAAATAAAATCTTAAAAAAAAATAAAACAGAACTGATCATTGAAACCAGGAGACAGTCTTTCAAAAAATTAAATTTGATAAACCTCTAAACAGACTAATCAAGAAAGAAAGAGAAAGGACTCAAATAAATAAAATCACAAACAAGAGAGGAAAATAACAATCAATGACACAGAAATACAACTATAAGAGAATATTATGAAAACCTATATGCCAAAAACTTAGACAACCTAAAAGAAATATATAAATTCTTAGAAACATATAAGCTACCAAAACTAAATTAAGAAGAAATAGAACATTTGAACAGACTGATAACCTGCAAAGAAATTGAATTGGTAATCAAATAACTCCCAAAAAACAAAAGTCTAGGACCAGGTGGTTTCACAGGTAAAGTCTACCAAACATTTAAAGAAGAGTTAGTACTTATTCTTCTCAGACTATTTGGAGAAATAGGAAAGGAAGGAAAACTTACAAATTCAGTCTAGGGGCCCAGCATTATCCTGATACCAAAACCAGATGAAGACCCCACTAAAGGGACACCTGGGTGGCTCATTTGTTTCAGTGTCTGCCTTTAGCTCAGGTCATAATCCCAGGAGCCTGGGATCGAGTCCCACATCAGGCTCCTTGCTCAGCAGGGAGCCTGCTTCTCCCTCTGCCTGCTGCTCCCCCTGCTTGTGTGCATGCTCTCTCTCCCCCCACAACAAATAAATAGAATCTTAAAAAAAAAAAAAAAAGACTCCATAGTTTGGCGACCGTGGCCATTGCTGCTATAAACATTGGGGTACAGATGGCCCTTCTTTTCACGACATCTGTATCTTTGGGGTAAATACCCAGGAGTGCAATTGCAGGGTCATAGGGAAGTTCTATTTTTAATTTCTTGAGAAATCTCCACACTGTTCTCCAAAGAGGCTGCACCAACTTGCATTCCCACCAACAGTGTAAGAGGGTTCCCCTTTCTCCACATCCTCTCCAACACATGTTGTTTCCTGTTTTGTTAATTTTGGCCATTCTAACTGGTGTAAGGTGATATCTCAATGTGGTTTTAATTTGAATCTCCCTGAGGGCTAATGATGATGAACATTTTTTATGTGTCTGATAGCCATTTGTATGTCTTGATTGGAGAAGTGTCTGTTCATATCTTCTTCCCATTTTTTTTTATATGTTTGCCTGTTTTGTGTGTGTTGAGTTTGAGGAGTTCATTATAGATCCTGGATATCAACCTTTTGTCTGTACTGTCATTTGCAAATATCTTCTCCCATTCCATGGGTTGCCTCTTTTTTTTTTTTTTTTTTTTTTGACTGTTTCCTTTGCTGTGCAGAAATTTTTTTTCTTTTTGGCTATAAGATGATTTTTATTGTGAAAAATATTATACTATATATATATATATGGGCATATATGTATATGTCAAGAAATAGAACATTAATTACATCCTCCAAGAAACTTTCTGTGTTCCTTTCCCAATCACTGTCTGTCTTCATTTCTAAATTAAGTATAATATTAAATATGTATCCATAAATTGCATAAATTGATATAAAACATCTGTGCACTTAAAATAGTAATTATAAAACATACACTGTTATGTTTTATATGTTATAAAACATACACTTGCATAAACATACCTAACTTAAAGAATAGAACAGTTCATGTAATTTATAAATCTTTAGGATGCCCCTTCTCAAATACATCCCCCACTCTATCAAATCTAAAGTAACTCCTTTCCTGACTTTTAGAATAATCTTTACCTTGCTTTTATTGATACTTTTACCATCTTCTCTCTCACCCCTAAACACTATAGTTTTGCCTGTTCTTAAACTTTTTAATATGCAATTATACTGCATATTCACTTCTTTTGACTTGCTAATTTTGCTCACTCTAACAAAACTCATTTATCTCAATCCTAGTAGCTGTAAATTTCTTCATTTTTTCATTGATGTACAAATTCCATTCTATGAATATTCCAGCATATATATATATATATATATTTTTTTTTTACATAATGGAATTTTATTTTTTTTAAATTTTTTATTTTTTATAAACATATATTTTTATCCCCAGGGGTACAGGTCTGTGAATCACCAGGTTTACACACTTCACAGCACTCACCAAAGCACATACCCTCCCCAATGTCCATAACCCCACCCACCCTTCTCCCAACCCCCCTCCCCCCAGCAACCCTCAGTTTGTTTTGTGAGATTAAGAGTCACTTATGGTTTGTCTCCCTCCCAATCCCATCTTGTTTCATTGATTCTTCTCCTACCCACTTAAGCCCCCATGTTGCATCACCACTTGCTCATATCAGGGAGATCATATGATAGTTGTCTTTCTCTGCAGAAGCTTTTGAGTTTGATGAAGTCCCAAAAGTTTATTTTCGCTTTTGTTTCCTTTGCCTATGGAGACATATCTTGAAAGAAGTTGCTGTGGCTGATATCAAAGAGATTACTGCCTTTGTTCTCCTCTAGGATTCTGATGGATTCCTGTCTCACGTTGAGGTCTTTTATCCAAGATGCCCTTCAATGGACGAATGGATAAGGAAGATGTGGTCCATATACACTATGGAGTATTATGCCTCCATCAGAAAAGATGAATACCCAACTTTTGTAGCAACATGGACGGGACTGGAAGAGATTATGCTGAGTGAAATAAGTCAAGCAGAGAGAGTCAATTATATGGTTTCACTTATTTGTGGAGCATAACAAATAGCATGGAGGACATGGGGAGTTAGAGAGAAGGGAGTTGGGGTAAATTGGAAGGGGAGGTGAATCATGAGAGACTATGGACTCTGAAAAACAATCTGAGGGGATGAAGTGGCGGGGGTGGGATGTTGGGGTACCAGGTGGTGGGTATTATGGAGGGCATGGATTGCATGGAGCACTGGGTGTGGTGAAAAAATAATGAATACTGTTTTTCTGAAAATAAATAAATTGAAAAAATTTAAAAAAAAAGACTCCACTAACAGGATAACTACAGGCCAATATACCTACTGAACATAGATGCAAATATCCTTAATAAAATAATAGCAAATTGAATTCAACAATACATTAAAAAATCATTCACCATGATCAAGTAGGATTTATTCCCAGGTTGTAAGGATGGCTTGATATTAGCAAATCAGTCAGTGTGATACATCATGATACATCACCTCAGTAAGAGAAAGAATAAGGACCATATGATCATTTCAATAGATGCAGAAAAAGCTTTTGACAAAGTTCAAAACCAATTCATGATTTTAAAAAAACCCTCAAACAAAGTTAAGGGGGAGCATACCTCAACATAAAAGCCCTATATGAAAAACCCATAGGTAACATCATCCTTAATGGGGGGAAAACTAAGAGCTTTTCCCCGAAGGTCAGTAACAAAACAGGTATGTCCACTCTCACGACTTTTATTCAACATAGTACTAGAAGTCCTACCCATAGCAATCAGACAACAAAAAGAAATTAAAAGAAACCAAATATGTAAGGAAGAAGTAAAACTTTCACTATTTGCAGATGACATGATGCTATATGTAGAAAACCTAAAAAACTCCACCCAAAACTGCTAGAACTGATAACCAAATTCAGTAAAGTCTCAGGATACAAAATCAATGTAGAGAAATGTGTTGCATTTCTATACACCGATAATGATGCAGAAGAAAGAGAATTTAAGAAAAATAACCCTATTTACAACTGAACTAAAAGCAATAATATACCTAGTTATAAACCTAATCTGAGAGGTGAAAGACCTGTACTCTGAAAACTATAAAATACTGAAGAAAGAAATTGATAATGACACAAAGAAATGGAAAGACATTTCATGCTCATGGATTGGAATAAAAAATAATGTTGAAATGTCTATACTACCCAAATCAATGTACATATTTAATGCAATCCTTATCAAAATACCAACAACATTTTTCATGGAACTAGAGCAAACCATTTCAAAATGTGTGTGGAACCACAAAAGACCCTGAATATCCAAAGCAATCTTGAAAAAGAAAAGAAAAGCTGGAGCCATCACAATTCCAGACTTCAAGTTATATTACAAAGGTATAGAGATCAAAACAGTATGGTACTGGCACAAAAACAGATACATAGATAAGCAGAACAGAATAAAAATACACAAACACACAAATTTATGGTATATTAATCTTCAACAAAGCAAGAAAGTATATCCAACTGGAAAAAGACAGTGTCTTCAACAAATGTTGTGAAAATTGAACAGCATTATGTAAAAGAAAGAAACTGGACCACTTTCTTAGGCCATACACAAAAATAAATTCAAAATGGACAAAAGACCTAAATGTGAGACTGAAAAGATAAAAATCCTAGAAGAGAACACAGACAGTAACCTCTCTGACACTGTCTATAGCAACTTTTGTTTCTAAATATGTCTCCTGAGGCTTGGGAAACAAAAGCAAAAAGAAATTATTGGGACGACATCAAAATAAAAGTCTTCCACATAGCAAAGGAAACAATCAACAAAACTAAAAGGCAATTTCCTGAATGGGAGAAGATATTTGCAAATGACATATCCAATAAGGGGTTAGTATCCAAAATATATAAACAACTTATAAAACCCAACAGATGCCATTATAAATGGCCAACAGATGCATGAAAAGATGCTCATCATTGCTCATCATTAGGGACGTGCATATCAAAAGTACAATTGAGTTATCACCTCACACCTGTCAGGATGGTTAAAAGCAACACAAGAAACAAGAGGTGATGGCAAGGATGTGGAGAAAAAGGAACTCCCATGCACTGTTGGTGGGATTGCAAATTGATGCAGCCACTGGGGAAAACAGTGTGGAGTTTCCTTAAAAAGTTAAAAGTAGAAGTATCCTAGCTAGGATCCAGCAATCACACTCCTAGGTATTTACCCAAAGAATGGAAAAACACTAATTCAATGAAATATATACGCCTTTGTTTTTTTTTGTTTTTTTTTTTTATTTTTATTTTTTTTTATAATTTTTATTTTTTATAAACATATATTTTTATCCCCAGGGGTACAGGTCTGTGAATCACCAGGTTATACGCCTTTGTTTTTATAGCAGCATTATTTATAATAGTCTATTTATGGAAGCAGCCCAAGTGTCCATTGACTGATGAATGGGTATAGAAGATACGGTGTGTATATATATACAATGGAATGTCATTCAGCTATAAGAAAGAATAAAATCAACAGACACATGAAAAAGTGCTCCACATCACTCAGCATCAGGGAAATACAAATCAAAACCACAATGAGATACTACCTCACACCAGTCAGAATGGCTAAAATTCACAAGTCAGGAAATGACAGATGCTGGCAAGGATGTGGAGAAAGGGGAACCCTCCTACACTGTTGGTGGGAATGCAAGCTGGTGTAACCACTCTGGAAAACAGCATGGAGGTTCCTCAAAAAGTTGAAAATAGAGCTACCCTACGACCCAGCAATCGCAATACTGGATATTTACCCTAAAGATACAAACGTAGTGATCCGAAGGGGCACGTGCACCCAAATGTTTATAGCAGCAATGCCCACAATAGCCAAACAATGGAAAGAACCTAGATATCTATCAACAGATAAATGGATACAGAAGATGTGGTATATATATATATATATATATATATATATATATATATATATAGGAATATATATAGGAATACTATGCAGCTCAAAAGAAATGAAATCTTGCCTTTTCCAATAACATGGATGGAACTAGAGGGTATCATGCTTAGCGAAATAAGTCAATCAGAGAAAGACAACTGTCATATGATCTCCCTTATATGAGGAAGTGGAGATGCAACATGGGGGGGTTTAAGGGGGTAGGAGAAAAATAAATGAAACAAGATGGGATTGGGAGGGAGACAAACCATAAGTGACTCTTAATCTCACAAAACAAACTGAGGGTTGCTGGGGGGAGGGGAGTCAGGAGAGGGTGGTTGGGTTATGGACATTGGGGAGGGTATGTGCTATAGTGAGTGCTGTGAAGTGTGTAAACCTGGCAATTCACAGACCTGTACACCTGGGGCTAATAATACATTATATGTTAATAAAAAATTAAAAATTTAAAAAAGAATGAAAGAAATCTTGCCATTGCAATGACATGGATGGAGCTAGGGAGTATAATGTAAGCAAAATAAGAGAAATAGAAATACCATATGATTTCATTCATATGTGGAATTTAAGAAACAAAACAAATGGGGAAAGGGGAAAAAGAAGAAAGAGACAAACCAGGAAACAGATTCTTAACTATAAAGAACAAAATGATGGTTACCAGAAGGGGGCAAAGGCGGGGATGGGTTAAATAAGTGATGGGGATTAAGCAAGGCACTTCTTTATGATGAGAACCAGCGATGTATGGAATTGTTGAATTACTATATTATACACATGAAGCTAATATATAATTGCATGTTAACTAACTGGAATTAAAATAAAAACTTAAAAACATAGGCAAAAATAAACAGACTCTTAACTATAGAGAACAAACTGATAGTTACCAGAAGGGAGAGGGGTGAGGGGATGGGTGAAATATGTGATGGGGATTAAGGAGGTCACTGGTGATGAGCACAGGGATGTGTATGAAATTATTGAAACACTATATTGCACACCTGAAACCATATAATATTGTATATTAATTGACTGTAATTAAAATAAAAACTTAAACATAAAAGAATTTCAATATTTTAATAACCACTCTATATCATTTTATACTGGCTAGAGGTTGGGCCCGAGAAGGAATATAATCTTCCTTGATATAGACAACACATTTCTGGTTATGCAGACCATATTTTCAGTGGTTTTGGTAACCACACAACACTGCACTGAGAACTGAGAATGAACACTTAAGCCTTTTCTATTTACTGCTGTTCAGCTCCATCCTCTCTTAATAAGCTGCACTAGGTTGTATTAGGGACCTAGACCTATGTTTACAATCCTACATTTACAAAGGTGATTCATGTTAATTGTTAAGTTCCTTGAATTAGGATGTGTGCTTCATACCAGACTTTCTAAAAGGGCTTTGAGGCTACCTAGCAGGCAAGTTTGGCAATGGCAACAATGACACCTAGACCCCATATTTATTCTTTGGCTCCTCAGAATTGGAAGGGGCTCCATTCAGCCTTCCCCTCAATCGCAAAATTAGAATAGACTACACATTGAGAGAAAATGAGATGGCCTCAAGAAAAAGAAGGAGATAGACTTTAAAAGGGGACAAACCTCCAATCTGAACCAGACCACTTCTAGTTCCAGGCAGTTCTCCAGGTGAAGGCTGATCTAGGAAGAGCATCCAGGAAGGAAGCTTCAGAAGTGCAGGGAGAAAAAAAATCTCAGGACAAGTTAGAGACACTCCAGGAAATCTGAGAAGGGGAAGATGAATAGAAATATTATCCTGGAATGAAGACAGCAAGTGAGTTTCTGGTCCTCAGCGTGTGAGGTAGTGGGGGACAGGATGGGTAAATGGGGTGAGGGTGGTATCTAGAACATTCCTCAAGACTCAGACTAACAAGAATTGTTATTTGGAAAGTTGGGCTTTTTGCTGTTTGTCTGACTGGCTTCTCATTCATGCTGAAAGGGGTGGGGGTGGGGAGGAGGGCAGCCAGTGCAAGCAGCTGACACAAGGCTCTATCTGGGCTGAGAGCAGGTAATCTGAGGAGCCAATATGGTGATGAGGGCAACCTACCTAATGAGGAAGGCATAGGCTTTTTCAAGGTAGGCAACTGATGTGCTGAGGAGGACAGCTGGCATCCTCCTGGAGGAAAAAGAAAAAGAAAAAGAAAAACATATCTCCTCAGAAGGCAGTAAAGGCAGCTTAGAAGAGGGAAGGAGAGGATAGAATTCCAGCTTCACTGCTTGCTCAGCCTTGGTGGCTGAGTATTGTGGGGTGGGGAACTGTTATTCAAGATACCATAAGGTGCCCTGTACAGACCTTAGAGTTAATGCTACTGATACCTACTTACCAAATCTCTCTTGAATATTATGTTATGATTATTTACTAATGAAAACCCCAAACTGTCTAGCAAGGCAAGGGTGTGTTTTGGAATGAAACCCCAAATGTAGATTGGATCATTTCTCCAGAAGGCAAGGCCAGCTGTCTCTTCCATTTCATCTGGTCTCAAATTCTAGCCTGACCACTTACTGACCACTTACTGTTAACCTCACCCCTCTCTGATTCAGGTTCCTCATCTGTAGGAAGATTATAATAAGAGAATCTGCATCATAGAGTTATTGTGAGGAATCACATTGTAGGTCACTTGCTTATTGGTGAGCACTTGCACAGAGCTTAGCAGGTACTAATAACTCAATAAATGTTAAGATTTGGATTCTGACACATTATCCAATTAGGCATTGTCTTTCCTGCTTTGTGTCTTATGTAAATGTCCCAAATTAAGCCACTGAAAAAATGATGATGGCACCAAAAAAAAAGAAAAAGAAAAAGAATCTCCTCTTCCCTTCCTACCAGCCTCCTATTTCATTCTCTGATCTATGTGGACACTTCTGGTACATACATGTATACATACTATAATTACTGTGGTCCCTCACCCCACCCTGCCGCACCATTCTGGACCACACCCCACATCTTCTATTCCCCATTTTACCACAAGCTTCCATCTCGAGGATGTTGCTCCTTCTATCTTTCCTTCCTTCCTCTCTGCCTTCCTGTCCCTCTACCTGCACTGACTATCCATCCATCTAGTCACACAAGCAGATACCTAAAACTCATCATACTAGATCATGAATCAGCAAACTTTTTCTATAAAGAAAAAGATAATGAATATTTTAGGATTTGAGTGCCTAATATAGATCTGTAACAGCTATTCAACTCTGTCATTGAATATAAAAACAGTCATAAACAATACATAAGCCATGGCTGTGTTCCAATAAAACTTTATTTACAAACACAGGCAGCGGGCTGGATTTGGCCTGAAAGCTGTATTTCAATAAAAATTATTGTAGAGCAAAACTTTTTCCTCAAAACCTATGAACTCTTATCCAGTTCATAAAAATATCTAAAATCTGTTTGCTTCTTGCCAACTCTGCTACCTTCACCCTGGGCCAAACCACTATCATTTCTTGCCTGAACCATTCATTATAAGAAATACCTGATTGGCTTCCTGATTCTACTCTTGCCCTCCTACAGTTCATTTCTCACATAGTAGCCAGAGCGTTCCTTTCAAAATTCACATCTGACCATGTTATCCTTCTATTTAAAATCAATGGTTTTACACTTTTCTTAAGATAAAGATCCAAATCCTTAATGTGGCTTATAACATGCTACATGATTTGACTCTATCTTTTCAGGTTTTTCCCTAACACTCTCTCCCTAGTCACCATGCCTTAGGCATACTGGCCTTCTTTTATTTCTTCAAACATGCCAAGATGCTTTATACATCAGGGCCTTTGCATAAGCTTTTCCCTATACCAAAAATCTGCCTCCTTCCCATCCTTCCATCTTCATTAAAACATGCATAAATAATGCTTCTTCATCCATAACCCTCGACTCTAAGGTTATTTGCTTTGGAATTCTTTACCTAATCATTCCCTGACTAGTATAGACCCCACATTTAAATGCTATGCTTATAGCAGCATTATTTACAATAGACAAATTATGGAAGTAGCCCAAGTGTTCACTTATAGATGAATGGGTTTTTTTAAATGTGACACACACACACACACACTGGAATATCATTTAGCCATAAAAAAGGATGAAATCTTGTCATTTGCCATGATGTAGATGGAGCTAGAGAGTGTTATGCTAAGTGAATTAAGCTAGTTAGAGAAAGACAAATACCATATGATTTTGTTCATATGTGGAATTTAAGAAACAAAACAAATGAATGGGGCAGGAGGAGCAAGGAAAACCAAGAAACAGATTCAGCTATGGAGAACAAACTGATGGTTACCAGAGGAGAAGTGGATGGGAGGATGGGTTAAACAGGTGATGGGGGTTAAGGAGTGTACTTTTTGTGATAAGGACTGGGTGTTGTATGGAAGTGTTGAATCACTTTATTTTACATCTGAAACCAGTATAACACCGTACATTAACTATACTGGAATTAAAATAAAAGAAAATGAAAAAAAATGCTTTTAGGACTCCCCATATTATTCCTTCCTAGAACATATACCTGTTTTGAACTAAGCAATGGTTTCTGGGCCTATTTTATTAAAGCCTATTCCCCTAACTAGGGTGTAAATTCCATGGAGCAGGGGCTAGATGTGTCTTGTCAATAATACAGACACTGTCTTTAACACAATTGCTTACTTAACAAGTGTTCATTTAAAAAAAAAAACTACTTTGTTGAGGTATGCATGGCATATGATAACCTGAACATATTAAAAATGTAAAATTGATGAATCCTGATGTATGTATATATCATGAAGCCATCATGAAGCAATTAATATAATACTTATATTTACCACCTCCGAAATTTCCTCCTGTCCCTTTGTAATCTCTTTTCTCCCCAGGTGATCAATGATCTGATTTCTGACACAAGAGATTGGTTTGCATTTTCAATTTTTTTTAATTTTTTGCAACTGCAAAGTTATGTTTACAGTTGACATTTTTTCTCATCTCTTCTCCCCTCTTTATTATTGTAGTAGAATATACATATAACATAAAATTGCCATTTTTATCATTGCTAAGTGTACAATTCAGTGGCATTAATTATATTCATAATGTTATACAACCATCATTACCATCTATTTCCAACACTTTTCATCAGTCCAAACAGAGATTCTATAAACATTAAGCAATAACCCACACTTCCTCTTCTCCCCAGACTCTGATAACTGCCAATCTATTTTCTGTCCCTATTAATTTGCCTGTTCTAGATATTTCGCATAAGTGGAATCATAAAATATTTGTCCTTTGTGTCTGGTTTATTTCATTTAGCATAATGTTTTCAATGTGTATCCATGTTGTAGCATGCATCAGAACTTCATCTCTTGGGCGCCTGGGTGGCTCAGTGGGTTAAAGCCTCTGCCTTTGACCCAGGTCATGATCCCAGGGTCCTGGTATCAAGCCCCGCATCGGGCTCTCTGCTCAGCAGGAAGCCTGCTTCCTCCTCTCTCTCTGCCTGCCTCTCTGCCTACTTGTGATCTCTGTCTGTCAAATAAATAAACAAAATCTTTAAAAAAAATAAAAAATAAAAAAATAAAACTTCATCTCTTTCCACAGCCAAATAGTATTCTGTTGGATGGATACACTAATTTAGTTTATACCTTAGCCTATTGATGGACATTAGGGTTGCTTCCACCTTTTTTTTAAAGATTTTTATTTGTTTATTTGACAGAGAGATCACAAGTAGGCAGAGAGGTAGGCAGGCAGAGAGGGAGGGGAAAGCAGGCTCCCCGCTGAGCAGAGAGCCCGATGTGGGGCTCGATCTTAGGACCCTGAGATCATGACCTGAGCTGAAGGCAGAGGCTTAACCCACTGAGCCACTCAGGTGTCCCTTGCTTCCACCTTTTTTTTTTTTCAGCATAACAGTATTCATTATTTTTGCACCACACCCAGTGCTCCATGCAATCCGTGCCCTCTATAATACCCACCACCTGGTACCCCAACCTCCCCCCCCCCCGCCACTTCAAAACCCTCAAATTGTTTTTCAGAGTCCATAGTCTCTCATGGTTCACCTCCCCTTCCAATTTCCCCCAACTCCCTTCTCCTCTCTAATTCCCCATGTCCTCCATGCTATTTGTTATGCTCCACAAATACGTGAAACGATATGATAATTGACTCTCTCTGCTTGACTGATTTCACTCAGCATAATCTCTTCCAGTCCCATCCATGTTGATACAAAAGTTGGGTATTCTTTCTTTCTTTCTTTCTTTCTTTCTTTCTTTCTTTCTTTCTTTCTTTCTTTTTTATTTTTTATAAACATATATTTTTATCCCCAGGGGTACAGGTCGGTGAATCGCCAGGTTTACACACTTCACAGCACTCACCAAAGCACATACCCTCCCCAATGTCCATAACCCCACCCCTCTTCTCCCAACCCCCCTCCCCCCAGAAACCCTCAGTTTGTTTTGTGAGATTAAGAGTCACTTATGGTTTGTCTCCAGTATTCATCCTTTCTGATGGAGGCATCATACTCCATAGTGTATATGGACCACATCTTCCTTATCCATTCGTCCGTTGAAGGGCATCTTGGTTCTTTCCACAGTTTGGCGACCATGGCCATTGCTGGTATAAACATTGGGGTACAGATGGCCCTTCTTTTCACGACATCTGTATCTTTGGGGTAAATATCCAGGAGTGCAATTGCAGGGTCATAGGGAAGCTCTATTTTTAATTTCTTGAGGAATCTCCACACTTGCTTCCATCTTTTAATCATTGTGAATAATGCTGCAATAAACATTGGCATACAAGTATCTGTTGAAACATGTTTCGAATTTTTTGGTCATATATCTAGGAATAGAATTACTGAATCATATAATAATTTAATGCTTAACTTTTTAAGGAACCGCCAAACTGTTTTTCACAGCATCTAAACTGTTTTTACATTCCCACCAGCAAAGTATGTGGGCTCCAATTTCACCATATCTTTGTCAACGCTTGATGTTTTTTACTTTTAAAAGTTATACTTATCATAGTAAGTATGAAGAGGTATCTCATTGTTTGCTTTTATATTTCTCTAACAACTAATGATGTTGAGTGTCAGTTCATGTGTTGATTGCCATTTTATATCTTCTTTGAAGAAACGTCTACACAAATCCTTTTCAAATTTTTCAGTTGGGTCTTTTTGTCTTTATATGTTGTTGAGTTGTAAGAGTTTTTAATATATTCTAGATATTAAACCCTTATTGTGTATAAGATTTTTAAATATTTTCTCCCATTCTGTAGATTCTCTAATTTTTAAGTGATATCCTTTAATGCACAAAAATTAAATTTTTGTAAAGTCCAATTTAGCAATTTTTCCATTATTACTTATACTTTTGGTGTCACATCTAAGAATCTATTCCCAAATTCAAGGTCATGAAGATGTACCCCTATGTACATATATATAACTTTTATATTGATGATTTTTTTTTTCAGAGAGAGAGCAAGAACAGGGCCTGAGTAGAAGGAGAGAGAGAATCTTAAGCAGGCTCTGCACCCAGCACAGAGCCTGATGTGGGGCTTGATCTTATGACTCTGAGATCATGACCTGAGCCATTCAAGACTCAGATACTTAACTGACTGAGACACCCAGGCACCCCAATCATTGATGAATTTAGAGTTAATGTTTGTGTATGGTATGAGGTAGGGGTTCAAATTCATTATTTTATGTGTAGAAATCCAGTTGTCCTAGCATTATTTATTGAAGAGATTATTCTTTCATGACTGAATGGGCTTGGCACTGCTGTCAAAAATTAGTTAGGCACTGATTATGGGTTTATTTGTGAACTTTCAGTTCTATTCCATTGGTCTGTATGTCTATCCCTATGCCACTACCACACTGTTTTGATTACTGTAGCCTCTAGTAAGATTGAAATCTGTAAGTGCAAGTCCTCCAACTATATTCTCTTCTTTTTAAAGATTATTTTAGCTATTTGGGTCCCTGGAAATTCCATATGAATTTAATGATCTGCTTTTCCATTTCTGAAAGAAAAAAAAAGGCTTTTGGAATTTTGATAGGCATTGTGTTAAATTTATAGATCATTTTGAGTAATAGTCACACCTTAACAATGTTGTCTTCCAGCCCATGAATATAGGATGACTTTCTATTTATGTAGGCCTTCTTTAATTTCCTTCAGCTATGTTTTGTAGTTTTCAGAGTACAAGTCTTTCATTTCCTTATTAAATGCATTCCTAAGTATTTTATTCTTTTAGATGCTATTGTAAATGGGATTGTTTTCTTAATTTCTTTTTCAAATGTTTATTGCAGTTATATAGAAACACAACTTATTTTTGTGTTGCTCTTGTACCCAAAAAACTTACTGAATTCTTTTGTTAGTTCTAGTAGCTTTTTTTGTGGATTCTTTGGCATGCTGTATGTGCAGGATTATGTCATCTCTAAGTTGAGACAGTTTGACTTTTAAATTTGGTGACTTTTAGCTTTTTTCTTATCTAATTTCTCTGATGAAAACTTTCAGTACAGCGTTGGATAACAGTGGTAAGAGTGGACATCCTTGTCTTGTCCCTGATCTGAAGGGGAAAGCTTTCAGTTTTTCACCATTGAGTATGGTATTTGTTGTGGGTTTTCATAAATGCCCTGAATCATATTGAGGACGTTTTCTTCTATTGCTGGTTTTCTGAGTCATTTTATCATGAAATGGTGTTGGATTTTTGGAAAATGCCTTTTCTGCATCAATAGAGATAGTCATTTGGATTTTTCTTTCCATCTATTTATATAGCATATTACATTGATTGATTTTCTTATGTTGAACCACTCTTGTATTCTGACCTAGTCATACTGCATAATCCTTTCACTCCAACTCACTGTTGGAGTTTGTTAAAATTTGCTGAGAATTTTGTGTCTATATTCATAAGGGATATTTATCTTTTATTTTGTTGTGATGTCTTCTCTGACTTTGGTATCAGGGTAATACTGGCCTCATAGAATGAGTTAGAAAGTATTTCCTCCGCTTCTATTTATGAAAAGTTTGAGAAAGATTGATGTTTATTCTCCTTTAAATATTTGCTAGAATTCACAATTGAAGCCATCTGTTCCTGGACTTTTCTTTCTTGGGAGGTTTTTGATTACTGATTCAATCTCTTTACTTTTTAGAGGTCTGTTGAGATTTTCCACTTCTTGAGTTAATTTACATAGTTTGTGTATTTTGAGGAATTTCTTATTTCATTTAGGTTATCAAATATTCTGGCATACAATTATATATAGTATTCTTTTATGGTTCTTTTTAATTTCTGTATTTTTGGTAGTAATATCCCCACTTTCAGTTTTTATTTTAGTGATTTCTCTTTTTTTCATTGACATAATAGCTAAAGATTTGTTACTTTTGTTGATCTTTTTAAAGAACCAACTTTTGGTTTTGTAGATTCTATTGTTCTTCTGTTAACTGTTTTATTTTTTTTCTACTCTCGTCTTTATTAGTTCCTTCATTCTGTTAGTTTTGTGCTTAGTTTGCTCTGTTTTTTCCTAGTTCCTCAAGTTGTAAGGCTGGGGCATTGATTTAAAACAGTTCTTTTTAAATTTTATTTTATTGTTTTTAAAGGTATTATTTTAAAATAATCTCTATATCCAATGTAGGGCTCGAACTCACAACCCCCAAATCAAGAATCACATGCTCTACTGACTAAGCTAGCCAGAGATCCTCTTCTTTTTTTAAATATAGGCATTTATACCTATACATTTCCCACTGAGCACTGCCTTTGCTGTATTCCAAAAGCTTTGGTATATTGTGTGTGTTCACTGAAATACCTGTTCCTTAGCTTGTGTTCAGCTAGTATTTTGGCACATTTTCTCAAATGCCCAAAGCTTAAAACAAACAAACACCTCTTTCAGTCTGCACATATTGTCTCTTAGCCAAGCTTGCACAGAGCCTAGAGATCAGCCTGAGGTGAAAACTTGGGGTTCTCTCAAGTATTTTCTTAGCATGTTTTGCCCTAGGCATGCATGTGGTCGTCTAAATTCTCCTGTATGCGTGGTGCTTTTGAATGTCCTAATTTCCCAAAGAAACTCTTCCCAGCTTAAGTTCCCAGACTTTAGACCAGACTATTGTATATTTTGAAAGTAATGTTTTGCCCCAGGCATCTGCGGGTTGTTAGTTCAGCTTGCAGTGTTTTCAAGCAATGCCTGATGCTTTTCCAGCCTGAGTTCCAAGTTAGGTGAAACAGAAATGAGAATCGTGTGTCAGTCCTTCAGGTTGCCCCAGACAGGTTAGAATAGACATAGCAAATAATGTATAAATACGGTCTCCTCTTCCTCTGGAACCAGGGACCAGAATCCCACACTGGGAATATGGGCTAAAACTGTTTATTTCTGCTCTGGGAAGGAGATCTGAGAAAAGCAAGTTAAAGTGCCACAAGGATTTCCTGCCATTTTGAA
This sequence comes from Mustela nivalis, assembly GCF_964662115.1. Taxonomy (NCBI): domain Eukaryota; kingdom Metazoa; phylum Chordata; class Mammalia; order Carnivora; family Mustelidae; genus Mustela; species Mustela nivalis. The sequence continues at coordinate 90,081,246 of NC_139040.1, forward strand.
GCTGCGTTTTTCTTGATGAAGCATTCAGTTGGTTGCTATAAATCATTGACTATTTTCCACAGTTCTGGCAAAGTTGGTTCTGACTTTTTCCCCTTGCTTTTTGATGCTTTTGTGGGAGCACAGAGCTCCTACAAACCTTGTAGGTGATTCTGATGCAAACTCAAATTTGACAATTTATTGTCAAATTGTGACTTAATTTCATGGGGGCAAAACTGGAGGCTTGTGACACTCTCTGTCATCTCTATGTCAGAATTCTTTGAGAAATCCAGAATGGGAGTCCAGTGGTGAGTTGTACTCAAGTCTCCCTTTCCTACTGCTCCTAAAGAAGGCAAACAGTCATGGCCGTTCAACATTAGCTCTATAGCCCTTATACTAGTGAGTTTTATCTAGGTGAATCAAAGTCTAAGTAAAACCGGACCAGCTATGACTGGACACATGAGATCGAGGACTTGATCTTGGCTTAATTCCACTCTACAGAAGCAGGGTTACTATTGTTCTTAATAGCCATACAAAAAATCATATACTGCAAATCCAGAGACTGAAGGAAATCCAAGTGAATCTCAAATAATTGATGCTGTGGGGGCAGTGGAGGCTTTCTAAATTTCAGTGAAGGAGAAGCTTGAATAATTGTTCTGTTTGTAAATGATCATAGTGAGGGCAAACTAGGGAATTTGTTTTGAAACTACATTTGCATACTATTTTGAATTAGACTGTATATTTTTCTGGGGGTTTTAGGAGAGACTAGTGGAGGTTATAAGGAGTCTAAAGTTCTACCTTTGTCTTGTTGCCAAGCCATGTGTCTCTCCCCTGGATGGCCCTAAGTTCTTCTGACAAGTAATGACTAATCATCTGCAGAAATGAACTTGAAAGAGTAGAGGAAAAGACCAGTCAGGTGATATAGCAGAAATCTCTAGCTTGACTGTCCAGGGTCAGGGTCCTTCTACATAAGATTAGAGATAAAAATGCTAAACTGGTCACCAGACTTAAAGGCATGCACACTGTGTCCCCTGCACTCACGTGTTCCCCTAAGAGTCCACATACCACACCCCCCACACACGCTATGATCCGAGACACAGCATGATTCTACTCTAAAACAACAACAGCAAAGCATTTATTTCCACAAAAGGGACAAGGTCACAAGAAAAAGCCTATAATAATTAACTAAGTCAATGGAAAACTCATTTTTTAAATACCCCCCATGGAGGTTTAGGACAAAACAACAGCTTAGTGAATGTTTGGTTACAGTTTATAGCTATTTCTTTGCCCTTGATACACTGCTGTGGTTTTTCAGCTTCCTTTGCCAATCTTGCTCAGCACTAGTGATTCAAAGATTAAAGTCCAGGTATGTGAGTAAAATAGCCCTATTTGCAGCTTTTATATGTGGGTTCTTCTGAGCCCAGCAGCTCCCTGTGTTGATTTTTGTTTGTTTTACCCTAGCAAAAGGAGTAGGGAATCCATCAGCTAGAATCTAGTCAGGAAATCAGAGTTTGCATTAAGTGTCTAATTGATGAAATGTGATAGGGGTAGCAAATTAGGAGAGCTGAGAGACCAAACAGAAGAATGTGAGGCAACCTAAAGATTAGAAATAGTAGAAACCTGCCTACAATCCCTAGGACTGCAATAATACCCGAAAGAAGTAGTATTCCTATGGCCCAGGTGCCTTGTTTATTGTAGACGTTTCCAGGTAGAAGTTTTAACAATTTGAGGGAAGGCCCCTTAGCAGAAACCAGAATGTAGAAGAACCAGCTGCAGCCAGAGAAAAAAATAGAAAAAGATGAAATCAGAGAGGGAGACAAACCATAAGAGATTCTTAACCTTGGGAAACAAACTGAGGGTTGCTGGAGGGGAGGTGGATGGGGTAATTGGGTGATGGGCATTAGGGAGGGCACTTGATGTAACTAGCACTGGGTGTTCTATGTAATTGATGAATCATTAAATTCTTCCACTGAAACTAATAATACACTACATGTTAACTAAATTGAATTTAAATTAAATTTTTTTAAAAAAGTATGTCTACTCATCCTTTAATATCCAATCCAAATGCTACTTCTGTGAAAACTTCCCCAGTCCCCACTCCCTCTAGAAAACTTTATTTGCTTACTCCCCCAGTTTCCCTTAAACACTTCATACATACCTCTGTTTCAGCACTTACTATGCTGTCTCATTCTTTTGTGTTTACTTGTCTGTCTCCCTTCTAGATTGTGAGGCTTTTGAGGGCAGAGCCACATCTTATTTTATCTCGGGATTCTCAGCACCTAGACACCTGGCACAGTGTACATGCTTGATAAAAGCTTCCTGAGTGTATGAATAAGTGAATGCATAAAAGTACCAGCATAGATCTCCTTGGTTAGAGTGGAAACAAAAGTCTTTTCCTTTTTTCATTTAGAAGGGTTTATACCTCATGCCTTTAAGGACTTAAAAGGGAGAGATTTATCCAGTATTTGCTCCCAATAAGGAGAGAGAGAGAGAAAAAGGTGAGGAGAGGGGAGAAAATGAATGAATGAATGAATGAATGAATGTGAATAAGAAGAGGGTGGTGAGGAGTAACAGGCAATTACAAGTCTGTACAAGGAAATACTATTTAGGGCTCAGAGATATTGAGAGGTCTTGGCGTTCCACTTAAGATGATGACCATTAGATTCCCTAGAGATTTAAGGAAGATAAGTCCAATGGTATGCAGCTAAGTATCTAATAACTTGCTCTCTGGGTGGTGGGAGATCTTAATTTGTGACATTTGCCAATTTTCTTCTTGTAAATTCTCCTATCATGGCCAATTTCAAGCTATCAGTGTGGTATCATTGAATGCAGAGTTGAGACAAAAATGCTCTATAGCACACCATTATATAGTATTTTCATTACATAGATACAACAGATATAATTAACATCAAAATCACAGATAATAGCGAAATATAATAAAATAATAAGTGATGAGTATCTATTGCCTTTATTTAAATGTAGGTTTATATATTTAATTTTTAATGACAGTTGTGTTTAACAAATTCCTTGAAAACTTCTTGAAAACTTAACTAAAACTTAACTATCAGCTCTCATGGACAGCTACCAGTCAGTAGCACACCACTGTAGGTAACCCTGAGATGCTTGAGGACTCAGAGAAACCTGAATAGCCAGAGACAGGCCAAAGTGAGATGAGGATTGTTGGCCAACTGTCGTAGTGTGAACAAGAGAATCTAGTCTTTTAGGTCTAAAAGGATGAGTGCCGGACACTAGGACAGTAAATAAACACTGTAGTTTCCTGGGGTACCCAGAGAAGAAACTATACTTGGTAGTTTTATTTTATTTAAGATTTTATTTATTTATCAGAGAGGGAAACCAAGAGTTAGCACACACAAGCAGGGGGAGTGGCAGGCAGAGGCAGAGGGAGAAGCAGGGTCTCCAATGAGAAAGGAGCCTGATGTGAGACTGGATCCCAGACCCTTGGGATCATGACCTGAGCTGAAGGCAGATGTTTAACTGACTGAGCCACCCAGGTGCCCCTACACTTTGTAGTTTTAAATAGTGGATAGCTTCAAAACAGAATATCTCCAATTAATTGCATAAATCTGCTTCTTGCTGAAAATTATTTTATTTTTTATTTAAATTCGAGTTAGTTGACGTACAGTGTTATATTAGCTTCAGGTGTACACTATAGCGATTCAACACTTCCATACAACACCTGGTGCTTATCACAAGTGCACTGCTTAATCCCTATCACCCATTTCACTCTTCACCCCTACCCACAGCCCTTCTGGTAATTATCAGATTATTCTCTATAATTAAAAGGCTTTCTTGTTTTGTCTCTGTCTCATTTTTTTCCTTTACTTATTTGCTTTATTTCTTAAATTCCACGTGAATGAAATCATATGGTATTTGTCTTTCTCAGACTGACTTATTTCACTTAGCATTATACTCTATAGTTCCAACCACATTGCAAATGGCAAGGTTTGACTCTTTTTTAGGCTGAATAATAAAGAAGATGTGAGCAGATGTGATCTATCTATCTATATCTATCTATGTGTGTGTGTGTGTGTGTGTATACATATATATACACATATACATATGTGTATATATATGTATAAATATGCGTATATATACATATACATATATGTATATATATATATGAGTATTATTCCGCCACAAAAATTGTCTTTATAATTGACATTGAGCCTATGAGCAAAACACCTCATTCCGTTGAGACCATCCACTGACTATCTTTGGACTGAGGTAATACTTATAGAACCATGCTGAGAAATTTGGGCTCTCAGAAATTTGGTATATCAACAGTTTGGTCTTCTTTGTAAAGTTTCTGTCCATAAAGACTCTCCTTTCACTCAAATATGGAAAATGTATTTGGAGTGCCTAGACACTGATTCAGATTTTATGCATGCAAGAAAAGAGTGGTATCAATTATAGTCTGCCAAGGAAGTTTCACCTTTGCAAACTCAAGTTGTCTTCTGCAGTGAATTGGACATATTTGTGGTTCCCCATTTTAACATAATATTTTTGGTCTTCCTTAATCTTGGGTTCCACCTTCACAGGTAATTTTCAGTACTGAGAACAAAGAAGCAATACAGGGACACCTGGGTGGCTAAGTCGGTTGGGTGTCTACCTTCAGCTCAGGTCATAATCTCAGGGTCCTGGGATTGAGTTCCACATTAGACTCCTTGCTCAGCAGGGAGACTGTTTCTCCCTCTGCCTGTTCTGCCTCCTCTGTCTGCTCTGACTGCCGCTCTCCTTGATTGTGCTTTCTCTCTCTGACAGAAATAAATACAATCTTCAAAAAAAAAAAAAGAGGCAATACAGCTCAACCTGGTATTGTAATTATATGTGCATCTACAACATGCTTAACATACAACATAAATCATTTCACGTTATCCTCCAAAAAAGCCTGACAAATGGACACAGTTATTTTCCCATTTTACAAATGAGGAAATTGTGAATCAATAAAAAGCAAAGTTCCTTGTCCAAGATCACGATAGTAGACCTGGAGTTTGAAGCCAGGCATGTGTGATGCCCGTATCTCATAGGCTTTCTGCTGCACCATGCTGCTTTAAAAACTGTCTCTCCACCTGGAGAGGCTAGTCTGGGAGAGAGGGTGGTCTATATGCACTATCAAAGGATAAGTAGAAAGGCATGTGTCTTCCACAGGGTTTTGAACTCAGGTTCTTAAGATTTCAAAGCACAATTAACTACCCCACCCCCACCACCTTATATCAAACATATGACCAATCTTAAAAGAACTTCAAATAGATATTTCCTTTTAAGAGCTAATGATTTAGGGCTTTTTTTAAACAAAGTTATTAGATAAAATTAGACATATATGTTCCCTTTCTCTTCTGTTTTTTTTTTTTTGAGAGATTTTATTTATATATTTGAGGGGGAGAGAGTGCACAAGCAGGGGGAGCAGGAGAGGGAGAAGCAGGCTCCCCGCCAAGGCAGGGAGCTCAATGCAGGGCTCCATCCCAAGACCTGGATCACAGGACACTGGGATCATGACGTGAGCCAAAGACAGCCTTTAACCAACTGAGCCACCCTGATGCTCCCCTTTCTCTTGTTCTTAATTCCTTTTTCTTACGATACTTTGGAACGGAAAGCTTTTCCTGGCAGTTTGGCCTGTACCTCTTATTCAAGATAAAAGTCTTTTCAACCTTCATTTCACCAGTCAGGTCAACTTGTCTTCCTATTTCATCTGTCCCTCTCTCAGCCTGAAAAAACACTTTAAGTGGAGGCAAGGGGGCAGGAGAAAGACTAGTGGTGATCTCTGTCCCCTAACATTTCTTCTTTCTTCCATTCCTTGAGCAAGAACAAATGCCCCACTTGCTAGGCTTAGCCCAGTTAGACAGTTTTATAGCTATTTTGCCTGAGCAGTTTTTTCTGGTTTGTCATTTTTCCCTTCTTCCTTATTAGAATTCATCCTGCATACCACCCTTCCACAGGAGTGCCTCTAGAAGAGTTGCTTACATACATTGCTAAGGTTAGTACTAAGATTCTTAGCTAGTTCCTCCTAGAAACCCTTTAACAATGGACAAACATACAAAGTGCTCCAGAAAATGGAAAGAGACCATATGTGTTCCATCTTAACTAATCTGAATAAAATTTGAACTGATAATTAAATTAGTTATATAAAAGGCCTTTCCTATTCTCTCTTTTTAAAATTTTTTTTATTAACATATAAAGTATTATTAGCCCCAGGGGTACAGGTCTGTGAATCATGAGGTTTACACACTTCACAGCACTCACCAAAGCACATTCCCTCCCCAATGTCCATAACTCCACCACCCTCTCCCTACCCCCTCCCACCCCAGGCAACCCTCAGTTTGTTTTGTGAGATTAAGTCTCTTACAGAGATGGAGAGGAGAAGGGAGTTGAGGGAAATTGGAAGGGGAGGTGAACCATGAGAGACTATGGACTCTGAAAAACAATCTGAGGGTTTTGAAGGGGCAGGGGTGGGAGGTTGGGGGATCCAGGTGGTGGGTATTGGAGAGGGCACGGATAGCATGGAGCACTGGGTGTGGTGCAAAAATAATGAATACTGTTACGCTGAAAAATTTAAAAATTAAAAAAAAAAGAGTATCTTATGGTTTGTCTCCCTCCCGATCCCATCTTGTTTCATTTATTCTTTTCCTACTACCCAAATCCCCCATGTTGCCTCTAAACTTCCTCATATCAGGGAGATCATATGACAGTTGTCTTTCTCCGATTGACTTATTTCGCTAAGCATAATACCCTCTAGTTCCAACCACATCATCACAAATGGCAAGATTTCATTTCTTTTGATGGCTGCATAGTATTCCATTGTATATATATACCACTTCTTTATCCATTCATCTGTTGATGGACATCCAGGTTCTGTCCATAGTTTGGCTATTGTAGACATTGCTGCTATAAACATTCGGGTGCACGTGCCCCTTCGGATTACTACATTTGTATCTTTAGGGTAAATACCCAGTATTGCGATTGCCAGGTCATAGGGTAGCTCTATTTTGAACTTTTTGAGGAACCTCCATGCTGTTTTCCAGAGTGGCTGCACCAGCTTGCATTCCTACCAACAGTGTAGGAGGGTTCCCCTTTCTCCACATCCTTGCCAGCATCTGTCATTTCCTGACTTGTGAATTTTAGCCATTCTGACTGGTGTGAGGTGGTATCTCATTGTGGTTTTGATTTGTATTTCCCTGATGCCGAGTGATGGGGAACACTTTTTCATGTGTCTGTTGGCCATCTGGATGTCTTCTTTGCAGAAATGTCTGTTCATGTCCTCTGCCTATTTCTTTATTTTTTATTTTTTTTTAATTTATTTTTTATTTTCAGCATAATAGTATTCATTATTTTTTTACCACACCCAGTGCTCCATGCAATCCATGCCCTCTATAATACCCACCACCTAGTACCCCGACCTCCCATCCCCCGCTCCTTCAAAACCCTCAGATTGTTTTTCAGAGTCCATAGTCTCTCATGGTTCACCTCCCCTTCCAATTTACCCCAACTCCCTTCTCCTCTCTATCTCCCCATGTCTTCCATGCTATTTGTTATGCTCCACAAATAAGTGAAACCATATGATAATTGAATCTCTCTGCTTGACTTATTTCAATAACCTCTGCCTATTTCTTGATTGGATTATTTGTTCTTTGGGGGTTGAGTTTGGTAAGTTCTTTATAGATTTTGGATACTAGCCCTTTTTCTGATATGTCATTTGCAAATATCTTCTCCCATTCTGTCAGTTGTTTTTTGGTTTTGTTGACTGTTTCCTTTGCTGTGCAAAAGCATTTGATCTTGATGAAGTCTCAATAGTTCATTTTTGCCCTTGCTTCCCTTGCCTTTGGCGATCTTTCTAGGAAGAAGTTGCTATGGCTGAGGTCGAAGAGGTTGCTGCCTGTGTTCTCCTCAAGGATTTTGATGGATTCCTTTCTCACATTGAGGTCCTTCATCCATTTTGAGTCTATTTTTGTGTGTGGTATAAGGAAATGGTCCGGTTTCATTTTTCTGCACCTGGCTGTCCAATTTTCCCAACACCATTTGTTGAGGAGACTGTCTTTTTTCCATTGGACATTCTTTCCTGCTTTGTCAAAGAAGCTGACCATAGAGTTGAGGCGCTCCATTCTGTTCCATTGATCTATGTGTCTGTTTTTGTGCCAGTACCATACTGTCTTGATGATGACAGCTTTGTAATAGAGCTTGAAGTCTGGAATTGTGATGCCACCAACTTCGGCTTTCTTTTTCAACATTCCTCTGTCTGTTTGAGGTCTTTTCTGGTTCCATACAAATTTTAGGATTATTTGTTCCATTTCTTTGAAAAAAATGGATGGGATTTTGATGGATTACATTAAATGTGTAGGTTGCTTTAGGTAGCATAGACATTTTCACAATATTTGTTCTTCCAATCCAAAAGCATGGAACATTTTTCCATTTCTTTGTGTCTTCCTCAATTTCTTTCATGAGTCCTTTATAGTTTTCTGAGTACAGATTTTTTGCCCCTTTGGTTGGGTTTATTCCTAGGTATCTTATGGTTTGGGGTGCAATTGTAAATGGGATCAACTCCTTAATTTCTCTTTCTTCTGTCTTCTTGTTGGTGTATAGAAATGTAACTGATGACTGTGCATTGATTTTATATCCTGACACTTTACTGAATTCCTGTGCACGTTCTAGCAGATTTGGAGTGGAGTCTTTTCCTATTCTCTTTTATTAGTGCCATCTTTTTCCAGCATCCTCCCTTCTCTGCTGCCCAGTGTCCCTCCCCTTTACAGCCTTGTCAGGAGCCCAGGATCAGCTCCCCCCCCCCCACAACCACCAATTTAAAAAAATTGGCCTGAGGTCTATAAACCAGGGGTTCTCAGCCCTGGTTGAATGATGGAATTATGTGGGGAGGTTTTTTTTCCCCAATCGATTGTCTAAGTATTAGTATTTTTTCACAGCTTCTTAGATGATGGTTCTAATTCTATTCTCAGGTGTCTGTCTTCCCCACTACGTTTTTATCTATAAAAATTTGTTCTCATCTATAAATTACATGGAAAAGATCTACTATATTTATCTGCCATAGGCATTAATAACTGATAGATGCTTAATGTGCTAGCTATCAATGGGATTTTTCACTTGATGAAAAAACGAAAACTCTGATGATAGAAATTCATTCATAGGAGAGATGTTTAGGTTGGAAAATTTTCTCAGGTTCCAATTCACATAGGTTAGTGTTTTATACACACACACACACACACACATCCATCACAAACTTTAAAACAGGAAAACCAGATCTCAAAATCAGTAATAATCATTTCATTATAGTGAGAACAACAATAATTTATTTGCAATATTTCACCAAGACACTTATATCTAGCTAAATAATGCTGGATTTGTACGTCAGGTCTGATATCCCTTTGGTTTCTTTTCATGCTTCTATTTTTACCAAAAGAAAAAAATCTGATTCACAAATTAAATTTGTTGGGAATGACAGCAAGTATTTGGTGGTTCTAGCAGATAGTTTTGAATATTCATATTAGAATAAATACTAACCTAAAAATCATGAAATTATTTCTCACTAAAAACTACATTAAACTTCATCCATCAGACATGATGGATGAAGATGATAAGCATTTCACACTTGCAAGCTGAAAGTGTGACTATTTCAACTTGGAAGATACTAGCAAATGGATCAAATCCTTTCTTTGGTTGCTTTCAGTTCTGAAAGGTATTTTTTCACATTTCATTACAGCATTTGGATGTGGTTTTAAAATATGCCAGATGTTTTTCTCCGATGAGTGAAGAAAATCACTACATCAAACTCAGTGAATGAACCATTTGTATCACATTTAAGTCATATAAAGAAATCCTGATATCAGAAAATGGTAAGCCCTGAATTGATATGTTCAGCCTTTTCAAAATATGAAATACATTGCTGAGATATACCACTTGAACAATTCAGTTGAAATAATTCAATCTTTGCTGTTACCACAGTCATGAAGAGATGCTTTATACTTCATCCCTCAAAACACTTGGGAAAATATATTTCCTGTTGAGAGGCTTCATAAACCAGTATGGAAAAATAAGCTTGTACTTACTGCCCATTTCTTTAACATCATGAAAAGATGAACACTCAATGGAAGATATGTTATCTACTCCCAAGCTTAACTATTCAACACTGAATCAAAATGAAGGGCAAATTTTTACCACTAATGTTCCTTTTAATATATCTTGACATTCAGGTACAGCTTCTTTCATTCATGTGGTTGCAGCATCCTTTCTTGTTGCATGCATAGCTTCTGCTTTGTTAACACTAATTTTAGCCTTATTCTTTTCAGTCTTTATCACACATCAGAAACTGATCTTTAAGTAAATGAATATTATCATTTCTTGAAGAATGGCTTCTCAGTGATAAATGAAACAATTTCACTAGCAGTTTTCTTGAATATACTTATAAGTAATGCCAATGAAAATACCCCACAGCATGTTCACATATTAGAATATGTTCTTCTAGGGACTCCTGGGTGGCTCAGTTGGTTAAGCAGCTGCCTTCGGCTCAGGTCATGATCCCGGCGTCCTGGGATCGAGTCCCACATCGGGCTCCTTGCTCAGCGGGGAGCCTGCTTCTCCCTCTGCCTCTGCCTGCCATTCTGTCTGCCTGTGCTCGCTCTCTCCCCCTCTCTCTCTCTGATAAATAAATAAAATCTTTAAAAAAAAAAAGAATATGTTCTTCCACTGTACAATCCAATGATACAATGAACATATGATAAGGATAAAGGAATAGTGCCAAACATTCATTCTAAAGTTTTATGAATATAACAGTCACCATAAACTTTGTGGTTAGCATTATAAGTTTTTAAAAATAGTGTCAGAAGTGGTGCATATGTTAGAATACATGCGATTTTGCTAATGCCATTGTGGTTTGGGTTTCCTATCTCTTAATAGTAATAATACTCATCGATTTAGTATTGGAAAACATTATTTTCTGCTTTTTATGAACACATCTGACTGTTGCTGGGGGGGGCTGTGTTTTCCAATAAATTGACATGAAAGCTATGGATTGGATAAAGTTTCATAGCAGGCTATGATATCCACACAATAAAAGTCAGTATTCAAGTATTCATCATTTTAAGTACTCTTTACTAATTCCTGCTGCTACATTAGCAGAAAATATTTTTGGTCATAAAAAAGCCACACATTAGGCCACCTGGGTGGCTCAGTCATTAAGTGGCTGCTTTCAGCTCAGGTCATGATCCCAGGGTCCTGGGATCGAGCTCCACAATCAGGCTCCCTGCTCAGTGGGAAGCCTGCTTCTCCCTCTCCCACTCCCCCTGCTTGTGTTACCTCTCTCACTGCATCTTTCTCTGTCAAATAAATAAATAAAATATTTTTATTTTTAAAAAAGCCACATATGGGGGGTGCCTGGGTGACTCAGTGGGTTAAAGCCTGGGATCAGTTCATGATCCCAGGGTCCTGGGATCAAGCCCCACATCGGGCTCTCTCTGCTCAGCAGGGAGCCTGCTTCCTCCTCTCTCTCTCTCTGCCTACTTGTGATCTCTCTGTCAAATAAATAAATAAATTCTAAAAATAAATATATATTTATATATAAATATTATTAGTAAATAAATATTATTTATTATTTATATATAAATATTATTAGTAAATAAATATATATTTCTTATTTATATATAAATATAAATAAATATATAGAAATAAATTCTATATATTTTTTAAAATATTTTTAAAAGCCATATAATAATCCTTCTAATCATGAGAAAGTAGCATTGTAAATTAAGACATTTTATCTGCTACATTAAATCATCATATTTTCCAGATTTGCTTGTCCTAATGCATATATCTTCACATTCTAAGTTTATTCTAAAGTCAAGTTCACTACGTTTTTAATGTTACCTTGAGTTGCTATGATTTTTCACCATTGCTTTTGTACTTGAACAAACCAATTTGAGCCATTAATACATTTTTGGGAATTAGAGTTCAAATGCAAAAAATGATAGCCATGAAATGTCCAAAATTAAGAATAAATATAATGACAAAAGCAAATGACATAACATGACACAAACAACATCTTGTTAGCTAAGTATTAGCAAGGATAAACTAATTAATTCCTTGTGGTATATGCACAGCCTTACCTATTAACATCACATTGAGATTTCTAGAAAAAAAATCATGATTAGTAAGGTTTAATTCTGTCATTATGTTCTACAAGTTCTGGCATAGAATGTAAAATATTCAGTACCAGAAAGAAAACCATTATACACATTGGGGAAACTGAGACTTAGAGAGGCACAGTGATTTGGCCAAAATTTTACAAGTGTAAATCACATCCAAGTTGCCAAAGCTAGATAATTAGCTGCCTCACTCAGGCACCAAGATAAGCATTAAAAAGCAAGCAAACAAACAAACAAAAACCTTTACAGTTTGAATTGCCAATTCTAGCTTTTAGTGTGGCAGACTCAGGGAAAGGACTTGATCATAACTGGGCTCTGGGTGAGAGAGAGAGAACTGAAATAAAAAAAAAAGTAGAAACTATATATATACATACACACACGCACGCCCACACACAGGCATGCGTGTGTGTATGGTCTCCTTGGCATTGGTGAAGAGTGACTGAAATAAATGAGGGTATCTTGGGAAAGAGAAGACTGCCTAGGCTTCTAGCCAGAATGGCAGAGGTAGCTGTGTTCAAATATGTGCAGGACATTCCCAAAAATAAGGAGGAGTTTTGTCTGGCTGCTTGTCCTGAGGGCAGAACGTGGGTGTGCAGGAGGAAGTTACAGAGGAGCAGGTCTGGCTCACCAGCAGGAAGAACATGTTGCCAAGTGGAATCCTGAGCCTGCTGAGGCAGAGAGCTTCCAGGTCTCTCCCAGTTCACTGGGAGGTTGGGTGAAGAGCCCTTGGCAGGAAGGCTGAGGAGGGGAGTCTTGCACCAGGTAGAGAAGGTGGGAGCAAGTGATCTGAAAGCTTTTCTAGCCTGAGTCTGGTGAGAGCCTGGCTGGAGAAAGGCTAGTGAAGTAGGACAGGTGGACTCCAGGCACCTTGGGGAGCTGAGCTTTAGCCCCACCTGTTTCCTGGGTGGCAAAGGGGAACCTTAGAAGTTCAGAATGGGAGACTGGAACCTCTGCTTCCCAAGGACACATGGGCTATTCCTCCTGCAGTAGTCAAGATCCCAAGTTCACACTGGGTTCCCTGTCAAGCTCCCTGAATCTAAAGTGTAACCTTTAAAGCAGAAGAACAGGGGGGACTCGGCACTGTCTGCCCTTGGCAGCCAACACTGGAGAAATGTGAGCAGCTGAGAGGATTCACCTTACTCCTTGGCCATTCTCAAACTACAGGGTACATACCATTTGAAAAATATAGTTGAAGAGCCTCTAGCTTAACACCACCACACGAGTTAAGTTGTATTCCTTTTTCCACTAAACCCTATCTTGGTTTTAAGTATAAATACAGTAGCAAAGGAAGAGCATGTCTCAGGACAAAACCAACGAGACAGGTATCACCTGATTTGCAATTTGGTAATGATTCCAATATTGCTTGTGTTATCAGCACACATCTTCAAGGTTGATGGTGGAAGATTTTAAAGACTTACTTAAATCACCTCTTTGCAATGCTATAGTATTGGCTCTAGGCCTAATTACAGCTGACAGGAAGATCTCAAGGAATTTAAGAATTCTCTATGGCAGTGTAGGGGTAAACACCAAGTAGTTGGCTAAGAGCTCTTCTAAGCCCAGGACTGATATACAGCTGGTATGCACTTATGATTACAATTCTGCAGTTAAAATACTAACATACCTTTGTACTGGTTTGTAAATAGCCACTTCCCCAAAGCCTCTCAAGTAAGCTTTGGTCCTGGCCACTCCAACCTCCCTCTCCGCAAGACTCCTGCCACACCTCCTTAAGATCCAGCATCTACAGGGAAGTCTGGAATGCAAGGAATATTCCAGACCAACTTCCTGCTGAGACAAAAGATGGTTAAATATTTTTTAATATTACCCTTAATTAGATCTCAAGTCTTTTGTTTGAGTGAGAGGAAATGGGACCTGTGGTAAAGCACTTAAATGGTGAGAAGCCGTATTTGGAAGAATTTTAGTGCTCTATATGTAAAGAAGAAATACAGAGAATTTTAGATTAGGAAGAAGAGTCGGTTAAGGGCTGGTTCTAATTCTCAACATCATAACCTGAGGTAGACACTTAAGCTTTTTGTAACAAAGTGGATTTAGTGTCATAAAGACTAATAATATATTCTAAGAGCTCCTGATGAAGGACAGAAAAGACTTTTTAAAAATATATAAATTGGGATTCGTTAATTACTGTTATTGTTCCTCTGACAGATCTTAGTACAGTAGATTACACCTTTTTTCATAAAGCAGTAATCCTCCTTGAAATATCTGTCACATTTAATAATACCAGTTAACATTTTCTGAGCACTTACTCAACCTGACACTATTCTAAGCACTTTACATGTAGTCTTATTTATCTTACTTATTTTAATTTCTTTCTTTTTTTTATTTTAATTTCAATTAGTTAACATACAGTGTTATATTACTTGTAGGTGTCCAATATATTGATTCAACACTTCCATACAACACCCAGTGCTCATCACAAGTGCCCTCCTTAATCCCCATCACCTATATCACCCCTACCTACCTCCCCTCTGGTAACCATCAGTTTGTTCTCTATTATTAAGAGTCTATTTCTTTTTTTCTAATCTTCTTAAAAAAATATTTTATTTATTCATTTGACAGAGAGAGAGAGAGAGAGGCAGCAAAAGAGGGAACACAGGCAGGGGAAGTGGGAGAGGGAGAAGCAGGCTTCCTGCTGAGCAGAGAGAATGATGCAGGGCTCGATGCCAGGACTCTGGGATCATGACCTGAGCCTTAGGCAGACACTTAATGACTGAGCCACCCAGGTGCCCCAAAAGTCTATTTCTTGATCTCTCTCTCTCATTCCTTTGCTCATTTAGGTTTTTTTCTTAAATTCCACATATGAGTGAAATCATACGGTGTTTCTCTTTCTCTGCCTGACTTATTTCACTTAACATTATACTCTGGCTCTATCCATGTCAATGCAAATGGGAAGATTTCATTCTTTTTATGGTTGAATAATATTCCATTGTGTATATGCCACTTCTCTTTTTATTTTTTATTAATATATAATGTATTATTTGCTTCAGGGGTATAACTCTGTGAATCATCAGTCTTACACAATTCATAGCACTCACCATAGCACGACCCTTCCCAATGTCTATAACCCTGCTAAACCTATCACTCCCTCCCACCCCCAGAATCCCTCAGCTTGTTTTCTGATATTAAGAGTCTCTTATGGTTTTTCTCCCTCACCAGTCCCATCTTGTTTCATTTTTCCCTCCCTTCCCCCCACAACCCCCCACCCTGCGTCTCAAATTCCTCATATCAGAGAGACCATATGATAATTGTCTTTCTATGGTTCATTTATTTTGCTTAACATAATACCCTCTAGTTCCATCCACATCGTTGCAAATGGCAATATTTTGTTTTTCATGGGTGCATAGTATTCCATTTATATGTCACTTTTCTTTATCTATTCATCAATGGATGGCTGCTTGAGCTGCTTTCATATTTTAGCTATCATAAACAATGCTACTATAAACATAGGAGTAAAAGTGCTCCTTTGAATTAGTGTTCCTGTATTCTTTGAGTAAATACTCAGAGGGTGATTACTGGATCTTAGGGTATTTCTATTTTTAACTTCTGAGGAAATTCTATATTGTTTCCAAAGTGGAGTTTGCACCAGTTTGCATTCCCACCCACAGTGTGAGAGGGTTTCTCCTCCTTCACATCCTTGCCAACACATGTTGTTTCTTGTGATGTTGATTTTAGCCATTCTGACAGGTATGAGTTGATATCCCATTATACTTTTGATTTGCATTTCCCTGATGATAAGTGATGATGAGCATCTTTTCATGTGTTTGTTGGCAATCTGGATGTCTTCTTTGGAGAAATGTCTATTCATAACTTCTGCCCATTTTTTTTAAATATAATTTTTATTTTTTATAAACATATATTTTTATCCCCAGAAAACTTCTGCCCATTTTTAATTGGATTATTTGTTTTGGGGGTGTTGAGTTTTAATAATTTCTTTGTATATTTTGAACAATAACCCTTTATCGGATATGTCATTTGCAAATTGAGAGCTTTTCCCTTAAGGTCAGGAACAAGACAAGGGTGTCCAGTCATCATTTTTATTCAACGTAGTACTGGAAGTATTTATTTATTTTAAAATTAAAATAAATATATTTTATCCAAAATATATAAAATATAAATATATAAAATATATATAAAATATAAAAATACAGTGTTACATTAGTTTCAGGTATACAATTCAACAATTCTATACACTTCTCAGTGCTTATCAAGATAAGTGCAATCCTGGGACGCCTGGGTGGCTCAGTTGGTTAAGCAGCTGCCTTCGGCTCAGGTCATGATCCCAGCGTCCTGGGATCGAGTCCCGCATCGGGCTCCTTGCTCGGCAGGGAGCCTGCTTCTCCCTCTGCCTCTGCCTGCCATTCTGTCTGCCTGTGCTCGCTCTCTCTCACCCTCTCTCTCTGATAAATAAATAAAATCTTAAAAAAAAAAGATAAGTGCAATCCTACTCCCCTTTATCTATTTCACTCATTGCTCCACTGACCTACCTTCTGGCAACCACCATTTTGTTCTCTGTATTTAATGGTCTTTTTTTGTTTGTTTGTCTTCCCCGCCTCCCACTGTTTGTTTGTTTCTTAAATTCCACATATATTTGAAATCATGTGGTATTTTTCCTTTTCTGACTGACTTATTTCTCTTAGCACTATACCCTTTAGGTCCATCCATGTTGTTACAAATGGCAAGATCTCATTCTTTTTATGTCTGAATGAAATTTCATTGTATATATATTTCACATCTTCATTATTTATTCATCTGTGGATGGACACTTAGGTTGCTTCCCCATCTTGGTTATTGCAAATAACATAAGGATATATATATATTTTTTCAAATTAATGTTTTTTTGGAAAAATGTTCAGTAGTGGAATTATTGGACTATATGGTAATTCTATTTTTAATTTTTTTGAGGAATCACCATACTATTTTCCATAGTAGTTGTACCAGCTTGAATTCCCACCAACGATGCATAAGTGTTCCTTTTTCTCTACATCGTCACCAGCACATGTTACACCTTGTGTTTCTGATTTCAGCTGCTTTGCAGGTATAAAGTGATATCTCATTGTGGTTTTAATTTGCATTTCCCTGATGATTAGTGATATTGAGCATCTTTTCATGTGTCTGTTGGCCATCTGCATGTGCTCTTTGAAAAAATGTCTATTCAGGTTTCCTGCTCATTTTATAATTGGACTATTTATTGTTTTGTTCTTGTTTTTCTTTTTGTTTTAGTGTTGAGTTACATAAGTAACTTAATATATTATATAAATATAAATATAAATTATATATATAAATATAAATTTATATAAATATATTTGGGATATTAATCTCTTGTTGGATCTATCATTTGTATATATCTTCTTCCTGAAAGTAGGCTGCCTTTTTCTTTTGTTGATGTTTTCCTTTGGTGTGTAAAAACTTTTTTTTTAAGATTTTATTTATTTATTTGACAGAGAGAGATCACAAGTAGGCAGAGAGGCAGGCAGAGAGAGAGAAAGACACAGGCTCCCCGCTGAGCAGAGAGCCCAATGTGGAGCTCCATCCCAGGACTCTGAGATCAGGGCCTAAGCCGAAGGCAGAGGCTTTAACCCACTGAGCCACTCTGGTGCCCCTAAAAGCTTTTTTATTTTGGTGTAGACCCAATAGTTTAATTTTGGTTTAGTTTCCCTTTCTTGAGGGGATAGCTATAAAAATGTTTCTACAGCTGATGTCAAAGAAATTATCTATGTTTTCTACTTCTGTTTTATGGTTTCAGGTCTCACATTTAGGTGTAGAATCTAATTTAATGTAACTACTAAGACAGACATCACTATGATCACTATTTAATGTTGAAGAAACTGAAACCCAGGGATTCTTTAACTTGTCCAAGCCACCTGGCTGGGAAGTGGCTGAACACAGTTTTGAACTGAGGCAGATCAACTTCAGAGCCCACATGTATACCCACTATGCTATACTGATATGGTTTACCAAGCCCTAATACTTTAAAAACCTGATATTAAAACCTGATTATAAAAACCTGATATATGCCAGGAAACTTTCATATAAATTACCTGATTTAATCCTCCAACATTTACCTTAAGGCAGGCATTATCACCCACATTTTATAGACAAGCGGACTGAAGCTCAGAGATGAAGCCACTCATTATAGGTCCCCCAGTCAACAACCATCAGAACTAGAGCTGCAACCCAGGAATTTTATGCCAAAGGCTGTTCTTTCTTGCTTAATGTGCTTTCCCCGCCTCCCAAATAATTTTCCTTCTTCTAGTACCATTATTCTTCCCAATTTTATGTTCTTATGGTCATCTTCAACTTTCCAGATCGGTAAGTCCCATCCTGGGACCCCTGGTAACATTCAGTCTTAAACATTGACCTTCTAACCAATCTATAAACTTTTCCATTAAAATGTCCCCCAGATTTGTGTCCATTGATCTCTGTCTGAATAAATCTTAACCATGATGGTTGCAAAATGATTATTTTTTTTACAACTCTAGTACTGCCATCTTCCAAATCTTGCACACCTGAAATCACAAAACTTGCCCTTTATCTGCTTTCTGAGCCAGTCAAGCAAACTTACTTAATGACCACTGTGTTGGTTACAGTGCTTTAGGCTGTGACTACAGAAGTTTCATTAATTGTCACTTAGACAATAAAGATATTTCATGATCTCAAATAATAAGAAGTATGGAAGCAAGTCAGTTCCAAAGTTGCTTAATTCAACAGTTCAATGATGTCATCAAAGACCCGAGCTCTCTCCATCTTTATACTCTCTCATCCTAGGTGTTTAGTAATGTCCCTCTTTTCTTCAACAGCACATATTCCTTAAAACTGAAACAAAATAGATAAAATTACCATTGCCCTTGTATAAAAATAATTTAATTCATGAAGCATGCCATTTTTCTCAAATAGCTCTTTTTTAATTGGACTGTCCCTGATAACCCTGTTAAAAATTACAAACTCACCTCTGACATTCCCTCTCTTCTTTCTCTACTTCATTTTTTCCCTATCATTTATCACCATCTGGCATATGATATACTTTGTTTCCTCTCTCCCACATTAGAATGTAA
Organism: Mustela nivalis; assembly: GCF_964662115.1. NCBI lineage: Eukaryota > Metazoa > Chordata > Mammalia > Carnivora > Mustelidae > Mustela > Mustela nivalis. The sequence continues at coordinate 90,100,450 of NC_139040.1, forward strand.
ACTCCATGAAGGCAGAAACTTTAATCTGTTTTGTTTACTCTTGTATCCCCAATACGAGGACATTGTCTGGCACATAGAATGCACTCCATAAATATTTATTGAACTAATGACTGCTACCGCACTAAACATCACATCTTCAAACAATGACATTCTAGGCAGCAAAAAAGAGGAATGGGACAAAGAGGCTGTTTGCTCCCCAGGCCTGCAGCTTTTATCAGAATGTGTGATCTTTTTCAGAAATACCATAACAGATTTTCCCTAAGGTCTCATTAACCAGAACTAGTCACATACTCACCAATTAACCTCACTAGGCAAATGAGAATGGGACTGCCATGATTAGCTTAAACCAAGAAAGATTCATCTCCCAAGGTCAGGCAAAGAACAACTCTAATATTTTCTTTAACATAAAGGGTGAGCATATGGGGCTGTCATGTGAGCAACCTACAATGTTTGCCATGGTAGCCTAACATATCCTTGAGAACATTTTCTAACCCCTGTTATCCTCTTTTCCTCGTGGCTAGAAAAACCCTTGTCCTTGTGGCCAGCATCCATGGTTCTTTCAACAGTTTCATTCAACTCAACCTAGTGCCCAAAATTTCATCTCTAATATCATTTCCCACTACAAGGAGTCAGAGCTCTTTGGGGGAAATGGACAATTATACAGATAGAAGAATATAAGTACAAGATGAGCCTGAAACATCTTATTATTCCAGAAAGTAAGAAAATGCTAAAAAAAAAAAAATGATAGAATATATCACAGGAACACAGGAACTAGATCGGGGGGGGGGGTCCCATTGTCCAAATATAAAACAATTTAAGCATCTATATAATTAAGGACAGTAATGAATTATAAACCATTAATGAAAAATAGGAATCCATTAGGGTTTTGAAGTCCAAGATCTGATTCTAGGAATTCAGCTAGATAACTATCAAATCATTCTGAACACCTGTGAACTCAACCAGAGATCTAAGAAAAGAATAGCTGCAACTCTATAAATAGAAGCAGCCACTAGGGTGCTTGGCTGACTCAGTTGGTTAATCTTCTGCCTTCAGTTCAGGTCATGATCCCAGGATCCTGGGATTGAGCCTCACATCAGGCTCCTAGCTCAGCGGAGTGTCTGTTCTCCCTCTCCCTCTGCCTGCCACTCTTCCTGTTTATGTATGCTTTCTCTCTTTCTATAGCTCTGTGTCAAATAAATAAAAATAAAATTTTATAGAAAAAAAAGAAACAGAAAAGCAACCACTTTCTGCAAAGTATGAGGTGTGGAGAAGTGAAAATGATATAGGTGACATATGGGAACGGTGAATGAATATGACAAGGTGATATGTGGGAAGATAAACCTCAGGGAGAAGGAGTCTCCATAAGCCAGCTACCAGCAAGTGATATAGCAGTGAAGCACAAAATCAGAACTTTTAAAAGTCTGCTCTGGTAAGGGACATCACACAGATGGCTAATCAGGAGCAGAATCCTAGCTGGGACAGTGTGGTCTCAGGATCCTTGGGGTCACAGGAAGACTGGGAGTGCTTCAGTGTGACAAAGGTCCCAGGCATTGGAGCAGGGAAGCTGGCTGAAAAAAGTGAACCCAGAAGTAGGTTCTCATCTCAGGGTTGCAATACACTACAGGCAGGCAACTGCTCTCCTAGCAGGGGCCCAAAAGCAAGAAACACGAGACACTTGTCCCTTCCTCCCCTGGGAGGAATGGTGTGGGAAAGCATCACAGGAGTCTGCAAGATTTGGTGACTCAAAAGGGGTCATGTGTCTGAACTAGAAATGCTAGGTCACAGGCTGGGTGAGCATGGAGTGCAGCTGAGACCAGGGAGACAGGAGTGATTGACTGTTTCTCTCTAAGGGCTCACTGAGCTTTTGGCTCAGGCCAGAGACCTGAGATTTTTTAAAAATTTTTCTTTCTTTTATTTCAGCCCATTTCTTATCTTCTTAAAATATTTTATTTATTTGGCAGAGAGAGAGAAATCATAAGCAGGCAGAGAGGCAGGCAGAGAGGGGAAAGCAGGCTGCCTGCCAAGCAGAGATCCTGATATGCAGCTCGATCCCAGGACCCCGAGATCATGACCTGCTCTGAAGGCAGAGGCTTAACCCACTGAGCCACCCAGGGGTCGTGTCAATTTCTTATTTTATCAACTCTCTTTTTCAATCTTTTTTCATTTTCACAGTTACATTTTATCTCTTCATTGTATTTAATCTTATCTTTGTATATATATGTTTTCTTTCCTTACAATTTTGAGATGCAGTTTCTTCTAACAGACCAAAATACACCTAAAATCCAGTGTATGGCTATGTCCTATTCACCTATCTGATCATATTCTCTTTTTTGTTGGTTTGGGTTTTTTTATTCTTCTTCCTTTTATTGTTTTGTTTGTTTTTTTTTGTTAAAAGCTTTTTAAATTTTCATCTCTACAGTTCCACTCTATCCTTTCAATGTATTTACTTTTATTTTTGTATATATAAGTATTTCTTTAATTGCAATTTTCATATGTATTTTATTTTAACAAACAGACCAAAATACACTCAGGAGAGAGTGTATTGCTCTATTCTGTTCACCCGTCTGTTTCTAGCTCTTCCTTTTTTTATTGTTGATGTTGGTTTTTTTCCCTTTCTCTTTTGTTTTTTTCTTGTCTTTTAATTTCCATTTTTACAGTTATATTCTACACTTTCATTGTATTTAATTTAATTCAAAGCTTATTTATTTATTTATTTATTCATTCATTTTTCTTATTTATTTATTTATTTATTTTCAGCGTGACAGAATTCATTGTTTATGCACCACACTTCAGTGTTCCATGTAATATGTGCCCTCCATAATACCCACCACCTGGCTCCCCCAAACTCCCACCTCCCTCCCCTTCAAAACCCTCAGTTTACTTTTCAGAGTCTATAGTCTCTCATGGTTCATCTCTCCTTCCATTTAATTTCATTTTTAGACATATATAAGTTTTTCTTTCTTTACCATTTTGGGATCTAGTTCTCTAAAAAACAGACCAAAATACACACAGAATCTAGTGTATTGCTCTATTCTGCTCACCTGTTTGATTATATTCTCTTCTTTTTTTCCCTGGTTTCAGGTCTCTTCTGATTTACTTAAGGTATATTTCTCTGGTGTCATTGTTGCCATTCTCGTATTTTGTTCTCATATTCATATATTCTTTTCTGGACAGAAAATACAAAAAAAACTCACCTCAAAAAAGAACAAGAGGCAGTACTGATGGCCATGGACCTAATCAATAAGGTGTCAGAACCAGAGTTCAGAATAACGATTATAAAGGTACAAGCTGCACTTGAAAAAAGCATAGAAGATGCTAGATAATCCTTTTCTGGAGAAATAAAAGAACTAAAATCTAACCAAGTCAAACTCAAAAAGGTGACTTAATGAGATGCAATAAAAAATGGAGGCCCTATTTGCTAAGATAAATGAGGCAGAAGAGAGAATTAGTGATGGAGAGGACCAAATGATGGAGTATAAAAAAGCTGATAAAAAGAGAGATAAACAACTACTGGATCATGAGGGGAGATTTTGAGAAATAAGTGATGCCATAAAGTAGAACAGTATTAGAATAATTGGGATCCCAGAAGAAGTGAATATAAATGGACTAAATGCTCCACTCAAAAGACACAAAGTATCAGAATGGATAAAAAGCAAAACCCATTGATATGCTGTCTGCAAGAGATTCATTTTAGATGCAAAGACACCTCCAGACTTAAAATGTCCTTCCTCATCTCTTTTTACAGTCTTTGGTTTAAAATCTAATTTGTCTTTTATAATAATTGCCATCCCAGCTTTCTTTTGATGTCCATTAACATGGCAAATGGGTCTCCACCCCTCACTTTAAGTCTGGAGGTGTCTTTGGGTCTAAAATGAATCTCTTGCAGACAGCATATCAATGTGCCTTGCTTTTTATCCAATCTGATACCATGTGTCTTTTGATTGGAGCATTTAACCCATTTACATTCATTAAAGTCAAACAGGAAATTAAAGAAGAATTTTAAAAGCTCATGGAAACAAATGAAAATACAACTGTTCAAAATCTATAGGATGCAGCAAAGGTGGTCCTAAGAGGGAAATATATAGCAATACAAGCCTTTCTCGAGAAACAAGAAAGTTCTCAAATAAACAACTTAACCTTACATCTAAAGGAGCTGGAGAAAGAATGGCAAATAAAGCCTAAACCCATGGAGAGAAGAGAAATAATAAAGATTAGAGCAGAAATCAATGACATAGAAACCAAAAGAACAGTAGAAAGAATCAACAAAACTAGGAATTGGTTCTTTGAAATAATTAATAAGTTGATAAAACCATGGCCATACTTATCAAAAAGAAAAGAGAAAGGACCTAAATAAATAAAATCATGAATGAAAGAGGAGAGATCACAACCAACACTGAAAAAATTAAAAACATATTATAAGCAGCAGTGTGCCAAAAAATTAGGCCATCTGGAAGAAATAGATGCATTCTTAGAGACTTATAAACTACCGAACTGAACCAGGAAGAAATAGAAAACCTGAACAGAACCATAACCAGCAAGGAAATTGAAACAGTAATCAAAAATCTCCCAACATACAAGAACCCATGGCCAGATGGCTTCCCAGGGGAATTCTACCAAACATTTAAAGAAGAACTAATATCTATTCTTCTGAATCTGTTTCAAAAAATTGAAATGGAGGGAAAAACTTCCAAACTCTTTTTATGAGGCCAGCATTACCTTGATTGCAAAACCAAAGACCCCACCAAAAAGGAGAATTACAGGCCAATATCCCTGAGGAACACAGATGCACAAATTCTCACCGAAATACTAGCTAACAGGATCCAACAGTACATTAAAAGGATTATTCACCATGACCAAGTGGGATATATTCCTGGACTGTTAGAGTGGTTCAACATCCACAAATCAATCAATATCGTACACTACATAAATAAAAGAATGGACAAGAACCATATGATCCTCTAATTAGATGCAGAAAAAGCATTTGATAAAGTACAGCATTCTTTCTTGATTAAAACTCTTCACAGTGTAGGGATAGAGGGAACATACCTCAATATCATAAAAGTCATATATGAAAAGCCAACAGTGAATATCATGCTCAATGGAGAAAAGCTGAGAGCTTTTCCCTTAAGGTCTGTAACATTGCCAGAAAACAAAAGGCCTCCAAATCAGCAAAGAAGTCAAACTCTCACTCTTTGCAGATGACATGATACTCAATGTGAAAAACCCAATAGACTCCACCCCACAATTGCTAGAACTCATACACAAGAATTCAAGAGTCACAGGATATAAAAGCAATGCACAAAAAAACAGTTGCATTTCTATACATTAACAATGAGACAGTAGAAAGAGACATTAAGGGGTTGATCCCATTTACAATTGCACCCCAAACCATAAGATACCTAGGAGTAAATCTAACCAAAGAGGCAAAGATATGTATTCAAAAAAAATATAAAACACTTGTGTGAGAAAATGAGGAAGACACAAAGAAATATAAAGACATTCCACGCTCACAGATTGGAAAAAAAAATAATAATTGTTAAAATGTCTAGGCTACCTAGAGCAATCTACACATTTAATGTAACACCTATCAAAATACCATCAACGTTTTTTTTTTTTTTTCAGAGAGCTGGAACAAATAATCTTAAAATTTTTATGGAACCAAGAAAGACCCCAAATAGCCAAAGGAATGTTGAAAAAGAAAAACAAAACTGGGGACATCACAATTCCAGACTTCAAGCTCTATTACAAAGCTATAGTCATTGCAAACAATGAATTTTGGAACACAGAAAAAAAAATTTTAAAAACCCACAAAAACAAAGCTATAGTCACCAAGACAGTATGTAACTGGCACAAAAACAGACAACCCAGAAATGGACCTCAACTCTATGGTCAACTAATCTTTGACAAAGCAAGAAAGAATATCTAATGTAAAAAGGACAGTTTTTTCAACAAATATTGTTGAAAAAATTGGACAGCCACATGTAGAATGATGAAATTGGACCATTTCCTTACACCATACAGAAAGATAAACTTAACATGGATGAAAGACCTAAATGTTGTACAGGAATCCACCAAAATCCTAGAGAAGAACACAGGCAGCAACCTCTTCAACCTCGACCATAACAACTTCTCCCTAGAAACATCTCCAAAGGCAAGGGAAACAAAGCCAAAAATGAAATATTGGGACTTCATCAAGATCAAAAGCTTCTGCACAGCAAAGGTAACAGTCAACAAAACCAAAAGACAAACTGACAGAATGGGAGAGGTTACTTGCAAATTACATAACAAAGGGCTAGTATCCAAAATCTATAAAAAAATCTATCAAACTCAACACTCAAAGAACAAATAATCCAGTCAAGAAATGGGCAAATAACATGATCAGACATTTCTCCAAGGAAGACATCCAAATGACCAATAGACACATGAAAAATGCTCAGCATAACTCAGCATCAGGGAAATACAAATCAAAACCACAATGGGTATTTACCCTAAAGATACAAACGTAGTGATCCAAAGGGGCACATGCACCCGAATGTTTATAGCAGCAATGTCCACAATAGCCAAACTATGGAAAGAACCTAGATGTCCATCAACAGATGAATGGATAAAGAAGATGTGGTATATATATACACAATGGAATACTATGCAGCCATCAAAAGAAATGAAATCTTGCCATTTGTGACAACATGGATGGAACTAGAGCGTATCACGCTTAGTGAAATAAGTCAAACAGAGAAAGACAACTATCATATGATCTCCCTGATATGAGGAAGTGGTGATGCAACATGGGGGCTTAAGTGGGTAGGAGAAGAATCAATGAAACAAGATGGGATTGGGAGGGAGACAAACTATAAGTGACTCTTAATCTCACAAAACAAACTGAGGGTTGCTGGGGGGAGGGGGGTTGGGGGAAGGGGGGGGTTATGGACATTGGGGAGGGTATGTGCTTTGGTGAGTGCTGTGCAGTGTGTAAACCTGGTGATTCACAGACCTGTACCCCTGGGGATAAAAATATATGTTTATAAAAAATAAAAAATTAAACCTATTGAAAATAAAAACCACAATGAGATACCACCTCACACCAGTCAGAATGGCTAAAATTAACAAGTCAGAAAATTACAGATGTTGGTGAGGATGTGGAGAAAGGGGACCCTTCCTACACTGTTGGTGGCAATGCAATGCAGCCACTCTGGAAAACAGTATGGAGGTTCCTCTAAAAGTTGAAAATAGACCTATGCTATGACCCAGAAATTATAATACTAGGCATTTACCCCAAAGATACAAATGTAGTGATCTGAAGGGGCACCTGCATCCCAATGTTTATAGCATCAACGTCCACAACAGCCAAACTATGGAAAGAGCCCAGGTGTCCATTGACAGAAGAATTGATAAAGAAGATAAAGAAATACACACACACACACACACACACACACAGAGAGAGAGAGAGAGAGAGAGAGAAATATTACACAGCCACAGAAAATGAAATCTTGCCATTCATAACAACATGAATGGAAATAGAGCGTATTATGCTAAGCAAAATAACTCAGAGAAAGAATAGTATCATATGATCTCACTGATATGGGGATTTTAAGAAACAAAACAGGATTATAGGACAAGAGAGGGAAAAATAAAACAAGATGAAACCAGAGAGGAACACAAACCATAAGAAACTGCAATCATAGGAAACAAATTGAAGGTTGCTGGAAGGGAAGAGAGTTAGCAGGGTGGGGTAACTGGGTGATTGACATTTAGGAGAGCATGGGATGTAACGAACACTGGGTATTATATAAGGCTGATGAATCACTGACCTGTACCTCTGAAATCAATAATATGTTACATGTTAATTAATTTAAATAAAAATATATTAAAAATAGGAATCCATGAGCTAATAGTAATAACAGATATATAAATAAAGGAGAAGGAAGAGCTCATGTTTATAGTAGAATACTGAGGACTGACTGGTATATGCGGAGAATGTACTAGAGTTGGAAAAATCATCATTTTGCAATTATCATGGTAAAGATTGGTTCAGGCAGGGATCAATGGATACTAAATATACGGACATTTTTAATGAAAAGCAGGTTATTTGCAGGCTTTTAGTGTGTCTTTCCACAGATTTCAAGAGATAAAATAGTAACTGTACAGTGAAAATATTGGGCAACATCTTAACTGGGTGATTAAAATTGGTATGACCAATGAAGGGGCAGATGTATATTATCTGCCTTCCTATGTGATTCCCTAAGAAGGACATAGTATCATCTCTGTGGTGTTCTAGCCTGGAATATATATATCCTGAATATCCATGAGGGAAAATCAGGCAAATACAGGGAGAGACATTATACTTTTTTTAAAGCATAAAATGGAGAAGAGAAGACTGTATTCTTCAAAAATGCCAATGTCAAAAAATTTTTTTAAATGCCATGGAAATGTTCTAGATCAAAAGAAAATAAAAATACATATCAACTGTAATTGATACATATAATTGATATAATTGATACATATAATTGATATAATTGATATATAATACCTGATCCTGGACTGGATTCTCTACTGGCAGAAACAAACAAACATGCTAAAAAGGATGGTCAATTGTCATAGTTGAAATATGGAATGTTCCATATATAAAATATGTAAAGTAGAGGATATGTTAAATTTAATGATGTTGATAACTGTACTGTGGATATGTAAGAGAATACTGAAGTATTTATGAGGAAAGGGACCATGATATATGCATAGTCTCAAATGGTTCAGGAAAGTCAACTATGATATATGTACAGTTGACATTTGAACAACACAGGGCTAGGAGCATCAACCCCCAACCCCCTGCACCGTGGAAAGTCCGAGTATAACTTTTGATTCCCCCAAAGCTATAATTACTAGTAGCCTACAGTTGACTGGAAGTCTCACCAATAACATAGTCAATTAATCCCTATTTAATACATATTACATAATGAATTCCTTTATTACAATACAGTAAGCTAGTGAGAAGAAAACTTTATTAAGAAAATAGTAAGGAAGAGAAACTACATTTATAGTACTGTACTGTATTTACCTTAAAAAAATCCATATGTAAGTGGACCCATGCAGTTCAAATCCAGGTTGTTCAAAGGTCAACTGTATAGATAGTTAAATAGATGGTAGATAAACAGACATACACATACATAATACATATAGATAGAATGAACGAGTAAGCAAATGATAGAGCAAATGGTAAAAACAGCAATAGATGAATATGAGTAAAGGGTAAATGAGTATTCTTTGTACTGTTCTTATTCTTACAACTTTTCTATAATTTCAAAAATATATCCAAATAAAACATTTTTTAAAAATATAACATAAGGAATAACATGGAGGACATTGGGAGATGGAGAGGAGAAGTGAGTTGGGGGAAATTGGAGGTGGAGACAAACTATGAGAGACTGTGGACTCTGAGAAACAAACTTGAGGGTTTGGGAGGGGAGGTGGGTGGGGGTTGGGTGAGCCTGGTGGTGGGTGTTAAGGAGAGCATGTATTTCATGGAGCACTGGGTGTAGTGCATAAACAATGAATTTTGGAACACTGAAAAAAAATAAAATTAAAATATAGCTTATGATCCATCCCATCCTTAAGAAGCCTTCTTTGCTTAGTTTTGTGGAGGTTCTCAGGGCTTCAGAATAGTGAAGGATGTCACCTGTGGGTTTGCATGTTTTGGCAAATGCGAACTCATCCAAATTATTTGTGGGAGATCTTCCAAGAGGAGAATAATTTCTCAACAAATATTTACTGTGTGCCAAGCACTGTGTTACATACATGCTGGGATGTATAAAGTGTGATAAAAGGTGACTAAAGCAAGCTCTTGCCCTCAAAAAGTTCATGAATAGACATGTAAAGTATGTGCCAAATGCTATAATTATGGAAATGCACAGGCTCTAGGAGAAGCCAGAAGAGACATATCTTATTCAGCCAGGAGTGGGGATAAGAGGTAGCAAAGGAATGTGGAGAGGTCAGGGAACATTTCCGAGGGAAGATTCTTGAGTTAAGCCTTAAAGCGGTTAGCCTGATGGACAATAAGAAGGGGGTAAGGATATTCTTGGCAGACAGAAAGAAATAAAAGAGGTGAGATAATAGTCAAGAACAGACTCTGGAACCAGACTTCATAGGCTCAAATCTCAAATCTGCCACTTATTAATTGCATGACCTTGTGTATGTTCATTAGCCTCTCCCTGTATCAGTTTCCTCATCTGTTACATGGGAATGATGACATTATCTACCACATAGGTTAGTTACTGATGATTAAATTGTAAGAGATGGTACATTTAGGCTAGCTATGACCTGACACATAATTGGTGTCAAGTAAATATGAGCCCAGTTCATACACCTTTCAGGAAATTAAAAGTTTCTGTCAATAGAATACAGGGTTTATCTCAAGGAATGTAGGGAGAAAGGAGAGAGGATGTGATGCCAAGCTAAGGAATTCATACTTTAACCTAAAGGTAATGGGAAGTTACTAGGAAGTTTTAATGACTTGATTTGTTTGTTTGTTTTAGAAAGGTCTTTCTGGCTTGGAGAATGAAGCAGGGTAAGAATAGAGGTGAGAAAACCAATGAAGAGTTCATTGCATCAGTTCAGATGAGAGGAGATTAGAATCTGGGATAGGGTAGTGAGGCAGAGTGTTATTGAGGAGGGAACATATTCAAGAATCATCATGGGAGTAGAAGTTGAGGTTAACTCTGAGATGCCTGAAGTGAACACCAGAATGGATAAAGGCTCCAGCCTCTGAGATAAGGAATGAATAAAGAGCAAGATTTAGATGGTAGGGGATGGAAATGATGGGTTGAGTTTTCACCATGGTGAATTTGAAGAGCCTGTAGGACATCCAAGTGGAGATGTCTAATAAAAGATAGGATGTATGGATGCCTGGATGACTCAGTTAGTTAAGCTTCTGACTCTTGGTATTTGCTCAGGTCATGATTTTAGGGTTGTGAGATTGAGTACCATGTGGGGTTCTGCACTCAGCAGGGAGTCTGTTTCCACTATCCCTCTGTCCTGCCCCAAAGAAATAAATAGAAATCTTTAAAATAATTTAAAAACTAAAAAGATTTTTAAAAGAACATAGGATGTGGAAGGTTGGGATTTGCTATTATTTAAGACTCACAAAGCAAATTCTACCATTTTATACCTGTGTGAACTTCAACTGTCTACATGTCTTTGCTGAGCCACCATTTCCTTGTATAAGATGATTTTAATAGTTAAAATGCCATAGTATAAGTGAATATCACTCAATAAGGTATAAAGTATGTTACTAATGTCAAGCATTTTTCTTCTGGGGAGGGATGACACAAAAATCTTACCTTTAGATCATCTCTTGGTAAACTTCAGGAAATTCTTCCCCTCTGAGGCAATAAAAAGTTTCAAGAATACACAAGAACAATGCTGCCTCTCCTAAATGTGTTTTTCTCTCTTCCTAATTTATCTAGACTAAAAATAGGTAAGAAACATGAAAGTAAGTCTTCAACGGGCTGGAGGGAGCTGAAGCTTAAGCTTGGACTACAGAAACCAAAATTTGTTTAAAAATTCTAGAAGTATGTCATCTGTATTGAGATCTGGGAAATTTCTGACACAATGGTTAAATCTCAGACCCTGGCTAGAGGTAGCCTTGCAAGACCTTTTGCAAAGTGCTTGGTTCTCATCTCCCCCCACCCCTTTTTTTTTAATTTAATTTTTTTCGGTGTTCCAAAATTCATTGCTTATGCACCTCACCCAGTGCTCCATGCAATATGTGCCCTCCTTAATACCCACTACCAGGCTCACCCATCCCCCTACCCCACTCCCCTCCAAAACCCTCAGTTTGTTTCTCAGAGTCCACAGTCTCTCCTGGTTTTTCTCCCCCACCAATTTCCCCCAACTCACTTCTCCTCTCCATCTCCCAATGTTCTCTGTGTTATTCTTTATGCTCCACAAGTAAGTGAAACTGTATGATAATTGACCCTCTCTGCTTAATTTATTTCACTCAGCATAATCTCTTCCAGTCTTGTCCATGTTGATACAAAAGTTGGGTATTCATCCTTTCTGAGGGAGGCATAATACTCCATTGTATATATGGACCATATCTTCTTTATCCATTCATCTGTTGAAGGGCACCTTGGCTCTTTCTACACTTTGGTGACTGTGGCCATTGCTGCTGAACATTGGTATAGAGATGGACCTTCTTTTCACTACATCTGTATCTTTGGGGTAAATACCCAGTAGTGCAATTGCAGGGTCATAGGGTGGCTCTATTTTTAATTTCTTAAGGAATCTCCACACTGTTTTCCAAAGTGGTTGTACCAACTTGCATTCCCACCAACAGTGTAAGAGGGTTCCCCTCTCTCCACATCCTCTCCAACACACATTGTTTCCTGTCTTGTTATAATAATTTTTTTTGCCTACTTCCTATGTGCCAAGCATTGTTCTAAGCACTTTTGTGTGTTGATGGATTTAATCTTCACAACCAGCCTATGAAATAGATACCATTAGGGTCCTACATCTCTGTAGGTGAGAAAAGTGTGGCACAGGGGAAATAAAGATCACAGGGTGTCAGAACCCAGGTCATATAGCAGGCACCCTAATTCTCTGTACCACAAACTTTTCTCTGCAAGTCCTTAGTGGCTTGTCTGCAAAAATTGTGCCATTGTTTTAATGGCCTTGACTCATAATTTTCCTCTGGAAGTCCTCACAAGCCCCCAGATTCTTTTAGAACAACAGATATAAAATTAGCTATTCAAGTTGCAAAACTGACTTTATTTGTAGAAAGTGGGAATATATAGTCTTTACCGGGGAGAGAGTATATAGTCTTTCTATTTAGTTTAAATTGTCAGAGATTCATTTATTAACTGGTATTTCAATATTTGTAGGAAGCGGTCAGATATAGGGTGAGCAGGGCAGAGGGTAGACAAGACTTAGTACAGTTAATGGTCAGAAAAGCCTTTATAAAGGTACTGATGTCTAACCTGAGACTCAAAGTCTCAGAGGAAAGGAGTTGAAAAGGGTGAACTTGGCAAAAGGAATCATTGAAGCAAAGTCATGAGGACATTGTCTAGTGAGGTGAATTAAGAAGGAACTATATGGGGCACCTGGGTGGCTCAGTGGGTTAAGCTGCTGCCTTCAGCTCAGGTCATGATCTCAGGGTCCTGGGATCGAGTCCCGCATTGGGCTCTCTGCTCAGCAGGGAGCCTGCTTCCTCCTCTCTCTCTCTCTCTCTCTCTCTCTCCCTGCCTCTCTGCCTACTTGTGATCTCTCTCTGTCAAATAAATAATAAATAAAATCTTAAAAAAAAAAAAGAAGGAACTATATGAAGTTCAGTGGGTATAGAGTGGCAGGAGAGGAAGCCAGGGAAGTAGGCATGATTAAGGAGGACATGGAGAGTCAGGTCATAAATATCACTCAGAGGACAACTGAGGCAGACAATGGAACAACTGGAAGTTTGGGGTAGGGAAATTACATGGTCTGATTTGCATTTTTTGAAGGATTACTTTGTACAAAAGAGAAAGTAAAAGAAAAGAGATCATGTTGGCTGCAGTTTGTAGGATTGATTACAAGGAAGTCAAACCTAGATGCAGGGAATCCAGATAGGACAATACTAGAAAAGTCCATGTAGGAGAGGAGGTGAAAGCATGGATTGTAGGAAGTGGAGAGGAAAAGATGGATTTAAACGTGTTTAGGAAGTAAAAACAAACAAACAAACAAAACAAAACAAAGTATTTAAAAAGTAAAACTGGAAGGCCTTAATGGCTAATTCAGTCAAGAATGAAAACTCAAGAGTGGCCTCCAAGTTTCTGTCTTGGGTTAATGGTAGTGCTATAATGAGAAGTATAGAACAAAGAATGGATTCCCTGGAAAAAGATCATGAATTAAATTTTGGACACTCTAAACATGATTCAATGGCTTACTTCCAGAAGATACTTTTTTGAGGTTTGGTATACTTAAAAGTTTTTAGTCAGGCATACCTGGGTCCAGACTATAACATGGAGGTAATAATAAAAATTTATCTCATAAGATGATAAGGAAGATAAAAATAATCTAATGCACATGAATTGCTTAACACAATCCCTAACACTATATATTCTAAGTATAGATTAGCTATTATTATTAGCCTTTTATCTCAGCTCATATCACACCCTCCACTTCTACTCAACTCCCCGAAGTTTGCTTTTAAGGTTTTCTATCTGACTCATTTCTGATCTCTTGGCATACTCCTTTGAGAACTGCCCCATGAATTTGCACAATCTGCATTAATCATCCTGTTTACTTTCTGGTTTCTTCATGGTTTTGAAAAAAGCTTCATCTTTATTCTGCTCATATTTTCCTGCTGAGTCACCATCTCAGGCTCCCCTTGATCTTCAGATTACCAAGATGCATACTGCTTGCTTAGAAGGAATTTTAACAGGTATTTCTCTCCAGGGAAAAGTCTACTTGGGATCACAATGAGCATTAAATACCCTCTCTGTCATCTAGTAATCCGTTACTGGATGAGACTGCCCAGTGCAACAATTTTTGATGATGACATTTAGCATCTGTTAGGCAAGGGGCTTGAGATTTATCTTTCCATTTCATCGCTATAAACCTTATGAGGTAGGTGCTAGTATTGTCCCAATTTTGTTGCCAGAAGCTAGTGTTTATTGAGCATTTACATCATACCAGGTATTGTGTTAAGCACTTTGTATACCTTAATTTAATTCTCATACCATCTGAAAATTTAAATATCATTCTTAGCCCCATTATTCAAATGAACAAACCAAGCTCTGGACAAGTTAAAGTAAGATGCTTAAGGTCACACAGCTGATAGTGGCCAATTTGGGATGGAAATACTAGTGTGTTTGCTGTTTTTTTCTTTCTTTTTTGAGTGTGTTTGCTTTTATGCCCTGCTGTGTGCCATAGTAGACAAGGAAAGGAAAGGCTGAGGAGTGGAAGCATATGAGTGCACATATTGGATAGGATGAGTAGGTGTGGGTGCTCTATATCTTTTTATTTAAAGACAAAACTAATTTGTTTTCTTGGTTGGCCTTACTTGTAAGGTAATGACTAGGAAATACAGTTAAGAGGGCTGGCATTTAAAATTCTTTCCTCAACTCCTTCCTACTTCTCACCCCCAGACCAAACACATGTTAAAACTTCTGAAATCAATAATCACATTGAAGTGGGAAGGAAGAAACTATAATATGGCCTACTATCCTAATGCAAGAATTTTCATTCTCTATAGTCCTTTTTAGATTGTGTTCATATTAAGATAATTTTACCTGTTTGTAACTATTTTGTATTTTGCTTTGCTCATTTAACATGATGAATTGAACCTTTTATCATTCCTGTTTCATTTATTGGTGGACCCTAGCATACATCAAGCTGTTCAGCATTAAAATTATTTCCAGTTTCTCATTAGTTAAAGTAATACTGAACTGACAATCTCTGTGTCTATAGACTTTTGTTTTCCTTCTGCTGAAGTCTGTCTTTAGGATAGAATTCCCAGAGAGTCATTGTAGTGTCAAAAGGCAGGAACATAATTATGGCTCTTGATGCAAATTACCAAACTGTTTTCTCAAGGGATCAGACCTATTTGCATTGCAGTTGTAAGAGTGCAAGCTCATCACTAGCAGACAGAATTATTTAGTTGTTGTTTTTTTCCATGTTTTAAATTTAGTCTTAATCTTTATTTTTCTTTTTTTTTTTTAAGATTTTATTTATTTATTTGACAGAGAGAGATCACAAGTAGGCAGAGAGGCAGGCAGAGAGAGAGAGAGGAAGAAGCAGGCTCCCTGCCGAGCAGAGAGCCCGATGCGGGACTCAATCCCAGGACCCTGAGATCATGACCTGAGCCGAAGGCAGGGGCTTAACCCACTGAGCCACCCAGGCGCCCAGTCTTAATTTTTATTTTTCTATGATTAGATACATACTCAAGATTTTGTGAAGATGGCAGTAAAATAAAAGTTACAAAAAGGAACGAAATTACTGGCCACAGTTTAAAATCCCTTTCAGGGCTTAGTATCCAAAATAAATAAAGATCTCATGTAACTTAATAACAATAGAAAAAATTAAAAAAACTATTTGATTAAAAAGTGGGCAGAGGATCTAAATAGATATTTTTCCAAAGAAGAGAAACAGATGGCCAGCAAGTATATGAAAAGATGCTCAACATCACTCATAATCAGAGAAATGTAGGTTAAAACCACAATGAGGTATCACTTTACACCTGCAGAATGGCTAAAATAAAAACACAAGAAATAACAAATGTTGGGTGAGGATGTGAGGAAAAAGAAATCTTCATGCACACTGTTTGTGGGAATGTAAATTGGTGAATATATTTATATTTACAAATAAAGTAGTTAAAAGTATGGAAGTTCTTCAAAAAATTAAATATAGGGGGAGGAGTCAAGATGGCAGAGAAGTAGCAGGCTGAGACTACTTCAGCTAGCAGGAGATCAGCAAGATAGCTTATCTAAAGATTGCAAACACCTACAAATCCAATGGCAGATTGAAGAGAAGAAGAACAGCAATTCTAGAAACAGAAAATCGACCACTTTCTGAAAGGTAGGACTGGCCGAGGAGTGAATCCAAAGCGACGGGAAGATAGACCCCGGAGGGAGGGGCTAGCTCCCAATAAGCGGTGGAGCAACGGAGCACAAAATCAGGACTTTTAGAAGTCTGTTCCACTGAGGGACATCGCTCCAGAGGTTAAACTGGGGTGAAGCCCACGTGGGGTCAGCGTGGCCTCAGGTCCCGCAGGGTCACAGAAGGATTGGGGGTGTCTGAGTGGTGAGAGCTTACAGGTATTAGAACGGGGCAGCCAGCAACAGAGACAGAGCCGAGGAGTGAGCTCACAACTCGGGGTTACCTTGAATCGGTCGCAGGCTCGGTGAGCTCGGAGCGTGACTGGAGGTCAGGAAGACGGGAGTAATTGGACGTGGTTCTCTGACGGCGCACTGAGGAGTGGGGCCCCGGATTCTCGGCTCCTCCGGGCCAAAGACCGGGAGGCCGCCATTTTCATCCCCGTTCTCCGGAACTCTACGGAAAGCGCTCAGGGAACAAAATCTCCCGAAAGCAAACCCCAGCGGATTACTCAGCCTGGCCCCTGGTAAGGGCGGTGGAATTCCGCCTGGGGCAAAGACACTTGAGAATCACTACAACAGGCCCCTCCCCCAGAAGATCAACAAGAAATCCTTCCAAGACCAAGTTCACCTACTAAGGAGTGCGGTTTCAATACCAAGGAGAGCAGTGGAATTCCAGAGGAGGAGAAAGCAAAGCACAGAACTCATGGCTTTCTCCCCATGATTCCTTAGTCTTGCACTTAATTTAATTTTTTTTCTTTTTCAATTTTTTTTCTCTTCTTTGGCTAATTATTTTTTAACTTTTACACTTTTCTCTTTAAAGTTTTTTAACTAGTTTATCTAATATATATATGTTTTTTCTTTTTAATACTTTCTCTTTATTCATTTTCTTTTTTTAATTGTTTCTTTTCCTTGCTTGTTTTTTTCTTCTGAACCTCTTTTTATCCCCTTTCTCCTCCATCACGATTTGGGATCTCTTCTGATTTGGTTAAAGCATATTTTCCTGGGGTTGTTGCCACCCTTTTAGTATTTTACTTGTACCTTCATATACTCTTATCTGGACAAAATGACAAAGCAGAAAAATTCACCACAAAAAAAAGAACAAGAGGCAGTACCAAAGGCTAGGGACCTAATCAATACAGACACTGATAATATGTCAGATCTAGAGTTCAGGATGACAATTCTCAAGGTTCTAGCTGGGCCCGAAAAAGGCATGGAAGATATTAGAGAAACCCTCTCAGGAGATATAAAAGCCATTTCTGGAGAAATAAAAGAACTAAAATCTAACCAAGTTGAAATCAAAAAAGCTATTAATGAGGTGCAATCAAAAATGGAGGCTCTCACTGCTAGGATAAGTGAGGCAGAAGAAAGAATTAGCAATATAGAAGACCAAATGACAGAGAATAAAGAAGCTGAGCAAAAGAGGGACAAACAGCTACTGGACCATGAGGGGAGAATTCGAGAGATAAGTGACACCATAAGATGAAACAACATTAGAATAATAGGGATTCCAGAAGAAGAAGAAAGAGAGAGGGGAGCAGAAGGTATACTGGAGAGAATTATTGGAGAGAATTTCCCCAATATGGCAAAGGAAATGAGCGTCAAAATCCAGGAGGTACAGAGAACTCCCCTCAAAATCAATTAAGAATAGGTCCACACCCCATCATGTAATAGTAAAATTTACAAGTCTTAGTTACAAAGAAAAAATCCTGAAAGCAGCCCAGGAAAAGAAGTCTGTAACATACAATGGTAAAAATATTAGACTGGCAGCAGACTTATCCACAGAGACCTGGCAGGTGAGAAAGAGCTGGCATGATATATTCAGAGCACTAAACAAGAAAAACATGCAGCCAAGAATACTATATCCAGCTAAGCTATCATTGAAAATAGAAGGAGATATAAAAAGCTTCCAAGACAAACAAAACCTGAAAGAATTTGCAAACACCAAAACAGCTCTACAGGAAATGTTGAAAGGGGTCCTCAAGCAAAGAGAGAGCCTAAAAGTAGCAGACCAGAAAGGAGCAGAGACAATATACAGGAACAGTCACCTTACAGGCAATACAATGGCACTAAATTCATATCTCTCAATAGTTACCCTGAATGTAAATGGGCTAAATGCCCCAATCAAAAGACACAGGATATCAGAATGGATAAAAAAGCAAAACCCATCTATATGTTGCCTACAAGAAACTCATTTTACACCCGAAGACACCTCCAGATTTAAAGTGACGGGGTGGAAAAGAATTTACCATGCTAATGGACATCAGAAGAAAGCAGGAGTGGCAATTCTTATATCAGATCAATTATATTTTAAGCCAAAGACTATAATAAGACATGAGGAAGGACACTATATCATAGTCAAAGGGTCTGTCCAACAAGAAGATCTAAAAATTTTAAATATCTTTGCCCCCAATGTGGGAGCAGCCAACTATATAAACCAATTAATAACAAAATCAAAGAAACACATCAACAATAATACAATAATAGTAGGGGACTTTAACACTCCCCTCACTGAAATGGACAGATCATGCAAGCAAAAGATAAACAAGGAAATAAAGGCCTAACTGACACACTGGACCAGATGGACATCACAGATATATTCAGAACATTTCATCCCAAATCAACAGAATACACAGTCTTCTCTAGTGCACATGGAACATTCTCCAGAATAGATCACATCCTCAGTCCTAAATCAGGTCTGAACCGGTATCAAAAGATTGAGATCGGGGCACCTGGGTGGCTCAGTGGGTTAAAGCCTCTGCCTTCGGCTCAGGTCATGATCCCAGGGTCTTGGGATCGAGCCCCATGTCGGGCTCTCTGCTCAGAAGGGAGCTTGCTTCCCCCACTCTCTCTCTCTGCCTGCCTCTCTGCCTACTTCTGATCTGTCAAATAAATAAATAGATAATCTTAAAAAAAAAAGATTGAGATCATTCCCTGCATATTTTCAGACCACAATGCTCTGAAGCTAGAACTAAATCACAAGAGGAAATTTGGAAAGAACCCAAATACATGGAGACTAAACAGTATCCTTCTAAAGAATGAATGGGTCAACCAGGAAATTAAAGAAGAATTGAAAAAATTCATGGAAGCAAATGATAATGAAAACACAATGGTTCAAAATCTGTGGAACACAGCAAAGGCAGTCGTGAGTGGAAAATATATAGCGGTACAAGCCTTTCTCAAGAAACAAGAAAGATCTCAGGTACACAACCTAACCCTACACTTAAAGGAGCTGGAGAAAGAATAAGAAAGAAACCCTAAACCCAGCAGGAGAAGAGAAATCATAAAGATCAGAGAAGAAATCAATGAAATAGAAACCAAAAAACCAATAGAACAAATCAAAGAAACTAGGAGCTGGTTCTTTGAAAGAATTAATAAGATTGATAAACCCCTGGCCAGAATTATCAAAAGGAAAAGAGAGGGGCACCTGGGTGGCTCAGTGGGTTAAAGCCTCTGCCTTCGGCTCAGGTCATGATTCCAAAGTCTTGGGATCAAGCCCCACATTGGGCTTTCTGCTCATCGAGGAGACTGCTTCCTCCTTTCTCTCTCTCTGCCTGCCTCTCTGCCTACTTGTGATCTCTGTCTGTCAAATAAATAAAAAAAACTTTTAAAAAAATTTTTAAAAAAGGAAAGAAAATAGAAAGGACCCAAATAAATAAAATCATGAATGAAAGAGAAGAGATCACAACCAACACCAAGAAATACAAACAATTATAAGAATATCCTATGAGCAACTCTACGCCAACAAATTTGACAATTTGGAAGAAATGGATGATTCCTAGAGACGTATAAACTACCCCAACTGAACCAGGAAGAAATAGAAAGCCTGAACAGGCCCATAATGAGTAAGGAGATTGAAACAGTCATTAAAAATCTCCAAATAAACAAAAGCCCAGGGCCAGATGGCTTCCCAGGGGAATTCTACCAAACATTTAAAGAAGAACTAATTCCTATTCTCCTGAAACTGTTCCAAAATATAGAAATGGAAGGAAAACTTCCAAACTCATTTTATGAGGCCAGCATCACCTTGGTCCCAAAACCAGATAAGGATCCCATCAAAAAAGAGAACTACAGACCAATATTCTTGATGAACACAGATGTGAAAATTCTCACCAAAATACTAGCCAATAGGATGCAACAGCACAATAAAAGGATTATTCACCACGACTAAGTGGGATTTATTCCAGGGCTGCAAGGTTGGTTCAACATCCACAAATCAATTAATGTGATACAACACATCAATAAAAGAAAGAACAAGAACCATATGATACTCTCAATAGATGCTGAAAAAGCATTTGACAAAGTACAGCATCCCTTCCTGATCAAAACTCTTCAGAGTGTAGGGATAGAGGGCACATACCTCAATATCATCAAAGCCATCTATGAAAAACCCACCGCAAATATTATTCTCAATGGAGAAAAACTGAAAGCTTTTCCGCTAAGGTCAGGAACACAGCAGGGATGTCCATTATCACCACTGCTATTCAACATAGTACTAGAAGTCCTAGCCTCAGCAATCAGACAACAAAAGGAAATTAAAGGCATCCAAATTGCCAAGAAGTCAAATTATCACTCTTCGCAGATGATATAATACTATATGTGGAAAACCCAAAAGACTCCACTCCAAAACTGCTAGAACTTGTACAGGAATTCAGTAAAGTGTCAGAATATGAAATCAATGCACAGAAATCAGTTGCATTTCTCTACACCAACAGCAAGACAGAAGAAAGAGAAATTAAGGAGTCAATCCCATTGACAATTGCACCCAAAACCATAAGATACCTAGGAATAAACCTAACCAAAGAGGCACAGAATCTATACTCAGAAAACTATAAAGTACTCATGAAAGAAATTGAGGAAGACACAAAGAAATGGAAAAATGTTCCATGCTCCTGGATTGGAAGAATAAATATTGTGAAAATGTCTATGCTACCTAAAGCAATCTACACAATTAATGCAATTCCTATCAAAGTACCATCCATCTTTTTCAAAGAAATGGAACAAATAATGCTAAAATTCATATGGAACCAGAAAAGACCTCGAATAGCCAAAGGGATATTGAAAAAGAAAGCCATCGTTGGTGGCATCACAATTCCGGACTTCAAGCTCTATTACAAAGCTGTCATCATCAAGACAGCATGGTACTGGCACAAAAACAGACACATAGATCAATGGAACAGAATAGAGAGCTCAGAAATAGACCCTCAACTCTATGGTCAACTGGGAAAATTGGAAAGCCACATGCAAAAAAATGAAATTGGACCATTTCCTTACACCACACACGAAAATAGACTCAAGATGGATGAAGGACCTCAATGTGAGAAAGGAATCCATCCAAATCCTTGAGGAGAACACAGGCAGCAACCTCTTTGACCTCAGCCATAACAACTTCTTCCTAGGAACATCGCCAAAGGCAAGGGAAGCAAGGGTAAAAATGAACTATTAGGTTTTTATCAAGATCAAAAGCTTTTGCACAGCAAAGGAAACAGTTAACAAAACCAAAAGACAACTGAGAAAATGGGAGAAGATATTTGCAAACGATGTATCAGATATAGGGCTAGTATCCAAAATCTATAAAGAACTTAGCAAACTCAACACCCAAAGAACAAATAATCCAATCAAGAAATGGGCAGAGGACATGAACAGATATTTCTGCAAAGAAGACATCCAGATGGCCAACAGACACATGAAAAAGTGCTCCATATCACTCGGCATCAGGGAAATACAAATCAAAACCACAATGAGATATCACCTCACACCAGTCAGAATGGCTAAAATCAACAAGTCAGGAAATGACAGATGCTGGCGAGGATGCGGAGAAAGGGGAACCCTCCTCCACTGTTGGTGGGAATGCAAGCTGGTGCAACCACTCTAGAAAACAGCATGGAGGTTCCTCAAAATGTTGAAAATAGAACTACCCTATGACCCAGCAATTGCACTACTAGGTATTTACCCTAAAGATACAAACGTAGTGATCCGAAGGGGCATATGCACCCAAATGTTTATAGCAGCAATGTCCACAATAGCCAAAAGATGGAAAGAACCTAGATGTCCATCAACAGATGAATGGATCAAGAAGACGTGGTATATATACACAGTGGAATACTATGCAGCCATCAAAAGAAATGAAATCTTGCCATTTGCGATGATGTGGATGGAACTAGAGGGTATCATGCTTAGCGAAATAAATCAAGCAGAGAAAGACAACTATCATATGATCTCCCTGATATGAGGAAGTGGAGATGCAACATGGGGGGGTTAAGGGGGTACGAGAAGAATAAATGAAACAAGATGGGATTGGGAGGGAGACAAACCATAAGTGACTCTTACTTTCACAAAACAAACTGAGGGTTGCTGGGGGGAGGGGGGTTGGGAGAAGGGTGGTGGGGTTGTGGACATTGGGGAGGGTATGTGCTATGGTGAGTGTTGTGAAGTGTGTAAACCTGGTGATTCACATACCTGTACTCCGGTATATGTTTATATGTTTATAAAAAATAAAAAAATTTTAAAAAATTAAAAATAATTTATAGGAGTGCCTGGGTGGCTCAGTCAGTTAAACATCTTTCTTCAGCTCAGGTCATATTTCTAGGATCCTGGGATTGAGCCTGGGGAGTCCCTGCTCAGTGGGGAGTCTGATTCTCCCTCTCCCTCTACCCTTCCCCCCAACTTGTATGTGCACTCTCTCTCTGTAATAAATAAAATCTTTTAAAAATAGCATATAGAGTGGCGCCTGGGTGGCTCAGTGGGTTAAGCCACTGCCTTCGGCTCAGGTCATGATCCCAGGGTCCTGGGATCGAGTCCTGCATTGGGCTCTCTGCTCAGCAGGGAGCCTGCTTCCCTCTCTCTCTCTGCCTACCTCTCAGTCTACTTGTGATCTCTCTCTAAAATAAAAAAAAATAGCATATAGAATTGTCAAATCAATATGCTCTACACCTGAACCTAATATAACATTGTATTTCAATTATACTTCAATCTAAAAAATGAAAAAAATAGAACTACCATATGATCCACTGACTCTACTACTCAATATCTATCTGAAGAAAAGGAAAACACTAATTTGAAAGATATATGCTCCCCTGTGTTCATTGTGCTATTATTTACAATAACCAAGATATGGAAGCAACCTCAGTGTCCATCATTGGATAAATGATTAAATGATTAAAGATTATATATACATATAAATATATATATATATATATATATATATATATATATATACACACACACACACACAATAAAGATATATATATACACCACATACACAGTGGAATACTACACATCCAAAAAAAAGAATAAAATGTTGTCATTTGCAACAACATGGCTGGACCTTGACAGCATTATGCTAAGTGAAATGTCAGACAAAGAAAGACAAATACCATGTGCTTTCACTTATACCTGAAATCCAGAAAATGAAACAAACAAACAAAACAAAACAAAATCCAGACTCACAAATACAGAGAATAGGTTGGTGGTTGCCAGAGAGGAGGGGGGTTGAGTGAAAGGAATCAAGAAATACAAACTTCCAGTTACAAAATAAATGTCATGGGGATGTATTGTACAACATGGGGAATACACTCAATAATATTATAATAACTTTTTATGTTGACAGATAATAACTAGATTTATTGCAATGATCATTTCACAATGTATATGAATGTCAAATCACAATGTTGTACATCTGAAACTAATATAACATTGTATGTCAACTGAACCTCAATAAAAATAGTACTTACAATAACAAAAAATAAAATAAAATCTCTTTAGGGGTATTCGTGTACATGAAGGTTTCCCAACAGGTTGGCTTTTCAGTTCATTTCAGATCCATTTTTCCATAATGAGATGATAAGTGGCAATATTGCCAGCCTGGTAGGTCCAGTTGGGAAGATAAAATGGAGAGTGGGGAAAAACATCAGCAGTGTTGGGAGACCTGGTACATGGCACATGTAATCAGGACATAGAAGACAGAATCACAGTTTGAGGATGAACTGAAAAGACCATTGGCACCAGAGTTTCCCTTATTCTGTAATTAACCCGGTGGTACCTCCCTCATAAAGTAACTAATTTGTAGTCAGATTAATTAAAATCAAGAAGTAGTACTGGTTACCAGAGGGCAGATCAGTAGGGGGAACAGGTAATATATATAAAGGGGATTAATAGTATCCTTATCATGATGAACTATGAGTAACATAAAGAATTGTTGAATCATTAAAAATAAAAATAAAATAACCTTAAAAATTCAAAACTTTACTTCTCCATTCATTCCTTTGAAAGCTTAATCAAGGTGATAGTAATGTTACTTTATTAATAATTATTTAAGGTCCACTGGAAAACTAGGTAGCTATCCTGAACAACATAGTAAAGTTGTCATATTTAAATAGCTCTTCAGCATTTCATTATATTTTAACTAAATGTTACTCAAAAACATAAAAAGAGTGATGGACTTTTGGAAAGCAATTTGACAGCCTTGATCAAAATATTAAGTGTGTGCATCTGTGACCCAGCATTATATATCTTTATAACTTTATCCTATCTTAAAGTAATACGCATAAAATTATCCTAAAATGTAAGTTTAAAAGTGTTGCAGCATAGTTTGCAGTATAAATAATTGGAAACCTAAATGTCCATCAATATTGGGATAGTTATTAAATTATTGTACAACCAAATAATGGAATACTACATACCTATTAAAAAGTATAAGATAATTAGAGAGGGCACAGATTGCATGGAGCACTGGGTGTGGTGCAAAAACAATGAATACTGTTATGCTTAAAATAAATTTTTTAAAAATATACTTTAAAAAAGTATAAGATAGATCCAAATGTACTGACATGAGAAGATGTCCATGATATATCACAAAATCAAAAAAGCAAATTGTAGAAGAGTATTTATGGACTGTTTCTTTTTTTTTCTCAAGATAGATATCTATATCTCTCTCTCTATATATATATACCTAGATATATATATATATACCTAGATATAGATACATATATATCTATCTATATCGATATAGATGTATATACATCTATATATATATGTATCTATATCTAAGTAGATATATATATATATATATATATATATATGTATTCATAGAAACAGGTCTGGAAGTGATATAGAACAAAAAGTTTTCACATTTACTTTGGGGTGGGGTTGTGTGGGAATATAAAGATTTCTGTACAGTTTATATTTCTTTTACAAGGATTTTCTATTATTCTTTTAAAAACTAAGTATTTCCAAAAAAAAAAGTATTTCCAAAATAGTCAGAAAGAAGAAGAAAGTAATAGAAGAATCTACCTCATAAGGTTGTTTGCAAGGATTAAAGAAAACAATATATTCAAGGTGCTTTGCATAGTTACTGACACATAGTGAGCACTCAAAGGTCTGAGGTGTGATCATTATTATTTCCCAACATGCCATAGTCAATAAAGAGGAGAACTTGGATTTTTAACCCAGGTTTGCTGGCGACAAAACATTCTCTCTTCATTAAGTCAAAGAGCCCACTTAAACTTGTGTATGTTGCTAGCAAACCCTGTTGAGCCACCCAAACTGTTTGCTTATACTCTGATTTCTCCTAGTGAGCCACATACAGTGGCAATGTTGGGATTTAAGACTTATCTCCCAGCCCTTGTGGTACACCAGGAACCACCTGGTGGAACACCACCTTTTCCCCAACAAAAAAGACCACTTCTTCCTTCTCTATATCCATTAAGCTTGGACTAGTGGCTCACTGGAAAATAGTAATTTCACACTAAGGAAGCCAACGTCCTCTTTTCTATGTCCAAATATAATTCTGCCAGGGCTGAGAGAAGCTTCTACTCTGTCCTATTTTCCTTTCTCGAAGTCCAGAAGTTGTATTTAGGCTCAATTTTAAATCCCTAACCTAGAGTCTTACCTCAGGTCAAGCATAATGAGCAAAGCAATATTTAGATGGAGAGAAGATTCTGTTAATACCTAATTATGAACTAACACTTATTAAGCACTTAAAAACGTGCCAGGTACTCTTCTCAACTCTTTACATTTATTTCTACATTCAATCTTCACAATAACCCTCTATGGTAGGTTCTATTCCTATTTGATAGAAGAAGAAACTAGGCACAATGGTTAAATAACTAGCTAAGAGCACTTAACTAGTAAATGCAAGCACTATGATTTTATTTAATTCAGGGCCCTAGAGCCCACATATATGATCACTACACACTACTGACTCTCATTAATGTTAAGGGCTAATTAATAGGGAGAGGCTAATCTTAGCCTCTAACACAGTGCCTTAGAAAAGCATTTATTATATAATTTTGGCAGTGTGAATGAACTGTTCACTATGCCTCTTTACCACAACCCAGTAATAATTGTGCATTTAATCAAATAAATTAGACTTTTGTTATTATTTTGTCTAATTATCAAATTAAACTATTTGCCTAGATTAGTCTTCAGTATAGCTCCATGTAATCTTTTCAAAATGCACAGCAAGGCCATTCATTTATCCTTCATTGATTGAGAATACTTCTAGAAACTAAGCCCCCAGAAATCTTTAGCAATACAGAGATAGACATGAGAACTCATAGGCTAGAGGAAGAGATACATATAAACAAATACAAATGATACTATCTGACCAGAAGCATTGAAAGGGAGAGAAACATGGAAGAACATAAGAGGAAAACTAAGTGTGAACATATAGTGCTTTTGCTGCCCCAAATGTCTTCTTCAGGTAACAGATCTTATCCCACGTAGATGGGTACATCACACATTTTACATATCAACTTGATGCCCAAATACCTGGTAAAACATTATATCTGTGTGTGTCTGTGAAGGTGTCTCTGGGAGAGATTAGCATTTTTATCAATAGACTGAATAAAAAAGATCACCCTCACCAGTGCCTGTGGTTATCAACCAACCTGTTGAGGGTTTGAATAAAACAAAAAGGCATAGGAAGGGCAAATTTGCTTTTGATTTGAGCTGGGATATCACTATTTACTCCTGTCTTTAGACATCAATGCTCCTGGTTCTCAGACCTTCTGGTTTAGACTGAATTATACCACCAGTTTCCTGGTTCTCCAGCTTGCAGGCAGCAGATAGAACATGGGACTTCTCACCTCTCTGTTTCTCTGGGGAACCCTAATACACCTGGATAACTGGAAAATTCTCTTTCTCTGGTCATTGTTACTCATTCAGGAATGGACTTAATTCTCTAGGTTTTGCTGGGACTATTGAGAAAGTGGGTCTGTGTTTCCACTGGAGTTGCTAAGTGGCAAAATGCAAATCTGTAGCTCTTTACGGCTATCTCGGCCACTGTGTAGGGAAAGCCTGCTGGAGAACCAAGTCAACATAAAGAATATCAGAACTAAGAGACAGAAACAGATTGCTGATGACATTATTTGAGCACCTGATCTAGCTATGCCTAAAATTACTGCTGTGTTTTTCAATTAGTATCAGTAACCTTTTTTTGGCTTAAGTTTATTTGTGTTGTATTTCTGTGACCTGAGAGCAAGAGTCCTGATTTGTACAGAGATATATCTAGTTGTGTGTGTGTGTGTGTGTGTGTGTGTGTGTGTGTTGTGTAAGTGAATGTTGGTTAGTTGAGGAAGGCTTCCTCAAGAAGTCAGTCCTCAGCTAAGTCTTAAAGTGTGGGTAGAAGTTGCCTAAAGCAAAGGCAAATATAAGCTAGGTAGAGAGATGGTATGAGTCAAATTATGGAGGAAGTGGGATATACCACAAAATGAGGGTCGTGGAGATAAGGTTTGGTATGACCAGAGGGTAGAGTGAGGAGAAGCAAAGTTGGAGAGCAGGACAGGGGTCAGTTTTGGCACATCTGGAATACTATGTTAAGAAGATGGCAATATATTCCTTTTTTTTTTTTTTTTTGGATTGGGAGGGAGACAAACCATAAGTGACTCTTAATCTTACAAAACAAACTGAGGGTTGCTGGGGGGAGGGGGTTTGGGAGAAGGGGGTGGGATTATGGACATTGGGGAGGGTATGTGCTTTGGTGAGTGCTGTGAAGTGTGTAAACCTGGTGATTCACAGACCTGTACCCCTGGGGATAAAAATATATGTTTATAAAAAATAAAAAATTAATAAAAAAAATTCCTTTTCTATAGTGCAGCCACATTTTTACATTTTTTTCCCTCTTCTTGTTATTAGTTCTTCAGTAACATGTACCAATAAACAGCATCGATGTCAAGCTTTCTGGGCTTGGAATTTGGTCAATCTCAGTGTTCCTTGTGGTTCTGAATTACTCAAGGAGCCTCTTCATGGTGTCCTATTTGCTGGCTGTTCTAGGGAAGGCAATCCTTATCATCCATTCCATGACTGAAAGATATATCCAGGTGCTTTCCAGAGAAGAGGTGAGGTGGGTTGAATGAAATGGGTGGAAGAAATCAAAGATACAAATCTCTAGTTATAAAATAAATAAGTCACAAGGATGTAATGTACAGCATGGTGACTATAGCTGTTAATACTGTATTGAGTATATACTAAGAGTAAAATCCTTAAAGTTCTTATTATAAGAAAAAAAATTCTGTAACTATGTATGGTGGTGGATGGTAACTAGACTTATTGTGGCAATCATTTCTCACTGATATTAAGAGTCTCAATCATTATATTGCACACCTGAAGTGAATACAATGTTACATGTCAGTTATGCCTCAATTTAAAAGGAGAGATATCAAGGGACCAACCAGAAAATTCCTTCTCATAGGACCAAAAATGTCTTTGGTCCTTCAGGCCCACGATCATATGTCAGTGATGACTGAACATCAACTTTGTCCATGCCCCATGCTAAACACTGGGGAGAAAATTGAAGAATCAGACATGGTTTATGCCTTCAAGGAATATCTAGCCCAGGAGAGGAGATAATCATGATCACATATGATCAGGGCCATAATGGTATGATGTAAAGGGGGCTGTGGGAACATCAAGAAATAATAGCTTGGGGTATCAAGGAACATTTCTTCTATAAGTAAAACTTTTGAACTGACTTGAATAAGGAACAGGAATTTGCCAAATGGACAAGGATGAAATGGAGGGTCTTCCAGGTAGGAAGAAAAGTTTATGGAAAAGCATAGAAGTACAAGAGAATAAGTTTCACTTGGAATAACTGTCCACGATTTGTTATCTCTAGAGATGTAAGTGTGTGTTGTGGGGGAGGTTGGGACAGGGTTGGGGTGGCATAGGAGAAGAGAGCCAGCTATGTAGGCCAGAGCCACATAAGGATCTTAGTCAAGGGACTTAGATTTTATTCAGTAAACTATTGACAAAAATTAAATTAGAGGAGTGACATTGAGTTTGGGCTTTAGAAAGAGTGCCCTGGCTGCAAAGTGCTGCAAAGCAGAGAATGAATTGGAGGCATCTGGGCAGAATGGCAGGCAACAGAGAGCGCAGTTACGAAGCTGCTCTAGTGGTCTAGGTGTGGGATGATGGTGGAGTGGCAGTAAACATGGAGAGAGTGGATGGATTAGAGAGCTATTTTAAGACTAGAAATGACAGGTCTTCGTGACTGAGTGGATGTCAGTGATGTGAGAAGAAAGAGGGAGTTAAGTTTGATGCCTAGGTTTCCGGAGTTTAATCTAAACCAGTGAAAGATAAAACACTCTAAGTGCCCTATGCATTAGAACATCAAGTAACTGTCAGGTTACTAATAGTTGTTCCAGAATACTCTTTCTTCAGCAATCTGAGCTTCCGGACCCTCAGAGAAAGGAGCTGAGCATTCCCAAATTTGAACATTGGTTCTTTTGTGTGGCTTTGTTCATGTATCTATATGAGTGGAGGGTTGTGTGTGTACACATCTAGGCACCTGTACACCTACCTGAGACTATCTCCCCCAACAACGTAGCTGTAGAAATGAATCCTTTTCCAAAGCCCATCTGATACTCCTGGACAAAGGTGGTTCTTTCCTCTTTGGGCTAGATCATTTTACATTTAAGCCAAAGCAAGATGGCTTCCTCTTTAGCTAATATTTCATAAATGGGGCTCATTGCCACTTATTCTGAAATAAAAATAAAGTATTAAAGAAAGAAAATAAACATATCTAAATCTGTATTTTCACTGTCTGCTGTGTACTTCTCCAGAGCTTAATCAAAAGTGTAGTGAGACCTGGGGCGCCTGTGTGGCTCAGTGGGTTAAGCCGCTGCCTTCGGCTCAGGTCATGATCTCAGGGTCCTGGGATCGAGTCCCACATCGGGCTCTCTGCTCAGCAGGGGGCCTGCTTCCCTTCCTCTCTCTGTGATCTCTTCCCTTCCTCTCTCCTACTGTGATCTCTCTCTGTCAAATAAATAAATAAAATATTTTTTTAAAAAAGTGTAGTGAGACCTTTGTTTTGCTCAAATGCACACTGAATTGAATATAGTGCCTCCGCCACTATAGGAGAGCAAAATGATGGAAACTTTCTGAAAGCAAAAGGGCTGGCATATGATTTTTTTCCTTCCACAGATGGAGGAGTGAGGTAAGAGCTTAATATGTACCAAAAATATTATTTTATTAAAGACCAAGGAGCAATGTGGCTCACAGAAAATAGCATTCGAGAAGTACAACAGATTGGCTAACTCACAACTCAAAGCAAGGAGTGGCTCCTGTCCAAGTTGGGTCCCAAGAAAGGGCCACATTCAAGCCCACATATTAGGTCTCAGTAGTTCACCTGACTTTCACATTTTTGATATGAAGGAATCAGTCCCTAGCTGAAACCCCTCTAGAGCAATGGCAAACATTCATTACAGCCCAGCTGAACCTGTACCACATGACTGATTTTGCCAATGGCAAATTGAGGTTTTCCAATTAGGCTGACATTAATGTGAACTTAGAACACAAACAAACCAACTTCTGCTCCAACAAATCTTCCCAGAGAGCACCAACCACCACAGATGGCAGCCTGTTTTGCACACACACACACACACACACACACACACACACACACACAGAAGCTGTCCAGATTTGTCAGCTTGAGGATGAAGAGGTTCTACTCTATATTCTCAAACAAAAGACCAAGCCAGGATTCTGAGATTCCATGAGACATCTGATATTTTTTCTTAGTGGATAAAAGCATAGCATGATCCAATTGGGATGCCTTGGATATAAGGAGGAATCTTTATAAAGCTACCCAAGGAGAAACTAAAATCCCATATTTCTTTAGTATCATGTACTTAGAAGGATTTATTTAACTAAAATAGTTTACAGCTATAGCATTTTGTATATGAATGCTATAGTGGCTTTAACACAAAAGAAGCAGGCCTTAGCCATAAAGTCTTTCCCTAGCCCTAGGCAAAATTCTGCAGGAATCAGACTCTTTAGTAAGATAGTCTACTTGAAATCATCCTTTGTTGTACTCCCACAACATACCCTTAGATATATAGCTAAACTGGAGGGAGGAGATTGCTGTTGTTTTCATGTAATCTGTATATGAATAATACCTGAAACGTTAGACTTTGTTTCCCTCTCCACTGATAATTATCATTGCCCCAGATCTCTCCTCTGTGAGAAACATTCAGAAAAGCCAGGGTAATTGTTGTTCAGGGTGGAGAGAAATGGAGGAAGAAAGGGAGAGGAGCCATAGAAATTCAAGAATAGTCTAGCAGATGTAATTGATGAGATGAAAAATGGACAACTCTTGATATTATTTATGACAAAATCTGTTTCATTAAAAAAAATGCTCTGGGTCCCCTTTTGCCTGTGGGTCACCTGGTCCAGGGCCCACCAACATTTGATTTTCCAGGGAAGCATGGATGAATGATTAGTAAAGCAATGAATCTATTTTGTCTTTGGTTTCACCTATAAAATGATGACTTTTATTCTCTTACCTTACTCTTCCCAAAGCGGTGATGAAATAAAGAAGATGACTTGATAAAAACTGATTGAGTACATGTCATGAAACACTAGGTAACAATTACAAAACACAGGTTAGATTTCTCTAATGTGATAATTTGCCTATGACAAATGAGAACTTCCCTAGTCGGTAAATAATCTGTAAACAATCTTGAGCCAGAACAAAAATGGTTTCTTAAATGGCGACTTCTAGTATACATACAGGAAGAGGGAAGTCTGTGGCTCCAGATGAAAGAAAAGGTAAAGAAATGGGATTATAGCAGCCTTTCCAGGTAGAACTTGCTTCAAGGGGAGAAGGGCAACACTCATTGTGATAACTATGGAAAGATGGCCTCAAAGCCAAATTCAAGCAGTGTTCTTCATTCTCTCTCCCTCTCTTTCCTAAAGAAGCTCAGGGCAAACTCCCTTCAGGATCATACAAAGCTTGGGCCTAATATCCACACATACTTCCTTTAAAAATTTTTTTCCCACCTTGTTTTATTTTATTTTATTTTTCTTATTTTAATTCCATTTAGTTAACATACAATGCTATATTCGTTTCAGGTGTACAAGATAGTGCTTCAATACTTCTATACATTATCCAGTGCTCATCATGGCCAGTGCACTCCTTAATGCTCATCACCTATTTTACCCATCCCCCTCACCCACCTCCCCTCTGGTAACCATCTGTTTGTTCTCCAGAGTTAAGAACCTGTTTCTTGGTTTCTCTCTCTCTCTTTTTTCTTTTGTTTATTTTCCCCCCTTAAATTCCACATCTGAGTGAAATCATGTGGTAGTTATCTTTCTCTGACTTATTTCACTTAACATTATACTCTTTAGCTCCATTCATGTTGTTACAAATGGCAAGATTTCATTCTTTTTATGGCTGAGTAATATTCCAGTCCATGTGTGTCTATGTATCACATCTTCTTTATCCATTCATCTATCAGTGGACACCACTAGGGCTGCTTCCGTAAGTTGGCTGTTGTAAATAATGCTGCAATAAACGTGGGAGTGCATATATTTTTTTGAGTTAACCCAGTAGTGGAATTATTGGAACATAAAGTAGTTCTATTTTTAAATTCTTGAGAAAACTCCATACTGTTTTCCACAGTGGCTGCACCAGTTTGCATTCCTACCAACTATGAGGGGAGTTCCTTTTTCTCAACAACCTTGCAAACACTTGTTTCTTGAGTTTTTTATTTTAGCCAATCTGACAAGTGTCAGGTGTTATTTCATTGTGGTTTTAATTTGCATTTCTCTGATGATGAGTGATGTCGAATGACTTTTTATCTGTCTGTGGACCAGCTGGATGTCTTCTTTGGAGACAGATGTGCACACAGAGAGATTCCTATTCAGTCAGTGCTGTGTTAGTAGGTCCATATAGGGGTGCCTGTGTGGCATAGTTGGTTAAGCATCTGATTCCACCCCAGGTCATGATCTTAGGTTCCTGGGATTGAGCCTCATGTCAGCAGGGAACCCCACTCGGTGGGGAGTCCGCTTGTCCCTCTCCGTTTGCCCCTCCCCCTGTTCATGCGCCATCTAAATAAATAAATAAATAAATTCTTCCATGCTATTTGTTATGCTCCACAAATAAGTCAAGCAGAAAGAGTCAATTATCATATGGTTTCACTTATTTGTTGAGCATAACAAATAGCATGGAAGACATGGGGAGTTAGAGAGGAGAAGGGAGTTGGGGTAAATTGGAAGGGGAGGTGAATCATGAGAGACTATGGACTCTGAAAAACAATCTGAAGGGTTTGAAGTGGCAGGGGGGGGTGGGAGGTTGGGGTACCAGGTGGTGGGTATTATAGAGGGCACGGATTGCATGGAGCACTGGGTGTGGTGAAAAAATAATGAATACTGTTATGCTGAAAATAAATAAATTAATATTTAAAATAAATAAATAAATTCTTTAAGAAGACAGAAATAGGCCCATATAGATATTCAAGAGACAGTATGGCATATATAAGTGGACAGAGGACACACAAACTATGTTGAAGTAACACCTATTTCATCTACTCAGAACAAGTTCAGAGCAAACAGAAACACAGGAAACAGAGAGGCACAGATGAAAAATATCTGTTTTTTACTGTTAAAAGCTGGATTAGTGGACAGGGAATATATAGGCAGTAATAATAAACTTCTTCATTCTCTTCTCACTTGGCTAGACAGAATTTCTAACTCCCCCAGGGGTGAAGAAACAGACCAAATGAGTTATTCCAGCCGAAGTACTCCCAAGTAGGAACATGAAGAGGACAGAATGGAAGACTTCAATCACTTGCCTCCCTTGCAAAAGAGGAAAATACAACAGAGACATGATTAATCAACTTATCACAGTATGCTTCTTTGGCCTCCTTGCCTTGTAATCCTGATTTTACCACTTCCTGGCTTAGCTGGAAACTCACTCAACTCTCATTTGGAAAACAGTTAAAAATACCTACTTTGCAGGGTCTTTATAATCATTGCCAATACTGTATGGAAAGTGCCTTGTAGAATGCCTAGCATTTAGCAATTGTTCTCCCAATCTAGGGCAAATTAAACTCACTGACTGAATATTGTTACATTTTCTGTTGAAACATTATTTCAATTATATATGTGAGCTCTTTAAATAAATACATGTGATGTCTATATAACCCAATCTATAGATTCAATACAATCTCTATCAAAATTCCAATGACATTTTTTCACATAAAGAGAAAAAAAAAACCCTAAAATTTGTATGGAACTACAAAAGACCTTGAGTAGCTCACACAATATTAAGAAAGAAGGGCAAAGCTGGAGGCATTACATTTCCTAATTTCAAACTGTATTACAAAGCTATAGTAATCAAAACAGTATAATACTGGCATAAAAATAGACACATAAATCAACAGAATAGAATAGAAACCCCAGAAAATAAATCCAAGCATATGTGGTCAACTAATCTTTAACAAGGGCGCCAAGAATGCACAATGCGGAAAAGATAGTCTCTTTAATAAATGCTGTTGGGAAAATTGGATATCCACATGCAAAAGGATGAAACCTGGACCCCTATCTTATACCACCCACAAAAATCACCTCAAAATAAATGAAAGACTTAAATGTATGACTTGAAACCAAAACATTCCTGGAAGAAAACATGGGGAAAATCTTCATGACATTGGTCTTGGTAATGATTTCTTGGATGTGACACCAAAAACATAGGAAAGGAAAGCAAAAGTAAACACGTGAAGACTACATCAAATAAAAAGCTTCTGCACTGCAAAATAAACAGATAAAAAGAACAAAACGATAAGCATCCTACAGAATGAGAGAAAATATTTGCAATGCATATGTTTTATAAGGGCTTAATATCCCAAATATATAAAGAACTTCTGCAACTCAAGAGAAAACAACAACAAACTTGACTAAAAATGGGCAAAGGATTTGAATAGATGGTTATCCAAAGAACACATACAAATATCTAACAAGTATATGAAAAGAAGTTCAATATCACTAATCATCAGGGAAATGAAATGCATATCACATCACACCTGTTATGACGGACACTATTGAAAAAAAGAAATCTCTATCAATGAATGTTGGTAAAGAAGTGATGAAATTGTAATCTTTGTGTACTGCTGGTGAGAATGTAAAAATGGGTAGCCACTATGGAAAACAGTCTTGAAAAAATTAATAACAGAACTACCAAATGAGCCAGCAATCCCACATGTGGGTATTTATTCAAAAGAATTTAAGAGAGGATGTTGAGAGATTTGCACTATTGTGTTCACTGAATCATTAGTCACAATAGCCAAAAGGTGGAAACAACCTAAATGCCCACTGACTGATAAATGCCTAAAGAAAATGTGGTTTGTACATACAATAGAATATTATTCAACCTTTTAAAGGAAAGGAGATACTGTCATAAGCTACAATATGGAGGAACCTTGAGGACATTAGGCTAAGTGAAATAAGCTAATCACAAAAGGACAAATACTGCAAGATTCCATTTATATGAGGTATCTAAAGTAGTCAAATTCATAGAAGTAGAAAGTAGAATGGGCTTTCCATGCTACCTAGGGAAGGGTCCATACAGCGTTGTTTTGCGTTCCCATCGTAGCTTAACAGGAAACTTTCACAATGTCCGGAGCACTTGATGTCCTGCAAAAGGAGGAGGAGGATGTCCTCAAATTCCTTGCAGCATGAACCCATTTAGGTGGCACCAACCTTGACTTCCAGATGGAAGAGGATATCTACAGAAGGAAAAGTGATGGTATCTACACCATAAATCTGAGGAGAACCTGGGAGAAGCTTCTGCTGGCAGCTCGTGCCATTGTTGCCATTGAAAAACCCAGCTTATGTTAGTGTCATATCGCCCAGGAATACTGGCCGGTGAGCTGTGCTGAAATTTGCTGCTGCTACTGGAGCCGCTCCTATTGCTGGCCGCTTCCCTCCTGGAACATTCACTAACCAGATCCATGCAGCCTTCCAAGAGCCCAGACTTCTGGTGGTTACTGATCCCACGGCTGACCACCAGCCTCTCACAGAGGCGTCTTATGGTAACCTGCCGACCATTGCTCTGTGTAACACAGACTCTCCTCTGCGCTATGTGGACATTGTCATCCCTTGCAACAAGGGAGCTCGCTTTGTGGGTCTGTTGTGGTGGATGCTGGCCAGGGAAGTTCTGCGCCTGTGTGGCATCATTTCCCATGAACACCTGTGGGAGGTCATGCCTGATCTCTACTTCTGCAGAGATCCTGAAGAGACTGAAAAGGAAGAGCAGGCCCATGCTGAAAAGACAGTGACCAAGGAAGAACTCCAGGGTGAATGGATGGCTCCAGCTCCTGAGTTCACGGCTACTCAACCTGCAGTTGCAGACTGGTCTGAAGTGGTGCAGGTGCGCTCTGTGTCTGCTCAGCAGTTCCCTCTGAAGACTGGAGCGCCCAGCCAGCCACTGAAGACTGGTTTGCAGCCCCCACTGCTCGAGCCACTGAATGGGTTGGAACAACCACTGAGTGGTCTTAAGCTGCTCTTCCACAAAGGCAAACAAAATGGAAATAAGGTTGACGGAAAATAAACAGTTTGTAAAAGTAAAAAGAAAAAAAAAAGAAAGAAAAGAAAAAGAAAGAAAGAAAAAGAAAGTGGAATGGTGGTTGCTAGGGGCTTGGGGAGAGGTGGAAATGGGTGTTGCTGATCAGTGGGTATAAAGTTTCAGTCATGCAAGATGAAAATGTTCTAGAGATTCACTGTACAACATTGTGCAGTTTACTTAGCAATACCATACTGAACACTTTACAAATTTGTTAAGAGAAAATAAATAAATAAATAAAATTTATTAAGAGGGTAGTATTCATGTAATGTGTTTTTTTTTTACCACAATAAAAAAATTTATATTTTATTAGAGCAAGGTTTCTGAAGCTATGGTCTATAAGTCTCAGCTCAAACTGAATATAACATTGCATGATGATGTGTAGCTCTCTAAGGGAGGAAATGCATAGATTTCACCAGAAGCTCAAAAGAATCCTTAGTTCAGAAAGGATTTAGAGGCACTTCTTATGAGGGAAATTGTATTCAAATTTGAGTTTACAAAAGATGGAGCTAAGGAAGTTAAAAAAAAAAAAAGTTCAGTGAAGGACTGCTATTTTAGTCTTTTTCCTTCCAAAAAGATAAACTGGTCAATAGATTTCTAATGAAGAAAAGACTTGTGAGGATTTTTTTTAATAAGGAGGAAGTAAACAACTTGTTTTTAATTTCTCTCCCTGTTTCTGCTGATTGGCCTTTTGCCCACCTCTTCTGTCTGCTCCTTTATAGATTCTTTGTGATCCTTCTTGACTTTTAAATATTAGCATAATCCAAGATTCCATCTAAATCCCCCTTTTCTTATCATTGTGCTACCCCTGGGTGAGATTATCCACTCCAAATGGCTTCAGCTATAATCCAAATGTGTATTATCAATCACCACCCTTCTCTTATAATGCAGTTTCCTATTTTTGCCTGCCTACTGGACTTTCCACCTTTTTTTCCACAGGCAATTTAACATACGTTAGAGTGCATTCATTATCTGTTAGTTGGACACACCATGTGCGCACACACACCCACACACAGAAAAACATCTCTGGATTCTTCTCCATCGACTTATTTTCACTTGTTTCATCTCCACCATCAAGTCTTTGTTTGCACATATGCTCTTTTTAACCCTTTGCTGGGACGTAGTCATAGAATTTGCCAACTGTAAAGAAACTTAAGAAATCAAGTAGCTCAATCCCTTCAATTTACAGAGATGGGGTGTGATCCTTTTACTTTCACACAGCAATTTAACAGCAGAACCAGCTTAGAAACTAGGCATCTCAAATTCTACCCAGTACCCTTTCTACCACATAATAATGCTCTCACTAACTGGAAGGAAGAATAAGATCCCTGCTACTAGCAGTGATTTTTATCAGTAAAGAAGCAACATTATCTAGCCATCTGATGTTCAAAATGTCTATTTATGTGCTCTTTGCACCAGGGGCTATGTAATTTATGCAGTAATTAGTAAAAAGGATAAAATGAAGAGTGCAAGAAGACATAGTGTTTTCATATGTATTATTTCATTTTAGCCTTCAACAGACCCGGGAGATGGATAGTTTAGGGTTTACTAGCTGAAGTTTACAAAAGAAGAAAATGAAACTAAAAATAGTTTAGTGATTTGCCCAAGGTCACCCATCTAGTTAGTGACAAGGCCAGGACTCATATATGTGTCTCCTTCTTCCACACTTCTTCCTCTAGTCTAGACACATAATTCTAGTAGACCTTGAGTGATGACTACCTATTCTGTGAACTGAGATTTGCAGATTTCAATATGTTAAGACTGAAACATGCTGAGTTCCACCAAGGAATAATCATGAAGATTAGAGTCTTATCACAAAAAGGAAAAAAAATCAGTTTCAATTCAGTTTCAAGATGGGATCGAGTAAATGAATGTCATAGTTTGACACAAAACTAAGAGTCAAGAAATTGAGATGCCATTTTCTCAAGTTTTCTGCTTTCTAGGAGGGGGAATGCAAAACAGTGACCATGATCGAAATGGTTTTTGTAGGCTAGAAGTCTAAAAGATTGAAGGTGGTTTCCTCTGTGAATCATATCTAAGGACTTTAAAAAGGGAGGCTATAAACACCCAAATTGCAGTTTTATTAAAGAAAAGTCAGGTCAGCATCATATCATGCAGACAGTTTAGAAGGCTGAGAAGGAATGATTGGGGGAGGGAGGGAAGGAGGCCCATGAGAGAAGTTTCATTGGCCTGCCAGGGTACACAGCAGGCAAGGGGAAGAGTCTGACAGGTGAGGGAAGAGTAGTAAAGAGTGGGAACCTTGTCCACAGAAAGCCGACTGTAGAAGGCAGGGAGCCACAGTGTGTCCTTTGGTGATGAGGAACAAGCTCTACAGGAAAAGGGCAAGAGACAGAACAGGCAAGAGGCAGTGGAAGAGCCCCTTGAGTCACAACGGAGTTGTCAAAACTTTCCCTGCTAGAGTGAGGCCCTTTGAAAAACGTACTGCCTGCACGTGGCTCTAGAGACAATACCTCAGGGAGAGTAGGGAACTTGTCTGGGTCAAGACCGAGAAATCAGCATAAGATTTAATAACAGGTTCACTTTTTGAGACTATTACTGTGTGTGTGTGTGTGTGTGTTTGGTCTGTTCTAAATGCCCAGCTCAAAAACTACAGCCTGGAGCATGAACAGATGAGAAGAAATGTCTGGATCCTGTCTAAAAGCTGCACAACACTGTTAATTGGCCATCTTATCAATGGATGCTCTTTCCTATAGGTTTGTTTAGAAGTGGAAACAATACTACTAATCTGCTAGCAGTTTGCTGATTTCTGGCTTGGTCATCTCAGTGGGGCAAGTGCAAGGCCGTGCCAGAAACTCCGGATTGGAACATACACAAGCACAGTGCTACCCACAGACGCCAGCGCTGAGCCAGGGTGTGGCTAAGCCCGGGCAGGGGGCATCCTCAAAGTGTTTATTTAAACTATGCTCCGGGGCAATGTTTCATAATGACCCCACACACCTAGTGCATACACATTGAGCAGCCTACACACACAGCCCCACTGTGTTCGCTGGCCTGCTTACTCCACTTTCCATCCCTCTAGGCAAAGTCCACAAATTAGCAGCCTTATAACCCTCCCAGGACCCGGTTTGGGGACCTTCAGAAGAAAAAGGCAGTCAGAGAAACATGAACGCGCTAATAGGGAAGCCAGCGTTTCAGCCCACTTGGCCACGCGGGCTATCCACACTAACGACTTTCACCTCCCTCCTCCGCTGGCTGGAGGGGCGGAGAACCCAGCCATAAGGAGGAGGACCAAAGTGGGGGGAGCAGCTTGAATGAAACAATGTAACAATTGATGTGAGGCCTTGCCTCGCGCCTGCTCCCCAGCGATCCTATAGGCGAGGTCCCACTGACTGCTCCTCCCCATTGCTCCGTTTTCTTGTCCATTACGCGCTATCCCTCCGCCTCTCCTTCTTTCTTTTCTTTTCTTTTTTTTTTCCTTCTCCTTTCCCTCCTCCCTCTCTCCCCCTTTCTCCAGCTCCGTGTCATTTCCTCCTCGCGCTCGCCCGCTGCCCGAGCGTCTCCAGCCGGCAGAGTAGGCGGAGCAGGGCGGTGCGGGGTGGCGTAGCGCTGGAGGGCGATGGTGGCGGAGCTGCTGGGGGCGGAGGCAACGTAGCCCCCGCGGAAAAGGAGCCCCGCGGCGCCTGAGTCAAGCCGAGGATGGAGAACCGGCCTGGGTCCTTCCAGTACGTCCCTGTGCAGCTGCAAGGGGGGGCGCCCTGGGGCTTCACCCTTAAGGGGGGTCTGGAACACTGCGAACCGCTCACGGTGTCTAAGGTAAGAACTGGCGCCTCTGTTCCAGTGGTGCCCAACTTTGAATGGACTAGCGGGTGCGCAGGCTGCCGCGGGACGCGGCCCTCAAATCAACTTCGAAACTCGGTGGGGCTGGGAGTGAAAGCCCTCCTGTGGAGCATTAGCGGAACAGAGGGGTCTTGCCGCCAGCCCAGGCGCAGACACCCCTGACGGGTGGCGGGAGCACGGGTGGGAGCATTGCTGGCCCGGGGCTAAGAGCCCTGTGCGCACACACTCGGGAGGCTCTGGGGGCAGTTTTTTGCTCCTCCACATCGGGGCGGTTGCTCCCCTCAGTTTGAGCTGGAGGAAGTGGTGGCTGGTGGGGGTTTCTCCTTGGAAGTTCCCGCGCCCCTGGGGGACGGGCAGCGGCACTTGGCAGCTCTCTTAGCAGCGTTGGCGCCTCCGCCAACCAGCGGGTCGTCCCAACCGGGCAGGTTGCAGGGCGAGGGTCTGGTGTGGGAACGGAGATGAGGCACTGGTGGCTTTCGTCAGCCTCACTTCCCACGGCCGGACGCGCGCACATCCATTCAGCAGCCGGACGTTCCTCCTGCCGGTTCGGCTCGGCCTTTCCCTCCCTCCGGAGTCCTGCCTCAGCGCCGGCGAGATTTCCTGCACGTTGAGAAGTGTGGAGGAAACTTTTGCGCCATGGAGCGCAGCTGTGCTGGAGCCGCCGCCGCCGCCGCCGCCGCCAGGGTTTGTTTGTTTTAGGAGGTTGTGATCTGCTGGAAGCCAAGTTGCAGCGGAGGACAGGGGAGAGGAGCTCTCCTGAGTGCTCCAGGAACCCGCCCCCCCGCCTTCACCTCCCTGCGAAGGAGCCATCCCCGGTAGAGGTGTGGGGCTGTGGGGGCCGCGGGGGCTGTTACCGGGAAGAGAGATTTGTAGGGCCATTCACCTTGAGACGCCAGATTGCCAAGGGAAGGAACTCGTCGAACTTCCTCCCGGTTTTTTTGTGTGTGTTTTGTTTTTGTTTCTCTTAAGTGCTCAAATCTGAAAAACTCTTCCCCTTCCAACCCACTCAAATTGCAGTTGAGGTTGTAGACGTGGGTTTGGGCTGGAGATAGAAATGTGTGGCTTCTCAGCAGGGAACAAATGTCACTATTTTGGGGGCTTTGTAAGGGAGGTCACATCTCAGCAGGGGGTGGCCAGTGCCCTACCACATGCCCCAGTAACCTGTGCTGCCATCTCCCCTTGTACTGGACGTACTAGTTAACTTGCAGTGGAGAGGTCCTTCAGGCCTTGGGGCCCACCCTCTTAGGAACCCTGGAGTATTGCCGTGGGGTGTACCAGTCAGCTTGAGCAGTCTCAGGTACCTGAGGGAAAACTTTGAGGAGCTGTCGGGGAAACCTGGAGTCTTTGGCCTCTTGAAACACCAATAACCAACCCCTATCTTCATCCGGCCCTCCCTTCCCCACAGTGGTCATGTATTTGGAAGCACCCTGAGATGCCTTTGTCACTCATTGTCACGTCCCCTCTTAAGGCACTCTCCCTTCAATATTCTCTGGAGGGAGTTAATAAGCTTTTTTTTTTTTTTTCCAAAAAAAAAAAAAAAGGCAAAGAAAACAGCAACACTCTCAAACAACCATTTTGGGGAGGCGAGAATCCTGACCTTCAGGAATTTCTTCTAATCAGTCTCCTCTCTCCCCTCTTTCCACCAAGGTCAGAATGGGCTATGCACTCGTCCATGGTCTGGCAGTTCCTCCCTTTCTTTTTCTCCTTACACCATCCACAGAATTTCCAGTCTGCTTGGACAGCCTATCTTGGAGAGGTCATTTTTCACCTCTCTCTGGGGCTGAGCCATCCTGAGAAGCGCCCCAGAGAGTGCTTACTGCTATGGCCCTGGATTGTTTTGTGAGCCCGTGCTGAGCATAGCAGGGGGTGTTACTAAGTATGGGGCAGCCAGCAATTTGTGGTCTGGCTGGGGGATTATTTGAGGGTAGATGAGGGTTTCCTTGGCCAAGCTGTTGAGGAAGTGACTCGTGTGTTGAGAGGCAGGGTGCCTTTTAATGATTCCCTTTCTGCTGAACATACAGTTGACCCCTATTATATGAAAACTCATTATTACACACATTTAGGTATGCAGGGGGTAAAATCATTTATCCTATTCCTCTCAAACAGCCTGGCACCTTGCAGTAAAAGCCAGTTGTATATAACCTAGTTAGCCCCAACATTGTGTAAAGGGGCCATACTATTTTTTTTAAAGTGCAGTGATTGCCTGTATTTTTTTCTTGCTAAGACACTGTGTGGCATAGTTCATTAGTCCTTTTTTCATTTTTCTGACTTAGTTTTGTTTCCTCTTCCTTCAGAACAATACAGTTTTCTTCTCGAAAATAACATCAGTCTGCACACACATGCAGATGGGATGGAAGGCCGTAGAAAGAGAATTGTAATGGCAGATTGGAACCTTGGGTTCTAGCCCCTGCTCTGCCACTCATTAGCTTTGAGATCCTGAGTGCATCACTTGCCCTCCGTGGGCTTAGTTGTCCTCATGTCTATTACAAGGTTCAAGTGGGTGGTCTTTAAATAAGACTGACAGCCCAGCTGGCAATCTTTGATGCTAGCTCTGGCCCTTTTCTTCTCAGAAGGGTTGTGGAATGAAGATGAAGCTTTGTTCCATTTGCATACAGTGTTACTATTTATATGGTGTTTCCATATCCCTTATTTCATAAGCCTCTTCCAGTCACCCTGGGAGACAGTCAGGGAAGGTTGTGGAGAAATGGATGGAAAAACTGAGGCCATGATGCCCTGAGTGGCTCGTCTAGGTCTGCCATACAGTGAATCAGGGCTAGGGTCCAAGTCCGTCATATTTTCTACCACTTGGAGAGTTTCTTGATTCTTCTGGTAGTACTGCAGTTTGTGAAGGGCCATGGGGCAGTACCATTCATGGGTGTATCTAGTCTTGACAGCTCTCCCAGTGACTCTTTCCACACCAGCCTGTGGTTCCACAGTAGGTGAGGAACTGGATTACAGACACTCCTTGCTGAAGTCAAGGAGGAGGAGAGGACTATTTTAGTGCTTCCAAATCACTGTGAGGATCTCAGGTCAGGCAGAGAAAGAGGTAAGGTGTAAGAATCATGGTGGGAAATGCTGGAGGACCTCCTTTGGTGTCATGGAAAAAAACAGTTGGAGTCTGGTGTGGAATACATGCTTAGAGATAGCTTGCCACTCTCAGGAGTGGATGGATTTGAGAAAGGGTGATTAGTGGGGAAAGATCACAGAGAATGTAAAAGGCTACCTCGTATTTGTCATGGGAGAACCTTTGGACCAGGAAATGATCAGGTTGGGAAATGGTTGATTCCTACTGGCTCCTGTGAGTTCCTCAAATGTAGGAAATTCAGCTGCCCAAGTTTTAGGAGACTGGTGTAGTCTTCTCACAATTTGGTGAGAAAGAAAGAGGAAATTAAAAAAAAAACCCCTGCTATTGATTATCCCAAGTGTTAAGGGATGTCTTATGATTTCCCTGTACATTGTGATGTTTCCAAAGAAACATAACCCACAAGGGACTTGGGCCCATGAACTTGGTGTTATTAATTCCTTAGGTTAGCATCTTATACTACCTCATTGGCCCAGGAATCCTGTTTGGATAAAGTAGAGATTCTCTTCTAATCATATTTATCTGGTTTGTTACCTAGGGGTCCCCCTCTACAGTGTAGACAGTCATCCATGAAGTTGGCTCCCTGTACT
This sequence comes from Mustela nivalis, assembly GCF_964662115.1. Taxonomy (NCBI): domain Eukaryota; kingdom Metazoa; phylum Chordata; class Mammalia; order Carnivora; family Mustelidae; genus Mustela; species Mustela nivalis. Next base: position 90,145,315 of record NC_139040.1, read on the forward strand.
GGAAAATATATTCTATGGGGATGGGTGACCTTTCCAAGGTTCTGGCAGCAATGATTCTGCATCAAATAGAGCTTCTCAGAGGACTCAGATATTCAAATTTTAGCCTTCTGTGATGCGTGTGTGTGTGTGTGTGTGTGTGAGAGAGAGAGAGAGAGAGAGCGAAAGGTAGAGAGAAAGAGAGACAGATGGACAGAGACAGAGAGAGTTACTGACCATAGCATGAAGTTTCTATACTCATTGTGAGTCCTTGGAAATGTGTCTGAGGTTGGCTGAGGGTGGGGGGAAATTGGGGGTGGAGATCAGTGGGGATCCAGGAGAAGGAGAAAAATTGGGGAGGAGAAGACAGGCTTATCCTACATATTTGCCTTATTCCTGGCCCATTTTTCAGCGGCATTCTCCCTCAGGCACAATGAAGCAAGTGGGGGCTTTGTTCCGGACTGCTCCAGAACAAAGTAGAGTGGGATGAGAGAGTAGCTTGGAGGAGAAGGAAACTTCACCTCCTCCACTTGCTGTGCATTGCTGTTGCTATGTCATTTTACCCTCTCTAGACCTAAATGCCTATTTGCTAAATGGGTGTGGGCATACCTGTCCCATCTTTATTATTAAAGATGACGTGAGAATGAATTGGGAAAACTCTCATACTGTTTGCCATCTTTAGCCTAGGAAGATGGCAGGACATGCTCTTTACATTGTTTTTAGTTCCCTCCCATCCTCCTCCCCATCCCCACCATGACCTTATTTCTAGAAGAAGCACACAAAGAGGCAGTTGAAATTTCAAGAGGACGTGGGTTAAGTCAGATTGAGGCCATCTTTGGCTGGCAGTAAATTTGTGAGTTAGAGTTCTTGCTGGCTGCAGAGGTAATGGTATATGAGAAGCAGTAGTTCCTATGAAGCCTTCATAGTTGTGTTACAGGCAAGGCCCACCCCAGACCAGAGCTTGACATTCACAAAGGGACCTTCATGGGGTGTGCTTCTTGGGAACTTAGTCCAGCCTAGGTACTTACATTAGTGCCCCCCTCATCTGCCTCTAGAATCAGCAAAGGTATCTAGGGTCTCATTACCTCAACTGTCCCAGAGAGTAGCAGGCATTTGGAGACCTGGAGGAGGAATCCCTCCAGGAAGATACAAAGAAGTTTGGAGGGAGGTAGAGCAAGAAAGACAGGTGGTATATCTGGTAACCCTTGGCTGAGCTTTGGGGGCACACTATTTCGGGGCCTGCTGGCTGTCATAATATACTTGGTACCCTATTGAGATCCAGACATGTGCTCCCTAAAGTGAAAAAGGCCAAGCCTGTTAGAGGATTTTCCCATTCCAAAACCTCAGACAAAGAAAATAATTCAACTCCAGCTGGAAGACATTTGAGCGTTGTCCCTTGAAAAAATTTTTTTAAATGATTTCCCCTTTTGCTCTCCCCAACCCCCTCCCAGGAATTTCTTTTTTAAGAGAAAAAAGAGACTCAGGCTTGAGACTGGAGTTTGTGGAGTGGTTTATCTAGAAGGACCATCACAGTTTTTATAGTTAGGTTTCTTCATAACCACGGTGGAAAAGATGCTAACCCATCTGAGGAAAGTGAATAATTTTCCCACCCCCATCAAGTACCAAAGGACAGCCTTGACTCAGGGCTGCTAATCCAATGCTATTCTTGGAGGAGGTCTAGAATCACAGATTCTCAGAGTCAAGAGGGCCTTTGGGGGGTTTCCAGGACTTAATCTTAACCAGTCCATTAGCCTTCAGTCTAGTAGCTCTGAGTTTGTTGTCTTATGCTCATGTGGGGAGTTCACTCTCTTCTTAGCCAGTTGACTGTAGACAATTTTTCATATGCTGAGTGGCAATCATCATCCCTCTACCTTCTATCCAGGGGGTCCTAGCCCTACCTTCTGGGACCACACAAAACAAGAATGCTTTCTCTTTGTCTCGGGTCCAAAGTCACAAGACTATGTCCGCTTGTCTCACCTTTTTAGGCTGAAGAGCCCTAGCAATTTCAGCTATTCCTTACTGGCATCTGAGATCTAGCCTCCTCTCCCATTTCCTCCTCCCACTCTGGATGCACTCCAGCCTGTCCCTGTTCCTCTTGAGCTATGGAGCCTGCAGCTGAATACAGTAAGTTAGAAGAGTCTGACCAAGGTTGAGTTGGATCCTTAAAAAAACAAACAAACAAACAAACAAACAAAACAAAGAAAAAACAATAAAGCTGAAGATCACTGTGGCTCTTTCTGGTATATCCATGCCATACAAAGACCCTGTGTCAAGCAGAACCTTTTAGTGGGAGTACTTTGTTGCTGCTAAGCCTTACCTGCCAAAGACCTTTACCTAGACATCTGAGACATCCATGTAATAGATTTGGGAGGGACATATTTCATCTCTTATTGTTTCTTTAGAGTTGCCCCAGCCCCATGCCTAGCCCAGGATAGTGTTGAGAGAAGTGTTCTAAGCAAGATGAGAGAAGATACAAGCTCTGACCTCAAGGAACATACATGTTTATATAAAAAGTTACAGAGAAGGAAGTTGTATCATAGAAGAAATAGAGTTTAATGAAGAGTGTCAAAATCAGAACTTTAGAAGATCAGATTTATTTTATTTTTTATCAGCTTTTGGCTTGGAATTTGTAGGAGTAACCTCTCTGCCCTGAATTTTCTCCTTCTGAGAAAAATCGGTGTCTCCAAGATTGAAGATGCTGACTGTGTGACATAGTCTCCAACTTACAGAGCCCTTATGGAGGAATTTAGATACAGCGGTCTATGTCCCAACCCCTTGACAGATATTCATCTCCCTGCACATCACCACTGGCATGGGGTGCAAAACTCCTGCTGTTGCTGCCAGCCCTGGGTTCTGAGATCTTCTGTCTATACCTGGAATACCCATAAGAGTCACTGCTGCTGGAGGCCTTGCACCCCAGCCTTGTCTCTGCAGGCCCCTCACATCTACCAGTTTGACACCTAAGTTGGGCAGATATTTTTTTCTTGCTCCTAAAGCCCTGATCTGGGACTGTATTATCAATATAATTTCATAAGTCATACCCCATGGATTAAACAAGCCTCTCCAGGGGCACCAGGGTGGCTCAGTGGGTTAAGCCTCTGCCTTCAGCTCAGGTCATGATCCCAGGGTCCTGGGATCGAGCCCTGCATTGGGGTCCTGGGATCGAGCCCGGCATTGGGCTCCTTGCTCAGTGGGGAGCCTGCTTTCTCCTCTGCCTGCCATTCCCCTTGCTTCTCCCTTCTTTCTCTCTCTCTCTGTCCTCTGACAAACAAATAAATAAAATCTTTAAATTGGCCTCTCCAGAACTGCTGTGAATTTAGCCACTGTCAAAAACACTGTGTCAGAAAGGCACGTTTCCTAGCCTTCCACTGTCTCTTTTCCAGGCCTCTCATCCTTCCATAATAATGAGGATTAAGCTCTTTTCCAATATTCTGCCTATAGGAAACTATCCAAAGCTCCAAGCTGTTTATTCACAAAAAGGGTTTTCTTGGAGAACAATTTATTCATAAGTTAGGGGCAAGTGCTCCACAATCTCTGTTACACAGACCTGGGTGGGTTGGGGGTTTCTACTCCTATCAGTGTGTTCCTATTCCTGATGCTCAGATGCGGTGTGTGTGCACAGTGTATATATGGTTCAGTTTTTCTCCAAAATTGAGCCCCAGGCTTACCAGTTACCTTTCAAACAGTGATTGCTTATGTTGATACCTAGGTCACTTTCACTCAATTTCCATGCAGCCAGATTTTTGTCTCCTGGTGCTCTCCTGAAAAATTCTCTTCAGACAGACTTCAACTAAGTCACTAATGAATAAGTTGAGATCTTTCCTTTTCCTGGCTAAAGATTGTATTCCAGTGACTGGGATGGGGTAGAGTTTCATCTCCTTACACCCTTTTGCCACATCCAGTGTAAACAGGCAGGCCAAGTGGAAAGATTGTCTTGGGCATTAATTTTGCAAGGGATGATCCGTTCTTCCTCACATCACACTGGCATGTTTACTTGGGCTCATAGCCATACTGGTTGGGCACCAAACTTGCAAAGATCAAGATGACTTGGTTTCTCAAAGTGACTAGCCCCTCCCCTTTGACTTCACCTCCACTCCCTCCTCATTCAGCACAAGTCTGTGACTGTACTGGGTCACAGAATGAGCACTGCATAGTAGCAGCAGACACATTTTATGGGCATCCAGGCTGCCCTTCTTTCCTGTCCAGTCTTTGCTTCCCAGTCCCCGCCCATCAGCACCAGTTGCTTGAGGCCTACATTTTGGACTGGCTCATTCAAGTGCCATTGCTTCTTTGTTCATTCATTGGCTGCTCTGCCCTCTTTCCAAAACCCAACCTTTTTTCTCCTTTGGTCACAGAGGGCCCTTCTAGTCTGCTGCACCAACTTCGTCCCTTTTGGCTCAGCCATGCTTCTGGTGGGGGATGAATGGGGGTAAGAGAAGCTCATAGAGTTAAGGTTGATAAAGTTTGAAGACACTTAGCAAATTGATAGCTGGATCAGAGGGATAGATTCTCACCCTGTGTCTCCTCTCTATCCTGTTGCAGAAGAGGACGGGCCCTTTGCTGCCTTCCTGATACTTTTTCATCCACTTGCAGAGTAATCTTGCTATGCTGTTTCACCTCTCCGTACCCTCCTGTTTCTTCTCAGACTCTCTGTGGGGCAAGCCTCTGCTTTGTTGAAGGGTTGTGAAGGGCTCCAGGATCCTTGCCTGGTCTGGGCTGTGGAAGTGTGCATGGCAACCGACAGCAGGCAATCGTTACAGTGCATGGCATTTCTCCACACTACTACTTCCTATCTTTCCAGAAGTGGCTGTTTCCTGGTATGTTTTTAGGGATGGCATGAGGCATGGTCTGTTAACTTTCACTCAAGTCTTTTAATGTTACATCTGTGAGGAATGTGAGAAGTGGGACTCATTTGACAAGATCAAGGGTTAAGCCCAGTGATGGGCAGACCCTTTGTGGTGTCTTCTGGCCCCCACCCTTGTGCCACTCAGCAGAATCCCAGCTGTATGCTCGGCTCTCTTCCTGAGCCTCTGGCAGGGAACTTTTGAATGGTTCTTCTATACTGCCTTTCACGGTCCATCAGAAATGGATTTTTTTTTTCTTTTGGGGTTGGGGGTTGGGGGTGATACAAGGTAGACCTGGGAGTAAAGCTGGTTCAACTTGTTATTCTGGAAAGGGGTTAGAATCTCATGGCTGCAGCCCCATCTTTGCTTATGAGAAGATGACAAGCTAAAGCTTTGTCTTTGTTGATCTGCCTTGCTGTTTTCCATTTCTTTTTGCTTGTGTTTGATGTTAAGTAAAAGCTCTCATGAAAACTACTGCAGGTAGGCAGCATTTGATGGCATCTTCTCTGACTGAGAGGGTGAGTGATGACATGTTGGAGCCTCAGGGGTGAGTAACAAGGTCTTGATTCTCATGTTCTTTGGAGGGCTTGACAGAGTTTGGAGCTCTGCATGAGTTTCAGTTTGCAGTCAAGGAGTATCAAGACAACAGGCTGCAATGTGGACAAGGCGAGACCCTGGAAACTCCACTGGCATACATGTGCCTCTTAAACTCAAAGGGAAGTCGAGGCCTAGACATGGAGTACTGGGAGAGGTAATAGATGCGCTGTGTCACAAATCCTGCTGCTTCTAGTGTTTTACATGTTTTCCCATTTAATTTCTGCAGTAACTCTTTAGGGTAGATACTGATGTCTTCACTGTGCAGATGAGGGGACTGAGGCTCGGGGAAGTGAAATAATAGAGTCTAAGACATACCAGAAGTAGAAAAGCTGGCATTGAAATTTATATCTGTCTGACTCCAAATCCCAGATTCTTTCCATAATACCGTGTTTACATAGATGAATGAATGAAAGAGAAAGAAAAAAAAAAGAACTGGATAAGAATATGAGGCTGGGGGTTGGGGAAAGAAATGAAATAGAGAAATTAAATAGAAAAGAAAGAGAAAAATGAGTGGGGGTGGAGGAGAGAGGTAGAGAGAAAGAGAGGGAGAAAGAAATGAGAGAAATATAATTTTGTACCAAAACCAACATTACCAGTACATGCCCCTCAGGGATCAGTCTGAAAGGAAGGATTCTGTTTTGTTTTGTTTTAAATCTCAAATCAGGGTAAGGGGTACAGTCTTGTATTCAGAAGCCCTGGAGTTCAGCCTTCGCTTTGTCACTCACTTGTTGTGTTCTTGGGTGAGTCATTTCCCCCTGCGTCTCAATTTCCTCTTTTGCAAAATGAAAATGATAATACACACACTTTTTCTTTCCAAGAGGGAGAGAGATGGATTTTATCCTTTATCTCATATAAACAAACACTAGATGTGTATGTGATTTAAGAAAAAAAAAAGCATTCCACAGGTGTCTCATATTAAACAAAAATTCTCTTAAGAGAATTTTGAACTTAAAAAAAGAATTGTATGCAGCTGTGGAATCTTTGGGACGATGCAAAGTGGCAGGACACCTTTAATGGGATGTCTTCTGCTGCCAGAAGATGGAAGACCAGACCTGATTTCTGGCTAATGTCTAAACAGCCAACAATTTGAAAGTCTATGCTAAACCTTGTTTGGCTCCTGCCTAAGAGCTCTCAGCTAAGCCTCCAATCAATCAATCAATCAATCAGCTAACCAATCAACACATATTTGTTAGTACTTTGTAAAGTGCCTAACTCTAAACTAGAGAATACAAGAGATAGCCACCACAGAAGACCTGTTCCCTAGAAGTGACAGTTTTGTTGAGGAGAACCATTATTGCAAGCTCAGGAAAGAAAAACCTGTAAGTGGTGAATGGGATAGGATCTAAGAACAAGATTTATTTATTGGAAAGAGATTTCACTGGGAACTGATGTGGTCAGGGAGCTTTACGGAAGAAGGAAGAAGAATTGGGGCTAGGCCTTGAGAGATAGGTAGAATTTAGGTAGGTTAGGAAGAAAGAAAGGCATTCATCCAAGTTAGTATGCTAAAGACACTGCTGCATGTCCTAAAGACACAGGAGACTGAGGTCCGTTTTCTCACCCCACGGTGAACTAACAGCGTGAGCTACCCAAGTACGGGGTATGTGTTTGGTCATTTATTTGCCTGTTCATTCATTCATTAAATTTATTGAGTGTTTGTTCTAGGAACTAGACTAGTCTTCCTGCAGCCTGTGAAACCAGCACAGAGCTCCATAAAGGTCATTTTTATTTGTTTTCTAACAAATACTTTCATGGTGCATACCCCAGGCCAGACAGTGGCTTTCCAGTTTAACACTTAGGAACTCTTATCAATACCATTCTAGAGATGAGAAAAATGAGGCATAGACAGGTTAGTTAACTTGCCCAATGTTATACTGTTTGTGTGGTGAGATAAATGAGTCAGTGGGGATCTGCTTGACTGTTGCAGATTGGTGGAATGTAAAGATGAATGGACTTGAGCCAACTCTTCTGAAGAACCCAGAAAACTGGGTTATAGAATAGATTTTTTGTTTTGTTTTTGTTTTTGGAGGATCAGAGTTAATGTCTTAAAGGTAAAGTACCTGGCAGAGGACCAGCCAGCCACCCAAGCACTCACTTGAAGAAATCAAAACTGAACCATATAGAGGGGCATTTCAAGGCCATCATCCGTCTTAGTAATGTGCTGTTGTTATACACTAGCAAGTTGCCAGAGGTCAGTGGTAATACACACCACTTGGATCTGAAGAAATGAAAGAGAGGTGGGGGTCAGAGATGAATCCAGTATAACTAAGCTAAAAGTTTCAAAGTGGTGATGGGGATTAGGAAAGCCAACCAGTTTTCATTCATTTTTGGGTCTTCTGAGACTCAGGCATCTATAGGCCTGGCCAGTTAAGAAGTTCCATGGACTGTTTGGAGGAAAAAAAAAAAAGGATTTGTTTATTTAAGGCCCCTGATCATTTGAAACAGCAAATCATTATTTTAGGAACATGATGGTTAACATAGACAATTTACCAATCTGCTGATTGTTCTGGAAATTAGTTAATTGCCAGACAAGCCCCTGCTCCAACAGACATTGGAACAGGCCTGCATTGTTATTTAATGGGCTTTTCTGGTGGTGGCTTTGTCTTATCTCCTTCAATCTGCCAGGATGCTTGGTCACCTGAGGTGTTACTGGCCGAAGTTCCGTCTAACTTTGGACTTTTCAGGTGATGGGAATGTCCACAAATCAAACAGACAAAAAATAGATGAAACTGTCAAAACGCCAAACTTCAGACATGAAGCTTGAAATGTTAAAAGGTTTGAGGCAGTTAAAAAACATCAGTTGACTTTTGCCAAGATGTTTAAGGATTGTTTTCTCTATATGAAAAACAGAACATGGAGGCAGAGTAAAGCAAACTTCAGACCGTTAGAGTTTCAAGTCTGGATTGCATTTTTGTTGTTAGCAGTTTTATATTCTGCATAGAGTAGTATTATTAACCTATGAATATTATCATTCTTAATATCTCTACAGTGTATTGATCTTTAAATGTGACCTTTGAAAAAGCATTGTTAGGCTTGCAAGTATGATTAGACTGCCTTCAGTGGCATCCTTACCATATTTCATCCTGATTCTTATGTTAAAATAAGGAAGACAGGGATACCTGAGTGGCTCAGTTGGTTAAGGGTCTGCCTTTGGCTCAGGTCATGATCCCAGGGTCCTCAGACTGAGTCCCTCACCAGGATCCCTGCTCTGCAGGGAGTCTGCTTCTCCCTCTGCCTGCCGCTCCCACTGATTATGTGTTTGCTGGCTCTCTCTCTCTGACAAATAAATAAATAAAATTTTTTAAAAAATAAGGAGGAAATGGAGTGTTGCTTCAAAAACTCATTTACTGCAAATCTGGCTAGAAAATGCCACTTTATTATTAAGAGACTTCTGCAAATTTGGAGTGATTATCTGACTCAAACCTTAGCGCTGATGCCATGTTATACTTTAATGAAGTTATCAGGAAACGTTAATTTTGTGTGCAGATGGGCCTACCCATCTGTCTTCTGCCCCCATCTTTCTGAGATGTTCTTTCTAGATCCATTACTTTTGTGTAGTGTTACCTACTTTTCTGCATGGTGAAGAACTAAAAGTCAGAATGTTGTAAAGATGCCTGTGCTGCAGAACCTGGTCTGTTCACTCCCTCCCTCCCTCCTTCCTTGTAGAAGGAACTCACTTCCGGCTAAGGGCCAATGGGCACCTGGGTTCCTTTACCTAACTCTTCTGTCTAGGTGAAATAGCTTATAATTTATATTTGAAGTTGACTTGAGTATCTAGCTGCTGGAGGTATTTTTCTGAAAAAGGCTATCTGAGTGCTCTGGCTTTTACAAGAGCCAGCTTGCTAACTTCTTTCTGTGGCATGAGTCCTAGTAGGAAGATGATACTCTCCCCCTCTGGATGTAAAGGGTTAAATATGTAATTTTTCATATTTTCCTGTGCCTTTGGCTGGAGAAATGTGCAGTGTTCTGAAATCTGCCCAGGCCCTGCACATACTATATCTGCTTAAGGAGGGTTTTTTTGGCTCCTAGCCCTTCTCAGCTGCATTAGGGTTCAGGTTACATCCCTCTCCCCTTCCAGCCACTAATAAAAGCCAAAAGAATTAAGGATCAGGGAGAGTTAATTCCCACTGCTAAGACCCAGGTGGGGCCCTTCCACCTCCCATCCTGGCTTCTAGGCTAGAGTCCTAATTTAGGGCTGAGCTCTAGTCTAAGCCTGTAAGTGACAGTGATCTGGAACAGGCCCCAGAAAAGCACTTGACAATCAGGTTTTGCCCTATGTTGGCAGTTCTTTCCTGCCTTTCTCTCTGTCTCCCTCTCTCTCTCTGCCCCCACTTTGCTGTTGGGATCTTACAAGAGACCAGTGAACCCAGGGGCCAAGCCACCCAATGCTATTACAGGAATGGAAATAATGTATCATAGTCCCTTCCTTCTAAACTGGAAGATCTGGGTGAATGAAGCTTCGACTTTTTACTTCTACTCCAATCCCTGACCCAACTTCAGTACAACATTAGGAATCTCTTTCAGAATAAGAAATGTCATTCATTGGATTATTTGTTCTTTGGGTGTTGAGTATGGGATTGGGAGGGAGACAAACCATAAGTGACTCTTAATCTCACAAAACAAACTGAGGGTTGCTGGGGGGAGGGGGTTTGGGAGAAGGGGGTGGGATTATGGACATTGGGGAGGGTATGTGATTTGGTGAGTGCTGTGAAGTGTGTAAACCTGGTGATTCACAGACCTGTACCCCTGGGGATAAAAATATATGTTTATAAAAAATAAAAAATTATAAAAAAAATAAAAATAAAATGTAGATAAGAGGAAAAAAAAAAAAGAAATGTCATTCATATCTCACCCAGCTTGAAAGAGATGCATAGTAATGAGCTCTGAAACAGTGAACTCAGACAGAGGGCAGCTTTGAAGGAGGATCTTGCAAGAGCTGGGACAGGCAGGAAGAATCCTCCTTCTGGAACAACTATACTACTATAGTGACCTCCCTAGTGGTTTCCCTCCCTTTGATCATTCCCCTCCCCCTCTTAAAGTTATTTAATGGTTCCCTGCTACCTGTAAAATAGAGCCCGAACTGCTTTAGCTTCGTGTATGGACCATTCTCCATCTGGCTTTAGTCTTACTTGTAGCATTCCTTCTAGGACCCAGGTTTTCAGGCAGGATAGTTTCCTCTCTGTCCCCCGACACACTGGGGAAACTCTGGCTTCCAAATTCCCCATCCTGATGTTTCTTGAGTGCCTTGGCTTTTCTGTCCTCATCTCTGCCCCTTCCAGTTGGGCTTAACCTTCAAGCCCTAGCTCTCAACTGCAAGGGCATCATCTCAGTCTGCTCCTGGTGGAAATCATCTCTCCCTCTTTGGAATGCTGGAGTTCTGATTTTCCAGTAGAAATCTATGGGTACTTTGGCTGCCCTGTGTCTGGCTTGCTGGACCAAAATCTTCTAGAGGACAAAGGTTATATCTTCTGTATCTTCATCATCATCCTCAGCACAGAGCACAAAATAGTCTTTCCTTAGTGGTTTCGCTGGAAGAGTCAAACAAGAATTTTGTATTCAATAATTGGTCATTTTCACCTTTCCCCTTCCAATTCCAAATTCAAAAGAGGAGATGACTTTGGTGACACCTACTAAACGGGGTGAGACTTGAATGACACACACACATTGTATGTGAGTTAGGGATAGAAGGAACACACAGAAGGAAGTGGTAGTACAGGTGGGAGTTGAGAGAGATCCGTGATACAGCATTGGATGTGAGGGATGCTGATGACAGTGGGGGTTGGGGGTGGTTACCTGCTGGTCTCTGAGCTGCTTAGAGTTTGGTTTGCAACAGTTGGATTTCTTGCTGCTGCAGGTCTTGAGTGTGAGCTATGTTCCTGAGGCTTGCATGTGAGAGAGGCCTGCTGACTGATGATCACAGCATTCCCCTTGCTGTTGGGAAGTGTTGTTTTGAAACTCTGAGAACAGCAGCCACTTCTCCTGTTGCTATGTGTTTGGGGAAAGCAGAGTGTGAGTCTTCTGTCTCAGATGTTTCACTGCTTCATCCCAAAGGAGGTAGCTTTATGTGAACATACTCTGTGTGTGTGTGTGTGTGTGTCTTTCCACTTTTGCTTAAGCAAGCCCTAACGTGTTCTGTCTGACTGGCCTTGGATGTGAGTCATCGTCTGGTATTTATACCCAGTGCCTTAAGTGTCCTCATTATTTGACCATGACATTCCTTTTCTCACTATTTTATTCAATGCTGAGAATGCTGAAAAGGGCCCAGAAGAACCATCTCTGTTCTCCTTCTTAATGGGGTCTAATCTAATTGGTGGCTGACTGTCTCTGTGGAAGTCAATTAGGTCATGTCAGGGCACTAAAGGGAACAGACTGAAACTCATAGTGGCAATACTGTGACAGTTTAAAATACACACTATGGGGCCTTCTCTTAGTTCGTTCCAGCCCAGACTACTGCTGCAGAGTTTGAATCACTGGAACCAACTCGAGGAACAGTGCTCAAGGGGATCCCAGGAAGTGTTTGTCCTTATCAGAAACGTAGTAAGCCTGAAGGGAATACACACAGTCTGAGAAAGTCTTAGAGGCGATGATACAGCCTTCACAGGCATTGGTGGAAGAAGCAGAGAATGTTAGCTTGCTCCTTATTGCTCTTTCCGTTAAGATCCTTCCAAAGCTGAAAGTTTTGTTTTTGGAAGCATGCTCCTAGAGTGTGGGAATAGTAAACTCCATCAGGGGCACTCTTGTTATCAAGGGGACAGAGCTTCAGAGAGGAAGGACATGACTGCTAGTATGGTCATTTGGAGGCCAGGCAGCCAGTAAATCATTTGAGAATGAATTAAAAGTTCAAAGGGCAGGAGGGAATTCTTTGGGGGACCTCATAGGTACTTGAAAAATCAAAGGGATAACTGAAGTGCTTTTATTTTTTTGAGTGCTGGTTGGAAGGGACAAGGGAATGGAAGTGCAGAGTAGGAAATTGGCATTGCTGTTTTTGTGTGCTTGGGAGACTCAGCTTTGTACTGGGGACCATCAAAGTCACCATAACTAAGTGCCAATTATGTTCTGGGAGTTTTAGATGCATAATCTCTAATCTTTTCATTACTAATGTGATAGTATTCCTATTTTACAGGAGACTAAAAAAAAAAAAAAAAAAAGAGTCTCTGAAGGGCCAAAAGACATTCTCAAAGTAACAGAGCTAGTAAATGGTAGATCTGTGATTTGAAGCCAGTTCTATATGACCCCAGATCCCAAGCTTGTCTCATTATACTTTGGAATTTTATTTCAAAATCCTCTTTTTGTGCCTCATGTTTCTTTCTTTTTTCTTTTAAAAACTTACTTTTTAAAAAAAAATTTTATTTTTTCAGCGTAACAGTATTCATTATTTTTGCACCACACCCAGTGCTCCATGCAATCCGTGCCCTCTCCAATACCCACCACCTGGATCCCCCAACCTCCTACCCCCCCGCCCCTTCAAAACCCTCAGATTGTTTTTCAGAGTCCATAGTCTTATTTACTATTTTTGAGAGAGAGAGAGAGAGAGAGAGAGAGAGCAGAGAGCACACGGAGGGAGGGGCAGAAGGAGAGGGAGAAAGAGAGAATCTCAAGCAGACTCGGTGCTGAGCACAGAGCCCAACACGGGGTTTGATCTCACCACCCTGAGATAATGACTTGAGCTAAAATCAAGAGTCAGATGTTCAACTGACTGAGCCACCCAGGCACCTCTCATGTTCTCTTTTTTATACCAATATTGACTGTTCCTGTGACCATGTTCTTTGTGCCAGAGCGTTAGAGAAAATCCCACTCATTCCCAAGCTTTCCTAGGAAGCTTGTTAATATAGCTGACCCTTGAACAAAATGGGCTTGAACTGTGTGGGACCACTTATACGAGGATTTTTTTCCAATAAATATATATATAGTACTGTAAATGTATTTTTCTCTTACTTATGATTTTCTTAATGACATATTCTTTTCTCTAGCTTACTTTATTGTAAGAATACAATATATAATATACATAATATACAAAATATACGTTCATTTTCTGTTTCTGTTATTGGAAGGCTTCCAGTCAACAGTAGGCTGTTAGTAGTTTTGAGGGTGTCAAAAGTTATACATAGATTTTTGATTGTACAGGGGTTCAGTGCCCTTAACCCTCACATTGGATTAGACTCAGGATTACATAATTTAATGTATGAGCTGTACTTAGTAGTGTCCCTATTCTAAGATGCAGAAATCGAGGCTGAGGGTTCAATAACTTTCTAAAATTCATGGGACCAGTAGGTAGTAGAGCTGGTATTCAAAATTCAGTTAATCCATTTTATTATTTTTTGAAGATTTTATTTATTTGACAGAGAGAGCACAAGCAGGGAGAGGGTGAAGCAGGCTCTCTGCTGAGGAAGGACCCCTGTAGGGCTCAATCCCAGGACTCTGGGATCATGACCTGAGCTGAAGGCAGATGCTAAACCAACTGAGCCACCCAGGCACCCCTGGTTTATCACATTTTAGAGCTCTTGTTCTTCCCAATGTCCCCTGTTGAATCTTAGACTGGAATGGGGGGAAGTGATAAACAAAAAATCCAACTTGATCCTCTTGGCCCCTACAAGAGGGCCCTCATTGTCACTAAATTTTGTGAAGTGAGGAGTGGCGGGCCTTTTGTCTTTCTTTCCTTCCTTCTTCCCTCCCTCCCTTCCCTCCTTCCCTCTCCCTAACACAGTTTATTTGTTTAAATTGTTATTTTGGGGGATAGGTGATAAATGTTCATGGAACAAAATTAAAATTACATAGGTGGGCAAGTGTTTTTTAATCCCAAATTTCTCTCTCCTGGGGGCAACCACCAATACCAACTCCTTGTTTACCCTCCCAAGGTTAGCTCGTGCATTATATATAGAAGTGTGTAGTATATGATTGTATACACGTACACTCGGTGTTTCTGTTTCCTCACGGGCTGTGTATTCCTTGATCCTCTCCAATCTGGCTTCCACTGAGGTCATCGTGAGGGCCACATTTACTGGCCTCTTCATTGTTGTCATCGTCCTTGTCTTCTTTACACAGATGTTCTATATTTCACATTGTATGTTAAATAGATAGCCTAGTCCTATGATTCAAAAGCCAGTTAGTGTGAAAAGGTGGAGAACAGTGTCCTGCTCTTCATTGTCCTTCATAGGCCCAGGATTCACCACCCCCTACTGTGCTTAGATTATTTTTTAAATGCATCTTTACAGAGTATCTCTAATACACACAAATAAATCTGATATGGATTCTTTATCTTGGTTTTGGCACATATTAAAACAATCTTCTGCTCGTCACTTTTTTTTGCTTACATATACTGGAGATCTTTCTTTGTCAGTATGTACAAGGCTGCTTCATTTTTTAACAGTGATATTGTTGATTTATTTAACCAATCTTCAGTATTGCTAGTCATCAGCATTTTTTCCAAGGTACCATTCTGGTGTTCTCCAAGCCCTGTGGCCAGCATGTATTCTGTGGTGCTGAACTCTCTTGTTTCTCTACCCTCTGTCACTGTTTCTCTGTTCTTTGTGACTCAACTGCCTCTCCCATCCCCATCTACTGGGTATCCCTCAAGGCTCAGAGGACAGCCCCCTGTTTGCTCTCTTTGCCTTTCTCCAGTCTCCCTCTCTCTGCCTCTCTCTTCTGTTTCCCTCAAAAAAGAGCACTGATGACATCTCATCACTGCCAAATCTATTGCCTTAACCTTTCCATCAGAACTCTAGGCTCTTCAACCGTCTCATGGACAGTGTCTACTTGAATTATTTTTCCTTACTTTTAAATCTCAAACCCCAATATATCTAAAATGGATCTTATTATCTTCCCTCTGACAAACAGGCTCTGCTCTTAGCCTTCTGCCTCCCACTAAACTAGCATTGAAATCTTGGAGTCACTGCTTATTCATCCCCTATATCCAATCAATTACCACCCCTGTAACGTTTCTTCAGAATAGCTCTCGTGTCCACCCCCTTCCTTTCAATTCCTGCTACTTCCACTGTTCTCAAATCTCATATTACTTTATTTCTGTAATTTTGGATTCCTGGCTAGCTTCCCTGCCTCTGGGCTAACCCTTTTAAAATTTACCCTATAAGTCATTTCCCCACTCTGAGAATTTCAGTTTCCCTGTCTGTACAATGAGGAAGCTGGACCAACTAGTTGATTTCTACAGTCCTTTCCAGCTCTGACATTCTATACCAACAATCTTCCTAAATAGTGTTTTCCCGCCTCCTGCCATTGCCACCTCTGCACTGCCCTCCCTTATTTAAATAGTTGCTATGGCTCCATGCTCCTAGTAGTGCCTTGTACAAGTCTTCCCTAGTTCCTTTCTCCTAAATCAACTTATAGTTGAAAGGAATCTCAGAGGCCATTAAGTTTGGTCAACACGGACCTACTGCCTGACTGCCATTTATGACACCCTTGAATTTGGTTGAACAAGCTGTGCTTGGACCCTTCCATCAATGGTAGTAACTCTCTCACAAGCCAGCCCTTTGCCTTGCCAGGTAGCCAGAGTTGTTATAAATCTCCCAGAAACTAGCACCAATTCATCTGCCTTTGTGACACTCTGTTATTCAAAACTTCCTTCATGTCGATTTAAGTACCAACCCCTCAAGTTCCTAATATGGTTCCTACTTTCTCTTCCAGCCTTAAATCCTGGATATTTTCTTTGCATGTTGTCCAAATAAAAAATGTCTAACATTTATTGAGCACTTAATGGCTGTCAGACACTATTCTAAGGCATTTTATATGGTATTTCCTTATTTTTAAAATTTATTTATTTTTATTAACATATAATGTATTATTTGTTTCAGGGGTACAGGTCTGTGAATCATCAGTCTTACACAATTCACAGCACTCACAATAGCACATACCTTCCCCAACATCCATTACCTAGACTCTCTATCCCTCCCCCCCCCCCACCCAGCAACCCTTAGTTTCTTTCCTGAGATTAAGAGTCTCTTATGGTTTGTTTCCCTCTCTAGTTTAATTTTGTTTCATTTTTTCCCTCCCTTCCACCCATGAACTTCCTCCCTGCCTCTCAAATTCTTCATATCGGAGAGATCATATGATAATTGTGTTTCCCTGATAGACTTGTTTCGCTTAGTATAATACCCTCTAGTTCCATCCATGTTGTTGTTAATAGCACTATTTCATCTTTTTGATGGCTGCATTGTAATCACGTGCGCGCACGCACGCGTGCATGTGTATTACATATTCTTTATCCATTCATCTGTTGATGGACATCTAGGCTCTTTCCATAGTTTGGCTTTTGTGGACATTGGTATTCCCTTATTTAATCCACACAGGAACCATATAAGTTTCTATTGTTCTTCCTCATTTTACAGAGGAAGAAAATGAGGCATATGGAAATCCAAATGATTTACCCAAAGTCTTATAGCTGGTACAGTGTAGTGCTAGGATTTTAATCCAGAAAAGATGTCTCAAGGGCCTATGTCCATGATCCCTGCCATATACTATCAGCCCCAAATGTGACAATTCAGTTTCCTAGCTTTATCATCTTCCCTTAACACCTTGTAGTCCTATCTACCTGACTAAATCCTGCCTATTCATTGAGGCCCATCACAAATTGTACTTCTTTCTGCTTCTACCCTACCCTGTCTTCTGTCCTTCCTTTTCCCCTTATTTTACAGAATCCTGACAGCTTTCTCCACCTCTCCTCTAGAGCTTGTCATGCTCTTTCTAATGACTACTGTGAACTTGTTTTTAGACCTCTTCACAAAGTAGATTTCTTGTCATATTTTGAGTTTGCATGAATCTTTTCTTTCTGAATCTGGCTTCTCTCCTAGGCTCTAAAATTAATATCTACCATTGCCCTGTGGTTTTCCCTTGTGTATCTGGGTACCATCAGTTGACAGGGACAAAAACCAAACAGTTCAACCATTGCTATCCATACAATATAATTTATATATTGTATACATTATATAAGCATTATATACTTATTACTTTTATATTTATGATATATTATAATTATGTATAGTTATATATTTAAGTGTAATTATATCTATAATAATATTTATGCATGTATAAATATATTTTTGAATATACAAATATATGTATATACTTAAATCAGGAGCGAATGAGAAACAACAAAAAAATGAAGGAGATATTTTATTAGAGCCTCTATTCCCAGTCTGACTGCCTTAATATTTATTACTTCTCATTTTCCCTTTCTCTTGCCCTTAGCATGTATTACTATGCTCTCTAAAAACTGGTATAAATTTTGTTTTCTTATATCAATGGATGGATGGATGGATAGATATTTCACCATTTAATTTAAAGATTGTGTGTGTGAGGGTGTGTGTGAGGGTGGGGGAAGTTGGTGGTAGTGGTTGCAGGGGTGATTGGATGTTTGGAGCTAGGTGGTTCTTTGCGAATGGAAAGATTCCTCATCTTCTATGCTAAGAAAAACCTTTTTATGCTTTCCCCCAGCTTTACTGAGATATGATTTGCAAGTAAATTTGTACATATTTACCTTGTACAGTGTGTTGATTTGATATATGTATACTTTTCTGGTGAGAAACCTTAAGATCTACTTGGCAAATTTCAAATGTATAATATAGTATTATTAACTATAGTCACTATGCTGTATATTAGTTCCTCAGAATTTAGTCATTGTGTGACTGAAAAATTTGAACCTTTGACCACCATCTCCCCATTTTCCCTGCTCCATCAATGACCACCATCATTCTATTCTTTGTTTTTATGAATTCAACTTTCTTTCCTTTTTTAATTTTTTTAGATTCCACATATAATTAATACCACACAGTATTTGTCTTTCTGTGTCTGGCTTATTTCATTTAACATAATGTTCTCCAGGGTCATCCATGTTGTCACAGATGGCAAGATTTCCTTCTTTTTATGGCTTAATAATATTCCTGTGTGTGTGTGTGTATAAAATCTGTGTGGTATATATATCACATATTATATCTGTGATAGCTCTCTCTCTCCACATATATATATGTATGATTTCATATATGACCATATATGATCATGTATATATGATCATATATATATATATATATATATATATATATGACCATGTCATCTGCAATAGAGACAATTTTACTTCATTTCCAATTTGGATGCCTTTTATTTCTTTTTCTTGTTCACTAACTCTGGCTAGGAGTTCCAGTGGTATGTTGAATAAAATTCTCAAGAGTAGGCTTCCTCATTATGTTCCTGATCTTACAGGAAAAGCTTTTAGCTTAATGCTTATTACTTCTCATTTTGCCTCACCCTTGCCCTTAATATTTATAGTTTTTATGAATATGAATTTTGCTTACTTACATAGATGGATAAATACCTCACCACTTGACCTAGAGAATGTGAATGTGTGTGTGTGCTTGTGTGTGTTTGTGTGTGTGTGTGAGAGAGAGAGAGAGAAAGACAGGTGGTGGTGGTTGGGGGTGGTTCTTTTGGAGTAGAAGTATTCCTAGTCTTCTGTGCTAAGAAAGACCTTTTAAAATGCTACACCCTACAGAAAATTTCCCCCTTCCTTTCTCTCCTCTATTTCCTCCTTCTTTTGGTAGTGACTGTGGTTTCCCATTTGTATTTTGTAAATGATTTCCATCTGAAGTTTCCAAGCTCTCTGGTTGAGTGAGATATGCTTATCTTAGCATGTTAGACAAGAACATGATTTACTACCCAGACAGACTAATTCAATGGGTAACACATTGTTCTCCAAAGGATCATGATACTGTTGCTAATTCCCTGTGTGTACCAATTTAATTACATTTCAGAAGTCAGAAAAATTTAAGTAGTTCCAGTTGCAGTGTTCCAGTTCACTAAGCATTAACTATAAATCACTAGTGGGTACTTGAAAAAGATCTGTTGATGGATTGGCTGGTATTTTACATGAGTATAAGCCACCTATCTAAGGGTCTCTAAGTTGGTTTTGTGGAGTATTTGCTCTTGATCTCTCTCTGGCCCCATAATACCTTTGTCAACCCCCCCTCCATCCCATACACCTTTCACTGGGCCCCCTTTTTTCTCCCTTAATATATTTCATCAGACTCTAAGGGAATTATAGACTGGTTGTGATTATTACTGAACCATATGGGAACCACACGTCCTATTTTTTTTTCTTCTATGTTCTTGAATAATGGTTATGTCTTCTTAAATGAATTTTTAAAAAACCAAGCCTAGTAAGCTACTTTTTAACTATTGAAAATCTTATTACCAAGTAGCCCTGCCTTAATTTCATCATCTCATAAAGGCAGAGTTAATAGCCCCTCTTTTTTCTTTCAGCTAACACCTGAAATCTGTTCTACAGGAGGGGGATACCAGTTCCTGCAATATACATTAGTGTGCAGCCTTCATGACCCCTTATTGTTTTTACTAACAATCTTTTGGATTAGAAGGGTCTGGGAGTCATTACTTAGTCTCTTTTTCCAGAATGAACTGTGCATATGGTGTAAAGTTTGACTACAAAATAGGAATGCTGATTTTTATTTGCTTGGGAAATCAGTCCCTGTTTAACAGGCATATTCACTATGGTGTTGAGGCAAAGTTGAATTAATTTGATATTTTATAGTTTTACTGAAGTATAATTGATGTATATAATAAATTATACACAAATTATACACATATAGCTGCAAATGCAATTTGATGAGTTTTGATGATGCCTGTGAAACCATCATCACAATAAAGATAATAAATATATCCATCACTCCCAAAAGCTTCTTTGTACCTCTTTATAATTCACCCCTACCATCCCCAGGTAAACCACTGATATATCTGCTTTTCTATTGCTATAGATTAGTTTGCATTTTCTAGAATTTTATAACAACAGAGTAACATGATATTACGTATATAACAATATAGTATCATTATACCTTTCATTCAACATATATATTTTTACATTTGTTCATGCTCTTCATGTACCAACAGTTTGTTCTTTTTTATTGCTGAATGATATTCCATTGCATGGATGTATCAAGTTTGCTTATCTATTCAGTTATTGTTTAACATTTGGATTGTTTCTGGTTATTATGAACAGTCTTGGCTATTATGAATAAAACTGCTATAAACATTCATGTATAAGTCTGTGTGTGAACATATACTTTCGTTTTTCTTGGTTAAATCTACAAGTGAAATGACTGGGTTCTATGGTAGGTATATCTTGATCATTTTTAAAAGCTGCCAAATTATTTTCTGAAGTGGTTGTAAATATCTTACACCAGCAGTTTTACAGATTTCTTTCCTCCTTATCCTAACCAATACTTAGTATGGTCAGTTTTTTAAAAATTTCAGCCATTCTAGTAGGTCTGTATTGGTAATTTTTGTGCTATTTAGTTCATATTTTTCTAATGACTAGTGATGTAGAGTACCTTTTCATGTGCTTATTTGCCATACATATTATCTTCTTTAGTGAAGTGTATACTTAAATATTTTGTCCATTTTTACTTGTTTTTCTCTTTTAATATTGAGGTATAAGAGTTCTTTGTATATTCTAGATATAAGTACCTCGTTGGATATGTGATTTGCAAATATTTTCTCCCAGTCTGGGCTTGTCTTTCCATTTCTAAGCAATCTCTTTTGAAAAGTAAAAGCTTTTAGTTTTTATGAAACCCAATGTAATGATTTCTTTGATTTTATAGTTTCATCTTTTGGGGGCCTTTTAAAGAAATCTTTGCTTATGATTTTTCACCTATTTATTCTTCTGGAAGTTATGTAGTTTTAACCCTTGCATTTGGGTCTAGGATCCATTTTGGGTAAATTTTTGTATGTTGTGTGAGGTAAGGGCCAAGGGTTTTTTTGTTTGTTTGCTTACCTTTATTTTTTTTCTTATCTGTCTGTTTTGCATATGAACATTCAATTGTCCCAGCACTGTTTGTTGAAAAGACTATCCTGTTTTCATTTAATTTTGACACCTTTGTCAAAATTCAATTGACCCTATACACATGGGTCTATTTTTGAACACTCTGTTATGTATCATTGACCTATATGTTGATCTTTATGCCAAAAGCTCATTGTTGTGATTACTGTATCTTTATAATGTCTTGAGATCAAGTAGTGTGAGGCCTCCAACTTTGTTCTTTTTCTAAAACGTTTTGGCTATTCTTAGTTGTCTGAATTTTCATATAAAGTCTAGAATCAACTTGTCAATTTCTATTTAAAAAGCCTGCTGGGATTTTGATTGAGGTTATGCTGTGTCTGTAGATCAATTTGGGGAGCGTTAACACCTTAACAGTACTGACTCTTCTTATCTAGGAAGAAAGTATATATCTCTATTTATTTAGATCTTCTTTAGTTTATCTCAGCCATGTTTTGTACTTTTACTCTACAGCTTCTTAGTCATCTCTGGTCAACTTTATCCCTAAGCATTTCATATTTTTGATGCTTTCATAAGTGGTTTATATTTTAAAATTTCACTTTCTGATTGTTGATCACTAGTATATAAAAATATGATTGATTTATGTCTATTGGTTTTTGGGTCTTGCAACAATACTAATCTCACTTAGTAGTTCTAGTAGCCTCTATGTAGCTTCCTTAGAATTTTTCACCTAGCTGATCATACAGTCTATGAATAAAGATGACTTCACTTCCTTTCCAATTCATATCCAAACCTGGTTTTAACCAGCAGTGTGTAGGTTCTCTCTTAAACCTGCATTTCCTCATCACTAGTAGATTAGAGGATCACAAGAGTACATGCTCATAGGGTTATTGTGAGGACTCAGTAAGGTAATGTAAATGACGTTACTAGTATAGGACTTGATAGTTTATATGGCCCCTAAGTGCTCATCTTTTAGGTCCTCCTCCTATTTCACAAAGTCAACATCCATAGTAAGAGACAGCCTCCAAATATTAATTTCCTTTTTAATATCTGTCATCAATGAATTGATCCAAACCTAAAAAAAAAACACATTTATATTGTCAGCTGTTCTAAATTTTGAGGAGCGATATGTTTTATCGGTATATTAATTGTATGAAGTTTGAATTGTATGATGTATGAATAAGACCTCATTTTATTTGTTGTAAATTTACCATTGTTAAGCATTTTTCTGGACCTACTCTAGCTTGATGCTATTGTCCCTGAGATGTAGTGACCAGACCCGCACACAGTATTCCACGCGAAGGCAAACAAAGAAGAATGAATTGGGGACAGGGTGAGGTGAGGTGAGGGAGTGAGGGAAGGGAGCATCTTCTTTTTTATTCTGCTCCTGACAGACCTACATCAATTATTATTTTCACTAAAACTGCAAACTAAACTGGTGTCTTTAGGAGACAGTCTACAGTGATTTCCAGTTCCCTTTCCTTGTTCAGAGATGATAGCTTGGCATGCACATTCCCGAGGCTGAACCTGATACTAAAGAAAAAAAAAATTATCTTGTCCTTGTTGAGTCTGTATTTGGAGTAGCTGGGAGGTCTCTTGGTCTCCTGGCATGCAAGTATGTGTAGCCAGTGTCAGAAAAAAGCCTTCCTGAGAGTGTCCAAACTCCCCATCCCCCGTTGCACTCCCATCTCTGCTCTTCTAACCAAGAGCACTCACTGGAAATATATGCATATTTATAGAGGTGCCTGCCAGTATTCCCTGCTTACCCCCAACCTGCAGGGGGCTTCAGCTCTATTTACATGGCCAGGGGTGGAGCAAAATAAGGATTTTGGTTTGGAAAAATGAAGATAAGACGCCCATACCAAACTGTCTTTTCAAGTTTGCCTTCTCTTATAATCCTGGTCTGATTTAGAATCTAAAGATGTAAAATGAAGGAAATCTTTGCAGCTTAACTTGGTATAGTTTGATAACTCTTGTGCCAGAGTAGAGAACGTACATAGGTCATTTCAAATTAACTCGATAGTTGGAGGGGGTAGGGTGGGTGTGGAAATGAGGGAAGGAGGAATGTGTCCAGGCATAAGTTTGATTTGATTTGAGAATTTACTGTGCGGAGACAAGGGGAATCCAAGTAGCCTGGCTATTTAAATTGCCCCCAGTGCTTTTCACCTACATGGGTAAGCCCTGTTTGTCTCCTAACTTTCCCCCAAACTACATATGCATTCACTAAACATGGTTTGCCAGCTGTTATGTGTAAGGCTTCCATTTTTGAAATCTAGGTTATTTCCTCCTCGGCCCGTTTGTTTATTTGTTTGGGGGCTGCTTGGTTTGGCAAAGTGACTATTTGAGAGGTTTATTCAATTAATCTCAAGTAGAGAACTGGAAACGGAGAACATGCATGGCCAGGACTTCAGGAAACTTTATCCCGTCCCACCCCACCCTCACCAGATTTTTAGGTCATGTAAAACAAGATTCTCTACAGTGTTCAGTTGAGATTATTCCTTCCAGGCTCTGTTAATTTGGACAATTTGCTATCATTCTCTGGGTCTCATTTCCACTGTCTGTAAAGTGAAGACACTAAGAACATTAAGGACCACTTTCAGTCTTCAAAATTCTGATCCCAACCTTAATTTTTCTTCTGAGAGTACAATAGGGGGCATGACAAAATATTTTTAAGTTGTGATGGTGGTGGTCTCCTTTTAGATTAAAAAGTAATTTTATCATTGTATGTTACAGACTTCTTTTCCCGGGCTGCTTTCAGGATTTTCTCTTTGTCACTGAGACTTGTAAATTTTACTATTAGGTGACGGGGTGTGGGCCTATTCTTATTGATTTTGAGGGGCGTTCTCTGAACCTCCTGAATTTTGATGCTCATTCCCTTTGCCATATTGGGGAAATTCTCCCCAATAATTCTCTCCAGTATACCTTCTGCTCCCCTCTCTCTTTCTTCTTCTTCTGGAATCCCAATTATTCTAATGTTGTTTCGTCTTATGGTGTGTGCTTCGGTGAGTGCTGTGAAGTGTGTAAACCAGGTGATTCACAGACCTGTACCCCTGGGGATAAAAATATATGTTTATAAAAAATAAAAAATTAAAAAAAAAAGAAAGATTTGATGAACATTACATCAACAACTAATGATGTGTATATGTTGGCTAACTGAACATAATAAAAAAATAAAGTATAAAAAGAAAAAAAAATAATTTTAAACTGCCTATATGAATACTAACTGTGTTAGGATTTTTGCTTTTCAGGCAATTAAGTAAAACTCTTATCCAGCTTTATGTTTTTGTTGATTTTTATTTTTCAAAGTTTTTACCTAAATTTCACTTAGTTAACACAGTGTGATATTAATTTCGGGTGCACAATATAGTGATTCAACACCTCCATACACACCCGTGCTCATCAGGACAAGTGCACTCCTAATCCCCATCACCTGTTTTGCCCATTCCTCCCCACCCCCCACTCCACCTCCACCACCTTCCCTCTGGTAACCAGCAATTTGTTCTCTGTGGTTAGGAGTCTGTTTCTTGGTTTTCCTCTCTTTTTTCCGCCCCCTATGCTCATTTGTTGGCTTTATGCTTTTAAAGACATCAGAGAGTTAGAGTGAAATTGCTGGATCTACTTGGAGTTAACATATTAATATGTCTGTATAATCATGATATTTATCAATAAGAAAGCCCCCACGGACACAGACTTCTGAGCTTCCGCTAGCCCAGATGGTGCTTTAT
Organism: Mustela nivalis; assembly: GCF_964662115.1. Taxonomy (NCBI): domain Eukaryota; kingdom Metazoa; phylum Chordata; class Mammalia; order Carnivora; family Mustelidae; genus Mustela; species Mustela nivalis. Next base: position 90,170,244 of record NC_139040.1, read on the forward strand.
GCCATTAACAAAGAGACTCTCCTTTCTTCAGGTGCATCCAGCCCTGCAGAGAGGCACCAGGCTTGGTAAGTAGAGCCCAGGTTCCCATTTCTTCCCTCTTCCCCTCAGAGTGGGGATCTTATGCAGTGCTTAGATGTTATGTGATTTCATTAATAGCTCTTTTCATAATGTCCTTTACAGAGAGAACTCAATTTTGTTTGTTTTTCTGACTCTTCATCTTTGAGTTTTCCAATTGGATCTTACCACTGCCGTCACCGACTCATTTTCAACTGCAGCATTCTTTAAGGTTGCAATTCAATCATTGTTTCTTCTTCCTGTCTTACCATATGATTGATTCTGGGTCTCTGACTACTTTCTGGTTGGCTTTTTAAAATTGTCTTATTCATTTAGATGGCCAAATAGTCTCTCATCTCCATGTACAGAATTCAGTGTCTGTTTTCCTGCCTTTGCTATACATGGGGTTGCCTCAGGACTCTTTTGTATACTTTCTTATCCAAGGGGTTTATTATGTAACAGCCATGCGAAGAGGTCCTCCCCCGTGTGCTGGACACCATACCGGGAGCCCCAAAGCTATGCCTCCAGCTCCAGGGCCTTTTCTCTTCACAGGGTGTTGCTGCTACTGCTTGCTATGAGTTTGGAAGATTCCCAAAGGCCACCATTTACCCCGTCTCCTTTTCAGTCTTCTCAGCAGGGAGGGAACATTATATTCCTTTCCTAGCTCTGCCCCCAATCCCAGACATTATCTCCCTGGGATGTCTCTCTCTTTTTATTTAAAGATTTTATTTATTTATTTGAATAAGAGACAAAAAACAGGAGCTTGTGGGGGGCACAGGAGAGGGAGAAGCAGATTTTCTGCTGAGTGGGGAGCCTAATGATATGGGGCTTGGTCCCAGGACCCTGGGATCCTGATCTGAGCCAAAGGCAGATGTTTAACTGACTAAGTCCCCCAGGCATCCCTCCCTATGACATCTCTTAAGAGCAGTGTGTGGTTTGCTTTAATGGGTGGTGTTGTCAGTGGTAATGATGATGATGACTGGGGGAATCCCTAGAGCAAGAAAGAAGGACCAGGGGTAGGAACGTGCAGGAGAGTAGTGCTGGGAGTATATTGTGGGCCTCTCTTCTTCCTGTGTGTTCCAGACTCCCTGATTCCAGCATAGAAATGTCTGTACCAAATTCCTGTCCAGGGTCGGTCTAGGTAGCTGGGCGTGCAGAGAAGTTGCCATTAAACCATTTCTTGGCCTGGAATACCAAAGGAAACATCCCAGAGGCCCAGATTATTACCTTTGGCTTATCTTCCACAAAACTGTGCTTCATGTTTAGGTCACTGAATGCAATATCTACAACACTAATTGTTTGGATCAGTGAGCTTATGAACTCTTACAAAGCTAGATCCTCCTTTTCCAAAATCAGTGTAACCAAAATAGTCAATCCACCAACTTTAATCTCATTCTGTATTTTTTTTTAAAACCATCAACTGTTTCTTTTCTCTATTGTCTATAAAGCCTCCTGCTTATAAACACTGGATAACATGAGCTGTGAAATCCTTTAGACCTGAGTTCAAGTGTAGCTGCAAGCTTTGCCTTCTCTAAAATAAGACTACTATCAATCTCACTGAAGTCTTGTGAGAAGTTAGTAAGACTATGCCTGTTAAATTCCCAGCACATAGTCCCTCGGAAATAATTCACTAGTCATGATTATTAAAGGCCTAAATTTTGAAATAGTTACCATGATGATCTTCTAAGGAAATATATATATAATACCTAAAATTTATATAGGGGTAACTGTGCCAGATGTTGTTTAAAGCTTCCTATCACGTTGCTCATTTAATTATTGTGAAACCTTTTACTTTATTTAATTTTTCAGAGAGAGGGAGAGAGGTGGGGGAGGCAGAGAAAGAATTTTCATTTTACTAACATATAATGTATTATTTGCTTCAGGGGTACAGGTCTGTGATTCATCAGTCTTACACAATTCACAGCTCTCCTTTTCTTGGGGTTGTGCTACTGTCCAATGAGTCCAGAGAGAGAATCTTAAGTAGGCTCCATGCTCAGCATGGCGCCCAAGGCGGGGCTCGATCTCACAACCCTGAGATCATGACCTGAGCTGAAATCAAGTCAGATGCTCAACCTACTGAGCCACCCAGGTGCCCTGCAAAAAACTTTTAAATATCTATTGGTATCTCCATTTCACAGATGAGGAATTTGAGGCATATAGAGGTTGAGAAAAGTGGCCAAGGTTACTCAGCTGGGAAGTGGCAAATCCTGGTTTGTAATTGCAGGCTGTCCATATTCTTAACCCCTCTGTTACATGAAATAAATTTGATCATGGTGACTTCAAAGTTTGGCTTTTAAAACTATTTTTAGTTGATGAACACTTACTGGGGGACTTCTGGATGGTAGAAGTTGAGGCAAAGGAAGAGAAAAATGTAAGTTACAACTTTTTAATGCTCTTACCATCTGGGGGAGGAGATTAGAAATTAGAGAGGCATAAAAACAGCTTAGAAAAAGTAAATAAATCTGTCAGTTACAGTTGTCAACACTTTGATTTACCTTGATAGATTTAACGCCATCGAGACCAGGGTTTCTTAAACATTACTGTGGATACAAATCACCTGGGAATACTCTTGATATCTTTAATCAATGCAGACTTTAATTAAATAGGTCTGGCTGGAACCAGAGGTTCTGCCTGTCTAACAAAATCCCAGGAAAGGCTAATGATTCTGGTCGAGAGTCCACACTTTGAGTAGAAGGGTATGGCCCTTTGAAGGTCTGCCATGTAATACAGTGCTTGCTAGTTAACCAAAGACATATTGAAGACTTTAAAGCTGACTGACTGTATGGGAACTGGGATAATAGTTGGAGAATGGCCTAGAAGAATTGGTTTAAAGACAACTGTAATAGGTGAAGAGTACTTGGGAATCTCTGTGGGAGCCTGAGGAAAGGATTGATGTGTTCAGAAAGGTGGTTCCTATTGCCTTGTGGAGAGTGGGCAGAGCGGGGCAGAGACTGGAGGAGGTCCAGCTCTGAGACTGGTGTGGAAATTCAGGCAATGAGGTGGTAAATGCCTGGAGTGTGATTATGCCAGTGGAAATGGACAGGAAGGCCTGTCTCTGAAAGAGATTGGTTTCTGCAAATCACCAAAAATTCAACACACTTAGGATCTCTTCAATAATAGCTCAGAAGTTAATAGTACTCTAATGTTTGAAAAAAAGTCACTTCCACATCCATTAGCTCATTTTATCAACACAGCAACTTTGGGAGATTAGCAGTTACTTTCACCCCCACTTTACAAATGAAACTGAGATAATGTGGCAGCAGCTTAAACCATGTCTGAGAAAAGGCAAAGCTAATTGCAAGAGAAAAGGCACTGTGAAAAGGGTTGCAATTATCTTGTTTTTATAAATTGATTTTTTTCTCATTAACAGAGTAATATATTTTGATTATACAAGTAATACATATTTGAAATCCTACTACATGGCCATATTGTCTGTATCCTTCCCTCAGATTCTTTCACTTATTATGTTTCTTTGTCCTTGTCATTAGATATGTTTTGAAAAGTTCATTTTAAATTACCATATAATAATAGCCCCCACATGGATGCATGGCAATTTAATTTACTACTTCCATGTAACTGGCCATTTATGTTTTCAGGTTTTTGCTATTGTAAATAACATTGTAGAAAGCATCTTTGTACATACCTCTTTGTCCAGGCAACTGATAATTTACCTAAAGATGCCCCTTTTCTTTTAGAAATCTGCTTACAAATTTACAACCTGTTGATTGAATGCTTGATAAAAGATTAGGTTGGTCTGGGGTTTGAAGATGTTACACAAGTATCTCTAATTGTCTTAGATTACACAGTGAACTCTTGCTGGGCCACCAGGTTCAGGAAGTCATATTTTGGAAAATTGTGCAGCATTCTGTTATCATCCTTGATCTTGGGTCTCCTCATGCTGGTTCATCAGCAACAGGTACAACTATCCATTGGGCTCTGGATTGAAGTTGGGGTGAGACGGTGGGGAGAACAAAAGAGAAGGCCAACTTCCTGCCTGCAAGGGCCTTATCAGCTCTTTGGGAAGAGAGGCCAGACACACGTGGGATAATTAATGAACAGAGTGAATCAAAACAGCCCCTTATGTAGCTGAAAAGTCTGTAGAGGGGCACCTGGGTGACTCAGTTGGTTAAGCGACTGCCTTCGGCTCAGGTCATGATCCTGGAGTTCAGGGATCGGGTCCCGCATCAGGCTCCCAGCCCCATGGGGAGTCTGCTTCTCCCTCTGACCTCTTCCCCTCTCATGCTCTCTCTCACTCTCTCTCAAATAAATAAATAAAATATTTTTTAAAAAGTCTGTAGAGAAGGAAGATATGTTACTGATTTGTGAGTGATTCCACCCCACTCTTTTTGCCGATCTATATTTTCTGTGGTATCTATGGAGAAGAAGTAGAAAGGCAATGCAGTATAAATGCAGAGGCAGAGATGAACTGAAATTCTGTCCTTCATTTCTTGTGTGACTTCAGGCAAGTTACTGTATCCGAGCCTAATTTTTCACCTGTGAATCAATGACAATATTTATATGTAGATTTTCTGATGCAAAGAAATAATCTAAGCCACTAAGTGCTTAATCCTGTGCCTGGCACACAGTAATGCTTATTACTAGGTAATAAGTATTACCTATTATTATTATTAATATTATTGAACATTATTTAAATAAAGTGTGAAAATAAACACATGTAACTAAGTATGTATGATGTATATATATATATCTTTCTATACCTCTACCCTATTCTGTTTCTAAAGATAACCATATGTTACACACATGGTTACATACACAGACACACATATGTTATTTATAGTTGTGTTTAGAAACAACAGAATAGGTAGGACTTTAAAGAAGCCTAGGTATTCAATTTTTATTGGCCCTACTTCAGAAAAGAAGATTTTCTTTCTGATACTTGGCTTCCAAGGGAAAGTTGCTGCTGCCTCTCTCTCCTCCCATCACTGATATTGCAGGCTTGGTCCTTTAGCTGTATGGGGCTGGCCCTGGTCAGCAGCAGTCTGAGTTGAAAGACTACAAGTTGTGGAGCTGTGGACATCTGGGTTCAAAGACTGGAAGATTTCTCTCCTAGCCAGGTGCCCCCGAGCAATTCCTGTGAAAAAATTCCCTGTATCTCCATTCCCTTCTTTGTTAAATGACCATCATATTTAGGTCTCAGGGCTATTGTAAGAAGCTTTAAATAATAAAGCCAATATGATTGTATTGGGTCCATGGTTAAGTGCAAATTAAGTGCTTTATAGTGCCTTTGTTTTCTGACTGGAATTTCTGCCTGGCCTTTGCAATACCACATCCTCCACTGCCTCTCCTAGCCTGGACTAGGGCACTCTCCTCATTTCTTGCACCTTGAAGAGACTTTGGCTGCTACCAATATATCTCCTTTTACTTCTCCCCAAGTCAGATGTTAGTTTCTTAACATCAGTAAGTAAAAATGTCAGCAGTTCTGTGAGCTTGGAAGCAGCTCCTTCTCCAGTTGAGCGTGAGATGAGACTCCAGCCCTGACTAAAACCTTGATTACAGCCTTGCAAAGATTCCAGCTAAGCCATATCTGGATTCTTGACCCACAGAAACTGGGAGATAATAAATATGTGTTGTGTCCAGCCAAAATTAAAAATAAGAAAGGAATAAATGGAAAGTGTTTTGTTCAGTTGTCTGGATATTCATAGCACTCTAAGACGACCAACAAATTTCTAGTGATGAATAAAAGATCTGTGGAGAATTCTAGAAGCTTTGTTTGTTGGATTCATTCCATTTTGTTTTCATATAAACTTCTGCCTTAATCCAAGTTAATAGAATCATGGCTGTGAAAGTTTGTATTGTAAATAAAGCACTTAGCTCAGTTCCTGCCACTTTCCAGTAGGGACTTAATAAAATGTTAGCTGCTATTTTTCTAGTAGTAATAATAGTACTGCTAATAAGAAATTTGACAACACCTAACACAGGACCTGGTACGTAGTCATTGCTCAATAACACTTGCTGGGTTTGGATAATTGAATCCATATACATACTATTCTTTTAAAGTGTAGTAAAGAAGGATTTGGCCACCTGCTTCCTGTCTTTCCAAGTTTCCTGCTGTGGTCCCTTGGTCACTGGTCGCATTTCAGCCTGGAACTTGTCCTCAAGTAATTCTGAAGGCTGGGAGTCTGCCTTATTCATATTGTACCCCAACAGTTCCTGGAAAATGATAGGTACGCTGTGAAGGAATACATCGATGGAGGCAGCAAGGGTTGCCATCAAACAAGGACTCTTCTCCTTTGTGAAATTTTAGGGACCAGGCTCCAGTTTGGGCTATTGCTGTTTGCCCTGGGCTTTTTGGTATTAGGTTTTGATGGTTCTGCATATCCTTTGAAATTTTGCTCTGAGTTGGAAACGGTTGTACTGTTAATGGGGTCTCTCTGGCATAAGTACTCAGAAGTATAACAGCTGGCTTTGGTACATTGAACACTTCAAGGGAGAATGGCCCTTGAGAAGGAAGGTACTAGGGCAGCAAATAAGAGCATGAGATTTAGTCAAGAGAAGTGTTAGTTCAAACCCTAGTTTTGTCACTCCTAGCTATGTGTCTTTGGGTAGTCCCTTAAACTCTCTGAGCCTCAGTCTCCTCTCATCTATAAGATGGGGGACAATATTGAATACCTCTTGGTGTTGTTATGAGGGCTAAAATATGATAAGTGTGCTTAAAGCCATGGTATATAATAATTGCTCAATAAATGTTAGTTACTGTTGTTGTTATATACCGTATCTTTCCTTTTCAAAATGAACATAGTTTTACTGCTTTTCATGTCCTCAAAACAATACTGTTTGTTGTTTTAATATCAACTTAGACGATACCTAAAAGTTTAGAGAAGGAAATGATAACTTCCTGCATGCCTACTACCTAGAGATAACCAGCATTAATAATTAGATGCATGCATATCTCACACTTTATTTTCCCATGTTTATACCCACATATTAGAAATGAGGTCATATGGGGCGCCTGGGTGGCTCAGTGGGTTAAAGCCTCTGCCTTTGGCTCAGGTCATGATCCCAGGGTCCTGGGATCCAGCCCCACATCGGGCTCTCTGCTCAGTGGGGAGCCTGCTTCCGCCTCTCTCTCTGCCTGCCTCTCTGCCTGCTTGTGATCTCTGTCTGTCAAATAAATAAATAAAATCTTTAAAAAAATGAGGTCATATGAGGCTGCCTGGGTGGCTCAGTTGGTTAAGCATCTGCCTTTGGCTCAAGCCATGAACCCAGTGTCCTGGGTTCGCGTCCTGCATTGGACTCCCAGCTCAGTGGGGATCTGCTGTGCCTTCTGCCCCTCCCCCCATTCATACTCACTCACATTCATAAAAATAAATTTTTAAAAATTAAAAAAAATATGGTCTTATGATATGTATTGTTTCATAGTCCACTTTTTTATACCTAACAATACAAGGTAGAAATCTTTTCAGATCTACATAACCATTTTAATGTCCTCATAGTATCACACTTTATGACTATATGAATACTATAAATATTTTAACTAGTACTGTATTAATTTAATTTGCTTCTAAAGATTTGCTATTATAAACAGTGCTACAGTAGCCATTTATATACATACATCTTCACACACTTGTCTAATTTTATTAAGAGCTATTTATAAAAGAATTACTAGGTCAAAGGGAATTATACTTTATTTTTTAACTTTTTAAAAGATTTGTTTATTAGAGAGCAGGAGGAAGGGGAAGACTGAGAAGGAGAGAGAGTCCCTCTGTGCTAAGCACAGAGTCTGATGTGGGGCTTGATCTCATGACCTTGAGATCAGGACCTGAGCTGAAACCAAGAGTCATTCGTTTCACTGAGCCTCCCAGGCACCTCGAGGGAATACACTTTAAAATCATGCCACTCATTAATTATAGCACACACTGAATTAACCTTTATTGAATGGGAAGAAGCTTTGCCACTGTCAAGTGCTGTGTAAGTATGAGTTATTTCACTGTGGTTGTTAATTGTTAGAGGCATGGCCAACTTAAGGACTAGAAGAAGGGAGAAGGCTTGATTTCTCCTCATGAAATATACCTCTATGAACATGAAATATACCTGTATCAACATGCACCCATAAGTGGGTAGTTGCTGTCTCTTCTAAAGGAGCTATGGCTTCACTCCCTCCCCAAACTGGCAAAATGAAGAAGGGCTCTTGTCATCTTGAAGAGAAACCATTGCTTTTAAATATGGCTGCTTCCAGCCATATATTAAGACCTATTCTTAGCCAGCCTCAAATTCTAGGAAAACACTTGATTAGAGAAGCATAAGTTCTCCGAAGCTGCTTCTGCCCTGAGTTGTTATGCTATGCTCTTGAGAACCAAGCCTGAGGGCCTAGCTACTTCGTGTATATGTGTGGGTGTTGGGGGGGCAGGTGTTGAGGAGAAATACTTTTCTATGGCAAAACTGGTATGTCAGTACTCAGCCTAAGGGTACCTTGGTCACACCTCAACCGTTCAGCGAGCCTGACATTCCACAGAGCTCAGACCAGCCTAGAGAGCCCAACTTACCCACCCACTCCTGTGGCATCCTGTTTTTCTATGCAGCCAGAGTACCTCTTGAGTGTAACTATATTATAAGCATTGTTGAGTAGGGGAAGTGTGTGTTGAGAAGTCTTGAATCTGGATCTCCTCATCCAACAGCCTGAATTCTCTCTGACTTCAAAGGCTAGGCACTTGTCCAGGAATGATGCTTTTGGCCCCTGCTAGAAGGTAGGGCCAGGTGTGGGAATGCACACAGACTGTGGGGGCTGGTACCAGGGTGAAAGGCAGCAGGAGAATATGTGACCATGGAGGGGAGCAGACACCGAGTTGCTTGGCCAGGCTCCATCTTATAAAGGGTGCTCCTCATAGGAATGTTTTCCATGATACCTTTCAAAGAGCTTGGGTTCTTTGTATGTCTAAGTCTGATTTGGGTTGATGTTTGCCATGAGCAGTAATGAGGATGGAAATGATTTATTCTGGGGCCTTGACTATAGTGCTATTAAATCACTGGCATACTGATGGGGCCTATTGATTCTCAAACCGTTTCCTGAGTTCTCTTTGCAAATCCGTGCTCTCCGATCCCAGCTAACCGCTTGTCCCTGCTGGCTCTGTGGATGCTGCTCTTTTGAAAAAGCTGATCCTGTGGGCATTTTGGACTCCATCCTCTTCCTTTCATCCCAGGTCTCCAGCTCACTGAGGTGTGAACTTTCACTACCCCTCCCTAATCTGTTTACTTTCTCTTCAGACTCAGTAAGTGGACCTATGTACAATACCTTTTCATGTGTTCACATGCATTTATGGGTATGCAAGAGAGGTATTGTGCTGGACGGGAGTTACTGGCCTTCTTTAGATGAGCAGACCTTGGTGATCCCTTAACTGAATTGCAGGGCTAGAGAACAGAGAAGCTTATTCCCCATTGTTGGGGAGAAGTTGGAAGATTACACTGATTCTGGAAGAAACTATCTTCTTTTATTTTTCCCCTAGAGTTTATGGAGTGGACCCAAATGACAAGTGGAGGGTCTAGATTCCAAAAACCTCTTCTGTTCAGGAAAATGTGGGATTTGAGATGGGCAGGTAGGCTAAAGACAACGAAGGTTTTGAATGCTTCTGATGTTCCCCATCCTCTCTAGACTCTAAGCTCTTTGAAGGTACATTCTTTCATATTTTTGCATTTCCTCTCGGGATCTCATACAACACAGATGCCTAACAAACAATGAATGGACTATTAAGGCAGAAGGATAGACTACTAGGCTTAGTGAGACTGTCTATTGATGGCCCTACAGAGTCCTACAGAACTCCCTAGGAAGGAAGGCTTAAGCCCGGGAGGTCTTGTTTCCAGAGCTGGCCTTAGACAAGGGTCCCGCCCTCTGCACTCATGAAGTAATTGGCAGAATGGCTAGAACAAGTGAATAATTGTGCCATAATTAGTTTATGATCTGAGGGCATGCCAGTTTGCAGCCCTGCCAGTCTGCTAGCTGCCACCAGCACAGATATGCCTCATAAAAGTGCAAGTGACAAAGCTATGGTGCTATTCCCTGGGCCTGCTTCAGCCTAATGACTCAGGCCTATGAACTGAGAGTAACTGAGCTAGTGTGTTAACATTTCCTGAACACTGACCTTTTATATTTTCATGTTATGCAAAAGTAACCTTTATTTCTTACAATTGTTAATCCTTGTTTTGACTTCATTGTAATGTTCCTTGCTATGCCTCCCTGCTTTCCTCTCTCACTTCTTTCCTTCCTTCCTCTTTGTCTTGGAAGGGGGAGCAGAGTGGGCTTGGGTAAGACAGATCATTTGGCTCATTGTGTGATGATAATTGAAATCATTCCCTTCTGATACACTTAGGAAAAGGCTCAGCCAATATCTCCTGCAGGTCTCACCTTCCTGGCCTACTACCATTATGATTGCTGTCCACATACTCTCTTCCAGTGTCCTAAGAGTTCAAGAAATTGAACTTTCGTAATGAAATCTATCAACCTGCCAACCTAAGTCACCTAAATGTGCATCAGAGTGTTGGTGATAGACATCAATAGATTTGGATTCTGAAAGTGGGCTTTGAGATTGTGGTTCTTTGAGCTCTTCCTTCCTTTCCTGTCCATCAACCTGAATTACAGTTTTTATTTCAGATGCTCAACATATGGCATGTCCACATGTCTACATGTCCACTCTTTGGACACCATTAAAGCTGAATTAAGAGTGTACACAGTATTTGCAGCTGACCAAAGTACTAAGAGGTTCATGTTCTTAGGTAGAGAAAAAGATTTACAGATTCACTAACCCTGTTTTCACAGAAATAAAGCAATCTGCAGAATGACTGAGATCAAAGAATGGCTCATTCAGGGATTCCTCTCAGAACTAATAGGATTACTGTTTCCAACGTTATACAAACAGAATTAACATCTCTAGTCCCACCCAGGGAACAGACCCAAGGTGGGAAATACTTCATTTTTTTAAATCTTCATATCATCACAGCCAGGTTTTCATACCTTGAATTTCTTCTAAGTGTCTTGTTTTATTGGTTATGCTGCTCAAAACAAAGAAGTCATTCTCTTTTAACATTGCCAGCAATCCCTTTTCCCACTCAAAAGTATTCTTATTTCTGTTTATGTAGAATTGCTTTTAATGTGTCTACTGAGTTCTTTGATAAAGCTGGCATCCACATCTTTCACAAAAAGGCTCTAATATGTTCATGTTAGGGTCTGTATTTGGGCCATGCCTTGATTTCAGATTTGAAGGCTAATCATTTATGACTTTAACAAAAACCTTTAACTTACAGAGTAGTGACATTTTAAAAAAAATAAATTTGAGATTGGGTCCTTGATGAGAAATATTTGAGATTAGGTGCTTGAAAAGCACCACTAAGTTTTACATATTTGTGAAATTCATTTCTGTTATTTCAAGGTAGTAGTAAGCTGTAATAAACCAAAGAAGCCTAAGCTTAAATAAATGTATTTTAGTTGATATTGGGCATATGTGCATGACTCTAATGATTGAATTTGCTATTACTAGTCCCCAAGTTTCTCTTTAATCATAGCATGACCATATATATTCTCAAGACTTACTTTTTTATTTTCATTCCAGTATAGTTAACATAGCATTATGTTAGTTTCAGGTGTACAATATAGTGATTCAGCACTTCCATACATCACCCGTTACTCATCATGACAAGTGCACTCCTTAATCCCTATCACCTGTTTGACCCATCTCCCTTGTCCCCTTCCCCTCTGATAACTAGCAGTTTGTTCTATATCATTAAGAGCTGGTTTCTTGGTTTGTCTTTGTCTCTCTGTTTTTCTCCTTTCCTCATTTGTTTTGTTTCTTAAATTCCACATATGAATGAAATCATATGGTATTTTTATTTCTCTAACTTATTTTGCTTAGCATTATACTATCTAGCTCCAACCATATCGATGCAAATGACAACATTTCTTCTTTTTATAGATGAATAATAATCCATTGCACATATATACATGCACAATGGAATACATATATATATAGATATATCTCTTTAGATATATCTATATATATAGATATATCTATCTTTATCCATTCTCTTTATTCTCTTTATCCATTCATCTATCAGTGGACATGGGGATTGCTTTAATACATTGGCTATTGTAAATAATGCTGCAGTAAACACAGGGGTGCATGTATCCCTTTGAATTAATGTTTTTGTATCCTGTGGGTAAATACCCAGTAGTGCAATTACTGGCTCACAGTGTGGTTCTGTTTTTAACCTTTTGAGGAAACTCCATACTGTCTTCCACAGTGGCTGCACCACTTTGCATTCCCATCCACAGTGCATGATGGTTCTTTTTCTGCACATTTTCTCCAATACTTCTTGTTTCTTGTGTTTTTGATCTTAGCCATTCTGACAGGTGAAGACTTTTAATCTACAGAGTTTAAGGTTATCTTTGCAGATGAGAGGTGTTTATATATGAAAATACTTCTAGTTTGAGCTAGTAGAGCTTTGTTCAAAAAAAATGTTCGTGAAATGTAATTTTACTAAGGGCCTATAATTAAGACAAAATCATTTTCAGTAATGCTTCACTTATTCAGAAACTTAGAACACATCCTGGATTCCAGGAATAAGTTTAAAAACTAGGGCTTTAAGATTTTGAAACCGCTGCCACAAAGCCCATGGTATGGAGAAGAGGCCCTCCTTGCTTGACTTTAAGGAGATCCACTGGTTCTTAGTATAATGGGAGCCTGTTGTAAGCATTCCCTCACTTTTCAAAAGCTCACACTATGCCACCATGGTTTTATGAAAGATCTATGTTAATACCCATTTTCACTAGTCAAATCTGAAGAGGATTTTTGCTTTTACAAAAAAGGTGAAAAGTGAAAATAGTGTTCAGTGTTTGTTTTGCAGCAAGTTATTACAGAGGCAGCAACAGTGGCCCAACTCAGCTCCTCTTCCAGGAACTACATACACTCAGCATTTCAGCATCAGCTTCACAGTGTTGAACTGTGTCTCTGAGCATCTGTGCTTTATCTCAACTTGTTTTGTGCATACATTAGCAAAACATGTCCTAAGGTATCAGAAAAGCCTAAAAGAGGTTATGTTTTGGGTCTAAAACAGTTTTCCATATACATCTGCCCCTTGAACAATGTGGGAGTTGGGGCGCCAATCCCCACACAGTTAAAAATATGTGTATAACTTGGACTGCCTGAAAACTTCTTAACAGCCCACTGTTGAGTGGAAGCCTAACTGGTAACATAAATAATCAACACGTATTTTTCATGTTACATATATTCTGTATTGTATTTTTGTAATAAAGTAAACTAGAGGAAAGGAAATGTTAAAATCATAAGGAAGAGAAAGTGTATTTACAGTACTATGCTATATTTACTGAAAAAAATCTGCCTATAATGGGATCCACGCAGTTCAAACCCATGTTGTTGAAGGGTCAACTATAAATTAATAATAAGTGGTTGTTTCCTTTACACCATTTTGGCTTATGGAAGGTTTCAAAGGAATGGTCTACTTTCAGATAACAGGAAACCTGTATTCCTTCAGTTATAGCAGAATACAAGTGGTAAATTAGAATTGGGAGTGGCAAGTTGCATGGGTTTCAAAGAGGTAGTTTACCCTAGAAATAGGCATAGTGACAGTTGTATACTATACACTTGAGATGGAGAGACCATAAAAAGAAAGACCTGGCAGGATGGAATAGGTAGATAGCCTTTCACACAAAAATAAAAGATTGTGGTTTTCTGTAGTATTATTATGCCAGATTTTGCGTAGCCATCCCGTTACTATTGGAGATTTAAGTTATTTAAAAATTTTCACTCTTATAAAAAGTGATGTGGTGAATGGTTTCTGTACAAATTGCCTTTATTCTGTTTATGGTTATTGCTTTCTGGTATTTTACCAAAAGTATGATAACCAGGTCAAAATGTATGAGCTGATTTATAGCTGTTGTTATATGTTGCCAGATTGTACTCCCAGAAGATTAAACTGTGTAAGTATGTCTATTTTCTCACAGACCTGCAGCACTAAATGTTGTCATTTCTAATATTTTGCTAGTTTAATGGGTATGTAAGTATACTAGTCATTTGTTTTAGTTTTTATTTGATGAGGCTTTACATTTCTTGATGTCCTAATTTACTCTCCATTTCCTTCTTCACTTACTTTGAGCACTTATCAAGTAAAATCCATTGAACTTTTATATTTTTATCCATTCCTTATACTTTGGATAGTCCAACTTTGTCCTCTGTATTTGTCACATATTTTTCTAATTTTATTGCTTTCATTTTTATGTGTGCTTTATTACATTTCACTATGCAAAATTGTTCTTTTTCACATTTATGTATTCAGATCCATCTATCCTGTCTGTGATGTTTCTTTTATTTTTCAATATTCAGAAATTTACCACTCCTCCACAGCTGGAACAAATATGTGATTCTGTCCTCTCCACTCCCCCAGGGTGTTTTTTCTTTTTTGTGTTTAATTCTTGGACCCATCTGGAATTTATTGAAGTGTATGGTATGAGGTATGGATCTAAAGTACAGTCTCCACACTGATATCCAAATGTTTTAGCAATTCAATTTGGCAAAATATTTTTTGAACTCCTTTTTGTGCTAAACATTGTGCTAAGTACCACAAGAAAGTTGTTGTTGTTGTTGTTGTTGTTTTAATGAGGCAAAGCCCATGCTCTCCAAGTGTATGATCCTGTGTCTGTTTCTTGCTTTTCCTTTTTCCCTGAGGATAGGAAGGGTGGTAGTGGTAGTAATAAAGAAGATATTTAAATAATTATAACAAAGTACAGGGACGCCTGGGTGGCTCAGTTGGTTAAGCATCTGCCTTCAGCTCAGGTCACAATCCCAGCATCCTGGGATCGAGTCCCACATCAGGCTCCTTGCTCAGTGGGGAGCCTGCTTCTCCATCTGCTTTTGCCTGCCACTCTGTCTGCCTGTGCTTACTCTCTCCGACAAATAAAAAAATAAAATCTTTAAAAAAAAAGTACAAGGAAAACTATGATTGGTATTGTTACAGAGTTTAAAAATAAGAAGGGTGGCTCACTTGATTAAGCACCAGACCCTTGATTTTGGCTCAGATCATGACCTCAGGGTCGTGGGATCAAGTCCTCTATCAGGCTCTGCACTCAACACACAGTCTGCTTAAGATTCTCTTCTTTCTTTCCCGCTGCTTCTCCTCACTGCTTGCACACACACACCTCCTCACTCTCTCTCAAATATATAAATAAATAAAATCTTTTAAAAAAGGGGAAGAAGTGTAAGAATTCAAAAGAGTGAGAGATTCTACCTGAGATACGGAAAGGCCCTCAAGATAGTTAACTTTTAAGAAGGGCTCAGATAGTAGTATTTCATTCATTCAAAAAGAAGAAGTAGAAGAAGAAGAGAGAGAGAGAGAGAGAGAAAGAAAAAGCAACTACTGAGTATCTATTCTGCCTTGCCCTGTGTGCTGGGGATAAAGAGTAACAAGACCTAATCCTGACCTCGGGGAGCTCTCACTAGCACGAGCAGGAAAGAAAAGGAGGGGACAGTTTTGGGTAGATCTTAAATGTCAAGAGGAGGTATTGATTCTTCCTCTGTTTGGTATGGAGAAGGTTTAGGAATATGAGAGTGCCATAATCAGAGTGTTTTTCTAGGTCAGTCCATTTCATCTGGAAGGTTGTTATTTGTTTGCCAGACTATTTTCTGAAATGTGAGTAAGGTCACTGTGTGTACCATTTTTGATATTTGGGTTCCTTGGCAGTATCAAGTCTACTCTTTATAGTGTCTACCAGTGTGTCTGATTCCTCTCTATAATTGACAGGGTTTGTGATATCTTTCATATATTACAGCTAGTTCTTTTTCTGCAGTTTTTCATTCTGTGTCAGGGGTAGTTTCTGGTAGTGTCTGCCTTTTGCCTAAGTTATTTAGGAGACATTTTCATGTGAATACATTACAATGGATAAAATGATTCTAGTTGTTGAAGAATTAAAATCCAGCTATAAAGAAGATTCATTCATGGGAAAATAGCTCATCCCCACCTTCTGGAAAAATGAAGGGCCAGGAGGCATGAGACACAAAATTAATTTGAATGCGGCTTGTTCACATGAACATATACTTAGTGAATTTGTGAAATGTTTTCTTTCTTGTTGTGGGCATGAGGACTACAGTGTAGAAATTAAAACTTTGGTAAGTGGACACACGCCATCTGCAAATTTTAAAATGGATTGTCTCTCAGAGGCCAAGAAAATCTTAATCAGAGGTTTTAAAAAATTAATAGTTTAAGAGCAGGACTTCCAGAGAGGCTGTGTGAGGAGCTTGACAGACCCTCTTCCCAGTGAAATAACTACTTAACTTGTGATAATTACCAAAAATAACCAGTTAAAGCCTCTGGAAATTGACCTGGGGAATTCAGTATATTGTAAAGCACTTACTCAAAGAAATCTACTAAGTCTCAGAAAGAACAATGGGAGTCTGGTTGTCACTTCTGCCTGGCCCCATGCTATGGATGCTTTACTCTGGGCAGGTATAGCTAGGAACATGGAGCTCTCTTTACCTCTAGCTCCCAGTTACAGTGCTGTGGTTTCACCCCACGGGGTGTGGAGAGTGAACAGTCTATCAGCATCTCTTCCCACACTCTTAGTTTCAGGCTGTAGTAACTTTATTTTGGGCTGGGCTGACATGGACAAGAAGACTGTGGTTCCCTTCCAGTTTCCATGTGTTAAGTGAGAGGTTCCACGCCAAAAGAAACAAGTTGGAAGACCAGGCTACCAGCCTCCCCCAGGTCCTGTTTGTAGGGTAGAAGTTACATACCAAGAGAGACCTACCAAGAAGATAGGGACTACCATTCTCACCTTCTAGTTCTTGCTTATAGAGTGAAGGTATCATGCAGGGAAATTCAGGCCACCACCACAACCTCATTCCAGTGAAGTAGTACAGAGGTTCTGCTTAGGAGTTTAGGCAAGATGGGAGGATTGGCAACTCAGCATCTTTGATGAGGGAGCTGACCTTATTTGGAACAGAGCACAGAGGAACTCATTCCTGAAGGCATTGTCAAAAACAGTAGAGATCTTGATGTTGAGCACCTCGTAGAAGGCTAATAGTTCCATGAAACTAGGAGCAACAAATGAAATGGCAGACCAGTCAGAAGCTTAACAAAATCAGAGAGAGAAAGAGAGATAAAAAGAGCCCTGTTAAGATCATACTTATACCTGGAGATCGGGAAGGCTGGGAATGTGTACTACACAGCATTTACTCAAAAGAAAGCAGAGTGGGCATTTCAGAGCTACTAGTCATTGCTTGAACATAGAGCTCACTTCAAAGAATTCCCCAAGCCACACAGAGATTCAGCATCAAGTTTTGAGGCTTTACCAACTGAAGGGGCATAAGCAGAATCTCTGACCAATCACTAGCTGAATATTATTGTTATACTAACCTAGGAGCCACTCTGACATAGTTAACAGAAAAACTGAGTAGTAACACCATAGGTACAAGGCAGAGGAATTGGTCTTCAGAAACTTAATTTAGGCAGGCCACCAGACAACAAGGTCCATGGTGGTAGTGGAACTAATCAGAGTCTAGAGCTGCTACAAAATATTATCTAAGGGGCGCCTGGGTGGCTCAGAGGGTTAAGCCTCTGCCTTCGGCTCAGGTCATGATCTCAGAATCCTGGGATCGAGTCCCACATCGGGCTCTCTGCTCAGCAGGGAGCCTGCTTCCTCCTCTCTCTCTTTCTGCCTGCCTCTCTACCTACTTGTGATCTCTGTCTGTCAAATAAATAAATAAAATCTTTAAAAAATATTATCTAAAATGTCCAGTTTTCAACAAAAAATTACAACAGATGCAAAGAAATAATGTGACCATTGTATAGGAAAAAACAGGCAATACAGACTACTTTTGGTGGGGCACATGATACACTTAGCAGACAAACACTTCAAAATAGCTATTACAAATATTTTTAAAGAACTAAAGGAGCCCATTTTTAAAAATGATGAAAGGAAGACGTTACAGTGAGTCATCAAAGAGAGACTATCCGGGAAAGGATAGAAATTATATTTAAGGAGAAATGAAATGAAAATCCTGGAGTTTAAAAGTATAATAACTTACGAAAAATTCTCTAGAAGGGCTCAGCACCAGAATTAGGCTGGGAAAAGAAAGAGTCAGTGAATTTGATGATAAGTAATTAGAGATTATACACTTTGAAGAACTGAAGAAAAAAATGAAGAAAATGAGCACACCAACATATACATGATGAAAGTACCAGAAGAAGTCAGTGGAGCAGGAAAAAAGATATAATGGGTGAGAACTTCCAAAACATGATGAAAAACATTAATCTATACCTACAAAAACCTTCAAGAACTACATATAGGCATATCAGTTAAAATGTTGAAAGCCAAAGGGAAAATAATAGGAGCAGCAAGAGAAAAAATGACTCACTGGTGAACCCTAATAAGAGCAATAGCTGACTTCTCATCAGAAAAAAAATGGAGACCAGAGGTAGAGGGATGACGTTCAAAATGCTTAAGGGGCAAAAAAATCAAATAAGAATCCTATATCCAACAAAACTTTCTTTAAACAATGAATTTTAGAACACTGAAAAGAAATAAAATAAAATGGAAAAAATGTAGATAAAACTTTATTTGACATTCTCTGATAAACAAAGATGAAGACAATTCATTAATAACAGACTGGCCTTACAAAAAATATTAAAGGACGTTCTTCAGGCAGAAAGGAAATGTCACCACACAGCAATTCAAATTTACATGAAAAAAAACAGTGCTGATAAAGGTAATTATGTAGTAACTATAAAATAATATAATTTCTGGGATGCCTGGGTGATTCAGTCAGTTGAGCATCCAACTCTTGGTTTTGGCTCAGGTCATGATCATAGGGTCCTGAGATGTGAATGAACTAAATCTAATGAAAAGGCAGAATTTCACAGACTGGATTAAAAAAAAAACTTAAATCTAACTGTATGCTGCCCATATTCAAAATCCAAATAGGTTATGAGTAAAATGATGAAAAAATATAAATCATGTAAGCTGCAATCAGATGATAGAAGAAAAAAAAGAAGACAGCAGGAGTTGTTATACTAAATATCAGACAAAATACATATTAAACAAAAAAATGACTACAGATAAAAAGGGATATTTTATAATGATTAAAGGGTCAATTCATCAAGAAGATATAACAACTATAAAAGACAAATGCACTTAATGACAGGGCCCAAAAATACATGAAGCAAAAACAGAATTGAAGACAGAAATAGAAAAATAGCCCCCAGTTAATAATAGTTGGGGACTTCCAAATCTTACTTTCAATAATGCATGAAATACTTAGAAATCAATAAATATAGGACTTGAGTAACTATGCAAACCAACTAGACTTAACAGACATTTTCAGGCCACTCCACACAAGAGCAGAATGTACATTCTTGTCAAGTGCATATGGAACATTTCCAGAAGGTAGATCATATGCTAGGTCATAAAACACTTAAAAGCCTCAAAATAGAAATGGAAGGAAAACTTCCAAACTCATTTTATGAGGCCAGCATCACCTTGATCCCAAAACCAGACAAGGATCCCACCAAAAAAGAGAGCTATAGACCTATATCCTTGATGAACACAGTTGCGAAAATACTCAACAAAATACTAGCCAATAGGATTCAACAGTACATTAAAAAGATTATTCACCACGACCAAGTGGGATTTATTCCAGGGCTGCAAGGTTGGTTCAACATCCGCAAATCAGTCAATGTGATACAACACATCAATAAAAGAAAGAACAAGAACCATATGATACTCTCAATAGATGCTGAAAAAGCATTTGACAAAGTACAGCATCCCTTCCTGATCAAAACTCTTCAAAGTGTAGGGATAGAGGGCACATACCTCAATATCATCAAAGCCATCTATGAAAAACCCACCGCAAATATCATTCTCAATGGAGAAAAACTGAAAGCTTTTCCACTAAGGTCAGGAACACGGCAGGGATGTCCATTATCACCACTGCTATTCAACATAGTACTAGAGGTCCTAGCCTCAGCAATCAGACAACAAAAGGAAATTAAAGGCATCCAAATCGGCAAAGAAGAAGTCAAATTATCACTCTTCGCAGATGATATGATACTATATGTGGAAAACCCAAAAGACTCCACTCCAAAACTGCTAGAACTTATACAGGAATTCAGTAAAGTGTCAGGATATAAAATCAATGCACAGAAATCAGTTGCATTTCTCTACACCAACAGCAAGACAGAAGAAAGAGATATTAAGGAGTCAATCCCATTTACAATTGCATCCAAAACCATAAGATACCTAGGAATAAACCTAACCAAAGAGACACAGAATCTATACTCAGAAAACTATAAAGTACTCATGAAAGAAATTGAGGAAGACACAAAGAAATGGAAAAATGTTCCATGCTCCTGGATTGGAAGAATAAATATTGTGAAAATGTCTATGCTACCTAAAGCAATCTACACATTTAATGCAATTCCTATCAAAGTACCATCCATCTTTTTCAAAGAAATGGAACAAATAATGCTAAAATTTATATGGAACCAGAAAAGACCTCGAATAGCCAAAGGGATATTGAAAAAGAAAGCCAACGTTGGTGGCATCACAATTCCGGACTTCAAGCTCTATTACAAAGCTGTCATCATCAAGACAGCATGGTACTGGCACAAAAACAGACACATAGATCAATGGAACAGAATAGAGAGCCCAGAAATAGACCCTCAAATCTATGGTCAACTCATCTTCGACAAAGCAGGAAAGAATGTCCAATGGAAAAAAGACAGCCTCTTCAATAAATGGTGCTGGGAAAATTGGACAGCCACATGCAGAAAAATGAAATTGGACCATTTCCTTACACCACACACAAAAATAGACTCAAAATGGATGAAGGACCTCAATGTACGAAAGGAATCCATCAAAATCCTTGAGAACACAGGCAGCAACCTCTTCGACCTCTGCCGCAGCAACATCTTCCTAGGAACAACGCAAAAGGCAAGGGAAGCAAGGGCAAAAATGAACTATTGGGATTTCATCAAGATCAAAAGCTTTTGCACAGCAAAGGAAACAGTTAACAAAATCAAAAGACAACTGACAGAATGGGAGAAGATATTTGCAAACGACATATCAGATAAAGGACTAGTGTCCAGAATCTATAAAGAACTTAGCAAACTCAACACCCAAAGAACAAATAATCCAATCAAGAAATGGGCAGAGGACATGAACAGACATTTCTGCAAAGAAGACATCCAGATGGCCAACAGACACATGAAAAAGTGCTCCATATCACTCGGCATCAGGGAAATACAAATCAAAACCACAATGAGATATCACCTCACACCAGTCAGAATGGCTAAAATCAACAAGTCAGGAAATGACAGATGCTGGCGAGGATGCGGAGAAAGGGGAACCCTCCTACACTGTTGGTGGGAATGCAAGCTGGTGCAGCCACTCTGGAAAACAGCATGGAGGTTCCTCAGAATGTTGAAAATAGAACTGCCCTATGACCCAGCAATTGCACTATTGGGTATTTACCCTAAAGATACAAATGTAGTGATCCAAAGGGGCACATGCACCCGAATGTTTATAGCAGCAATGTCCACAATAGCCAAACTATGGAAAGAACCTAGATGTCCATCCACAGATGAATGGATCCAGAAGATGTGGTATATATACACAATGGAATACTATGCAGCCATCAAAAGAAATGAAATCTTGCCATTTGCGACAACATGGATGGAACTAGAGCGTATCATGCTTAGCGAAATAAGTCAAGCAGAGAAAGACAACTATCATATGATCTCCCTGATATGAGGAAGTGGTGATGCAACATGGAGGCTTAAGTGGGTAGGAGAAGAATAAATGAAACAAGATGGGATTGGGAGGGAGACAAACCATAAGTGACTCTTAATCTCACAAAACAAACTGAGGGTTGCTGGGGGGAGGGGGTTTGGGAGAAGGGGGTGGGATTATGGACATTGGGGAGGGTATGTGCTTTGGTGAGTGCTGTGAAGTGTGTAAACCTGGTGATTCACAGACCTGTACCCCTGGGGATAAAAATATATGTTTATAAAAAATAAAAAGTTAAAAAAAATACTTAATAGGAATAATACAAAGTACATTCACAGACCACAATTTAGAAACCAATAACACATGAAATTTGGGAAATTAAAAAATATGTGTAAATTAAACAGCACACTTTTATATAACCAACAGGTCATAGAATAAATCAGAGGAAATTAGATAAGACAATGAAATGAATAAAAATGAAGATAGCATATCAAAACTTATGGGATGTGGCTAAAATCATACTTAGATGGAAATTTAGAGTTATAAATACCTATATTAAAAAGAAGAAAAAGCTAAAAATCAATAACCTAACCTTCCACCTTTAGAAATTAGGAAATTAAGAGCAAAGTAAATGCAAAGAAAGCAGAAGGAAAGAAATAATAAAGATTAGGGTGGAAATAAAGTGAAATAGAAAACAGGAAAATGACATGGAGAATCAACAAGACCAATAGTTGGTTCTTTGAAAATATTTTTTAAAATGGTATTTTAGTTTGCTAGGGTTGTCATAATGAAATACCATACACTAGGTGGCATAAACAACAGAAATTTATTATGTCACAGTTCTGAAGGCTAGAAGTCAAAGATCAAGGTGTTGACAGGTTTGGTTTCCACTGAGACTTCTCTCTTTGGCTTTCAGATGGCCTTCTTACTATGTCCTCACATGGTCTTTCCTTGGTACACATGTATGTATCTAGTGTCTCTTTTTGTGTTCAAATTTCGTACTCTTATAAGGACACCAGTCAGATTGGATTAGCTTGCTCACCAGTTCACTCTAATGGCATTATTTTAACTTAATCACCTCTTTAAAGACCTTTCCTCTAAATTCAGTCATATTGTGAAGTACTGCGAATTAGAGTTCCAATGAATGAATTGTGGGTGGACATAATTCAGCCCAGTAACAATTGACAAAACCTTTACTGATTGAGAAAAAGAAGACCTACATTACTTGTATCAAAACTGTTGAGGGAATATCACTACAGGCAATATCACTATTGAACTTACAGAAAAGAACTGACTAAAACGGACTAAAAAATCAGAAGGGAAAACTATGAACAGCTGTATGCCAACAAATTAGATAACTTAAAAGAAATAGAAAATTTGAAGAGATTCTTAACAAGTAAAGAGATTAGATTAGTATTTAAAAATCTTTTAAAAAAGAAAAGCCTCAATCTAGAGAGCTTCACTGGTGAATTCTACCAGTCAATTTTACCAGCTCTACTTAAAAGAGTACCAATCCTTCATGAACTCTTCTAGAAAATAGAGGAAGGAACAAATTTCAGTATATTCTACAAGTTTTGCATTGATACCAAAGCCAAAGTTACCACAAGAAAATAGAGACCAGTATTCTTTATGAACATAGATGTAAAAATCCAGGACAAGATATTTGCAAACTGAATCTAACTGCATTAAAAGGATTATACATCACGATCAGGTGGGAATCACCCTAGAAATACAAGGCTGAATTAACATAAAAAATCAATGTGAACATTGTGTTAGTAGAATAAAGTACAAAAAGAGCACGATCAACTCAATAGATGCAGGAAAAGCATTTGACAAAATCCAACACCCATTTGTAATTAAAAAAAAAAATCTTAACAAATTTGGAAAAGAAAGGAACTCTTCAAGCTAGTAAAGGGAATCTGTGAACACCTACAGGTATTTAATAGGGAAATACTGATTTTTTTTTAAAGTGGGAACAAGACAAGGATATTTTCTGTCACCAGTTTTTTTTTCAACATTGTACTGGCATAATGGTAAACATATAGATAAATGGAAACCAGCCGAGATGCCAGAATTAAGCCTTTACATTTATGATCAATTGATTTTTAACCAAATTACCAAGAAAGTTCAAAGGGAAAGAAATTGGGTTTAAATAACAGAGGTTAGTCAATAGGATTGACTAAGATTGGTGTTGGGCCAAATAGTGTTTAGTTAATAAGATATCACATGCAAAAATAATAAATTTGGTCCTTGACATACCATACACAAATAATTAATTCAAAATGTATAATAGGCCTAAGTATAAGAGCTTAAACTATAAAACTCTTTGAAGAAAACATAGGAGTAAATTTTCATGATCTTGGGTTACACGAAGGTTTTTACAGATGATACCAAAAGCACAAGTGATAAAGAAATGATAAACTGGATTTAATCAGAATTAAATTTTTTACTTTAAATGATACTACCCTGAAAGTGAAATGTCACCCCAACTCTGGGAGAATATACCTATAAATCATTTATCTTATAAAGTATTTGGATTCAGAATATATAAAGACCTCTCCCAAACAATACTAAAAAGAATTACCCATTAAAAAATAGGATAAGAATTTGAACAAATATTTTTCTGAAGAATATATACAAATAGCTTAATAAGCACATGGATACTCAACATCATTAGTCATTAGGACAATGAAAATCAAAACCACAATGGGATAACATTTTTTCACTCACCAGAATAGCTATATTAATCTTTAAAAAGACAATAACAAGTGTTGGTGAGGATGTGGAGAAATTGGAATACTTTCATATACTGGGGGTACAAATGGTGCAATTTTTGGAAAATAGTTTGGCAGTTCCACAAGATGTTAAATATGGAATTACCATGTAACTTAGCAATTCCACTTCTATGTATCTATCCACCCAAGAGAAATGAAAATATATCCTTGTACATGAATGATCATAATATTATTATTCATACTAGCTCCCAAATGATCATAAACTTGTACACAAATGATCATAACATCTTTACTTGTACACAAATGACCATACATCATTATTCATACTATCCCCCAAACAAATATCCCAAATGTCCATCTGATGATGAATACATATATAAAATGTGGTATATCTACACAATGGAATGTTGTTCAGCAATGGAAAGAAATGAAGCACCATTATATGTTACTATGAGAATAAACATCCAACACATTATGCTGAATGAAAGAAACCAGACAAAAGGCCACATGCTGGATGATTCTGTTTTTATGAAATGTATTTTTTTTTTTAAAGCACGTCTATAGAGACAAAGTGAATGGTGGTTGCCTGGGGCTAGGTATAGGAATGGAGACCGACTGTAAATGCCATAAAGATTTTTTAGGGTGATAGACGTGTTCTAAAATTAGATTGGGGTCGTGCACAACTCTGTAAATATGCTAACATTCATTAAATTGTACATTTTAAATGGATAAATTTGTAATATGTAAATTACATACCAACAAAGCTGTTAAAATGCAGTGGGTAAAGATAATAATTTGGATGGTTTTATAAAGTATAAGATTGGCACGCCTGGGTGGCTCAGTTGTTAAGCATGTGCCTTCGGGTCAGATCATGATCCCAGGATCCTGAGATTGAGTCCCGCATCGGGATCCCTGCTCTGTGGGAAGCCTGCTTCTCCTCTCCCACTACTCCTGCTTGTGGTCCCTCTCTCACTGTGTCTCTCTCTGTCAAATAAATAAATACAATCTTTTTAAAAAAAATTTAAAAAAAAAGAATAAGATCCCCAAAACAAATTAAATTATAATGTCTATTCCCAGATAGAGTATAACTCCCAAATTCCTGTTACCTTTTCAGGATCTTGTTCTATTTGTTAATTTCCCCCATGTATTCTTTCTGTACCCTACCATAGACCTCTTCCTTTGGATTTTGTGCTCCATCTTTTTACTTGTCTTGAACCGATTTACCCTTCAAAAACTTTTTTGTCCCCCAGCATTCTGGTTTGTGCTCTCACTTCTTTCCTAAAACCTTTTTCTCCTGAGATTTATTTCATTTCCAAATCCCGAGTGTTTTTCTCAAACTACTGGTTCTATCTCTTTGGTAAATGTGGCAAATATTTTCTCTTGGGTTTGTGCATTTGAGAGACATTTACTGAGCACCTGCTGTGTACTTGACCCCATAGTGGTACTTGTGGTAGCTTATGTTGCTGATCCTTACACTTGGGGAGCAATAAGAATTTTTACTGTGTCACATAAAATATTCTGTATAGAAGTCAGTACAATAGCTATATATTTCATGGTAATTTTTGCTCAACTAATAGGTGTCTATTTAAAAGTGACAAATGGGGTCCCTGGGTGGCTCAGTCACTTAAGCGTCTGATTCTTGATTTTGGCTCAGGTCATGACCTCAGGGTCTTGGGATCAAGCCCCACGTTGGTCTATGCATTCAGTGGGAATCTGCTTGAGATTCTCTCTCTCTCCCTCTCCCCCATCCCTCCCTGTGTACTCTCTCTCTCTCTCCAATAAATAAGTCTAAAAAAAAAAAAGTAACAAATGCATAATTGCTTTCTCTTTGTCCCTGAGTTGTCTTTGTGTCTTTGGGTTTAAGGCACTGGCATGCAGGCCCCTGCTCTGCATGGAAGATTATATAAATAAAACCTGATTTGTAGTATTTGTGATTTCCATCGTGGCTATACTCCCACCATAGCCAGTTTCAAGTTACTAATGTGATATTTCTGAATGCAGAGTTGGGAAGCTAGCCAGTTTGAACCCTTTACTAAGAGGCAGTTGTTTAGTCCTAATCCCCCTCAGAATAGTTTTCATACTATCCCTGAGATACAACCCACCTTGGTTGGAGGGACTTTAGGAAGAAGAGAACAAATGCTTTTATAGTAACAACTCTGTGCTAGGCACCATGCTCTTTAAATAGTCTTTTTCATAAACCCATGTGGAAGATAACCATTTCCCGGGAGCTAGGATTTGAATCCTGATTGTTGGGATGTCAAATCTGATGCTACTTTCATTGAACCATGATATTTCCTAGGGCAGTGCTCTGGATATTGTTCACCTTCTGAGTATTCGGTATAAGTACATCACTGATAGTGCACTGGGCTTGCTAGAGGATGTTGAGGTAATCTCTCTGTGAGCATCAGGCAAGGAAAGCAGTGAATGCATGATGTTGGGCAGAGAACTTCTAGACTCTTTAATTTATTTGAGTCTAAGGAGGGACTGAATTGAATGGCTAGGAATTCCAGACATTTCTGGGGATGTGGAAGAGCTGCTGAAGCAGCACATTCCTTTTGGGCCTCAAGCAAAACCTAGAACTGTCCATTTGAGAGGTCAGTGCTGTCCTTGGAAGCCTTGTTTCCAAATCAAGTCAAGGGGTGTAAATGATTGAAGCAAGTCTCTGAAGAGAGAGAGGTCTATGCCTATTTTTTACTAGGAATAAAACTCCATAATGGCAGGAATCTTTGTTTTGTTCATTGCTGTATCCCTGTTGTCTAGACTAGTGCTTTGGCACTCAATATGTTGGATGGATGAATAGATGGATGAAGAGGTGATTTGCCTCTAGGCCTGTAGCTCTTTTCCTGACTTGGTTACTGCTTGAAACCAAGTTTTGTCACAGATCCCTAAGAGACCAACACTGAAGCTTCTCACATTTTTTCTAGCTAAGGATCCCATTAGCAATTATGTAAAGACAAATGATGTCATTTGGGTTATGAGATGTGTAGCATTGCTTTGGGAAGCCCTCTTCACTGTCTTTGAGTGGAATAGCTACCAATTATTGAGGGTTACTGTGTGCCAGGTAGAGAAGTGCTTCACATCCATTAACCCAACCTCATAATGACCTTATGAAAGAGACATTGAATTTGGTCCGTTTCACAGATGAGGAAAGTGAGACCTGAAGAGTTAAGTAGGTTGCCCAAGGCTGCACAGCTAGTATTAGAAAGACCCAGTAATCAAGCCCAGTTTTCCCCAACTATTAATCTTGCACTTGTTCCACTATACTGCATTGTTTCCTTTTCTGTGTTACTACTTATTCATTGTTTCAGGGAGCATTTATTAAGTCCCAAGCTCAAGTGTATGCCAGGCACTTAGATCTTCTTAAGGGAAAGGGGAATCTTGCTTTGTTGAAATGCCTTGAAAAATATTTCTATTTTCTAACACCATTTCCCCTCTTCCCCATAACTATGATTGCATGGTGATTTGGAGCTACCAGGGGTCATTAAATAACCATCCTTCTTCTCAAATGCTCCAGCAAGTTCTCTGGGGTGAGAGTGTCTTATTTAGCCCCAGAAGATGAATGGAATCTCAAGCAATG
The DNA here is from genome assembly GCF_964662115.1 of Mustela nivalis. Taxonomy (NCBI): domain Eukaryota; kingdom Metazoa; phylum Chordata; class Mammalia; order Carnivora; family Mustelidae; genus Mustela; species Mustela nivalis. Next base: position 90,198,349 of record NC_139040.1, read on the forward strand.
GTTTTATAAACTTTATTATACCCAATTACCAAAGGTTTTTATTTTGCTTTCAGTACTTGAAATGCTACCCCCCCCCCAAAAAAAATGCTTCCCTTCTGTCAGGTGAGTCAAGGCCAAATGAATACAGCCTTTCCTTTCAAGAATGTTCTTTCGGGACGCCCGGGTGGCTCAGTTGGTTGGACGATTGCCTTCGGCTCAGGTCATGATCCCGGAGTCCCGGGATCGAGTCCCGCATCAGGCGCCCAGCTCCATGGGGAGCCTGCTTCTCCCTCTGACTTTCTCCTCACTCATGCTCTTTCTCACTGTCTCTCTCTCAAATAAATAAATTTTAAAAAAAAGATAAAAAAAAAAAGAATGTTCTTTCAAACATGCCAAATATACTTAATGTTAGTAAAAGGGTTTTCAGGTGTCATATAAGGAGTCCAGAAGCACAGATTCTCCATCTTTGACTTGGAGACCCAGAAAGAGGTGGAAAGGGATCAGGTTAAACCCAGGGCTGAAGCAGTCATTCTTGATACCTCCGTTAAGGTTCTTGTCCTTTAATTGTTGTTGTTATTCTTTTGTACCTTCACAAACATTTGTAGAATGTCAACTATGTGGCAGGAAAGGTGCTAGGCTAGTGCTATCCAAAAGAAATATGATGAGAGATATGATGACAATATATGCCATTGTAAATGTTCAAGTAATCATATTAAAAAGGTAAAAATAAACAGGTGAGATAAATTTTAATAATATATTTTATTTAATCCAATATATCAAAAATGTTAACATCTTTTTTCAACATGTAATCATTTAAAAATTACTAATGTGATATTTTACCTCTTTTCATTCATAGTAAGTCTTTGAAATCTGGTATATATACTGAACTTACAAACATATCTCAATTTGAACTAGTAACTTAAGTGCTCAATAGTCACACATGGCTAGTGGGTAGCTACTAGACAGCTCAGTGCTAGGCCTTGCTCTCATGGATACTGAAATGTATTAAGACCTTTCTGTGAAGTGATGAGGAAAGGCACATCAGCTGGAATGTGTTTGGTAATTTATTTTGCAGAAATCTGTTCTTTCAATTATTACCTACATGGGCTGCAAATCAGGAGGTTAAAACACCATGTAACATTAACTATCTTTTAAGTGCCTTCAAAGTCTCTTCCACTGCTTCTGGGAGAGTAATTCTCTTAAATCAGAACATCATTTTGATTCTGCAAACATTTTCCAAGGCAGGGAAGTCACAGACGTCTGCAAGGTGGCCATGAACTGAGAGGCAGGAAGTGATTTAAGGTAGGGACTTCAGGGTCATCAAAGGAAAGGTACCTGTCCCTCAAGTCTTTCGAGTGATCAAGGGAAAAGACCAGCAAAGAACTAACTACTGGCCTGAGAATTCTCTCTTTTTTCTCTCTACCCTTCCATTGTTGACTCTCTTCTCCCAGGACATTCCATCCCCCAGAGGCTCCCTGGCTTTCTTCTATGCTCTGTAGGGGTGTGTAACTGTATGTGTGAGGGTAAGAAGTCACACAGTGACTGTTTGAGGATGTATGACTGTGTGTGGGGCTATGTGTGTGCTATCATGGCTCAAATTTCTAAGTAACGGATAGATGGATGAGTTCACAGCCCCAAAAGTATTATCTAGAAATGAGCGAGGGAAGAAAAATTCTTCCTAGTTTGTGTCCTCTAAGGAGAAAGAAGTTAATGGAGCCTGAATTGGGACCCTGAGCTTACCTGACAATTTCCAGTGACGGACTCTCCCTCTAGTTGCAGGGGCTATCTATCACAGAGGAGGATTCAAAACTGAAATTGGGTTCTTCTTTGAAAGACAGTGTTTTAAATCTATTTTCTCATATAACAGACAGAGTTTTCTTAAGCCTTCCTTAATTAGAGATTTAGAAATGGGTTTTTAAAGAGGCCTCTTAGAGAAAGCAAATTTCTTTTTTTTTTTTTTCCTTTTCTTTTTCCTTTAAGTAAGCTCCATGCCCAGCATGGAGCCCAGCACAAGACTGGAACTCACAACCATGAGATCAAGACCTGATCCAGAATAGAGTCAGATGCTCAGCCCATTGAGGCACCCAGGTGCCCCAGCAGGTTTCTTTTTTTTTAAACCTTTGGTGTAGAAAGTGAAGGAGTGATGGGAAAGCAGTACCTTTTAGGAGGGATTCTTTGCAGCAGCCCTTAAGCTACATTAGGCATTTTCTCAGACTGCTTGTAAAGGCACTCTGGCTAATGGGGTTAATCACCTGAAAAGTAAGACAGGTGGCCATCTTGCTGCCCTAAAACAGACACAATCACAGATTGTTGTCTGCTTTCCCCAGGGAGAAGATGTGGCTCTCAGCCAGCACATCAAAATAGAAGAAAAAAGGCACATTCCTTAGGATTTAGGTGTAAGACTTACCCTGTCTGCTCTATCAGAATAGGAAGTGCTTATAAACCACATTTCCCAGAGGGTTTAGTTTGCTTCTTGAAGAACCATGTGCAGCCAGCAGTAACTAAACCTGGGTTTAAAGCTAGAGGGAGATCAGGACAAGGAATCCTTGTAATATTGGGCACAAAAAGCATGAAATAAAATGTTTATCCTCTGTGTTTAGTCAAGATTTACTGAGCATTCTGTATTATCTTACCAGATGTAGGGATAGTAGAGAGGGAAGAAGAAGGTAACTTTCATTTACAGAGATGTGCCAAGCATTTTACATACTCTTAAGGCCATGTTGTGGGGTAGATGGGATATTTTACACTTTATAGATGAGGGGACTAAGACCCACAGAACATAATATGATTTATAGCTAGTAAGGACAGTACTCAAACCCAAATATGCCTTATTCCAAGGTCCATTCTTCCCACTTCCCTGCACTCCTGTCTTAAATCTTACTGTTTAGCCAGTGAGACATGACTTCTATTTTCAAGAAAAAATCAGAGGGAAGAAGGTACCATGTTAATTATAATTGAACTCCACTAACTGAAGTAGAAACAACATATACTTGACATGATTAGGAACAGTGCTTAGGTCATTCAGGGAAGACTTCATATTTCCCTGATCATGTTGGTTAATATCTTGGGTAGTAGGAAAAGTGGATAGGGATCTATAAACAAGGTAGCCCAGTGTTGCTAAAGAAAATGACTATGGTAACTTGCCCTCAAATTACTGCAGAAACAAACCTGTATGAGAATCTAACAATGAATCCGAACTTTTCTTGATATACAGAGTATGATTAGCTCCTTAGCTGATATTATTTTGCCATAGTGATAGACAACCTTTGGGTAAGACTAGGTCTGATTTCTGCTGGTGGGTGGAGAAATAGTAGTTCTCTGTTGTTCCCTCGGGAGCTATAACTGAAGATTCAATGCCTGATAGTTCTAGAATATAAAAGCTCCATTATTCTTTTGTTCTACTGTCACATCACCCTAGGAGCAACAATTTCACAGCTGATCAGAGTGGTGGAACCACATGGGTCCATATGTATCCTCAACTATGTTTAACCTGGAGTCCTTGATTTCAGATGGAGAGACAGGATTCTACTGTCGCCTCATAAGTCTTATTAAAAACTACCATCTTGTTAGAAATGAATAAAGATATGTTTAATTTTCATGCTTCCAAAAATACATTCTTCTATATGTATGTTTTTATGAAAACTTGGGTGAAGATAGTGAAGGCAGGTCTTAAAATTTCATCCCACTTTTACGGAGCAAGACAGCCACACTTGTGATAAACATAGCACAATATATAGAGTTGTTGAATCACTGTGTCACACACCTGAAACTAATGTAACATTGTATGTCAACTATACTTCCTGAAACTAATGTAACATTGTATGTCAACTATACTTCAGTAAAAAAATTCAATTTTCAATAAAACAGTCTGTTAAATATGGAATATCATATGAAATGATGTTTTAATTGCTTGCCAAGTCCTTTCTTTGTTAACTTATGACCAACTTAGAGTTCTCCAGAAGTTTCTCTGTTGTCCAGTATTAATGCACTGGCTTTGATAACCTTCAAGAGATAGATGATAGAGGTCTGTCTTCTAACAACCAGATTTCTGGTGGGCCAGTCTGGGATCAGGAATGGAAGGCAGGTCATTGTATCAGCAATTAGTAAGCTGGCTGAAAGGCTAATTTTAGAGAGAATCTCCCGGTAGCAAGTATACCGAGAAGTTGATTCACCACATCCTTACATATCCCATAACCTAACCAGTTCATATCTGAAAACCTATCTTCTTCGAATATGCCAAGATCTTTCTCATTTTTTGTCTTTGCATTTGTTGTACCCTTTGTTAGAATGTCCATTCCTCAAGATCCCTTCTTTAACCTTCTTCAAGGTCTTGCTCAAATGATATATCATCTATATATCTTTCCCACATTCCCACCTTTCTGTGGTCCCACAGCCTTTTGTATAGATCTCTATTCTAGCATTGCTCATACAAGGGAGTAAATTACCTATGAGGACACGTTTCTGTTAGGCTGTGACCCTTTCAGAGGTGGAAATTATATCTTATCCCTATTATCTCCATTAGCCAGAACAGAGACTGGCATACAGCAGGCTGAACCAGGTAAATTCTAATTGAGTAATTGAATTATTTATTTAGATTCAGCTGGGGATACATTTTTCTAGATTGCATCATCATTAGGCTTGATTTGGTATCATATCCTTGTATATGTATTTCGGACCTCTTGTTTATTGAAATGATTAACATTTTGACCTTTTTTTTGTTTGTTTCTTTGAGAAAAATACACATTTGTAGGCTAATGTGAATTGGTCCAATGCCCAGATTCCAAGGGAACATCACTGGTTCTCTCTTGTGAGGCAGTCTCAGAATTTCTCCTGTAATTAATTTTTAAGGAGATCCATGGACAAGTTCTCTTAGTAGAGTTCTTCTAAGAGTCTGAATGCTTTGGCTCCTAAGGGTTGTGAACCAACTAGTTCCTTCTGGGGAAATGTTAAGGCCTTGACTTGACAAGGGTCAAAGAGCCATTCTAGGAATCCTGACCAGCTCAAAATCTGAATATCCTAGAGTTGAAAGCGTTCCTGGAGGTTATCTTCATAACCTAATTTCACAAAGACTCATGCCAGCTTTGAGTTGCTGCCTTCTAGAGAACTTTTTCTGTATTTTAGAAGATTATTGCTTTTAAGGAACTAAAATCTGCCTCCAACTGTTCCAAATCCTAGCCTTTGGAGCCATCCATACAAAATAGCCTGTACCTTCTTAATAGCCAACTGCCCTTTGGATTCTTAATGGCATTTTTTATATTCAGGGTAGTTCTTTTGGTTTTTGTTTTTATTTTTGTTTAAATTTATGAGCACCTTCCTAGTGCCAGGCACCTCTAATCTTCTTCAGGTCCCTTAACAGTTTCCCATATGTCAGTTTTCCAGTCCTTTAAACCACTTCTAGATAATTTCTATCTTGTCACTGGCTTCAAAGTTTATAATGTGTTACATGTTATCTTTGTTAAATGCTTCCCATTGTTTCAGCCAGTCCATATATTTAGTATCTTATCATATGTGGGACCTACTATGTCTTGGGTGGACTTGCTCTTTTAGTTAATCAGTATAGGTTCTCAAGTTTTGTGACTCTAGAAAAAATACTTCTCATGAAACAGCATGGTGTGGTTGAATTGGAGGGCACCAGATCTGTGTTCAATTCATATAACCTCTTTGAGACTAAAATAGTGATACATATCCTTTCTTCATAGGATCATTGTCAGGATTCATTAGATACTGTCTATAAGGCATTAAGCCCTGGGCCTGAGCACTTAGTGGGTGTGTAACAGAATTTAATGTCCCTTTCTTCACTTTCTTCCATCCTTGCCTTGCCCACCACTGCCCTCTACTGGAAGAATCAGTAAATGCTTTGAACTCAAATTTCTGGATTTAGCCAAGTAGCTCTGTTCGAATTAATTTCTTCTTAGCCCTTTAGAGAATAGCAATCTTGTGTAAGATATTACACAAACTGGCAGACTGGCTCCAATTTTGTAAAGTAGACCTTGTGAAAATATTGTGGTAAGTATCTTTGCCAATTTCTGACAGCACAGCTGAGTTAGAGTTCATATCCCATGGATAGTTATTGTTAAGAACTTTTTAGTATCATAAGATCTCAGGGTGCTAATCATCGATGCTTGGGATATAATCCAGTATGTGTTGTTCACTGTCATGAAAAACAGTCAAAATCACAGCCTGAATCTGAATTTGTTCACAGGTTTTCTAGATATGATTCCTCTGGTCTGGTCTGGTCGTCTTCTTTTCTTTTTCTGAGGCGGAAAATTTATTTGAATTGATGTTTTTAATCCTCTGAAAGGATGGTGAAGGTTTGTATAAAATCAATAAAAATACAGAGACCAAAATGGATCTCGGTGCCTCACTGATAAAAGGCCATGTTACTGGAATTCTCTTCTATGACAGGATTTTGGGATGTGGCTGGAAGTCCTGAAGCTTGGCAATCAGACATTACAGTAGAATTAACAGAGGGTAATTTTGGTGTTAGATCTAAGTTTGGATGTCATTTCTGCCGTTCCCTAGTTGTATGATCTAAGACAAGTCCCCTGACCTCACATTACCTCAGCTTTCTTTTATGTAAAATGGGAAACAATCATATCAATCTTAGGACTTATTGTTAGTATGAGGTTAACAATCCTGTACAACTTGTTAACAATCCTGTACTACTTAACACAGTGCTTGGCACATGGTAGGCAAGCAGTAAATCATTGCTCTTACAGTCAATTCCAGTTAATAGCAGCCAAGCACTTGGAGCTACAGTATCATTTACTTGTTGGAGAGTGAAAGAAGTAATATCATGTCCATGATTTGCGGATTTAATTCCTGGGTTCATGTAGAAACTGAATCACTATGGGTCCTTAGGATTCTGCTAGAAGTTAATAATCATTTTCCTGAAGGGCAATGAATATACACTAGATTGCTTAATAGCCCTTGGTTGAATATGGACAAAGAGAGTGAGATTAGAACCCTGGGGATTTCAGGTACCTCTTATGCTCTGGCCCACAATTTTTTATGTTCAAAAACTTGGACTTACCAATGCAAACAAGAGTGAAATGATGCTGCCTTTTTAAGATATCTATAAGTATATATTCATCAATCTGGTGAGCTAGTCACCAAGGCTCCCTTTTGAGGAGAAGGAGGTAACTAGAATATTTGTTTCCTGTTGAGGAATCTTGACCTAGAAACAAAAAGAAAATCCCTAAAATATTCTTTTCACAAGAAAAGAGCAATCTGACTGAGATGGTTTCCTTAGTGAAGGATAAACTTTATCACCAACTATCTTTGTAAATTAAAAATAGGCACAAAAGCTAACCTGTAGTGATAGAAAGATGATCAGTGGTTGCCTGAGGAAGTGAGAGAGGGAAAGGTAGGTGGCAGTACAACGGGCAGAAATAAGCTTTGGGGGTTAATGTATATGTACACTATCTTGATTATGGTATTGATTCATACATGTGTCAAAGCTCATCAAATTGTACACTTTAAATATACACAGTTTAATGTATGCCAACAGTACTTTAATAAAGGTATTACTTAAAACAAACCCAGTGAACGTAATACCTGATATCCAGTAGGTGCTTGCTAAATATGTGTTGAATTAAGATAGATAATTGTGACCGATTTCTGGAATGGTTGTGAGAGGAGCTTACCAGACCCTCTCCTCAATTAAATAACCATAAAAAAGTTATCAAAAACCATCATTTAAAATATCTGGAAATTGGTTTAAGAGCATGCAACAAATTGAAACTCACTCATTCAAGAAAATTTATGGAGTCTTGGTAAGAACAATTGGCATCAGTGGCATTTAAGCCATTACTTGCTCCTACTCCTCACCTAGCTTTATACTGCAGATTTATTTCAGGTGGGTGCAATCCCCCATAAAACCCCCCAAACAACAGAGGTTCTCCTTTTTACTAGCTCCAGGTTGTAGGGCTATAGTTACACTTCAAGATGGGAAGACTGCTGGTGACTCTTATTCTACCCTCTAGTTTGTGTTGTAGATTTATTCTGGGTAGGCGTGGCCAAGTAGATTGAAGGCTCCCATCCTTTGTCAAGCTCCTACTTCTAAGATGAAGTCTATATCCTAGAAAGGTGAGTGGTATTTAGAGAAGACTGGGGACTCCCAATTTCTCTCTCCCAGGTCCAGGGCCCAGATGTAATTGTCAGACAAGGATTTCAAGGGTTCAGAGGACAGTGGTGCCACTCCAGAAGAAGCAGGTTGCCATATCACTCTCTCCCCATCTAGCTCCAGGATAGTGGCACAGCCTATAGGGTTTGGTTGTTTTTTTTTTTTTTAATAGAACAGAGTATGAAGGAACTCATACCTAAAGGTGTTGTTGAAAACCATAGAGATCATTATAGTGGAAGTCATAAAAGTAGTTAGATATCAATAGCAGACAGAAAAGAGCAGACCAGCAAGATATTTCTGAGAGAACTAGGGAAAGAAACCATCAAGAGGAGCCCTGCTAAGATCAAATTCATCCCTAGTAGATTGAGGAGGCTATACACATGTATTAAAAATGTTATTTGTGAACTGCTAAAGTCTGTTTAAATGCAGGGTAGAATCAAAAACTCCTTTAACTGTGAAGGCATTCCCCCAAGCCATACTAAAATATACTGGGAAAGGGTAGAAACCTTACTAGACCTAGGAGCTTAAGAAAAACCCCTGTTTAATCCAGGATAAACACTAACTATGCTGAACCAGAGGTGATTCCTAGAAAGCCAAACTTAGAAATAAAACTAGGGGGAAAATGAGCATGATGTCAGACTGCACTGCAGAGAAACTAGACTTCAGAGAGAATTAGTCCAGGAAAGTCCCTAAACAAATGAAGCAAAACAAAGCAGAACAAACAGCAACAGGACCTCCAGGTGGGTAAACAGAATCCAGGGATTCTACAGTATATTTAAAATATCTAGTTTGCAACAATGATGAGCCTTGTCAAACAAACAAACAAACAAACAAACACTTAAAAAGACAAAGAACAGGAAAGTGTGACCATGGAAAAGAAATAAATCAGGCAATAGAAATTATTTTTGAGGGAGCCCAGATGTTGTACTTGTCAGATAAGGATTTATAAGCAGTTATTATAAAGATATTCAAAGAACTAAAGAAAATCATGTTTTATGATTTAAAGAAAAGTATGATGACAATGATAAAGAATATCAAATGAAAAGATAGGACATATTTTAAAAAACACATGGAAATTCTAGATTTGAAAAGTATAATAACCTAAATGAAAAATTAATAAGAGAGGGTCAACAATATACTTGATATGGTAGAAGATAGAATTACTGAACTGGAAGACAAATTGATAGGAAGTATATATTCTAGAAGAGAAAGTAAAAAAAACTGAAGAAAAATAAACAGACACACGTGGAACACAATTAAGGTGACCAACATATGTGTAATGGAAATATCAGAAGAAGAGCAGAGAAAGGGACAGAAATAGTATTCAAAGAAATGATGGCTTAAACGGTCCCAATTATTATAAAATATGTTTATCTAAACATCCAAGAAGTTCAGTGAGCTCCAAGTAGGATAAACTAAACAAATCCACACCTAGAGATATAGTCAAAATGTTGAATGTAAAGCCAAAGAGAAATTCTTGTAAGCAGCAAGAAAAAAATGACCCATCATAAAAAGCAACCCCAGTAAGTTTGAAAATTGTTTATACAATAAATAAGCCTTATCTTTAAAAAAAAGAAAGAAAGAAAAAAGAAAACTGACATGTCATCAGAAACCATGGATGTCCTGAGACTGGGAGATGACATATTCAAATTGATAAAAATTAACCAATAATGCTATCTCTGGAAAAAAAAATAACTTTCAAAAATGTAGGAGAAATAAAGATGTTACTTGTTAACCAAGATAGGGAGAATTTGTATATTGCAGACTTGCTTTATAAGAAAAAGTAGAAGAAATCCTTCAGGCTAAAAGCAACCAACATTGGGCAGTAATTTGAATCCATGCAAAAAAAAAAGTCCTGCTAAAGTAATAATAACTATAAAAGGTAGTATAATTAAATATTCCTTTTCCCTCTTCGCTGATTTTTAAAAACAATAGCATACTAAAACAGTGGTGTACATACCTATCCCCAGAGCTTATGCTATTCTCCAATAAAAGGAACTGGAGAATCCTTGGAGAAATGGCTGATCCTAGAACATGGCAAAAAAATATATAAGATGAACCTGGAAAATCTTGTAGTTCCAAAAAGTAAGGAAGCACTGGCTAAAAAACAAAAACAAAAACCAAACAAATAAAAAACCCCACTCACAATGAAGGAGATATGTCAAAGGGATACTGTAGTCAACTGAAAGAGGTCCTAATGGCCAAAGCTAGAATAACTTAAGCATAAAACAGTAATAATTAAGTAGTAATGAACTGTATCCCTAGGTATAAAATGAATATCCATGAGTTTATACTGGTAGAAATAAATGATTGAGATAAACATAAACAGGGAGAATAGACAATTCTTTCATGCAGAAGAATTCCAAATAATTTATGTTGCTACTCTTCCTTCAGGTACATGGAATATAATCTCCAACTCTTTAAGTAAGATCTGTGCATAGTGGCTTCTTTGAGAAAATACAGTTTGGAAAGGGGAAAAAATAATAATTTGCAGTGAGGAAAGTTGACACACACTACCTTAGCCAGGTGATGAAGGTTAACATCAACAGTGATAAGTCACATTGACAGTATGTCCCCTGATATGATGTGATGAAAGGTAATTTCACTTCTTGATTTTTCTCTCAAAAACCTATAACCCTGGTCTAATCATGAGGAAAACATTAGACAAATACCCACAAAGGGACATTCTACAAAATGACTAAAAAGTACTCCTCAAAACTGTCAAGGTCATCAAAAACAGGGAAAGGATCAAAGGAAAGAAGAGTTTAAAGGTGTGTACCAGTTAAATGTAATGTCATATCCTGAATGGCATCCTCGGACAGAAAAAAGACATTCAGTAAAATCTAGAGAAATCTGAATAGTTATAGACTTTACTTAATAATAATGCATCAGTATTGGTTAATTGTGTCATATTAATGTAATATGTTAATAATAGAAGACATTATGTGGGAGTATATGGGAAATCTCTGTACTCTGTTTTCAATTTGTCTATAAATCTAAAACTATTTCTAAAATAAAAGTTTATTTAAAAAGCAATAGTACTAACAACATATTTAATGGTAGAAACTTTTCCACTGAGATCAGGAACAATGCAAGGATGTTCCCTTTCACCACTTCTTTTCAAAATTTCATTGGAAGTCCTGATGATGCCTTAAAACAATGAAAGTATACATTTTGGGGTGGGAGAAAGAAAAAACATCTTTGTCAGTAAAGGACATGATCTATGTAGAAAATTTGAAAGAATTGACAAAACTATAACTAATAAATGATTATAGCAAAGTTGTGGGATACAATGTGAATATAGAAAAGTCAATTACTTTACTGAATATCAGTAATGAACAAATGGGACTTGAAATTAAAAACACAATACCACTTATGTTAGCACCTCTCAAAATGAAATACTTAGGTATAAATCAAAACAAAATATGTGTAAGAGCCATAGAGGAAAACTGCAAAACCTCTGATGAAAGAAATCAAAGAAGAGTTAAATAAATGGATAGACATTCTGGGTTCATAGAAAAACTCAATATTGTGAAGATGTCAGTTTGTTCCTATCTAATTTATAGATTCAGAGCAATCCTAATCAAAATCCCAGGAAATTATTCTGTGGATATTGACAAACTAATTTAAAAGATTATGTGAAGAGGCCAAAGACCCTGAAATAGCCAATACAATGTTGAGGAAGAACAAAGTTGGGAGGTCTGACACAATCTAACTTTAAGACTTACTATAAAGCTACTAATCAAAACAGCGTGGTAAGGGCACAAGAGTGGACAATTAGATCAATGAAACAGGAATGGAGAGCCTAGAAATAGATTTTTGAAACTGGAGTAAAGACAATAAATGGAAAAAAGATAATCTTTTCAGCAAATGGTGTTGGAACAACTGGACAGCCACATGCAAAATAATAATAATAATAATAATAATAATAATAATAATAATAATAAAATGAATCTAGATCTTAAACAGAATTTAAATTCTGCAAAAATTGACTCAAAATATATCATAAACCTAAATGTAAGATGTAAAGCTATAAAACTTCTGAGAAATAACATAGGAGAAAACCTAGATGACTTTGGGTAAGGCAGTGAGTTTTTAGATATAGCACCAAAGGCATGATTCATGAAAGAAATAGTTGACAAGCTGGACTCCTTTAAAGTTAAAAACTTCTGCTCTGTGAGACATTATCAAGACAATGAGAAGACAAGCCACAGACTAGGAGAAAATACTTGCAAGGGTATATCTGATAAAGGACTGCTATCCAAAATACACAAAGAGTCTTAAAACTCAACAATAAGAAAACAACTCAGCTTAAAAATGGACCAAAGATCTTGACATCTCACCAAAGAAGATATACAGATGACATAGAAACATATGAAAAGATGCTCTACACCATATGTTATCAGAGAAACGCAAAGTAAAACAACAATGAGATACCACAGCACACCTATTAGAATGATCCAAATCCAGAACACTAACAACACCAAATGTTGTCAAGGATGTGGAGCAACAGGAGCTCTTATTTATTGTTTGTGGGAATGCAAAATGGTATAGATATTTTGCAACATAGTTTGGCACTTCCTTATAAAAGTAAATATACTCTTAACCATGTGATCCAGCAGTTGCACTCATTGGTATCTACCCAAAGGTGCTGAAAACTTATGTCCACATAAAAGCATGCATACAGATCTTTATAGTAGCCTTACTCATAATTACCAAAACTTGGAAGCAACCAAGATGTCCTTCAGTAGGTCAATGGGTAAATAAACTGTGGTATATCTAGATAATGGATTATCATTCAGCACTAAAAAGAAAGGAGCTATTCATCCATGAAAAGACATGGAGGAACCTTACATGCATATTAATAAGTGAAAGTAGCCAATCTGAAAAGGCTACATGCTATATGAGGCCAACTATATGAAAGGCAAAACTACGGACACAGTAAAAAGATCTGTGGTTGCCAGGGGCTTGTGGTGAGTGAGGTTGGGATGAATAATCAGAGCATAGAGGATTTGGGGGCAGTGAAAATATTCTTTGTGATATTATAATGATGGATAAATGCCATTATACATTTGTCCAACTCATAGAACTCAACACTAAGATTGAACCCTAATATATACTATGGACTTTGGGTGATTGTGATATTTCAGTGTGGTTTCATCAGTTGTAACAAATGTACCACTCTGGGGGGATGCAAATAATGGGGAGGCTGTGAATGTGCAGGCAAGGAATATATGGGAAGTTATCATTTTCTATCAATTTTGCTGTGATCCTAAAGTTTCTCTAAAAATTAAAATATTTTTAAAAAGCAATAACATAATATATCTATAGTATGACAATAACAGCACAAGGCAGAAAAAGGGAAAGAAGTTAGATTAGAGCAAGGAAATGACACCAGAGAGTAACTTCATGCACAGGAAGAAATGAAAAATAATGGAAATGGTAAATAAGAATGTTAATACAGAAATCATTGCATATATTTTCTCCTTCTTTGTCTTAGATTCTTCAAAAGACAATGGATTACAAAGCAATCATTTTAATACTAAATTCTTGGGTTTGCAACATTAAAAAAATTATGTTTTAATATATAAATATACAGGAATGCAAGGCTGGTTTAGCATTCAAATATCAATGAATGTGGGCACCTGGCTGGCTTGTTCAGTAGAGCATGTGACTCTTGATCTCAAGGTTGTGAGTTCAAGCTCCACACTGGGTATACAACTTCCTTTAAATAGATGATTGATAGATGATAGATGGATAGATAGATATGAAAAAATTCATTTCATTCATTCATATGCCTTTAATGTTAATTCTGAAATCCATACTAAATTACATGTACTTTCTTTAGCCAAAGCAATCTTGAAAAAGAACTAAGTTGGAAGACTCACTCCTCTTAAATTCAAATTTAATACAAAGGCACAATAAACAAGACAATGTAGTATTGGCATAAGGAAAGGCATCTATAGATAAATGCAGTAGAACTGAGAGTCCAGCAATAAACCCTTACATCTATGGTTTATTACCATATGATCCAGCAATTCTCCTGTTAGATATCTACCCAAAAAGAAATGAGAACACTGTCCACACAAAAACTTGTACATGAATGTTCATAGCAGTATTATTCCTAATAGCACAAATGCAGAAATGTCCCAAACATCCATCAGTTAGTGAATGGATAAACACAATATGATATATCCATAAAATGGTGAACTATTTGTCCATAAAGCAAATTTAAGTGCTGATACATGCCTCATTGTGGATAAACCTTGAAAACATTATGCCAAGGGAAAGAAACAAGACATAAAAGACCATATGTTTTATGATTCCATTTATAAGAAAGGCAAATCTATACCAATAGAAAGTGATTAGTGGTTGCCTATGGCTGGGAGTGGGAACACAGATGGTATATGAGCTCAAAGTTTTAGGAGAGTGACAGACATGTTCTAAAATTAGATGTGGTGATGGCTGCACAATTCTATAAATGCACCAAAAACCATGGAATTGCACTTAAAGTTGATGAATTTTATGGTATAATTGTATGGTGTATAAATTATATCTCAATAAAGCTGCTAATTAAAAGATTATAAATGTTTCCCTAAATGCTACACATTGTCACAAGACATATGTGTGTACCTATATGTATATGTACATAGGAAATGATGGAAAGGGAGAAAGATAGGAAATAGACTTGCTCCCCTAGTCTTTTTCTATAATTGGGATTTCAAAACTGAAACTGTGAGTAGGAATCTCCTGTTCTCAGACTGGGATAGACATATACATGACCAGGTTTCTCATTTGGGCTCTATTCCAGAATTGTACAGATATATAATGAGGGAACCCTGGGTGGGGGTGGTTGTAAGACCTTCCTATTCATTGGGAATCTGGGCTTCCCAGGAGTGCATTGTTGGCTGCCTTTACCTGTGAAGTGCTTTTGGTATATTTCAGGCCTTTAATTTCCTCAGTCACTGGGGAGAGCCCATACCTTGGGGTTTTGCTGACACTATGGCCCCTGCTGATGACCAGAGCAAAGTCAATCTGAGTGCTGATTGCAGTAGAGCCAAGGGCTGGAGCTGGCCACGGTGTCAGGGGCCATTTCATTTAAGTAGGCTTTTGCCTGACTTCTATATACATGCGCTAGCTGTAGCCCTGCCTCCACAACAGCCACATTCCCTGGCCTTCCTGGAACACTGCTGTGGGCCCCAACCCTGGATTTCCCTTCCTCCTCTGGCCTATTATAGAAACATCTTTTCTGCATTGCTGTAAACCTTCATTTTCTCTCCCCCTCTGCTATTGCTTAACTCAAGGACAGAGGAAATAGCTGCAGTCCAGAAACACACTTAATAAGGGGGGGAAAAAAAGAAGAGGAAGAAGAAAAAGAGAGAAGAAGCCCCAAACCCATCCCCAATCTTTAAGAAAACAATCCTATAGGATTTGGTTTTGAATTGCCATGCAATGTGGGGAATGTGAAACATGTGCTAATCAGGGTCCTTTCTGCTTGGAGCCTACCTGACTTCTCTTCCCCCTCCCCAGCCAGCTGGGCTAGGCTGGGCCCAGGGGAGCTACAAAGCCGATAGCTTAAAAGATGGAGACAAATGGGAAGACCCCAAAGGACAAGCAAAACTTGTTACTAGCCTTGAGGCCAGTGCAACACAGGCAGTGTTTAAGGGCTATGGGGGTAGATGTGGTGAAGCCTGGATTCTCAGCTTTGAAGTTAAACTGAGGATGACTTGCCATGACTGCTCTGGAGGCAATATTTCCTGGGCTGGGCCTCCATTTGCTTCACCACCCTGACCCTGGCCTCCACTATTGCCATACTTGTCTAACTCGGTCTCCCTGCATCCAGGAGTGCCTTTCCTGAACTGTCTGCCCAGGTGGCTGCCACAGTGCTCTTTCCAAACCAGAGATCTGATCTCTGCTCCCATCTAGTCTCTCATCTTCTTCAGGAGAAAACCCATAATTCTTAATATGATATATGAGACCCCATATAAACTGGCCTCATGTTCCATCACCTGTCTTCATCCTAAAGTAACCTCCCCCAAACTACTTACCATAATCCTGAACTGCTTTTTTCTTGTCTGCCATCAGCGCCTTTGGATCTGCTATTCCTTCAGCCAGTAATGAATAATGTTTCCTCTTTTTCTCCTGTAAGGTATGTCCCATGTATCATTTAAGAGCAAGTACTTCTTTGAAACCTTAGGCTTGCTGGGGAGGGTTTTCGTGACTTAGGCTGCTGACTTCTTATTGCCAGAGCTCTATGAACATACCTCTGAAAGGCTGAGTGGTACAATGGAAAGAGCCCAGATGAGGGAGTCAGCCAGACTATGTGATAACAGGGAAATGACTTAATCTCTCTCTGAGCTTCAGTTTCCTCATCTGTAAATGGGAATATGATTCACAACAGGGCAAAAGAGGTCACGCTGATAAGTGCCAAGCACAGTGCCTGGTACATGTTGCCAAGCACAGTGCCTTAAGTCATGTTGCATGTTGTAAAAGAAATAGAAAAATGATTCCTTTATCCCTAGTTGGGACTCTAAGGAGGTTTTTCTCACCTAGCAATCCAGTGGGTGGTGTTCTCTGGGACATGCTTTATCTATTTGTGTTCTTGGGCTTGCCCTGCCTTTGGCCACACCCATGCCTAAAGGGTCTTCTGCTAGTATACTGCCTTCCTGGGACCAGCTATCAGCTGCCTTCCCATTCATATTCCTTAGAAATCTGTATGGGCTGGTAGGAGGGAGGTGGGATGAAATTTTAGCACCTCTTCTCTTCCTCATGCCCTAGTCTTGCCCCCTGCCTCAGAGAGATTGTCTAGTAAGTCACTCTCAAGTTGGCCTGGATCCTCCTTACAACAGGCTCCCTAGTCTTTTTTTTCCTGCAATTGGGATTTCAGAAATGAAAATATCCATGAGTAGGAATTTACCATTCTCAGATTGAGATGGACATGCACATGAGCTGGTTTCTCATCTGGACTCTATTTCAGAAATGTACACAAGATGTCAAAAATACACTATTTGGAACCAGTGCAGTATTTATTTCTTAAAATTAAGGGAAAAAGTTTCCTTGATTCAGTTCCTACTGGAATGTAAAATAACAATGTGCTGATGCTGCACTTTGACAGCACTGATTTAGTTACCCTTGGGGTCACTGGATGAGTTGTACATGGACACACACACACAAACACACACACGCATTGAGAATGCTTTCTTGTGAGCTGGGAATTTCAGGCATTCTGATGCCAGAGTAAGGCTTTATTGGATCAAGTCGACCATTAACAACACTTTGCTGAGTGTTCCCTTGTGTGCCAAGTGTTGTGCTAGGCAGAAAGAAGAAAAGAAGCCAGGGAAGCAGAAGTCACAGATGGAGTAATCAGAACACAACAGGAGAGAATAAAGAAAGCACTAAGGCAATAATACAGACTAAATATAGGAGAAGTGGTTGAGGTAACTGAACTGGAGTCCCAAGGTAAATTTCCTGAAGGGGATGCTGGGACCAGAGCAAGGCTTTGAAGGATAGGATTGGAGTCATCTGCAGTATTTTCTTAGAAATGTCCATTAGAATGGATTGAATGAGGGGTGCTTGGCTGGTTCAATTGGTGGACATGTAACTCTTGATCTCAGGGTTGTGAGTTCGAGTCCCACATCAGGTGTAGAGATCATTTAAAACTAAAAGCTTCTTTTAAAAGAATGGATTGAATGAGTATTCATGTGCAGGAGGTGGAAATAAGAATGATCTGGAATTATTCTGAAGGAGACCATATGGAAGTCTGAGAGGAACACGAGACTAAGAGGCAGAAAGCATCTTAGTTCTAGTGCTGCCACTGACTAATTGAGAGTGACATTGGGCAAGTCCTTCTCTCTGAACAGCAGTTTCCCTAGCTATACATTGTAACTAAATAATACCAATCTTACCCACCTCCTAGGACCATTGTTAAGAAAACAAATGAGATAATTGTATGACTGCTTGGAAAAGTAGGGAGAACTATCCAGAACGTAGGTTGTTATTCTGAAGGCAGGTGTTTATACTGTAGCCACTCTCGTACAGCTGGAAATAGGATGACTTCAGTATTTGAATGAATTTTTCTTGGCAGGACTCTTGCCTGCCGTAATTATAGCCTGCCAGCCACTAGTTCAGTGTACATACTTAAAAGAGGATCAGTCACAAAAGTACACACACGTGTGTGTGTGTGTGTGTGTGTGTGTGTGTGTGTAAGGTTGCATGGGGCTAGGATAGTGGAACCATGACAGCAAGAAGACTAGAGGAGTATTAAGAACAAAGGTGGTAAGTAGAGATGGGGATTTGTGGAAGCATCTTTGGGCCTCTTATACAAATGACATGCCCTGTTGCTACTGCATTAAGCCCTATTATCTATCTTCCTTGGTGTACTGCAAAGCCTTTCTACTTATCTCCCTGACTTCATGCTGTTCCCATCCAGTCCATCTACCACAGTGCTGCTAACGTGTTCTTTCCAACACACATGGGATTCCTGAGCTCCTGGACGCCAAGGGTAATATTCATGCTCATTCACATGACATTGAAGCAGCCACACATCTTGTTAAAATTGCAGAATACTTTGATACCAGGTGCTCCTCTGAGTCCCTTCAAGACCCCTTCTGCTGCCCTGTTCCCCATTTCTAGACCTTTTTTGATCTCCTCAGGACCCAGAAACTAAAGCAATAGTGCCCAGCACAGCAGGTAACCTGGAGGACACTATTCCATGGGTTGACCTGCATCCATTCTGCTTGGTTAGAATGCTCCTGCTGTTTGGGTTTTGTAGATATTTTGAGGATTGCCTCTGCATTCATTGTTCATCTTATCCCAGCTCACCATTCTGGTCTCATCTTTAACAAGCTCTCCCTATAGATGTCAAGAACACTGAAATTCTCATATTTCATGTCTGAATTTATACACCTGTCTCTCTCACTATACTGGAAACTCCTCGAGGGCAGAGAATGTGGGCTTCCTTCTCATTGTAGTCCCAAAGCCCAGCTCAGGACCCAACATGTAAGTGAACAAAAATCTCAATGTTTGTTTCTTAACACAGAGAATACTAGTAGATGGGACTATTCTGTTTGTAATCTTATAAACTATTCTAGGGTCCAGACCTGAAGTTGGTTCAAGGCACTTTTCTGGTTTTCATACATACCCCATGATTGCCAGTCACATTTCCAGTATCCTTAAAAGAGAAAGAAAGTACTATTTCCATTATATTACTGGGGAGATGGAAATATTTCAAGAGTGTGTCTCAACCACACAGTGAATGCTTAATAGAACTGAGACATAAAGTCATGTCTATGGAACTTTTCCTTACCCACAGTGCTATAAAACCCTTTGGGATTTGGGGTGAAAACTGTTGTCCTAATGTGAGTAATTGTAGACAGCTGCCTTCTGGGGAGATGTTGGCTTAGTGTCTCTCTAAGGGGACATGAGGACTATCTATCTGTTGGAAGTAATGTAAATGTTTTTGCCCCTTCTTCTCCAGCACTGCCAGGAGAGACACTGGCTTGTGGAGCTGGGGTGGGGAATATACATTACATCTCTCTTCATTTGGTTACCAGCTTCTGACACATTAACATGGTTCATAACTGGTGGTCCCTTGAGCAACAAGCTAACTTTTGTTTCAGGAACCTCTCTGACAACATTTCCATCTTTCCTATCCCCATGAGAAGAGTCAACAATAGCCAGCCAGGTTGTGAGTTCTGTCAAGAAGGCCAGACTGGAAGAATGGCTAAGCTCTGGCTTCAAAGAACTCAGTTTTCCTTGGGAAGCAGGCCTCATACATCAGGCATGACTTAGGCTGCAAGTAAATGAAAGTCTGACTCTAAACGGAAATGATCTCCCAGGAAAGGTAGTCCAGGGAGAGGTTGGTAGATTCAGCTGCTCATGACTGTCAGCAGATACCAGGACAAATAGTTACCTTGTTCTCATCTAGCAGGAGGGAGAAGAATCTAATAACTAGTAAGTCCAGGAAACCACACTGGTGTCAAGTATGCCCAGTTCTATCTCTATAGATAATAGAGAAACATGGGCACTGTAGAACAATAGGGTAAATTCATAGTACCCACTGAGTTCTTATTAACAGTGTGGCCTTATACAACTCCGTTAACTGCTTTGAGTCAGTTCTCTCATGTGTCAAATGACAATCGTTATAGTATCTGACTTGCTTCCTAACAGGCTTGCAGAGGGGATCATATGACTCAATGAGAAAGCATTTGATAAGCTATATAAAGTGCCATCTACCTTTGAGACCTTTTAAAATTATTATCATCAGAGAAGATGTACATGGAACACCTACTGTATGCAAGGCACTTAGATTACGAGGTTAAAATCAAACCTAGTTAATGACCTCAAGTTCCTCCTCTTACATATGGGTGGAAATGCAAACTGGGGCAGGCACTCCGGAAAACAGTATGAAGGTTCCTCAAAAAGTTAAAAACAGAACAACCCTATGATCCAGCAATTGTACTATTGATATGTACCCCAAAATACAAAAACACCAATTCAAAGGGATACATACATACCCCTGTGCTTATAGTAGTGTTATTTACAACAGTGAACATATGAAAGCAGCTCAAGTATCCATCGATGGATGAATGGATAAGGAAGATTATAGATATAGATATAGATAATCTAACACATATATATTAGAATATTACTCAGTCATTAAAAAGGATGAAATCTTGCCATTTGGAATGATATGGATGGAGCTGGAGAGTAAAATGCTAAGTGAAATAAGTCAAAGAAATACATATGATTTCACTCATACATAGAATTTAAGAGACAAAACAAATGAACAAAGGGAGGGGGGAAAGAGAGGGACAAACCAAGAAATGGACTCTTAACCATAGAGAACACACTCATGGTTATCAGAGCAGAGGTGGGTGGGGGGATGGGTGAGCTAGGTGATGGGGATTGAGGAAGACACTTGTCGTGATGAGTACTCAGTGATGTGTGGAATTGTTGAATCACTGTCTTGTACACCTAAAACTGATATAACACTGTAAACTAACTGGAATGAAAATTTAAAAATAACCTCAAGTTCCACTAAACAGTTCAACAAACATCTATTATGCACCGATAGGTGCCGGAGATACAGATATGAGAAAAGACCTAGTCTCTGCCCTCAGGGAGCCACCAGGAGAGCAGGAGACAGGGCTGTGAACACACAGTTTCAATACAATGTGGTAAGTGCATGGAACAGTAGAGGTGTGTACAGAGTACTTTGGGAGTACACAGGAGTTACTTACCTATCCAGACTATATTAGGAAGGGACACAGTAGTGTCAGAAACTTATAAAGCAATAAGAAGATAAGAAGTGTACCATATGCCATAGATACATGGATAACAGGACCTCCAAACAACCTTCTCACCTTGTACTTTAGAAAAAAATGATGTAATAGAGTCTGTAAAAAACAATGAGTAAACAATGGAGTGATGAATTCTTTTCTCCTTCCTCTCCATATGTTGTGGTTAACCCACACACACTCCCCAGAGCTTCCAGTCCACATCTACAGTCTGAAATCTGAGCATCTCCATACATAATTGGGTCTTAAATGGTCACTGAACATTGACCCTTGCTAGCAGAACAGTATCTTCTAGGGCCTTCATGATCTTTCTTAGCACATACTCTGGCAACTGCAGAAGATTAAGCTCCTGATAACTGGTTGGGGCATGTTTATCACTTTTGCAGAAAAGATTACTTAGGACCATGGGACACCTGGGTGGCTCAGTGGGTTAAGCCTCTGCCTTCAGCTCAGGTCATGATCTCAGGGTCCTGAGATTGAGCCCTCACGTAGGCTCCTTGCTCAGTGGGGAGCCTGCTTCCCCCTCTCTCTGCCTGCCTCTCTGCCTACTTGTGATCTCTGTCAAATAAATAAATAAAATTTAAAAAAAAAAAGATTACTTAGGACTGTAGAGTTTCACATATCCTACAATTAAAAATTACAGTCCCCCATCATACCCTGCCATCTGAACATACTTTAAAACTATATTTATAAAGGGTTTGTGTGCATTTTTAAAACAACAAAATATACTTCAAATATAAAGCAACCTTGTAGTTTCTTCAAGTGCTGTTTTCATTGACCTCATCAGTTCCCTGAACTGTGTAATCCCTGCTGGTGGTGCTGTGATGATGGGGTACATCAAGTCTATAGGATCTGACCCTTGAACCAAACCTCAGGGTTAGATGTTGAGTCCCAGTGACAGTGCTTTGCCCAAAGTCATACTGCTATTACATGGTGTAACTAGAATTTGAACTAGTGCCTAGCATGTAGTGGAGTCACAGCTCACGTATATTGTTGGTGGAATGAATGAATTAATGAAAGGGCTTTCTGATCACTCCTCTGTGGAGATCGTTGCTGCCCAGAGCTGCCTCTTAAAATGTCTTAATTAGAGTCTGATCGGATTTGACCACTAGAAAGTCTACTGCACCTTTGGTGCATGGTTTCCTGGGCTGTGAAGAGCACTGCTGTTCAGCAGCCTCATAAAGCACCGTCCTGGACAGCTTCTCAGGCCCAGATTTCTGCTCTTTGGCAGACTCTGGGCTTTATTACCTCCAGAGGTACCCAAACACCTGCCTGTTCTCAGGTTGCATCCCTGGGTCCAAAGTTTGAGAGTGTTTTCCTGGGGGACACAGCCATCCTCCCTGTTGCCCCAAACCAGCTAGGGGACTTAAAAAGGCCAGAGGCAACCACTTGCATGGGCCTGGCCTTGAAAAATGGAATGCTTCCCCTCTTGCATACCAATTAATGAATGATGTGATATGCATTAATTGGAAGAGTGCTGAGAGAATCCTCCCAGAAAATAAATGGAAACCAACAAGGGGTGTGCATATTCTCCAAAATGTTAGGGCTCCTTTTCTTTTGGGACTCATCCAGGGACTGCAAAAGAAGCCAGAGCTGTGGGAGATGATGAGCAAGTGAGCTAACCATCAGGCATTTTGACCACGGGTTCAAAGGGGTGTGGCAGAACTACCTTAGACCACTATTCCAACTTCACTATTTTTTTCTTAAATTTTGCTTTATACTCCCTTCAAAGGAAAAAGTTGCTTTCCAGCTTTTTTGTTTATTTGTTTGCAAAAGGGAGTTTACAAACCAAAACATGGTTGAATGTCAGGCAAATCAGTTAAAAACATTTGAGTCCTATACAAACACCATAATCTAAGGTCTTGGCCCAAGCTGCAAACAATTTCCAAGGGAAAAAAGTGCTCAGCAATTAAGTTGAAGTTGCCATGAAAGGATTTCCAAGGGAGTGAGGAATAAGACACACTTCATTGAGAGCTCCCTCCTCAATATAGGTCTCATTAAGAGCTCAGCAATTTAAAGGTAATTCCAACAATTTCACCACTCTGAGGAAGGTGTTATTATTCTCCCCATTTAACAGATAAGGAAGCAAGTTTCAGAGTGGCAGAGTGACATGCCCGAGGTTAATACCACTAAATGGCATAGTCAGGATTTGAACTAGTGCCTAGCACATAAGGGCCTCAGTTCATGTATATTGTGTATGGAATGAATAAATTAGAAAACTTTCAGACAGTTAAATCCAGTAGCATTTTTCTTGCCTGTTTGTGTTTCTGATATTTTGTAACAAAAGCTTTCAAACATACAAGAACATTTAAAGAATTTTACATTAAACACTCATATACCCATCATTTAGACTCTACTATTAACACTTTACTATATTTGCTTTATCACATTATCTATTCCTTTACTGATTCCCTCTCTCTATCCATCAGTCCCTATTGTTTTCTAATATATTTCAAAGCAAACTGACATCAATGCAGGTCCCTATAAATATCCCAGCATGCATACCACTACTGTGTTTTATGATTCTTTTCTTTTGAGGTAAAATGTACATACAACGAATTTTACAGATCTTCAGTGTATTTCTTAGGGTGAATTCTGACACACCCCACACCTGTATATTTGAAGCCGCTATCAATATATAGAACATGACCATCAACCCAGAAATTTCGCTCATGTATTTTGTTCTTTTTTTTTTTTAAAGATTTTATTTATTTACTTGACAAAGATCACAAGTAGGCAGAGAGGCAGAGAGAGAGGGAAGCAGGCTCGCTGCTGAGCAGAGAGCCCGAATGGGGGCTCGATCCGAGAGCCCCGAGATCATGACCTGAGCCGAAGGCAGAGGCTTAACCCACTGAGCCACCCAGGTGCCCCATGTATGTTGTTCTTAAACGCTGTGCCACTTCCTTAATTTAACCAGCAGCTCTTTTGGCAGCTAGATGTCAATGATTCTAACTGGGAAGCTGTGTTGAGATAGCTTTTCCTTCATAGACTGATGCTCTGGGGGCGGGGAGGAGAACCAGGTGGCACTTAACAAGATCTGGTCCTTAGGGCCCTTCACTTTGATCAATTTCACCTGGAAGCATTTCTTCTCCTTTCAAGCAAACATTTGTGAAGGGTTGCTTGTTGATTACAGCAATTAACTATCAGTTTAAACTGAGGTGAAACCATGAATTTGTTTAATTTTATTGTAATTTAATGTCAGTAAATGAATAAATGCTAGCATTAATGGCTGCTTTTTTCAGCAGGTACTCTTTCATCTGTGTTTGCCTAAAAATAAAAATATTGCTTCTAAACACAAAATATTTCCAGCTTGGTCCTCAAAGTGAGCTCCAGTCAGTTCACTGAAACCCAGATTGGGGCTAAGGGCTAAAATATACACAGAACATTTAAAGGAGTGTGTGTGTGCTTGAGTAGGATATGGATAACCCAAAAGGCCTTCGGCCTATTTGAAGAAGGCGTATTGGACCAGATAAGCTATGTTACCTTCTGGAAACCCAGGTTTTGAGTAATTTGTTATGTAATAAGAATTTGGCTATTCCATGATTTGGGTAATGTGAGAGGCATTATAGGTTGAATTGGCAGAGATACTGATGGGCCTACCAAATGCCCAAGACCTTGGTCCTTTTGGTTGATGGTACCGCTGCTGGTTCGCAGTGTGAGCATTGCCACTTGGACTTCTTATCTAGGGAGTTTCACAATTTAAAGTTTATCACGGGGCGCCTGGGTGACTCAGTCGGTTAAATGTCTGTCTTCGGCTCAGGTCATGATCCCAGGGTCCTGAGATGGAGCCCCACATCAGTCTCCCTTCTCAGCATGGAGTCTGCTTCTTCCTCTCCTCCCTGTTTGTTCTTTCTCTTGCTATCTCTGTCTTTCACTCTCTCTCTCTCTCTCTCACACACATAAATAAATAAATAAATATAAAAAAGAAATTTATCACAACCACTCCCAGTGGATTAAAACACAGATTGCTGGGGCGCACCCCCAGAGTTTGTGACTCATTAGACCTAGAGTGGGTCCTGGAAATTTGCATCTCTAACAAGCTCCCTGGAGATGTTGCTGGTTTAGGGACCACACTTTTGAGAACCGCTGCTTGAACAAATGAATGAATGAATAGGATCCCTTGCCCAAGACCACATTGCTTCCCCTCTATAACCCTATGGCATTATTTATAGTTGAGTGAGTGAGAATAGACACCCCTGTGTAACATGTGCCTGCCTGCTGCTAAGTGTTAGAGTTGGGGGATACTAGGGAGGCTAAATACACTACCTTTTTCTCCAGCCTGCACAGCAAGAATTTGTGCTGGGTTTATTATGACCCTGGTTTTCTTATAGTTCTAACTGATCTTGCCACAGACAAGGAAAGAACCCAGGCCCCAAACCACATGACAGTTTTAATTAACTCCCTCCTGTGTCAGGACCCTTAGAAAGAGATAATATGTAGCTATGGAGACCATACGTCCCATATTTCCTGGGACAGCTCTAATTTCACATATTCTGTCCTTTTGTCCCCATAAATAGGATTGTCAGACCATGTTCTGCGTTTGGATTCAGAAAATATTGTTCCCATATGCATGGCCCTAGGGAGCGCAACACAAGTCTTCACTTTCTTTCTTGAGATTGTGGGGACCAGGGCAAAATCTTGGCTCTTGGAGAGGGCTAGAGAGTTGGAGTAAATCTAAACATTTGAGATGAGCAACAAGCTGCCTGTTCCTTTTCTTCTTTTTTTTCTAAAGCCATAGTGATGCCAGCTATAGATCCTTGAACATTACAAATACAAGAGTCTAAGTTCTGGGAAGGACTGAATTGGACCTCTGGCTGCCTTTCTTTCTTCCTCCCCCTCCCTACCCCCACTCTCATGCTCTGGAAGGACCACACAGAAATAGCCCAGACAGAAGAGCCACTCCAAAGAAGGAAATTCCACAACTATTACTGACCAGCCACTCAGTCTAGTATTTACCTACCTTCTCTGGCAGGAAGTTCTTCCTTCTTGCTAACATCAGTCTCTCTCATTGCAATTTCAGTTTCTTTCCCTCTTACTCTGCTTTCAGTTAAAATTAAGAACAGCTGGTCCTTACCCTCTATGTTCTTTATGTGCATAAAAGTCCTATTAAACCATCCTTCCTGGGCCCAGGTTTAACCACCCTGGAGCTCCTTTTTCCTTCCTGCGTGTATCTGACTTGCCAACCATTTAATGATCTTTGCCATAGGGAAGCAACTTAGGCAGTTTGGGCCAACAGTGCAGCAAAGCCTAAAGCTTTATGACTTGTGCTAATGGACGTGCTAGATGTTTAGTAGAGATTATTTTTGAGCACACAATTGTGAACAATTTAAAGTGGACTGTACATGGAACCCATTTCCTCTCCCAGCTCCCCCAACAGGGCCTCCCCTTAGCAGCTGAAATGAGTTAGCGACAATCAGTGCAGAGTAGGAATCCTGTGGTTTCTGCCCTTCCCTCCTGCTGGTTCTATGGCAGCTAGTCTCTTTAAAATGAGCTTTCTCCTTAGTAAGGCTGGTAACTGTGACTTTAGAATCAGCTGGACACGGAGGCGAGGAATCACCTTAGCTGAAAAGCAGGGGGTGCCAGGGCTGAAGCTCCTGGTGAACTTTAGAGGGCGGGGTACAGGGCTGACCAGAGATCCATGAGAGGAACTGGACCCAGAATATTTGCCATCTACAGGATGATTGCACCTTGGAGTTGTACATGCCAGTTTTGCAAGTTTGCAGAGGACTTGTCTGGCTTTTGTTTGTGCACTCGGTCTTTGTCCACTGTACCAACTCTGTGAAAGGGATGCCAGCGATCTGTGGCAGAATCCCAGGCTTGGTGCCATTTGGGTTCCTAAAGAGAGGAGGTCACTTGCCATGTGATGGGATTCTCTTCATCAGGTGGGTTACCTGCCTTTAGTGGGATGTATTCCTGAACCGTTTGCATGGCGTGGGAGAGCTGCTATATTACGTCATGCTGCTGGGTGGGTCTAAGATCCAGTCCAATCAGGGTGAAATAGATCTAGCTAATGGCACTGCAGAGGAAAGGGATAGGGCCAACTCCTATTTGTCTTGTCCTCATCTTCTTACTGTTGGCTCCTCCTTTTTAATCAAACCATAAAAGCTCTTCACAAAGTCTAGCCAGGCAGTTTGTCTCAGCAAAGCTACAGGAGCAGTTAATGTACCCGGCCATAAAGAAGGAAGAGAAAGTGACAGAGAAGAAGAAAAAAAAAGTTGGCATTTGTGTGAGGATGTCATTGAAGGCTTCATCATAAATACACTCAAGACATAGACAGGAACAGAAATTGTCTTGGGGTGGGGGTGGGGAAAGCAGTTTGATTGAAGTATTAGCTGCCTTGGTACTGAGCCAAGGCAAATTGCCAGAGAACCATTAAACTCAGTGTAATTCCATATAATTCACAGCAGCCACACGTAATCTGAATCAAACCTGACAAAACTTCCCTATCACTTATTGTCCATTAGTGCCAAATGCATACTCTATAGTTACTTAAACTTTTTTAGTCATATCATGGTGGCTGTATTTTCCAAGCCCCAAATCTGAAAACGTGCTTTGACAAAGGGTTTTTTCTTTCCTGACTTGTGAATTTGTTTATATGAAAAGCCTTGCGAAGGGATAAACACTAAACTACACTGAACAAATGGCCTTTAAGGAACAATAGACACATGAAGTCGGGTTAGGGCAAACTCTCACTCAGACGTTGTTGAGCGCCCCCCACCCCCTGCCGCCATACACCTTTTTAGGGGTCTGAGGGAATTGGTTAACTAAGCACTAAATCAAATTAGAATCTGGTTAAAACCCATCGTCTGGATTTGCTCTTAAAATTTTCGGGGATGGTGGACTGAAAGGGCCTGTTGTAATGTCTGTACACAGGAAGGTGGAGTAGATGTTACTTTGAATTCCCAGATGCTGGGAGCAGTTAAATCTCCCAGTGTTCATGGTCTGTTTGTGAGGGCTTGTGTGCGTGTTTTAAATTAACGTCCTCGGGCTGAGAATGTTAAAAAGAAGAATCATATATGGATGGATACAATGTATTGTTACCATGCCCTTAAGTTTACTTAAAAGCTTCATTCCTCCCACTGCATTAAGAGTCTAACAATCACCTCTGGGCATTCACCACAAACAGGAGATAGTTAGCACAAAGCATAATTAATTTGGAATATTCTGAGCCAATAATAATAATGCTTTTTAAAAAAGCTTGGAGACTTGGGGTGCCTGAGTGGCTCAGTTGATTAAGTGTCAGACTTTTGATTTCGGCTCAGGTCATGATCTCATGGTCGTGAGATCAAGCCCTGTGTCAGGCTGTGTGCTAGGTGTGGATTTTACTTAAGATTCTCTCTCTCCCTCTCCCTCTGCCTCTCCTCCCACCCAACTCGCTTGTACTCTCATGCTTTCTCTTTCTGTCTTCTCTCTTAAAAAAAAAAAAAGTGCCTCTTTAATCAGAACTCTGCATTGCTACTTAAGGTATGCAGTATACCCATGGAAAACAAAAATGTTTTGTCACATCCACACAGAAGAAAATATCTTAAACCTAATACATTCTTTATCTTGGGCGAGTCACATACCATCCATGAACCAAAGCTGTATGATCGGTGAAGTGAAAATGTTCCTTGTCCTGCATCCAGCAAATGAGTAGGATGATAGCCTAAAAGTCTTTTAATTCTCCTTTTAACAAATATTTCTTGAGCAACTACTATGTGTTCAATACAGACATTTGTTTTCTAAGGTGTCAGCAACAGAGCTATAAAAAGATATGGTGAATGCTGTGAAGTGTATAATCCTGGTGATTCACAGACCTGTACCCCTGGGGCAAATAATACATTATATGTGCATAAAAATAATTTAAAAAGAAGAATATTTTAAAAAGATAGTGTGATTGTCTTTACTACTATAATGTAAGCATCCTGACAGAAAGTAAATATATACAGAAACAAATGTGATAATACAAAATGATAACTTCTATGAAGAAAATAAAATAATGTGGTGGAGAATTATGGGGATCAGGGTTGGGGAAAGAGAGGAGTCTAATCTATCTCAGGGAAAGTGTCTCTGAGGAGGTAGCATTTGAGCTGACACTTGCATGATGAAAGGAGCTCCATAAGGACCTAGACAAAAAAATGTTCTCAGCAGAGAGAACAGCAAGGGCAAACAAAGGTCCTAGATGAGGATGGGTTTGACCTCTCTGAAGAACAGAAAGTTCAGTATTACTGCAGTGTGTAGGAAATGAGGCCAAAAAGGCAGACATGGCCAAATTGTGTAGCGCTTCTAATCTTCTGCTATTTACATTGTAAGAATCATTCCTTGGTCTCCTTGTCTGATTTAATTAGTGAACATAAGTGCCAGATGTTAATGATAGGGGTGTTTGAGGTTTGCCCATAAGAAACCCAGGAAGAGGCACTGATGGGGGGTAGAGGAGAGGCTAAGACAGACAAAACAAGTTCAGATGCCTGGGGGAGAAAGAAGTGTGGATGGAAGAGAGTGTGTACACAGGAGAGGCAGTTAGGGAGAGAGGCAGGAAGTCTGGAGGGAGGAGGGAAGGCACCAGAATGACCTTGGCTATGAGGAAAGTTCTCAGTGCCAAGGTCTGTGGAGTCTGCTGTCAGAAGGTGTCAACCATTACAGGAGAAGGTGCAGGGCTCTATACTTGTCTTTAAGTAAGTGGGAATGAGCAGGGACAGGAGCCAAAGATCTGCCAGAGAGGAGGGGGTGGGGAGTTGGGCAAAATCGATGAAGGGGAATGGGAGGTATAGTCTTCTTGCTATGGAATGAATAAGTGACAGGAATAAAAGGCACAGCACAGGGAACATAGTGCTATTTTAATAGCATTGTTTGGTGACAGATGATAGCTACACTTGTGAGCACAGCACACCATACAGAGTTGTCAAATAGACCATGTTGTACACCCAAAACTATGTAACAGTGGATGTCAGATGTACTCAAATAATAATTTAAAACTTAGGTTCTTTCTTTTCATCCAGCCTCAACCTGAAAAGCAAGCCTGCTCCCAGGAGAAGGGCTTCTATACTGCTCTACCCTTATTGATTTCCCAGATCTTGAACCCAAATGCCCACCATTTCCTGCTTCATTTGCTTCTCCAACTAATCCTGCTGTTGCAAAGGGAAACACACTCTGATGGGCAAGTCTCATCCCAACAGGAGCACACAAACAATTTAATGTATTTTCTCTCCCCCCCCTTTTTTTTCAATGGTCAAAACGTGGTTTTGCTCTGTGTTATTTGACACATCTTGCTGAGCAGGAAAGAGATAGGTATGTGTCACTTCTCAGTCACCATGTGAACAGGACAGTAGCTTGGAACAAAACAGTGTGATGACTTACTTGTTCCCAGATTTGCAGCACTATGTGAAAGCAGCAGCAAGTGTGCCAGTTTAATTTAAAATTGGATCTGTCCTAGGGTCAGTAAAGCATATTATTGTTATTGCCTTTGCAACATACATATATACCTTGGTAGATTCTTTCTGTGGGAATAGGTTGCTTTAATAGCAGTTAT
The DNA here is from genome assembly GCF_964662115.1 of Mustela nivalis. Taxonomy (NCBI): domain Eukaryota; kingdom Metazoa; phylum Chordata; class Mammalia; order Carnivora; family Mustelidae; genus Mustela; species Mustela nivalis. The sequence goes on from NC_139040.1 coordinate 90,229,259, forward strand.
GCAGAAGCATGGGAGGAAATTAAATGCCCCTCTTCCCCCTTCTTCATCTAACACTGTTCAGAAGGCTAAGCGAAGACCAAAGATTAAAATCACTGCTGGAGAAAGGAGGCCTGGGCAGAGGCAAACAATGTCTGGGAACAGAATGCAGGGGCAGTGAAAAATAGAAAGCAAGTTCCTTTTCCCTTTGTCCACATCTGGTAGAGGGCACGCGGGTAAGCTGGACAAGGGGTTTCCAGACAGGAGAGCAGGCTGAGTATTTTCCAGAGGCAGCCTTTTGTCCCATTCCTGAAGGGTGTTAGTCCTTTGGTCGTTTTCCAGTCAGAAATGACTAATGTTGGATATGTGCACTCTTTAGAAACTGTCTTTGGCTTTTTGCATAATGGGTTATAAATAAATGGCTTCAGGGAACCAGCAATGAGTTATTGAGTGAACCTGGCTTTGGGACGGTTCAGATTCCAGATAGTTAATCACATCCTCTTGGGCTGAAAGGCTGTATCTAACTTATTCACATTCAGCTGTAAAGTGAAAAAGATGCTTTGGATCAACTTGAATAGTTTTAACATCAACAATGGTTGATGCTGGAGAAATAAAGATGATGTTAATCCAAGTAGAATTATTTCCATCTCTCTCTAGTAATCTGGTGGAGTTTAATGCCCATTTTTCTTTTAATTGGGGCATTTCTTACATGCATTCAAGCACAGTTCATAAATGCCAATAAGTTCATATATCCTATTTCCAGCAGTTTTATATTAGGTGGTATGAAAAAGACTCTTGATCTGTCCAGCCCTGTAAGCTCACACACTAGATTTGCACGCCATGCTGTCTTAATTCTGGGGGCATCCTCTGGGCTTTCTGGTTTGTCTTAGACTGTTTTAACCCTATACAAGGAAGCTTATATCATGGTTGTATACAGTGAATCCCATCATCAAGAAGTCAGGAACAAAATCTTTAATGTACTACCATACCCTTTCCTCTAATTTCTTGCACCCACTTCTCCCTAAACTCTCAACTACATCAGCTTTGCCAGGTTCTTTGCTCACTTATGCCACTGGAATTCATAGTTTAGTAGACAGCCAAGAAGCATAGGCAATCCAGTAGGAGGCAGTGATGATTGATGCCAGAAGAGGAAATACCTGGTGTGGCCGTGGCCTGATCAGAAGTTCTGCTTCTCAGAGTGGGTATTAGGAACTCTGAGGAGCACAAGCAAGAGGCATATCAGGGATACACAGGCAGAGCAGAAGTAGATGGCTCCAAGATTAGATAATATATTGGCTCCTTTTTTATGATATGTCAAGATAGAAATTAGTTGGTGATTAAAAAACAAAACAAAACAAAAACCTCTTCACCTTAACCAGTTGGCAGATAAAAAGAGTGAAATCTTTGTCTTCATTTTCATTTCCTATTGAAATCATTCACTTGATGAACAGTGTCTCAAAGCAGAGAGGAACAATGGGGACATTGATAAATTATAGCCCTATTGTGAAGGATTACCCTTCGAAGTGAAATGCTCTGCCTTGATTAAAGTTATGAGTATGTGAAAACAGTGCCTGGTTGTTTGTCTGTACCTCAGAAATATAATCTGTAATCTAGTGGTCCTTACCTTTGAAAGTCTTAAGTTAAGGACTAACATACACACATGCACACACACACACACACACACATACACACACAGTAAAATGTACGAATCTCAATTAATTTTTAGATACGTGTAGTTTCAGGTAATCAGCACCAAGATCAATATGTAATACATTTCCAGCACTGCTGACAATAACATTTATGTGCCTTCATATTTAGTATACCCACTCCAGAGAGCACCAATATGTTGAGTTTCATCAATATAGATTAGCTTTATCTGTTCTTGACCTACATGTAAATTGGAATCACACAGTATGTATTGGAGTCTGCTCTCTTTCACTCAGCATAATATTTTTGAGATTCATCCAATCTCCTGCATATATGAATACCTTGTTCTTCTTAATTGCTGTGTAGTGTGCCATTCTGTATATGTGTGGTTTTTTTAAAGTTTTTTTTTTTATATAATTTTTTATTTTTTATAAACATATATTTTTATCCCCAGGGGTACAGGTCTGTGAATCACCAGGTTTACACACTTCACAGCACTCACCAAAACACATACCCTCCCCAATGTCCATAATCCCACCCCCTTCTCCCAAACCCCCTCCCCCCAGCAACCCTCAGTTTGTTTTGTGAGATATCACCTCACACCAGTCAGAATGGCTAAAATCAACAAGTCAGGAAATGACAGATGCTGGCGAGGATGCGGAGAAAGGGGAACCCTCCTACACTGTTGGTGGGAATGCAAGCTGGTGCAACCTCTCTGGAAAACAGCATGGAGGTTCCTCAAAATGTTGAAAATTAAAGTTTTTATTTTCATTCCATTTAGTTAACATAGAGTGTAATATTAGTTTCAGGTGTACAATATAGTGATTCAACAGTCCCATACATCACCTTGGGTTCATTAATACAGGTGTGTCCTTAATCCCCACCACCTATTTCACCCATCACCCCACCCTCTTCTCCTCGGGTGACATCAGTTTATTTTCTATAATTAAGAGTCTGTTTCTTTACTTGTCTCTCTATCACTTCTGTTTTTCCCTTTTCTCATTTGTTTTGTTTCTTAAATTCCATGTATGAGTGAAATCACATGGCATTTGTCTTTGACTGATTTACTTCATGTAGCATTATACTCTCTAGCTCCAACCATGTCATTTCAAGTGGCAAGATTTCATTCTTTTTCATGGCTGAGTAATATTCATATTACTATATATTACTATACATATTACTATATATTCATATATATATGTGTGTGTGCATGTGTGTATGCTAGTCCTTAACTTAAGACTTTCAAAGTATACATATATATACACATATATATATGTATGTATGTATCACATCTTCTTTATCCATTCATCCATCTATGGACACAGGAGCTATTTCCATTTCTTGGCTATTATAAATAATATGGCTGTAAATGTAGGGGTGCACATACCCTCTGAATTAGTGTTCTTGTAGTCTTTGGGTAAATGCCCAGTAGTGCAATTGCTGAAGCATAAGGTAGTTCTAATTTTAATGTTTTCAGGAAACTCCACACTGCTTTCCAGAGTGGCTGCACCAGTTTGCACTCCAACCAACAGTGCATGAATATTCTTTTCTTGCCACATCCTTGCCAACACCCGTTGTTTCTTGCATTATTGATTTTAGCTATTATGACAGGTGTAAAGTGATATCTCATTGTAGTTGTGATTTCTATTTCCTTCAATATAAGTGACAAAGAACAACTTTACATGTTTCTGTTAGTCATATGTATGTCTTCTTTGGGAAAATGTCTGTTCATTTCTTCTGCCTATTTTACATTTGGATTATTTGTTTTTTGGGTGTCGGGTTTCATTTAAGTACTTTGTATACTTTGGATACTAACCCTTTATCAGATATGTCATTTGCAAATTTCTGCTCCCATTCTCTAGGTTGTCTTTTAGTTTTTTTGATTGTTTCCTTCACTGTGAAGAAGCTTTTTATATTGATGAGTCACAATAATTTATTATTGCTTTTGTTTGCCTTGCCTCAGGAGACCTATCTAAAAAGAAGTTGCTGGGGCCAATGTGAAAGAAGTTACTGCCTCTGTTCTCTTTTAGGATTTTTATGTTTTCAGGTCTCACATGAAGGTCTTTAATTCATTTTGAATTTATTTTTGTGGATGGTGTAAGAAAGGGTTTCAGTTTTATTCTTTTGCATGTTGCTGTCCAGTTTTCCTAAGACCATTTGTTGAAAAGACTGTTTTTCCCACTGGATATTATTTCCTGCTTTGTTGAAGATTAATTGGCCATGTAGTTGTGGGTTCTTTTCTGGGCTATTTTGTTCCATTGATCTATGTGTCTGTTTTTGTGCCAATACCACACTGTTTTAATTAATACAGCTTTGTAGTATAACTTAGAGTCTGGAATTGTGATGCCTCCAAGTTTGCTTTTCTTTTTCAAGGTTTTTTGACTTTTCAGGTTCTGTGTGGTTTCACACAAATTTTAAGATTGTTTGTTATAGTTCTGTGAAAAATGCTGTTAGTATTTTGATTGGGATTACATTGAATGTGTAGATTGCTTTCAGTAGTATAGACATCTGAACAATATTTGTTCTTCCAATCCGTGAACATGGAATGTCTTTCCATTTCTTTGTGTCTTCTTCAATTTCTTTCATTAGTGTTTTATAGTTTTCAGAGTTTCACTTCTTTGATTAGGTTTATTCCTAGGTGTCTTATTATTTTTGGCACAGTTGTCAATGGGATTGCTTTCTTGTCTATCTACTTATTTACTAGTAGTGTTTAGAAACACAATAGATTTCTATATATTCATTTTATATCCTGTTACTTTACTGAATTGATTTATCAGTTCTAGCAGTTTTTTGGTGGAATCTTTTGGGGTTTCTATAATCTTACCAATTTTTATTCCTTTTATTTCTTTTTGTTGTCTGATTGCTGTGGCTAGGACTTCCAGAACTATGTTGAATAAAAGTAGTTAGAGTGGACATTCTTGCCTTATTCCTGACATTAAGGGAAAAGCTCTCAGTATTTCCCCGTTGAGGATAATTTTAGCTGTGGGGTTTTCGTATATGAACTTCATTATGTTGAGATAAGTTCCCTCTAAATCTACTTCTTTTTGAGGGTTTTTATCATGAATGGATGTTGTACTTTGTCAAATCCTTTTTCTGTGTCTATTGAAATAATCATATGGGGTCTTCATCATTTCTCTTTTTAGTGTGATTTATCATGTTGAGTGATTTGTGAATATTGAACTACACTTGCAACCAAGAAACAAAACCCACTTGATTTTGATGAGTGATTTTTGTAGTATATTGTTTAATTTGGTTTGCTACTATTTTGTTGGGATTTTTTGCATCTGTATTTATCAGGGATATTGGCCTGTAGTTTTCTTTGGTAGTGGTGTCTTTATCTGGTTTTGGTATCAGGGTACTACTTGATCTCATAGAATGAATTTGGAAATTTACCTTTCCTTTTCTATTTTTTTGAATAGTTCAAGAAGAATAGGTATTAAATCTTCTTTAAATGTTTGGTAGAATTTGCCATCTGGTCCAAGATTTCTGTTTTTTGGGAGATTTTTGATTACTGATGCAATTTCTTTGCTGGTTATCAGTCTGTTCAAATTTTCTATTTCTTTCTGATTCATTTTGGTAGTTTATATGTTTCTTGGTATTTATAAATTTTCTCTAGGTTGTCCAATTTGTTGGCATACGTTTTTCATAACATTCTCTTAGGATTAACTATATTTCCGTGGTTTGGGTTGTTATTTCTCCTTTCTCATTTGTGATTTTATCTATTTGAGTCTTTCCATTTATTTCTTGGTAAGTCTGGATAAGGGTTTATCAATTTTATCAATTTTTTTCAAAGAATCAGCCCCTGGTTTCATTGATCTGCTCTATTGAGGTTCTTTTAGATTCTGTACCATTTATTGCTGCTCTAATCTTTGTTATTTCCTACATTCTGCTGGTTATAGGTTTTGTTTGTTGTTTTTCTAGATCCTTTAGGTGTAAGGTTAAGTTGTTGTTTGAGATTTTTCTTGCTTCTTGAGATAAGCCTGTATTGCTATAAACTTCCATTTTAGAACTGCTTTTGCTTTATCCCAGAGGTTTTAGACTGTGCGTTTTCATTTTCATTATTTTCTATGTACTTTTTTATTTTTTCTGATTTCCTGGTTGACCTAGTCCTTGTTTTGTAGCATATTACTTAACCTCCATGTATTTGTGGTATTGCCAGATTTTTTCTTGTGGTTGACTTCTAGTTTTATAGCATTGTGGTCAGAAAAGGTTCAGTCTTCTTGAATTTGTTGAGGCTGGATTATGGGCTAATATATCATCTCTTCTGGAGAGTATTGCATGTACGCTTAAAAAGAATGTGTATTCTGCTGCTTTAGGATGAAATGTTCTGAATATATCTGTTAAGTTCATCTGTTCCCATGTGTTATTCAAAACCTTGTTTCCTTGTTGATCCTCTGCTTAGATGATTTTGAAGGGAGTTTTCTGTGCCTCCTGGGTCTGGATATCTGCTTCCTTCCCCAGATTACAGAAGTTTTCAACTATTATTTATTCAAATAAATTTTCTGCTTCCTTCTCTCTTCTTCCCCTTCTTCTTCTTTCTTCTTTCTTCTACTCCTATAATATGGATGCTATTATGTTTGATGGAGTCATTGAGTTCCCTGAGTCTATTCTTAGTTTGTGTAGTTCTTTTTTTCTCACTTTTGTTCAACTTGATTTCTTTCCCATTACTATATTCTAGGTCACCAATCCCTTCTTCTGGTTCTTTCATCTTGCTATTCATTCTATCAAGCCTATTTCTCATTTTGGTTTTTGAGCCGATTATCTCTGTTATATTATTCCTTATCTCTGTGTTAAGGGGTTCTCTCTCATCTTCCACTCCCTTCTCAAGTGGAGTGAGTATCCTTATGATTGTTGTTTTAAAGTCTCTATCAGGCAGGCATGTTACTTATATTTGTTTTGCGCAGATCTCTGGCTGTTGCCCTTTTCTGTTCTTTTATTTGGGATAAATTTTTCTGTCTTCTCATTTTGTCTGCCTCTCTATGTCTCTTTCTCTGTGTTAAGAACATCAGCCCACTCTCCTGCTTTTGAAAGTGGTGACTTTATGAGGAAGGGTCCTGGAGTGCCATGCATTGCAGTGTCCCTTGTCTACCAGAACTTGGCACTTCAGGAGAATATCTTATGTATGTTGCTTACACCCTGCTCTTGTGTGTGAGTCATTTTTCATTTCAGTGCAATCTGTTGCACTAACTCTGCCTGTTGTGGGCTTTGTTTGCTCTCCTTGGTGTTAGTGGGATCCAGGCAGGCCAGCTCTTGGTGGGGGGAGCATGCGGTCCAGGGAACTAGGGAGTGGGGCAGCCGCCTTAGTAAAATTTATGTTGGTCCTCTAGTCCTATGCCAGATCCCCTGAAGTACTGTTGTGCCTGGGGACTGAAGGAGGGTACAGTGTGTGATAGTGGCTGGGGGCACATGGCTGGGCATGGTGCAAGGGCTTGGCAGGGCATGCAGTGGCCACTGTATACCCAGCAGCTGGATGTGGCTTGTGCACAGCTTTTAAAAAAATTGCCATGAGCCCAGGCTACAAGTATCTGTGCAGCCCTCCCTCCTACATCTGGTTCTGTAGTTAGGCTGGGGAGTGGGGGAAGAAAATCCCACCTGCCAACTTACCCATTTTCAAAGAAGTTCCCAACATGCCCTAAAATCAATAGGAAGAGATCTGTCTCCCATTTGCCCCCAACACTTTTGTAAACTGCTGTTTTTCTGTTGCATTTCCACATAGACTGCTGTGTCTTTAGGTTGGCAACCCAGCTATCATTGGCCCGCCTGGCTAGCCCAGTGCAGAGTCAGTTGACCATTAAAGCTCCAGGCTCCAAGTTCCCCTTGTTTTGCAAACTCACAGAATTCAGCCCCTCTGGTTTTTAAAGCCAATGTTATGGGGATTAGTCTTCCCCATGTGAGCTCCCTGGTGCAGGTGCCCATTTCTCTCCTTCTCCTTTCACACAGCTCCCTCCTTCCTGCAGACAGCCTCCTCTGCCTTTCTGACCTTCCTAATTTTTCAGATGCTGCTGCTTCTCTATATTTCATTTGGGAGTTTGTTCTCCTAGTCTTCAGCTCACTCTCCTGATTATTGACTTGGATGCATATGATATCTTGTTGTAAATGTGAGATGAGATCAGCCTGGGGTCTTCCTACTCCACCGTCTTCCCAAGCTCTTGTAATCTGTGTGTATTGATGGACATTGGGGTTGTTCCTATTTTTTTTCTTTGCCTATAATGAAGAAAGCTAAAAATAAAAAAAATAAGAATATAAATATATAAACAATATAAAAAATAAATCCAAAAAATATCCTATCACATCTTCTTGTGGACAACTACACTTCTTTCTCCTAAATGTGGAATTTCTGGGTTTGACAGAGGCTATGCAAAGTTCTATAGTAGCTGTACAATTTTATACTCCCACCAGCAATGTAGAGTTCAAATGTTATCTGTTCCTGCCAGTAACATGGTATTTTCAGTCTTTTTAGGTGTTCTAGTGGATGTGTACTGATATTTTACTGTGAGTTTAAATTCCATTTTTCTGATGAAAAATGATATTGAGCACCTTTTCATGTGTCTACTGGGCATTTGGCTATCTGTAGTGAAGTGCCTGTTCAAGTCTTCTGTTAATTGTTAATTGGTTGTGTTTTTCTTATTGATTTGTAGTTCTTTTCATATTCTCAATACAAATCCTTTGTCAGATATATGTATAATGAATATTTTTTTCCTAGTCTGTGACTTGCCTTTTCACTTCCAGTGACATTTGATGATATAATAAATTCTTTATTTTGATGAACTCCAATATAGCACTCTTTCTTTTATGGTTATTGTTTTTTTGCATCCTGTCCGAGAAATTTTTGCCCACACAGTGAGATACCACCTCACACTGGTCAGAATGGCTAAAATTAGCAAGTTAGGAAATGACGGAATTTGGCAAGGATACGTAGAAAGGGGACCTCTCTTACACCGTTGGAGGGAATGCAAGCTGATATAGCCACTCTGGAAAACAGCGTGGAGGTTCCTCAAGAAGTTGAAAATAGAGCTACCCTATAACTCAACAATTGCTCTACTAGGTATTTCCCCCAAAGATAAAATGTAGTGATCTGAAGGGGCAACTGCACCCCAGTGTTTATAGAAGCAATGTCCACAATAGCCAAATAGCCAAACTATGGAAAGAGCCCAGATGTCCATTGACAGATGAATGGATAAAGAAGATGTGGTGCATATATATATATATATATATATATTATGCCTGGCTCTATGTGGTAATATAGTGTGTGTGTGTGTGTATAGACACATATATATAAAACATGTGTGTGTCTATACACACACACACACGCATGCACGCACGCACAATGGAATACTACTCAGCCATCAAAAAACTGAAATCTTGCCATTTGCAGCAATGTGGTTGGAACTAGAGGGTATTATGCTATGTGAAATAAGTCAATCACAAAAAGACAATTATCATATGATCTCACTTGTGTGTGGAATTTAAGAAACAAAACAGAGGATCATAGGGGAAGAGAAGAAAAAATAAAACAAGACAAAATCAGAGAGGGAGAAAAACCATAAGATACTCTTAATCATAGGAAACAAACTGGGGGTTGCTGGAGGGGAGGGGGGTCAGAGGATGGGGTAACTGGACATTAAGGAGGGCATATAATGTGATGGGTATTGGTTAACACCAGTTATAAGACTGATGAATCACTGACCTCTACTTCTGAAACTAGTAATACATTATATATTAATTAATTGAATTTAAATAAAAAATTAAAAAATTTTTAAAAAGAAATCTTTGCCCACCTCAAGGTCACAAAGATATTCTCATGTTTTCCTCAAAGGTCTTTTGGTTTTAGCCCTCCCAATTAAGTCTATGATTTGGATAAATGTTTTAGTAAAAATTTACACCAGCAAAAATGTTCTGAGTATGTGTCCCCAGTACACATAATTTTATTTCTGAATGCTATAATTTACTACTACCAATATTAAATATTAATAATGCTCGACTTTTAAATTATTTTAGATAAATGTAAATATAAACAGAAGTTCAAATATCTCCCCTTCCAGTGGATCATCTTGTGCATCGCCTGGGATATATATATATACTTTTCTGGAGACCATTGTTCTAAAACACCAAAAGCTGAAATTTTTTTTTAAACTTTTTTTTTAAAAGATTTTAGTATTATTTATTTATTTGACAGACAGAGATCACAAGTAGGCAGAGAGGCGGGCAGAGAGAGAGAGGAGGAAGCAGGCTCTCTGCTGAGCAGAGAGCCCGATGCGGGACTCGATCCCAGGACCCTGAGATCATGACCTGAGCCGAAGGCAGCGGCTCAACCCACTGAGCCACCCAGGCGCCCCTAAACTTTTTTTTTAAAGACTTTATTTATTCACCTAACAGAGAGAGAAATCACAAGTAGGCAGAGAGGCAGAGAGAGAGAAGGGGGGGAAACAGGCTCCCTGCTGAGCAGAGAGCCCGACATGGGACTTGATCCCAGGACCCTGAGACCATGACCCGAGCCGAAGGCAGAAGCCTAACCCACTGAGCCACCCAGGTGCCCCCAAAAGCTGACATTTTTGATGAACACTGATAATATTAATATCAGCAAAAGACTTCAGTGTAAATAAATGGCTGGAGTTGAGAAAGTGTGAATAAGACCCCAGTAAGCCTGAGCTTACTCTTGCATAGTGATCTTTGTTCCCTGTTACCTGATTTAAGGAGAAAACAGGATGATCTGACTTGGTAGGGGTCACTGATGCTAACTTGCTTTCGATTGCTGAGGTAAGATACAGTGCTTTTGACTCTACTCCTTTACTTGTCACCAAATTCCTAGAACTGAGCTTGACTCTGGACTGAGTTTTTGGCAAAGATGCTTAACATTTGACTTGGGCTAATCCGTAAGGAAATTTAATGATTTGGTGCTTAGAGGACCTTTGTTGTGAAGATTAGTTAATTACATGGTGATTAAGCAGCTGTCTATAGGGATAGGTGATTAAGGAGGAAGGCGCTGCCTGTAGGGATAGGTCATGCTTTGGAGCATAATATAGTTCCACCGGTCCTAGATCAGGGGAAACCATGAGCCTGATCCACAGAACTTGACACTCTGGGGCAGCCCTATGTAGGATCAGGGCATCTGTTTCTTAGCTGGTAGAGGAAAGAGTACCTCTTCCCTTGGTGTCCACCTTCTCAAACTATCTACATACAGGGATTAGCACATAGAACCAGGCCCACTTACATCTTTTTAACTAGCGGCTGTTTTTGGAGTCTTGTTTAAGAGTCAGGTTTTGTTTTCTGATTTGCTTTGGGTAATGTAAGGAAGATAAGGAATAGCAGAGTTTCTTGTTTTTCTAATCTAGATGACTTTGGAAATTTGAGAGGGATTTTGTAGGGAGAGAGTTGCTCAAACAGAGAAGTTAGGGCAGGCAGTGTGTCTGCAGCCTAGCATCAGACTGTTCAGGGCCACCGCGAAGAGACTATAGAAATTTCAAAGCCTCAGTCTTCCCTGTCCAGGGCACTCTGATTAATCTCTTCTAGCATCAGATTCTAAGGCATACCAATATGAGAGAGAGGACAGGTCAGAAACTGACAGTCCCCAACCTGTGGTCTGCTGAAGATTTCAAACTAAGTTTCAGAATAAGCAGAGACATTATCTACTATTTGGTGATCCTCCTTCCTTAGAGTTAGACTTCTTAAATCCAGTTTATCTCCCTCTCTGCATGTTCTCTCAGTTGATTCCCCAGAAAGACCGAATTGCTGAAAAGGTATCTATAATGTTACTAAAAACTTGAAAATCTTTTTTTTTTTAGATTTTATTTATTTTTGACAGAGAGAAAGTGAAAGATCACAAGCAGGCAGGCAGAGAGGGGGGGAAGCAGGCTCCCTGCTGAGCATAGAGCCCGATGCAGGGCTCGATCCCAGGACCCTGAGATCATGATCTAAGCCAAAGGCAAGGCTTAACCCACTGAGCCACCCAGGTGCCCCAAGACTTGAAAATCTTTTAAAGGGTGTTAAGAAGACATTCAGAGTATGTTCTGTTTTCTAAGCAATACAACTACTATTCCAGGTGGGCCTTTTCTATATATTTGCAAAAAAAAAAATCAATTTATACAACGCTGTTGTTTGCCTTCTTAGTCTATATAGACAAGCTGGTCAAGGTAGGTGTTTGGGCTGGTAATTTGGCCAGAGGCTCTTAGAACCGGCCAGGAAAGTTTCAGTCAATACCTGTTTTTCCAATAAATGTCTTGTAGCAAGCTGAGGTATTCACAATCATGCCATTGATTTTTAATGCGGCTCTTACACTACTATAATAAGCTTTCGATACCTGTTGGTTATTGCTGCAGTTGCCGTTTCTCCTGCTGACTACATTATTTTTCAGGCTAAACCTTATTTAACTTTTCTTTCCCTCACTCTCTCATATCTTCCAAGTTTATTCAAAAGCCCCAAGCAAGTATCTGCTAATATTGGACTAAATAAAAGCTACTACTAAAAAGCCAGTAAGTGTTGTTAAGTCCATTTTTCTTTGCCTTTACTCTCAAGGGGCCAGCTTGTCACTTTGTTGACAGCTATCAGAGTACTTCATGCTTCATTGGAGATCCATCAGAAATTTCCAAATTGCTAGCTCATTAGCACAAAATGGGGCTTCAGGAATCTCTTTCTCTCCGTGTCCCAACTGTGCTTTTTTAAGTGTTCCAGGCTTGACAGACCACTCCAAAACAATGGATAAAGGCCACAGGGAAATGAGAGGTGGATGTTAATTAGTCAGTTTTCAAGGAGTGAAAAATGGGTGAAGACAAAGTATAATGTGGCAAAAGCCAGGATTACCTGTGTCAGCAGAAGGATAATGCATGATTTTGTTAACTGTTCACAGGTCACTGAATGTCAGAGCTCCAAGGCCCTCAGAGATCATGTAGTCTGACCCCCTGCCTTTAACCAATAAGGGTAAAAGAAGCCACAAGAGGGGAAAGGGACTTACCCAAGGTCAATCAGCTCTTCCCAATTTTCCAGACACCAGCTGGCTTTTGATTATATGACCTTTCTGCAATCCATTTTCAATTACTTGGGCCACTCACTGCTAAGCTCAGCAATCACTTGGATAAAATAAAATGACACATAAGTTAACCATTGTTTACATTGGGTTTTGGGATGTGTGTTTATACTGACATTCCAGTGTGTCTGGGTACAATTTGAGAATTCACAACACTTGAAATGAAACAAGAAAGCCACCCTAAAAGTCTGATTCAGGAAGAGCTGGGGAGTTGACCAGCCTTTCTGAATGGACAGCATCAAAAGATGATACACAGCCCATCAAGCAGGGCATGTTATTCTCAACAAGTTTGTGGACTGACACCTTTCCTGGGCCTCAGCCAGACTTGTACATGGGGCCGTGGAAAGGGGAAAGAAAACGTTTTGTAAAAGAATACATACATCTTCTTCCCTCCCTCCCTCCCTCTGTCCTTCCTTTCTTCCTTCCTTTCCTTTCCATTCCTTTGCCTGGATAGGATATCTTCTATATAAACAAATGTGTGGTTGAGCCACTGACCTGGAGAACTGGCAATCAGGAAACAAAACAATAAATGAGGACATGCTGGAATCTAGAGGTGGAATGCCAGAAAGACTAGTGAACAGTAATTTTTAAAAACATTAAAAAGTCAGGAGAAGGAATAAGGAATCAGTTGCATAGCTCCGTAAATGCCCTGGGTCTGGGAAAGGACTAGTTTGGAGTATAGTCCAAGGGACCTTCAATCAAATGGAGTTTCATTTCCTGATCTGGACCCATCTGGACTCTGGGACTGTGCCAGGTGCCCATAATTTACTTCTTTGTTGTCTGCAAATTCTGGTACTTGTGCTAAAATGGTATTATTACATTCAACACATCTGTCCTGAGGAGGAGGCTGCTAATGACTGAGAGGGGGCAGGAAACAGAAAAGGGGCATGTGGGGTGCCTGGGTGGCTCAGTCAGTTAAGTGTCTGACTCTTGGTTTTGGCTCAGGTCATGATCTCATGATTGTGGGATGAGACTCCCAGTATCCAGCTCCATTTCGGCCGGGAGTCTGTTGGAGAGTCTCCCTCCACCTCTGCCCTTCCCTGTGCACATGTGCTCTCTCTCTCTCTCAATAAATAAATAAAATCTTAAAAAAAAAAAAAAAAAGGAAGAAAGAAAGAAAAGGGGCATTCATAGTCAGCCTGAGGCTGTAGTCCAGGAAAGAGTCCCTGCAACGACTCCGTGACAGCCCAGATGGCAGTTTGGAATGCAAAATGCGTAAGCTTTTGCCGCAGCAATAATCATTTTTTTTTAAAGGTTCCCCTCTTTCATCTTCTGGCCTAGAATAAACAGAGATCTAGTCGATGTAACAAAGTGCTTAATTAACTTGAGATGGTACTTAATATCAACACATATTCAAGGGGAGACTTGCTATTGGTAACAGTAATATGGATAATTGAGTTGTATGAATAAAAAATGGGTAGAGTGAAATAAGACTAATGTACATCAACAGGAAAAATCTATTAGCATTCATTAGTTGGGCTCCTATTTGTGGCTCTTTGTTAGTCTAAGGAAGCCCTTTTAGATGGCTGATCCCTGTTGAAAGTCCTGCCTGATGCTGAGGGCCCTCTGTGGCTGCCAAAGCAATGAGTCATTCAAATAGAACTTCTGAAATTCAAGCACAGCACTTTGCCTTTTTTTTTTTTTGGCAGCAGGCAGCAGTGACTGTGAAGTAATAATGATAATAACAATGGAAATTAGGATGTGATCTTAATTTATTTGCTGAGAGTTTTTCCCCATTTACTAATATTGGCTTGTCTTATCTTGAGTGGTGGCCCAGGTACTGGAACAAAGGTATATATATTCAATGTCACTTGGCTAACCTATGATCTGTCAGACAAAGGTTAATTTAAAAAAACTGTTGGGTTAGCAGCAATAAATTTAATAATAGTCTGTGATTTAACTTAGAATTTCAATTTATTTGATGGGATTTTTAAAATCCTGAATTAACATTTTTCTCTGCATTCAGGAGGTCTCAACTGCCAAATTGCATATGAACTAGCCAACCTAAAGTTCAGCAATATTCTAACTTTCATGGTGAGGGATAGATTGGAGGGATTCTATGAAAGACTGAGAAAAAAATTAGAAGAAGAGTAGAAATATAAAAACACCCACAGCAAAGACCAGCCTTTGGTTGCATCACTTAGAATCTATCTTTCCCTAAAGATTCTATGGTTTAATCATCCTCACCTTCCTTGCCCCTAGGAGAAAAACAAACATCTCTTCCTGATTCCACCAGTGGGTTGGACCTTTTTTTAAATATAACCATCTCTGTGGACATATGAACTTCAGACAGTAACCTAACCTTGAGGCTGATAGCTGTGCAGGCTTTGTTCATTTCTTTATCTCTACCTTTTAGCATGCTGTCCTGTGCATACTAGAAATTCACTAAAATTTTGAGGAATGATTAATGGAGATGAGATGAGATGAGATGAGATTAATGAGATGACTCCTGCCACCATGGATGGAGTTGATGTCCTATTAGGTAGAACTCACCTTTGTGGTACAATGAATGTTATATATAAAAGTAGGCATAATCAAGGACCCATGAGGGACATTCTGCTTTGCTTTTATTTCTGCCTTTTATTTCTGCTATTATTTCTGCCTTTGCTTCTACGCCCTCCAGCCTGACTACCTTCTTGCCAAGATTGCCCTGGTCAGTGGAAATTCTGTATGCTGTGATGGTACCGTGAACACCTATGTTTCCAAATTTTGGTGAATGCCCTCTGTGTTCCATATCCTAGAAGCACTGTACTAGGCACTGGTTGAAGAGACATAGATATGTGATCAGTTACATTGTTGTACATCCTTTGTATCTTTTGAATTTGCAATTCCACTTACAGAATATTGAGCTGGATGCTCAAGGTCTTCAGAGTCCCCTCCCTTGCTATAATCATCAGAGCTTACATTAATTGAGGACTTAAATGTTCTCAGATATTCCCTATACTGACAACTCTGTGAGGTACGTACTCTTTCCCATCAGGTAACTGAGACACAAAAATGTTAGGTAACTTGCTCAAGGTCACTCAGCTAGGAAGTACTAGAACCAAGGTTCAAACTCAACTTTACCAGGCTTCAAAGGCTGCCCAAAGATGGGAAAGGACTTGCTAAAGGTCATTTTTCTGGAGCCTAGCTCTTCTGGCTCTAATTTGTGTTCACAGTTTGCTACGCCACAGCTGACACTGTCATGTTCCTTCCAAACATCATTCTCATTTAGAAGTTCTTGTCTCCCCAGATGGAAATGGATTTCTCCAGAGCAGAGATTCCATTATTTAGGTATTGTTTCCTTCCTTAAGGTTTTGCCCAAGGTAAATACTAGCCTGTGATCAGCTTCTTAGCTGTTTCCTGGAGCCTCCTGGAACCATCCCCCAGTACTACTTAAGGCTCTGACGTTGGGAGGAACCAGGAAGTAGAATTTTGGGTAAGGAGTCATCTCACCACCTGCTTTTTGTTTTGTTCTCTGCAACACAGATTGAAGATGGGGGCAAGGCAGCCTTGTCCCAGAAGATGAGAACTGGTGATGAGCTGGTGAATATCAATGGCACTCCATTGTATGGCTCCCGCCAGGAGGCCCTCATCCTCATCAAAGGCTCCTTCCGGATCCTCAAGCTGATTGTCAGGAGGTAAGGTACAGGGAGATTTGCTGCTATAAGGAATAGTGGCCACTGAAACTGCTTGGTTGGTACTAAAACCTTAACAGAGGTATGTCTCTATCTAAACATCATCAAAGAAAGAGGTATCTCACATGAACAGAATTTTGCAGACAACTGAAGCAGAATGGCATAAGAGAAAATGTCCTTGGTTCAAATCCTACCACTGCTCCCTAGTACCTCTGCACCCTGGTTAAATTTATTTTATGTCTGCAAGACTCAGTCTCCTTATTTGCTACCGAGAGAAGTAAATGATTCCATATACACCAAGGGCATACTTAGCCTGGTGTTTTTCTGTCTCCTTCATAACAGGCTGCCTCTGTTCCACCACAGATTTATTTTTTTCAAGTTTTTATTTAAATCAACCACAAGATTTAAAGAGATCTTACTACCAGCCATAGTAGGCATTCTGGAAACTGGCAAACTCTAAGATAAAAACCCTACCCTTGAGGAGAATACAGCCAAATGGGGGAGAAAAGACACACGTGTGACAAATTAGCAATACCTTTTTGAAAAAAAAAAAACAAAACAATATAGGGGATTTCACAGGCTGAAGGCTTGTTCAATGTATTGTTCAGACAGAAATTGCTATTAGAATTCAAGAGAAAGAGAGAGTACATCAGAAGAGATTGTTAGGTAAGAGTTCATAGAGGAAGTGGAATTTGAGCTAAAGGGTGGGTAGAATTGGACATCAGGAGGAGAATGGCATTCCAAATAAGTGGAGTGGCCAAAGCAGAAGGAAGGTAAGGACATGTTTGGGCACAGTTGCTCTGCTGCCATTACACATTTGCTTATTGGTGAGCTTTCCTTATGGCTTCTTCCATTTTGCTGCTGTATCTTTGCTCTGTCTTATTGGAGCTCATACTTCTCCCTTCTATTTGTTTCCTTTATCCTATACTTGAACCTGAGCTTCACCATTTTAATTAATTTTTACTAGAAAAAAATATTTTTAAAGCATCTTCCCATAATCCTATTTCCTTCCCCCTCTGGCTACTGCCCCATCTTTCTCCTTTTGTTCATACTCAGTCTCTCAAAAGGAGAGTCTATAATCACTGTCTTCATCCTCAATTTAGCTTTCCACCCACTACAGTCTGAATTTGACCTTCAGAACCCCACTGAAACTATTCTGTCAAAAGCTACTATTACTTCTTAATTGTTGAAGTCAGTGGGTTGTTTTCAGTCTTTATCATGTGTGACTAGTATATGGCATTTACCATTGTTGCTCTGGATTATGTTTTCCTTTGTGAAACTCTCCTTTCTTGCTTCCAAGATACCCCATTTTCTTGTTACTTTCCTACCTCTCTGTTCATTTTTTAAAACCATGTTCCTTTACTACCTGCTCTTTTTCTGATCATCCCTTATGTGTTGGTGTTTTCCCTTGTTCCACTCTTTCTAATTTCATTAATATACCATGGAAAACCTCATTCAGTTCCAGAGTTTCAATTATTTACATGTATCTATGACTATATCTCTTGAGCCCCAGTCTCCTATAGTCAACTTCCCACTGGACATTTATACTTAGATGTCTCAGAACCATTTCAAGCACAATATGCTCAAAACCTAACATGTCAGCTTTTTCTCCCAAGCTCCTCATCTCAGTGCCTGGTACCACCATGCATTTAGTCAACCAAACCAAAAATACAGAAGCCATCTTTAATTCTTCTGCCATTCTCATGCTCTATATCCAAATGATTTATCTTCAGAGCATATATATAAGGGGGAAGGAGTTTTAAGTTAGTAAGGGTGAGGTTACATAGGATCCCATTAATTTATTGGATTACCTGTTGGCACCTAAGATTAAGCCATCCCTGCTCATGAACCTGAATAGGAAGTAACATGTTAAGTAATTCCTTATACAATAGATACATTGCCACTGACTCAATCTTGAATCAGTCATAATTTAGGTTTTAAATAAGGCTTCTTGGAGAGGTAGCTTGGTAGTTTTTGCTTTAGATTCAGATAGACCCATTTATGGCACTGCCTACTTCTATTCCTATATAATGGCATTGTTGGGATGATTAAATGAGGCAATGTATATAAAATGCCTATTACTTATGAGGTCTCAAGGAATTTCATTCCTATTCCTTTACCTGGGGTATAAGAGAAGCACAATTGGAGTAACCAAACATTATTAAATAAGGAGACCATCAGAACTGTAGTGTACTTTCCAGCCTAATCTTCACAGCACTGGATTTGCAGAGAAACCATTAGGGGTGACAAAGCTTTCAACATGAAATAAAGGTCCCTGGGAGTTACCGGTTACACAGAAATAGCAGCACTTGGAGGGAATGTAGACACCATCTCTGGTGGCTTCTGAGCCAGTCATAAGAATGAGTGTCATCAGGCTGTCACCTACTCATCCTCCCTTGGTGAGCACCATGTTCTCTTTGTTCCTGCTGTAGCAACATCTGCCCTTACCAGTCACTTAGGAGTAGCTGTAATTATGGCTTTGGAGATAATAGGGCCCTTTGGTTTTCTTGGTGTGGCAGGTCCTATGGCTCCCTGTCTACTCTTTCAACCTCCCCCCCAGCGCCTATTGGTGGAGACCCTCAATGACATAATTTATTAGGTGATGCTGCCCTCTTGTGGAAAAGTTAACCTTCGTGTATGGATTACCCCAGGAATGGTATTATCAAGCATTTATTGCCTCTTTCTTAGTCCAAATGGTTCCTCAAATTTATGAAGGAGCTCTTAGCACATAAATGAAATGTGATCCCCTGAAGTTTAATAGTGTTTTATACTAAGATAGACTTGGGTTTCAGCACTGAGGTTTAGGTCTGGACTCCAGTCCTTCGGGATGAATATAATGAGAAAGAAGAACTTTAGAAAATGGCCTAGTCTGAAAAGCCATGCCAGCTCTTTCTCCTATATTGCCTTTTAGATCATGGTCAACCAAGTCAGAAATCTAGGTGTTAACTCTCAATTCTTCTCACTTGCCCCAACCCTCTTCAATCTAAGTAATTCTAAGTCTTAGTCATTCTACTTGCTATACACCTCTCTGCAGCCTTTGTCTTCATCCAATTGCTCATGATTTCTTACCTGGACTATTGGAAGTCTTTTCACTGGATTCTCATCTTCTTATCTCACCTCCTTCTGATCAATCTATTCTCTAGATAAGGCATCTGGTCATGTCACTTATCTATTTGGAAACAAAACGAAACAGGAATGATAACCATACAGTCTTGTTGGTCCCACAAGATTTATTTTATATTGTTAGAACATACAAATTATTTTAAGGATATTATATTCATGAAACATTTTTTTACATGCAAATATTTGAAGAAAAGACTGTAATACAAAGAACAACTATAGAAATGTCTATATGGAAGGCTCATACAATTTAAATATGACAGATAAAGTAGAGCAAGAAAATAAGTACTTAGAATATTTAAAAAACACAATTCATCAGATTTAATTAATAACAAAAATTATATTTGATTGACAGTGAATACACCCTCTTTCAAATATTCAGAGAACATTTTTTAAATGATCATATGGTATGCCACAAAGAAAATCTTTGCATACTGTTAGAAGTAGAAATCAGGCTTGCCCTGTTCTCTGATGATAATGTAAAACTTCTACAAATTAGAAACAAATTTGAATAAAAGTCTTCCACTGCTTTAATATTTCAAAACACATTTGTATGCAAGTATTAACCAAAAGAAACACTAGCAGACTAATAAAAAATAACAAAAATGAGATCACAATTTCTCAAAACTTTGAGAACAATATTCAGAAGTAAATTCATAACCTTAAATATTTCATTATTAAAAATGAAGAATGAAATTACATGATTAAGAATCCAATATAATATGAAGCCAAGGGGTATGTTGTTTTTATAGGGAGATAAATTAAGTAGATAAGCCTCTAGCAAATTTAATTAAGAAAACAAAGATAAATTATAAATAAAATTTAAATGATAAATAGAATAGAACAACAAATACAAAGAGAACTTTTTTAAATTATGGGAAACTACTATAATTGTACCTTAATAAATTTGAAAACCTCAACAAATTTGAAATATCTAATAAAATGTTAAACGCCGTGCATTAGTAAGAAGTTTAAAACAAAATGGGCCTGTAACTGTAGAAACATGGAAAACAATTATCAAAGAGAACTTCCAAAAATACTTTAGGGCCAGATGTTTTTTATCAGTGAGTTCCTTCAAATTTTCTAGGAATATCCACATTGTAATAGAATTGAAAATCCTGTAGAATTATTCACATTGATTTTGAAACTAGCATCATTCTGATACCAATATCTGACAGAATTCCTGGAGGCATTATGGATTAATTTTCAGGAATCCGTTGTGAAAGACTAAATTCACCTCTCTTATGGCAACCTCTTCTTTTAACTTTCTCATACTCCATTCTCTTTACAGCTACTGTTTAATATCATCAAGGCCTTAAGTATTTTCTCCTATTCTTTCAGTCTCTTTTAATCACCATGGCCTATGACTCTCCTTACTCTATGTGCTGAATCTGAGCAACTATACTCATTCATAGTTTTAATTACCACATCTGTGCTCCTAACTTTATCTCTAGTTCTAATCTGTCCCCAAAATTCTTATGTACAGTGGCCTGGTAAAAACCTCCACAGGAAAACTCAACAGTAAATGCAAGCAATGTATATAAATCTGAATTCATTATCTAGATTATAAAACTCTATCACTTTCTAGTAGCACTGGGTGGTACTTTCATCCACCTAGCCATTCAAGTGAGAAACCTGAGTCATTTTTTACTTCTTGCTCTCCTTGTTAAGCCATGTTAATTTTACCTTTTAGACACTTTTAGAATTTATCCTCTTCTCTCCATTTCCACTGCTTTTGCCTGGTTCAGGTCCTCATCATCTCACCCCTGGACTATTTCAGTAGCCTTTCAGCTCTCTCAGATCTATCTGCCAAAGTGTTGCCACAGGGATAAATCAAAAATACAGATTCAATTATATCACTCCCCTGCTGAAAACTTGTCAGTGGCCTTCATTGCCCAGAGGTATGGTAAATAAGACATATTATAGCTTCATCCCTACCCTTACCTACAACTTCATCTGGCATTCCTTATATTTTGTGCTAGAATAATATCATTGCCCAAGAATTTCATGCTGTTTATCAATTCTGTGACTGTTCATTCTATGCTTTCTACTTGGAGCATAGTTTCCCCTTTCTTTTCTTAGTCAATGCCTTCATGTTAACATTCTTTAAGACTCTGCTCTGGGATTGATGTTTATAAAGATATTTTCTTTGATGCCTTGGTTTAAGTTAGATGGTCTTCCTCTGGTTCCCACAGAACCACAGAACTCTAGCTTTTATCACACGGTATAGAAATAATTTGTTTCTGTATTTATCTTCTGCATTAGACTAGACAGGGGTTAGAAAACTTTAGCTCATGGGCTAAATCTAGCCAACAACTGGTTTATGAATGGCCTGCAAGCTATGTATGTTTTTTAAAATATATATTTTTAGTGGTTGGGAAGGGAAAAAGCAAAAGAAAAATAGTACTTCATGACATGTGAAAATTATATGCAAGTCAAATTTCAGTGTCCATAAAGTTCTATTGGAAAGAAATTATGCCTATTTATGTACTGTCTATGGCTGCTTTCACACAACAGTACAATAGTTCTGACAGAAACCGTATGACCTGAAAATCCCAAAAGTTATTTTTCTAGCTCTTAGACCAGAAGCATGAGGGAAGGGGCTGCTTTGTGTTCATCATGATATCCATAGCACCTACTAGATGTTTGGCCTATTGGAAAGATTCAGAATTTTTTATTTACACGTCTGATACAGGAAAGTAGAGAATATGAGTAACTGGTCCACTTGGTAGTACATTACTCCAGGTTACCTAGATTGGCAGATGAGATTGCATTTAGTCTTTTATGAGTATGCTCATTTGTGACTCTGTTTTTCAGTAACTGATCAACTCTAAGCACACTGATCAGAAAAAAATTAATTTTTATCCTGCAAACCTGATGTTTGCATCTTAGACCAACATGAATATGAAAAGGAACTACCATATTTTGGCTATCTGCCACCTTCCCTAGTTGACTTCATATTGTTGTTGCCATTATACACATGCCATCTACAATTAAATTGTATTTCAAAAGTGAAGAGACTTTGCATGAGGGTGGACAAAGAAGGGGTTAAAACTGTTAAAACTCAATGAAACTGTAAGTATTATGTCATATATTAATATACCAGGGATAAGCTACACCCACAAAAGCCAGTGGGCATGATCCAGTTCTGTGATTTCCCACTTCCACTAAAGCCAGTGAGCATGGACTGGCCCCGCATTCTTGCTCTGCTTTGCTAAACTGGGGGCACTTGTAGTCCACACAGGAAATACTACTTGACCTCCTGGATCTTATGCAGGAGCCTTGCATCTGTAGGCCCAACAGGACTGAAGTAATCAGAGACATAGTTCTTGGCAGGCTAAACTTGGCAGTACCAGTTTGCTGGTACCCTCCAGAAAGGCACTTACACCTTATTCAGAGCCTTGATTTTTGCATCTTTTACCTAGGGAAGACCTCCACAGTGCTGGCACAGGAGGTCAGCAGGGATTATGACCACAGTCCCACATGACTGTATATATATTTGCATACTTTAAAACCTGCTGCCTTAGGGGCTAGCCTCCAATCAACCCAAAACTGGGTGCTAATTAAGATGACAGGTCTTGCTTCTGTCTTGCTGTTGGTGTAGAGAAATGCAACTGATTTCTGTGCATTGATTTTATATCCTGACACGATACTGAATTCCTGTATAAGTTCTAGCAGTTTTGGAGTGGAGTCTTTTGGGTTTTCCACATATAGTATCATATCATCTGCGAAGAGTGATAATTTGACTTCTTCTTTGCCGATTTGGATGCCTTTAATTTCCTTTTGTTGTCTGATTGCTGAGGCTAGGACCTCTAGTACTATGTTGAATAGCAGTGGTGATAATGGACATCCCTGCCATGTTCCTGACCTTAGCGGAAAAGCTTTCAGTTTTTCTCCATTGAGAATGATATTTGCGGTGGGTTTTTCATAGATGGCTTTGATGATATTGAGGTATGTGCCCTCTATCCCTACACTTTGAAGAGTTTTGATCAGGAAGGGATGCTGTACTTTGTCAAATGCTTTTTCAGCATCTATTGAGAGTATCATATGGTTCTTGTTCTTTCTTTTATTGATGTGTTGTATCACATTGACTGATTTGCGGATGTTGAACCAACCTTGCAGCCCTGGAATAAATCCCACTTGGTCATGGTGAATAATCTTTTTAATGTACTGTTGAATCCTATTGGCTAGAGAAATTAAGGAGTCAATCCCATTTACAATTGCACCCAAAACCATAAGATACCTAGGAATAAACCTAACCAAAGAGACACAGAATCTATACTCAGAAAACTATAAAGTACTCATGAAAGAAATTGAGGAAGACACAAAGAAATGGAAAAATGTTCCATGCTCCTGGATTGGAAGAATAAATATTGTGAAAATGTCTATGCTACCTAAAGCAATCTACACATTTAATGCAATTCCTATCAAAGTACCATCCATCTTTTTCTTTTTTTTTTTTAAAGATTTTATTTATTTATTTGACAGAGAGAAATCACAAGTAGATGGAGAGGCAGGCAGAGAGAGAGAGAGGGAAGCAGGCTCTCTGCTGAGCAGAGAGCCCGATGCGGGACTCAATCCCAGGACTCTGAGATCATGACCTGAGCTGAAGGCAGCGGCTTAACCCACTGAGCCACCCAGGCGCCCCCCCATCCATCTTTTTCAAAGAAATGGAACAAATAATTCTAAAATTTATATGGAACCAGAAAAGACCTCGAATAGCCAAAGGGATATTGAAAAAGAAAGCCAACGTTGGTGGCATCACAATTCCAGACTTCAAGCTCTATTACAAAGCTGTCATCATCAAGACAGCATGGTACTGGCACAAAAACAGACACATAGATCAATGGAACAGAATAGAGAGCCCAGAAATAGACCCTCAACTCTATGGTCAACTAATCTTCGACAAAGCAGGAAAGAATGTCCAATGGAAAAAAGACAGCCTCTTCAATAAATGGTGCTGGGAAAATTGGACAGCCATATGCAGAAAAATGAAATTGGACCATTTCCTTACACCACATACAAAATAGACTCAAAATGGATGAAGGACCTCAGTGTGCAAAAGGAATCCATCAAAATCCTTGAGGAGAACACAGGCAGCAACCTCTTCGACCTCTGCCGCAGCAACATCTTCCTAGGAACAACGCAAAAGGCAAGGGAAGCAAGGGCAAAAATGAACTATTGGGATTTCATCAAGATCAAAAGCTTTTGCACAGCAAAGGAAACAATTAACAAAATCAAAAGACAACTGACAGAATGGGAGAAGATATTTGCAAACGACATATCAGATAAAGGACTAGTGTCCAGAATCTATAAAGAACTTAGCAAACTCAACACCCAAAGAACAAATAATCCAATCAAGAAATGGGCAGAGGACATGAACAGACATTTCTGCAAAGAAGACATCTAGATGGCCAACAGACACATGAAAAAGTGCTCCATATCACTCGGCATCAGGGAAATACAAATCAAAACCACAATGAGATATCACCTCACACCAGTCAGAATGGCTAAAATCAACAAGTCAGGAAATGACAGATGCTGGCGAGGATGCGGAGAAAGGGGAACCCTCCTCCACTGGTGGTGGGAATGCAAGCTGGTGCAGCCACTCTGGAAAACAGCATGGAGGTTCCTCAAAATGTTGAAAGTAGAACTGCCCTATGACCCAGCAATTGCACTACTGGGTATTTACCCTAAAGATACAAACGTAGTGATCCAAAGGGGCACGTGCACCCGAATGTTTATAGCAGCAATGTCCACAATAGCCAAACTATGGAAAGAACCTAGATGTCCATCAAGAGATGAATGGATCAAGAAGATGTGGTATATATACACAATGGAATACTATGCAGCCATCAAAAGAAATGAAATCTTGCCATTTGCGACAACATGGATGGAACTAGAGCATATCATGCTTAGCGAAATAAGTCAAGCAGAGAAAGACAACTATCATATGATCTCCCTGATATGAGGAAGTGGTGATGCAACATGGGGGCTTAAGTGGGTAGGAGAAGAATAAATGAAAGAAGATGGGATTGGGAGGGAGACAAACCATAAGTGACTCTTAATCTCACAAAACAAACTGAGGGTTGCTGGGGGGAGGGGGTTTGGGAGAAGGGGGTGGGATTATGGACATTGGGGAGGGTATGTGCTTTGGTGAGTGCTGTGAAGTGTGTAAACCTGGTGATTCACAGACCTGTACCCCTGGGGATAAAAATATATGTTTATAAAAAATAAAAAAGTAAAAGTAAAAAAAAAAAAAGATGACAGGTCTTGGTATACCCTCAACATCTGGAAACTATAAAAAATAAATCAGGCTACTTAGATAATCACAAATATTCCAGAGACAACCAAAACCAAGGGCAAAGTTAAATGATAAAGTTCATCATCTATACTGGCCACTCTTCTAAGGCTGAGAGATGTAGCTTTCTCACCTAATACATAGAAATAAACAGAGAGTTGAACAAATTAAGAAATAGGAAAATATGTTCCCAATAAAAGAATAAGATAAAAACCTCAAAAAGAAACCTTAATAAAACAGAGATAAAGAATTTACTTGATAAAGAACTTAAAGTAATGGTCATAAAAATGTTCACCAAGCTTGGGAGAAGAATGGATGCATACAGGGAGACCATCAACAAAGAGATAGAAAATATATGAAAAGAGCTGAAGAATACAATAACTGAATTGAAAAGTATGCTAGAGGAGTTAAATGGCAGACTAGATGGAGCAGAAGAAAGTTTCAGTGATCTGGAAAACAGGGCAGTGGAACTCACCCAGACAGAACAGTGAAAAGAAAAAGAATTTTAGAAAGCGAAGACTGTTTAAAAGACTTACAGGGCAACATCAGGCAGAATGACATTTACATTATAGGAGTTCTGGAAGGAGAAGAGAGAGAGAGAAAAGGGCAGAAAACTTATTTGAACAAATGATGACTCAAGACCTCAACTCAGAGAAGGAAGTAAACATCCAGAAACAGAGAGCCCAGAGAGTTTTAAATAAAATGAACTCAAAAATATCTACACTAAGACACATTATAATGAAAATTTCAAGAATTAAAGTGAGAATCTTAAAAGCAGCAAGAAAAAAACAAAACTTTAACACACAATGGAACCCCTATAAGACCATCAACAGATATTTTAGCATAAAATTTGCAGATCAGAAGACAGTGGCATGATATATTCAAAGTGCTGAAAGGAAAAAAAAATAACAAAACTTCCAACCACCAATATTCTATCCAGTAAGTTTATCATAGAGAATTGAAGGAGAGGTAAAGAGTTTTCCAGACAAGTAAAAGCTAAGGAGTTCATCACCACTAAACTGGCCTTATAAGAAAGGTTAAAGGGACTTCTTTAAGCTGAAAAAGAGGGTACTAATAATTATTAACAAGAAAATGTATGCAAGTAAAAATCTCATTGATAAAGATAAATATACTTGCTCGAGATTCTCTCTCTACCTCTCCCCTTCCCACCTCCCCCTTAGCTTGCACATTTGTACTCTCTCTCTCAAAATAAATAACTAAAGTCATTAAACAAGACTAGTCTGGGGTACCTGGGTGTCTCAGTCAGTTAAGTGTCCAATCCTTGATTTTGGTTCAGGTCATGATCTTAGGTTTGTAAGTGTAAAACCCACATCAGGCTCTGGGCTGGATCGGGGGTGCTGCTTGAGATTCTCTCTTTCCCTCTGCCCCTCCTCTATTTGTGTGCTCTCTCTCTAAAATAAATAAATAAACCTTTTTTTAAAAGTCTCAATATGGGGTTATGGACATTGGGGAGGGTATGTGCTTTGGTGAGTGCTGTGAAATGTGTAAACCTGGTGATTCACAGACCTGTACCCCTGGGGATAAAAATATATGTTATTAAAAAATAAAAAAATTTTTTAAAAAGTCTCAATAAATTTAAGATTGAAATCCTATCAAGCATCTCTTCTAATAACAATAGTATGAAACCAGAAATCAATGACAAGAAGAAAACTAGAAAAATCATAAGCATATGTATATTAATATGTTATTGAACAACCAATGGGTCAATGAAAGAATCAAAGGAGAAATTTAAAAAAAAATCTTGAGACAAATGAAATGGAAATGCAACATAGAAAAATATATGGGATGCAACAAAAGCAGTTGTAAGGGAAATTCATAGAGATATAGGCCTACCTCAAGAAACAAGAAAAATCTCAGATAATCTAACATTACACCTAAAGGAACTAGAAAAAAAGAAGAACAAATAAAAGCTAAAGTTAGGAGAAGGAAGGGAATAATAAAGATCAGAGGGGAAATAAAGACTAAAAATACACTAAGGAAGATCAATGAAACAGAGTTCATTCTTTGAAAAGACAAAATTGACAAACCTTTAGCTAGACTAAGAAAAAAAGGAGGATTTACATAAATAAAATCAGAAATAAAAAGGGTTAAGTTATAATTTATACCACAGAAATACAAAGGTTCATAGAAGACTACAATGAACAATTAGACATCAACAAACTGAACAAACTAGAAGAAATGGGTAAGTCCCTAGAAACACAATCTACCAAGATTGAATCATGAAGAAATACAAAATCTGAAGAGACTGGCTAAAGAGATTGAAACAGTTATATAAAAACAAAACAAAACAAAACAAAAAAACCTCCCAACAAACAAACTCCAAGACCAGATGGCTTTGGTGGTGAATTATACCAAACATTTAACGAAGATTTAATACCTATCTTACTCAGACTCTAAAATTTTAAAAGGAGGGAATGCATTCAAACTCATTTTATGAGGTAGCATTACCTTGATACCCAAACCAGACAAGGACAGCACACACACACATAAAGATTACAGGCTAATATTCCTGATAAAGATCAATGCCTCAATTCACAACAAAATATTAGCAAACCAAATTCAACAATACATTAAAACGATCATACACCATGATCAAGTGGGATTTATTCTAGGGATGCAAGGATAGTTCAGCATGAAAATCAATCAATGTAATAAACCACATTAACAAAGTGAAGGGTAAAAATTATATGATCATCTCAATAGATGCAGAAAAGCATTTAATAAGATTTGACATCCATTTATAATAAAAACTCTCAACAAAGTGGGTTTAAAAGGACATACCTCAGCATAATGAAAACTATATACTACAAGCCTACAGCTAACATCATACTTAATGATGAAAAGTATATTCAACATAATACAGGTATCCCTCAGAAATATTGCAGTTTTGAGGACACTGCAACAATGCAAATAAATCAAGTCAAATGAATTTTTTTTTGGTTTTCCAGTGCATATAAAAATTATGTTTATACTACACTGTAGTCTATCTGGGGTATACAACAGCATTATGTCTAAAATGATGTACATACCTTAATTAAAAATACATTATTGCTAAAAATGTTAATTATCACCTGAGCTTTCAATGAGTTGAAATATTTTTGCTGGTAGAGTCTTGCCTCAATGTTGATGCCTGCTGACTGATTAGGGTGGTGGTTGCTGAAGGCTAGGGTGGCTGTGACAGTTTTTTAAAATAAAATAACAGTGAAGTATACCATATCTATTGACTCTTCTTCTCAGGAATGATCTATATGTAGCACGAGATGGGTTTGATAACGTTTTACCCACAAAATTTCTTTCAAAATTGGAACCAATCCTCTCAAACTGCTGCTGCATTATCAATTAGATTTATGTAATATTCTAAACATTTTTTGTCTTTTCAACAATCTTTATAGTATCTTCACCAGGAGTATATTTCATCTCAAGAAACCACTTTATTTGTTCATCCATAAAAAGCAAATCCTTATCCATTCAAGTTTTATCATGAGATCATACCAATTCACTCAACATCTCCAAGCTCCACTTCAAATTCTAACTCTTTTGTTATTTGTACCACATCTGCTGTTACTTCCTCCATGTAAGTCTTGACCCCCTCAAAGTCATCCATGAGGGTTGGAATCAACACTTTCCAAACTCCTGTTCATGTTGACATTCTGACCTCTTCCCATCAATCATGAATGTCCTTAATAATATCTAAAATGGTGAATACTTTCCAGAGAGCTTTCAGTTTATTTGCCCAGATCCATTAGAGGAATCACTATCTATGACAGCTATAGTCTTACAAAATGTATTTCTTAAATAATAAAATTTGAAAGTTGAAATCACTCCTTAATTCATGGGCTATAAAACGGATATTGTGTGAGCAAGCATGAAGATAACAATCTCATTGTGCATGTTTATCAGAGCTCTTCAGTGACCAGGTGCATTGTTAATAAGCAGTAATATTTTTTTTTTAAAGATTTATTTATTTGACAGAGAGAAATCACAAGTAGACAGAGAGGCAGCCAGAGAGAGAGAGAGAGGGAAGCAAGCTCCCTGCCGAGCAGAGAGCTCGATGCGGGACCCGATCCCAGGACCCTGAGATCACGACCTGAGCCGAAGGCAGCGGCTTAATCCACTGAGCCACCCAGGCGCCCCAGCAGTAATATTTTTAAAAGGAATCTTTTCTTCTTTTTTCTCATCTCATCTAAACAGTGGGCTTAAAATATTCATTAAGTCATATTGTAAACAGATGTACTGTCATCCAGGCTTTATTTTTCCATTTATAGATCACAGGCAGCCTAGATATAACATAATTCTTAGGGGCCCTAGGATTTTCAGAAAGGTAAATGAACATTGGCTTTAACATAAAGTCAACAGCAATGCCTAGCAAGAGAGTTAGCCTGTCCTTTGGACCTGTGAAGCCAGACAGTGACATCTATCTAGCTATGAAAGTCCTAGATGTCATCTTTCTTTCTGTTGTTGTTTAAATTCAAGCTAGTTAACATACAGTGAAGTATTGGTTTCAGGAATAAAATTTAGTAGTTTATCACTTACATATAACACCCAGTGTTCATCCCAACAAGTGCCCTCCTTAATGGCCACCACCCATTTAACGTATCCTTCCACCCTTCTCTCCTCCAGCAACCCCTACTTTGTTCTCTATAACTAAGAGTCTCTTACGGTTTGCTTCCCTCTCTGTTTTTATCTTATTTTTCTATTCCTTCACCTATGTTCATCTGTTTTGTTTCTTAAATTCCACATATGAGTGAAATCATATGGTATTTGTCTTTTCCTGACTGACTTACTTCATTTAACCTAATATACTAGATCCATCTACGTCACTGCAAATGGAAAAATTTCATTTTTGATGGCTGAGTAATATTCTCTTTTATATATACACCACACCTTCTTTATCCATTCATCCATTGCTGGACATTTGGTCTCTTTTCATAATTTGGCTATTGTTGTTACTGCTACTATAAACATCGGGGTGCATATGCCCCTCAAATCAGCATTTATGTATACTTTGGGTAAATACTAGTAGTGCAATTGCTGAATCATAGGGTAATTGAATTTTTAACTTTTGGAGGAAACTCCATACTGTTTTCCAGAGTAGCTGCACAAGTTTGCATTCCCACCATCAGTGCAAGAGTTCTCGCCTTTCTATGCATCCTCATCAACATCTGTTGTTTCTGAGTTGTTAATTTTAGTTATTCTGAGCTATGAGGTGGTATCTCATTATGGTTTTAATTGGTATTTCCCTGATGATGAGTGACGTTGAGCATCTTTTCATGTGTCTGTTAGCCATTTGGATGTCTTCTTTGGAAATGTGTCTATCCATGTTTTCTGCTCAATTCTTAACTGGATTATTTATTTTGGGGGGTGTTGATTTTGTTGAGTTCCTTATGGATTCTGGATACTAGCCTTTTATCTGATGTGTCATTTGCAAATATCAGTTGCCTTAGTTTTATTGATTAATCCCTTCACTGTGCAGAACCTTTTATCTTGATGAAGCCCTAATATTTCATTTTTGCTTTTCTTTCCCTTGCCTCCAGAGATGTGTCTAGTAAGAATTTGCTGCAGCCATGGACAAAGAATTTGTTGCCTGTTTTCTCCTCTAGGATTTTGATGGTTTCCTCTCTCACATTTAGTTCTTTCACCCAGTTTAAATTTACTTTTGTTTATGGTATAAGAAAGCAGTCCAGTTTCATTTTTGTGCATGTTACTGTACAGCTTTCCCAACATCATTTGTTGAAAAGACTGTTTTCCATTGGATATTCTTTCCTGTTTTAAGATTAGTTGACCATATAGTTGTAGGTCTATTTCTGGGTTCTCTATTCTGTTCCATTGATCTATGTGTCTATTTTTGTGCCAATACCATACTGTCTTGATTACTACAGCTTTGTTAATAAAGCTTGGAATCTGGAATTGTGATGTCTCCCACTTTGCTTTTCTTTTTCAACATTACTTTGGCTATTTGAAGTCTTTTCTAGTTCCATACAAATTTTAAGATTGTTTTTTCTAGCTCTGTGAAAAATGGTGGTGGTATTTTGATAGATATTGCATTGAATGTGCTTTGGTTAGTATAGACATTTGAACAATGTTTGTTCTTCTAATCTATGAGCATGGAATGTTTTTCCAATTTTTGTGTCTTCTTCTATTTCTTTCATAAGTGTTCTATATTTTTCAGCATATAGATCTTTTACTTCTTTTGTTAGGTTTATTCCTATGTATCTTTTTTGGGAGGGTTCAATTATAAATAGGACTGATATATTGATTTCTCTTTCTGGTGCTTCATTATTAGTGTATGGAAATGCAACAGATTTCTATACATTGATTTTATATCCTGTGACTTTGCTGAATTCATGTATCAGTTCCAGCAACATTTTGGTGGACTTTTCCAGGTTTTCTACATAGAAATGTTTTCTGCAAAGAGTGAAAGTTTGACTTCTTCCTTGCTGATTTGGATACCTTTTATTCCTTTTTGTTGTCTGATTGCTGAGGCTAGGACTTCCAGTACTATGGTGAACAATAGTAGTGAAAGTGGACATCACTGCTGTGTTCCTAACCTTAGGGGAAATGCTCTCAGTTTTCCACATTGAGGATGATATTTGCTATATGTCTTTTATATATGGCCTTTATGATGTTGAGGTGTGTTCCTTCTATCCCTTTGTTCTTGAGGGTTTTTATAAAGCAGGGATGCTGTATTTTGTCATATGCTTTTTCTACAGCCATTCAGAGGATTATATGGTTCTTATCCTTTTTTTATTAATGTGGTGTATCACATTGGTTGATTTGTGGATATTGAACCACACCTGAAGCCCAGGAATAAATCCCACTTGATTATGATGAAAAATCTTTTTAATGTACTATTGGATACAATTAGCTAGTATCTTGTTGAGAATTTTTGCAATCATGTTCTGTTCACACTCTCTATTTCTTACTGTTTCAGTTTTGGTAGTTTACGTGTTTCTAGGAATTTACCAATTTCTTCCAGATTGATGAATTTGTGGGCACAAGATTGCTTGTAATATTCTCTTATAAATGTATTTCCTTGGTATTGGTTGTGATCTCTTCTCTTTCATTCATGATTTATATTTATTTGGGTCTTTTTTCTTTTCTTTTTGATAAGTCTAGCTAGGCATTTATCAATTTTGTTAATTCTTTTGAAGAACGAGCTCCTAATTTCATTGATATGTTCTATTTTTTTAATTCATGTGTCATTTATTTCTGCTCTAATCTTTATTATTTCCCTTCTTTTCTGGCTTTATGCCTTATTTACTGTTCTTTTTCTACTCCTTTAGGTGTATGGTTAGTTTGTATTTTTGAGACTTCTCTTGTTTCTTAAGAAAAGCCTGTATTGCTATATACTTCCCTCTTATAACCACCTTTGCTGCATCCCAAAGGTTTTAGACTGTTGTGCTTTCATTTTGATTTCCTTCCATGTATTTTTTTAATTTCTTCTTTAAGCTCCTGGTTAACCCATTCATTCTTTAGTAGGATGTTCTTTTACCTTCTTCTTTTTTATTTTTTTAAAGATTTTATTTATTTATTTGAGAGAGAGACAGTGAGAGAGAGCATGAGCGAGGAGAAGGTCAGAGGGAGAAGCAGACTCCCCATGGAGCTGAGAGCCCGATGTGGGACTCGATCCCAGGACTCCGGGATCATGACCTGAGCCGAAGGCAGTCGTCCAACCAACTGAGCCACCCAGGCATCCCGTTCTTTTACCTTCTTATATTTGTGGTCTTTCCAAATTTTTCCTTGTGGTTGACTTCAGGTTTCATAGCCTTGTGGTCTGAAAATATGCATGGTATGATCTCAATCTTTTTGTACTTTGAGGGCTGATTTGTGACCCAATATGTGATCTATTCTGGTGAGTTTTCCATATGTACTCAAAAAAATGTGTATTCTCCTGCTTTAGAATAAAATATTCTGAATAGATCTGTTAAGTCTTTCTGGTCCAGTACGTCATTTAAAGCTCTTCTTCATTGTTGATCTTCTGCTTTGATGATCTGTCCATTGCTGTGAGCAGGGTATTAAAGTCCCCTACTATTCTTAGATGAATATCAATGAGCTTCTTTAAGATTGTTATTAATTGGTTTATATATTTGGCTGCTCCCAAGCTGGGAACATAAATATTTATAATCGCTAGATCTTCTTGTTGGATAGACCCCTTTATTATGATATGGTGTCTATCTTCAACTCTTATTACAGTTTTTGGTTTAAAATCAGTTTGCCTGATATAAGTATGGCTACTCCAGCTGTCTTTTGATGTCAATTAATATGTTAGATGGTTCTTCATGCCCTCACTTTTAATCTGGAGGTATGTTTGGGTCTACAATGATTCTCCTGTAAGTAGCATATCAATGGTTCTAGTTTTTGTTTTTTAATTCATTCTGATACCCTATGTATTTTGACTGGAGCATTGAGTCCTTTTACATTCAGAGTAATTATTTGTAGATATGAATTTAGTGCCATCGTATTACCTGTAAAGTTGCTGTTTCTATGGATTGCTTCCGTTCCTTTCTAGTCTGTTGCTTTTTTGGGCTCTTCCTGCTCTATTGTCCTCCTTAATATTTCTTACAGATATGGTTTAGTTTTCACGAGCTCCTTTAGTTTTTGCTTGTTTTGGAAACTTTATCTCCTCTTCTACTCTGAATGACAGAGTAGATGAATAAAGTATTCTTGGATGCATATTTTTCCTGTTCAGCATGTTGAATATATTATGCCACAGCTTTCTGGCCTGATAAGTTTCTGTGGACAGGTCTGCTGCTAACCGTAAGTGTCTACCCTTGTAGGTTAAGGATATTTTGTCTGTAGCTGCTTTCAGAATTCTCTCCTGACTTTGTATTTTGCAAGTTTCACTATGATATGTCTTGGTGTTGACCTGTTTCTGTTGATTTTGAAGGGAGTTCTTTGTGTCTCTTGGACTTGAATGCCTGTTTCCTTCCCCAGATTAGAGAAGTTCTCAGCTATAATTTGTTCAAATAAACCTTCTACCCCTTTTTCCATCTCTTCTTCTGGGACTCCTGTGGTATGGATATTATTGCACTTTGTGAAATTGCGGAGTTCCCTAAGTCTATATTCATGATTCTTTCATGATTCAATCATGATTCATGATTCTTTCATTTCATTTTCTTTCCCTCTTCTTTTCAGCTTCATTATTTTCCATAATTTTATCTTCTGTATCACTTATTTGATCCTCTGCTTCTTCCATCCTCGTTGTGATTACATCCAACAGGTTTTACATCTGAGTTACAACATTTTTTATTTTGGTCTGATTAGTTTTGGGGTCTTTTATCTCTGTAGCCTGGGTTTCTCTGGTGTTCTTTATGGTTCTTTCAAGCCCAGCTTATATTCTTATGAATGTTGTTCTAAACTGTGGTTCAGATATATTGTTTATCTGTTTTGAGCAAATCCCTGGCTGTAATTTCTTCTTGAGCTTTCTTTTGGTGAGAATTCCTCCAGCTTGTCATTATGTCTACGTTTCTGTCTTTTGTGTATTATAAAAGCTTATTATGTTTCCTGCTCCTGAGAGTAGTACTATATTAAGAAAGGGCCATAAACTGTCCGGGGCCTGGCACATCAGGTAGTGTTTCTGGTGTGTGTTGTGTGTACTCTGCTGTTGTGTTCTGGCTGTTTTTTCCCACAGGTCAGTCCTCTGTAGAGTTCTTCCTTGCTTGCAGTGGGGTGCTTGGACCTTTAACTAGATGTGTTTTAATTCATTTTTTAAGATAAAATAGATTGAAAAAATGTCTGATTCAAGAAATAAAAAAAGGAAAAAGATCAAAAAAAGCAAATAAACTGACAAACAAAAATGTAAAAGCCTGATTCCAAAGAAAAAGAAAGAGAAAAGAAGGAAAGAAAGCTAATCCAAAAAATGAGAAGAGGAAACAAATAAACCAACAAACCAACAAAAAACTATATGCCTGATTCAGATACACACACACACACACACACACACACATAAAACAAAAGGGGTGCCTGGATGGTTCAATCAATTAAGCACCTGACTCTTGATTTTGGCTTAGGTTATGATCTCAGGGTTGTGAGAACAAGCTCCATGTCAGGCTCCATGCTGTGTATGGAGCATGCTTGAGATTAATATTATCTTTCTTCCTCTCCCTTCACAACAAAAAAATAAAATAAAATAAAATAAAAAATAATTTTAAAAATATAAAAATAAAAAAAATTAAAAGAGCCTGGTCCTATTTCCACCAGAACTGAAGCTGATGCTTTGGAACACTCAATGATCAATAGATTTAATACATGCAGGGGACCTGTGTTGGTCTTCTGAGGGAGAAGCCCATTGCACTGGCTCAGTCAGTCCTGCCATGGTAAAGATGCCACTGACTGGTGCAGGGGAAGATGGGTTTGGTGAAAGCGACTCCAGCTTCCACTGGAGGTGCTCAGTTTCTCTCTGTTGGTATGTGGATGGGAGTGTGGGGTGGTAGCAGTAGTGTTGGTGTGTGGATGGGAGGGGGTGGTGGTGGTAGTGGTGGTAGGAAATGGCATTACCCCACTTTCTCATCCCCAGCTTGTCTCATTTCTCAAACATAGCTAGATCAACATCAAATCACCTTGAACAACTAGGAAATTGATCTGAGGACTGAGAAAACTATCTGCACAATTAGAGGAAGAGAACATGGCAGATATGAGGTTTGGAAATATGAATTAGTAGAGACAAAAGCCGTGGTGCCACCAAGGGAAGGGAGCCCTTTCCACAGAGTAGTCAGGGAGAGAAAGAGAGAGTGGGAGAGAGAGCAGTGCATATGGTTTTCAGAAGACACTGTGGTGTGGGATCCCCTGGGTCATACTGGGAGAGAATAGTCCCCTTCCTGGGGTACATTTGGAAGAGAGTATTTTGCCTTTCCAAGGACACAAGGCTTGCTGGGCACAATTGAGTGGCCAATCAACAGCAAGAGACAGAGTGCAGATAACCTGGTTGCAGCTTTTTTCTGTGCTTCATCATAGACTCCAGGCACTTACAAAGGCATGCAACTGCTTTTCTGGGACATAATAGTATAGCGAGTAGTGCTGTAAGGCCCTCCTCCAGGAAAGGGGAATGGGTAAAGGCCTTGCTGGGTCCTTTAAAATTTGGAGTTTTGATTCCAAATTACCAGCCAGAGACAAAACACAGGAGAACTGTGGTGCCAGGTGTGCCAACAGCCTGTGCATAGACAGGTTAAGGGCAGTGATGTGATGAAAGCCCAGGACACAGGAAGAGAGAAAGTTCAATTCTCTGTGAGGTCCTCCTGAACAGTGGCAGCCAAGATCACTGATCACAATTACTATAATAAATATAATAATAATGAAAATGTTTGAGATATTGTAGGAATTACCAAATTGTGACCCAGAGACATGAAGTGAGCAAGTGTTATTGGAAAAATGACACCAATAATCCAGCTCAACACAGAGTTACCATAAACCTTCAATTTGTAAAAAACAAAAACAAAAACAATATCCATGAAGCATAATAAAGCAAAGGACGATAAAATGAGACATGCCTGTTTTGGAAGTCTTAACTAGAACAATATGGCAAGAAAAGGAAATAAAAGGCATCTAAATTGGGAAGGAAAAAGTAAAACTGCCACTATTTGTGGAAAACATAAAATAATGTATAGAAAGCCCTAAAGACACACCAAAAAACTGTTGGAACTAAATGAATTCAGCAAAGTTACAGGGTACAAAACCAACATATAAAAAATTGGTTGCAGGGCGCCTGGGTGGCTCAGTGAGTTAAAGCCTCTGCCTTTGGCTCAGGTCATGACCCCAGGGTCCTGGGGTCGAGCCCCACATCGGGCTGTTTGCTCAGCAGGGAGCCTGCTTTCCCCTCTCTGTCTGCCTGCTTCTCTGTCTACTTGTGATCTCTGTCTGTCAAATAAATAAATAAAAATCTTAAAAAAGTGATTGCATTTCTATACACTGACATTGAACGATCAGAAGAAGAAAGAAAACATCTCATTTACAATTGCACCAGAAAGAAAAAAATACCTAGGAATAAAGTTTACCTAGGAGGTGAATAAACTATACACTAAAAATGATAATACATTGATGAAAGAAATCTAAGAAGACCCAAATGAATGGAAAGAAATTCCATGCTTGTAAATTGGAATAATTAACATTGTTAAGATGTCCATTTACCCAAGGAAGTATATAAATGCAGTGTAATCCTATCAAAATTCTAATGATTGTCCCCATGAATAGAAAAAAAAAATCCTAAAAGTCCATGGAAACACAAAAGACCCTGAATAGCCAAAACAATAGTGAGAAACAAGAACATAGCTGAAGGCATCACAGGCCTCAATTTTAAAATATATTACAAAGCTATAGAAATCAGAACAGTATGATCCTACCATAGAAACAGAGACATGGATCAATAGAACAGAACAGAGAGCCCAGAAATAAACCCACATATATATGGCAAATAAACTTTTGACAGAGGAGCCAAGAATATACAATGGGGAAAAGATAGTCTCTTTAATAAATGATGCTGGGAAAATTGGACATCCACACGCAAAAGAATGAAACTAGACTACTATCTTGCACCATATGCAAAAATTAACTCAAAGTGGATTAAAGACTCAAATGTAAACCATAAAAGTCCTAGAAGAAAATATAGGGGGTAATCTCCTTGACATCAGCCTTTGCCTTGATCTTTTAGGTCTAAATCCAAAAGCAAAGGCAACAAAAGCAAATATAAATAAGTGGGATAACATCAAACTAAAAATATTTTGCACAACAGAGGAAACCATCAACAAAATGAAAAGGTAACTTACCGAATGGGAGAAAATATTTGCAAGTTATATATCTGATAAGGGATTTATATATAACATATACAAATAACTCATACAACTAAATAGAAAAATAAGATTCTGATTTTTAAAAAATGGATTGAGGATCTGAGTAGACATTTTTCCAAAGAAGACATACAGATGGCTGACAGGCACATGAAAATTTGCTCAACATCACTAATCATTAGGGAAATACAAATGAAAGCCACAAATAGATATCACCTCACACCTGTTAGAATGACTATTATCAAGAGGCAAGAAATACCAAGTGTTGGTGAGGATGTAGAGAAAAGGAACTCCAGTTCATTTTTAATGAAAATGTAAATTGGTACAGCCACTATGGAAAACAGCATAGAGGTTTCTCAAAAAATTTAAAATATAACTACCGTATGTTTCAGGAACTCCACTTCTGGGTGCTTACCTAAGGAAAACAAAAACACTAATTTGAAAATATACATTCACCCCTTTGCTTATTGCAGCATTATTTATAATAGTCAACATACAGAAACAACTTAAGTGTCCATCAATGAATGAGTGGAAAAGAACATGTATATATAATATAATACTACTCATCCATAAAAAATAATGAAATCTTGCCATCTGCAACAACATGGAGAGACCCTGAGGGTATTTTGCTAAGTTAAATAAGTTAGACAGAGAAAGAAAAATACCATATGATTTTACTTATATTTGGAATCTAAAAAACAAAATAAATGAATAAACAGCAACTCATAGGCACAGAGAACAAAATCGTGGTGCCTGGGGGTTGGGCAAAATAAGTAAAGAGGGTCAAGAGGTACAATATTCTAGTTACAAAATCACTAAGTCATGAGGATATAATGCTTTGCATGGTGACCACAGTCAATAATATTGTGTTGCATATTTGAAAGTTGCTAAGAGAATAAATCTTAAATGTTCTCATCACGAGAAGAAAGAACCTTTGTAAATTTGTATGGCGATAAATGGTAACTAGAGTTATTGTGATGATCACTTCTCAGTGTGTACAAATAAAAATGTGTAATACAAGTGAAATTATTATAAATTTAAAATCATTAAAATACAGAAATAATTTAAAAAATTAAATTAAAAATTTAAAAATATATGTATATTTCAGGGATAGGAGGAGTTTCATAGTTGACACGGTTTTATGTTCTATAAAAAATTAATTTCTGTGTTCATTGTGAGAGAGACATATTCATGTGTGTGTGTGTGTGTGTGTGTGTGTGTGATTTAGTTGCAGTTTTAGAGAAGTCCTGGAAAAGCAAGAGATGGAGGATTCAAAGTAATATTCTAAAGCAAGATCCAGCCTTCTATCTGTTTTTGTAAATAAAGTTTTATTGAAATACAGGCATGCTTATTCTTCTACATGTTGTCTGTTTCTGCTTTTTACCACTATAACAAGATTGAGTTGTTGCAACACAGAAAATATGGCCCTCAAACCTTAAAATATTTACTACCTGGCCCTTTACAGAAAGTTTGCTGGCTCCTGGTATAAACATCCTCCAAAAAGAAGACCTTGAGACTGTATATAAAGGCTAAAAAGACTGAAAGAAAACCATCACAATCTATAAATGAGAAAGAATGAAAAATCACAGAATGTTTAAACCAACAAACACACACGGAAGACTGGTGAATTTTTGAGATTGTAGTATTGTTTTCTTTATTGAAATGTAGTTGACATACAATGGTAGTTTGGAGTGTACAACACAGTGAATTAACACTTACATTATCACGTATAGAATGTGCTTATCATTACAATAAATGTAGTTACCATCTGCCACCATACAATGTTAATACAATATTATTGACTATATTCCCTATGCTGTACTTTTCTTTTGAATTCAGGTGACAGTGTGGTTTGTATAGGCAAAATGAGTGGTAGTTGTGTTCACATCAGTATGTGCTTTCTTGCTTGCTTACTTGCTGCTTCCCATTAAAAGGTATTTGTTGAGTGCTACTGTAAACTATATAACTGAATTAGCTGGCTGCTGGGAATACCGTGGAGAATAAGACTGACCTATTCCTGCCCATATAAAGCTTATAGTGTATTTTATTTAGCCCAGTATTACCCTACTAGCTATGAGACTTTGAGTTTATAGAACCTCTTTTTGACATTTTTTTCCATCTAGGCAGAATTTCCCAACTTTATGATGAGAATACTAATGCCTCTTTTGTAAGTTTGTTGTAAGAATTAAGTAAGATTTTATATATTTTTTCCAAGTCATATAAAGAATATTTGAGTTCCAACTACGTGTTAAGCACTATTCCAGGTATTGGTGATACAGCAGTTAATACAACAGATTTAAAAAAGAAGATCTTGCCCTCATGGAAATTGCTTTTTAGTCCAATATATGAAAGTACCCAAAATAAAAAGTAGGCATTTGGTAACTCTTCTTTTCATTTTCCTGAATAAATACAAGAAAGGTAATACTTACTCTTCAGTACTTAGTTTAGCAGGGAGTACAATACTGGCTAAAACTTAATTACACAAATTTCCTTTTAATGGCTAGTACTTTTGACAACCTAGATTAGATATTATTATCAATCATTTAGCACCTTAATAATTGCAATCAGAATAATTGTTAGGTTGGCTATCTCAAGGTGTGAAAAACAACTAGTTCCAAATTAGTTTACTTCTCATTTCTTAAATGTGCCTCTTTGCCTTTTCTATGTTTTCCTTGGTGTAGAAAGTTTTCCACCACTCTCTGCCAAACCAAAGACTGGCCATACATTGAAGTCAAGTTGCAAAAGAAAATGTAATGTCAGAACTAGAGGGGTCTCTATAGTCGTTGTACTCAGAGACCCCACTTTATAGGTGGAAAAATCTTCAGGGCCAGGACAAAAATGGACTTTTCTAAGCCCACACAGCTTGGAAGAGATAGAGGTAGGACTAAACCAGCAGCTTCTGTTTACCAGTCAAGGATTCTTCTGTTTCTGGGGTATCTCACATTTGCTACCTCCTCTAGGAAGCCTTCCTGCACTGGAGGGAAATTTCTTCTTCTTATACCCCAAAGTACATTCATGATTCTATTCTTTACCTTATCTTTTCCTTCTGCCAACTCTTCCTTTATGAATTGATCCACTTCCAAGGTTTCACCTCTCCTGTATACAAAAGAATGCGAGATCACTCTGTCTAGATTTATTTTCTTCCTAAGCAGCAAACTTTCATTCCAAACTGTGCATTACCCCTCAACCAAACACCCTCCCTGATATCTGTTTCTTCCCATGGTATATTTCCCATCCTTATAAGTCAAGCTCACAAATGTAGAATCCTCTTCAATTCCCTCTTATATCCCAGTCTTCAAAACCATTCTGAGCTCCTTCTGCAGTGTTTCTATTATCCATCTCATCTGGCTCCTTTGCCTTCTTCCCCCTACTGCCAGGGACCCATTACCTCTTGTCTGGATGCCCTCCACTCCATTCTCTGCAATTCTGCCAAATGAATCTCCTTAAAGCACATCTCTGTATTCATTTCAATCAGCAGTAATTGTGCTCTGGGTAAACTTCATGAGTTCTGAGATCTCGATTGTACTTAGCCCGGGTCATATCATTCCCTTTATTAAAAAAAAAAAAAAAAAAAGAAAAGAAAAGAAAAGGCCCCAATTGCCTCTAGAATTAAGTCCAAAAACTTCATTCTAACATTGAAGACTCTGTATAGATGGGTGTAAATGACTTTTTTTTAATCCTTATTTTTCTGAAACCTGAGGTGTTATCTATTAAAAGAGTTTATCTCTTCATTAGATGTACCCAAAGTTCAGCAGAATGTTCTCTACTCTTTTCATACTACACAGTTTGAGTAATTTTACTATCATGATTTTATTTAGCAAGTAAGATTTCCAAATCTCATGTTATCCCACACTATTTTCCCATATATCCCACTTCTGTTTGAACTTCCCCATTTAAATGCCCCTATAGTTATCTCACGATCTCCACACATATATATTAAATTCATTAACCTCTACCTCCAACACCTGATTCTCCTCCTGGGTACATCTGTATAAGTAAATAGTTCACAATGAACTCAGTTTTTTAAACTACTCACTTCTGTTTCTATTGATCAAGTCTTAGCAATTTTTACCTACTGACCATTTCTCAAATTTCTTCTCTCTTTTTTGTTCACTAGAGTAGCCTCCCAACTAGTTTATCTACCTCCAGTCTTGCCACGTTCCCTACTTCTTGAATTTTTTCTCCACTCTTCAAACAGAATCCTTTTTAATTTTTTTTTTATTTGTTTAAAAGATTTTATTTATTTAACAGAGATCACAAGCAGGCAGAGAGGCAGGTAGAGATAGAGGGGGAAGCAGGCTCCCTGCTGAGCAGAGAGCCTGATGCGGGGCTCAATCCTAGGACCCTACGATCATGACCTGAGCCGAAGGCAGAGGCTTTTAAGAACTTTTTTAAAAGATTGGGGCACCTGGGTGGCTCAGTGGGTTAAGCCGCTGCCTTCGGCTCAGGTCATGATCTCGCGTCCCGGGATCCAGCCGGGATCCAGCCGGGATCGAGCCGGGATCGAGTCCCGCATCGGGCTCTCTGCTCGGCAGGGAGCCTGCTTCCTCCTCTCTCTCTGCCTGCCTCTCTGCCTACTTGTGATCTCTCTCTGTCAAATAAATAAATAAAATCTTTAAAAAAAAAAGATTTATTTATTTATTTGACAGACAGAAGTCACAAGTAAATAAAATCTTTAAAAAAAAAAGATTTATTTATTTATTTGACAGACAGAAGTCACAAGTAGGCAGAGAGAGAAAGACGGGAAAGCAGGCTCCCCACTGAGAAGAGAGCCTGATGTGGGGCTCGATCACAGGTCCCTGAGACCAGGGCCTAAGCCGAAGGCAGAGGCTTAACCCACTGAGCCATCCAGGTGACCCCAGAGGCTTTAACCCATTGAGCCACCCAAGCACCCCTGGAGTCCTTTTTTAAAATATAAATCTGGTCATGAAACCCTTACTCACCAAAACCTTCAAGTTTCCTTATTGGGTTCAGGATAAAAATCCAAACTCTTTAATTTGGTTGAACAAAAGGCCCTTTAGAATATAATTCTTATTTATCACCACACAAGCTCCCACTGTACACTACAGCCATATTCAACTCCATGTACTTTCCTAACTATAACGTCATGTTTCTTTTTAAACATTTTTTAAAATTTAAACTCAATTTAGGTAACACACACTGTGTTATCAGGGGTAGAATTTAGTGATTCATCAGTTGCCTCACCCAGTTTCCCCATTCTCCCATCCACCTCCAGCAACCCTCAGTTTCTTCTCTTAACTATAGAGTCTCTTATGGTTTACCACTCTGTTTTTATCTTATTTTATTTTTCCTGCCCTTCCCTTATGTTCATCTATTCGTTTCTTAAATTCCACATATGAGTGAAATCCTATGCTATTTGTCATATAGGACCTTATAAGCTCTGGTAAGAAGTTCAAATTTATTCTAATTGCAGAGGGAAGGTATTCTGCTTAGAATGGTATGATTTGTTTTGGATTTTGAGATGAACATCCTGGCTGCTGTATGGGAAATAGAATATAGGGGGCATACAGAAAAGCAGAGAAATTTGTTAGACGGCTAATTGCAATAATTCAAGCAAGAGGTGGTTATAGGTTAGGTCTTTGGTTTTAGTAGTGGAGGTAGTGAGAAGTACTTGGATATGGGATTTGTTTTGAAGGACTTGTTAATGGATTTGTTGTGAGTTGGGAAGAGTTATGGTATGCTGTGGGTAGGCAAGGAATAAAAAGTTCCTTGGTTTGGGCCTGAATAACTGGATGGGGCCAGTTACAGAGGTGAGAAAGACTGGAGGAGGAATAAGTTTAATGAGTGTTGGGAAGAAGTAAGAAATACATAGC
Source organism: Mustela nivalis (assembly GCF_964662115.1). Classification (NCBI taxonomy): domain Eukaryota; kingdom Metazoa; phylum Chordata; class Mammalia; order Carnivora; family Mustelidae; genus Mustela; species Mustela nivalis. The sequence goes on from NC_139040.1 coordinate 90,273,574, forward strand.
TTGCTTTTATACATGTAAAGTTTGAGACATTCACTGAGCAGGTGCATGCTAATGTTTAGTAAGAAATTACAGCTGAGGGGTGCCTGAGTGGCTCGGTTGGTTAAGCATTTAACTCAATTTTTGACTCTGATCATGATCTCAGATCTCAGGGTTGTGAGATAAAGCCCCATGTCAGACTCTGTGCTCAGCAAGGAGCCTGCTTAAGATTCTCCCTCTCCCTCTGCCCCCCCCCAAGTCTTACAAAAAATAAAAAAAGAAAAAAGAAAAAAAGAAATTATAGCTGAGTCTAAAGTTCAGAAAATAATTTAATATTAAATATATAAATTTTGGAGTTACCCTCTGTGAATTAAAACTTTGAGACTAGATGAAATGTCTAATGAGTTGTATGTAGATGGCTAAGAGGAGAAATTCTTGGACTGAGCTCAGGATTTAGAGAGAGTACAGATAAAGAGCAGCCAGAAAAATAAACTGAGAAGTAACCAGTGTGGCAGGAGGAAAATGAAAAGAGAGTGGTGACCCACAGCCCAAGTTAAGAAACTGATTCAAGTAAAAGGGAGTAGTCAACAGTGTCACATGTTGATAAGACAGTAATTCTGAGAATTGACTATTGATTTTAGCAACATAGAGGTCATTGACAATAAAATGTTGGAGACAAAAAAGGCATTGACAGTAAAATGTTGGAGACAAAAGTCTGAATGGATTGTTTTGTGAAAGAATGGGAAGTGAAGAAGTGAAGATAGTAAGTCTTTTTAGGCATTTAGCTGTGAATGGATAAAGAAAAGTGGAGTATTAGCTGGAAGGTAATTGGGATCAAGAAAGGGATATTTTCTTTTAAATAATGTATATTAATTATCTGACTGCTAATAGGATAACCCATTAGTGAGGGAAAAATTGATGGTTTAGAAAAGAAGGGATAATTTTACCAGCACTTTCCTTGAGGAGGTTAGAGCAAATGTGGGAGATTGAACTTTGATTTTTTTTTAAAAAAGGATATTTTATTTATATATTAAGAAGAGGTAAGACAAAGTATGTTAATGATGTACAATGGAAAGATGAGGGTGTTCTCAGTGCTTATCTTTTTAAATCAAATGTAAGGGAAGCCATCAGCTGAGAGTGAGAGGAGAAAGAGGGTACAAAAGAGGGGGAAAAAGGCAGTAAGAGATGTAGGAGGAGCCATATGAGAGAGTGGTGTCATGAAACCAAATGCAGGGGCAAGATGTCAAGAAGGAGCAGGACATTAATCAATACTGTTAATACTGCATTCAAGATGTATGAATATTGAAAAGAGGCTATTCAGTTTGCTAATTACATTGTTGGTTGATGTTGGCAGAGAGGCTTCATTAAAACAATTTCAGTGAAAGTTAAATGGGAGGTAAGGAACTGCATATGAACACAATAATCTTTAGAAAAGGAGATGGGGTAGAAGTTGAAGAGAAGGATTTATTCATCTCCTTTATTAGACTGCAAATTCCTTGAGAAAGAATATGTCAGATTCACATGGTTTACCTAGCGACTTGTCCAGGGTATGACACTGCTAGTTTTTAATAAAAGTTGGGTATATGAGTAAATAAATGTATTCTGCACTCAGAGTCAACAAGATGTTCTTTTGAGAAATTAGATCTGTTCTATCCTCAAAACATATAGTTGGAGAAAAAAAATAGCTGAAGAGGTTCTTCTGTACCCTAGAGGAATAAAAGAATGGAAATGACAAAGAAGGTAGTTCAAATGTAATCTGTGGTCTCTGGACACTCACACCACTGCCCAGTGCATAGGTAGAAACCTGGAAAATTTGACCCCAGAACTGTAAGAAATTACTGACTTTCCTCAGCTTATGATGGAGCTATGTCTTGATAAACCCATCATAAGTTGAAAATATACTGAGTTGAAAATGCATTTAATAAACCTAACCTACCAAACATCATAGTTTAGCCCAGTCTACCTTAAACATGCTCAAAACACTTGCATTAGCCTACAGGTGGGCAAAATTTTCTAACACAAAGCCCATTTTACAATAAAGTATTGAATAGCTTATAATTTATTGAATTGTGGAAAAAACAAAATAGTTGTATGGGTACAGAATGGTTGTAAGTGTATTGGTTTAATACCATCATAATTTCATGGCTGACTGGGAACTGCTGTTCACTGTCACTGCCCAGCATCATGAAGAGTATCGTACAGTCTATCGCTAACCCAGGAAAAGATGAAAACTCAAAATTCAAAGTATACAGAGTATGTATGGTGTTCACGCCATCATAAATTCAAAAAAATCATAAGTTGAACCATTGTAAGTTGGGAACCATCTGCAGATGGCATTCTCTGCATAGAGAAGGAAATACTGAGGTGGCTTCATGTTGTGGTGGGGTTGCAGAGTTTCCTCTGCCAAATTTATCTTGAGTCACCCAACTGACTCTTAAAGATGGAAGGGAATTGGGTATGATGCCCATGTAGCTATATTTGAAGGGTATAAATACAACAACAAATGAAGATTTCATAGACTGGGAATTAAGGTAGATGAGAACATAATTAGAAGAAATCAAGACAAGGGCTTTTTAGGCTATCAGAGAAACCATCTTGACATTGAAAATTACTGAAGTGTGGGCTAAACTTTGAGAGGAAATAGTGGAAACCCTGACACTGAGTCATTTATAATTATTTACAATTAGGCAGGACAATGTAGTTGAGAAATAATGTCACATTACACAAGGAGCAGTTTTGCTCAGTTCCCAAAGGGTTGGACTGGATATGACCTAATAGCTTTTTCCTACACTAATTTAGTTGATTGTGTCAGAGAGAAGTCTGGTCGAACATTTTGTTTTCCTCCTGTTGGGTGAATCATACTTACATTGACCACAAGGATATAAATTTCAGAATGCCATTGATTAGGCAGATGGCAGAATGTGGACTGGGAATCCAACAGTTTGGAGAAGACTCAAACTAACCTGAAAGTTGAAGGACTGGTCAGAAACAAGTAAAGCTCCCTAAAGATAGGACATTGTGTGGTTCACCACTGATTTCAGGACATGACTCAAGAGCCTGGAATATAGTACTTGATGAACAAACAGCTGATTAATGAATGAATGACACGTTGGGAAGAAAACTTAGAATACCAATATAATCCAAGCAGTGGACTGACAGATTAAACATGTTCCTTAATACCTCTGAGTCAGTTTTCTCACCTTTTCCATAGGTTCTTCTGGGGATGAAATGAGAGAATATAGATAAGATACTTGAAATTTAACATCTTAAGAAGTATTACCTGTCTTTCCCCCTTATTTTTCTAGACTTAATCTCTACAGACAAGTCAGACTTTCTGTTTATGTTTAACAACATTGGGAGAAGAGAAAAATTATACCTTTTCTCTTAAAATAACAATACCTATTAATGTTAAAACAGTTGAGGTTAACAGTAACTAACACCACAGGCCAATTTTAGAGCAATTTTTAAAAAACAACAAACAGCTAAGACGTTACCAGGTATGATACATTTTCACTTGGCTTTTTATCAACTCACCTCAAATCTTAATGCAAACAAAATAAAAAAGCTCTTTGGCAACATGTTCTCATCCTGGGGATTCACTCAGTTTCCAAAACACCCAGTCTGCCTCTCTCAGAGATTAACTGTAATTCACACTATGTTGGCTACAGATAAGCTGTTTCCCCAGCCTCAGTCATTGGAGCTAACCAGTGAGAAACTCCAAATTTACTTTTTCAAACTCCTTGCTTCCAGATTTCCTTCTATCATTTTTTTTGTCCTTCCACACCAGACAGAATTTACAGGGAAAAGATTAGATTCATTAAAGAAATAAAAATCTCTTTTCTCTCTTTCTTTAAGCAGGAGATAGTTTCTATTTTTCTCTTTTCATATTTCTTTCCTTCCTTCCACTTTGCTGCTTTTTAAACTCTAGTTAGGAGACACCAGTTTAATTTGAACACAATAACTGGACTTAATTAATATCCCAAGGTAGTTTACCTCTAGCAACACTGACACTTCTTTTCTCTGAAATGTTTTCCCCAAGGGCTTTTTTTTTCTTTTTGGCAGGCAGAGAGAAAGGGGGAAGCAGGCTCCCTGCCTAGCAGAGATCCCGATGCAGGGCTCGATCCCAGGACCCTGAGATCATGACCTGAGCTGAAGGCAGAGGCTTAACCCACTGGGCCACCCAGGTGCCCCAAGGGCTTTTTGTTTTAACAGTATTTAAACACAGTTTTTGATCAGAGAGTTGAAGTGATCTTATCATAATGGCTAAAGATGGGTACAGAGAGTTTGGTGAGCAATCCAGAAAGTGTTATAAAATGATTAATGGATAGAAAAGTCATCCAAGTGAAGGTTTTGCAAAAGAATCAAGATTATTCAATCAGAGAAGAAAGTTTTCAGCCCCTTAGAAATAGCCACTTGCCCTGGATAGTTTAAAAAATAAAAACAAAAATGCCAACTTAATTTATTTCACAACAAATGTAATGTTCATGGAGGATTTTCGTCTTGCAAAGTAAATAAGCTGTGTGTTGGATTCCTTATATATTTGTTTTATAAGACAGGAAGTAATGACTTAATAACTGCTTTTAAGTACTGAAATAATTTTCTAGAAAAAAAGATTTGCTTTTCTACAGTACCATAATTGAGTCCTATGGTCATCCCTATCCATCCATTTTTCACTGTCAACCCTAAGACTTCCTATCAGCCACTTCATTTTTAATTTTTTTGAAAAATCTACTTTCCTATGTTGTCCATACCTAAAAACACATTCTGTGGTATTAAACACATTCAGGATGTCTGTTGTCCCGCCCTCCCCATTAAGGACAGCGCAAAAAGAAATGGCATCCCTTGTAGCAGGGGGTATTTTAGTGAGGTCTTCTAGATACCTCCAAATCACTTTCTGCAGTCAGTGATAATTTACCTAAGAAAGCTATGGAATTTTCTTTACTGACCTCAGCAGATCCTTACCTCCCCAGAGGTGCCATGCTGAGACTGAAGAGGAGAAGTGAGTTGGCAGTAATCACTGAGAAATGGATGAACTGACAACCTTTTCATCCCTTTATTTTTTTCAAGCCAGAGTTCTCTAAATGTTAATGCATTGAGGGGAATCTAAACTACTTTTGTGAAGGCTGAATGGCAAGCAGTCAAAAAAAAGAACATTAGACTTTGCTCCATCAATTTCTTTTTGTCCCTTACATGTACACACACACCCAGCTTCTCAGTCTGTCCTTTCAATATGCAACATAATTTATTGCCATGGCTTCAACTACCTGAATACCGATGCCTCTCACAATTAATCTCTAGTCCAGAACTGTTTTCTGAATACCAACCTCATATTTCCAGTTGTTCGAAGGATATCTTTGTCTAGAAATACATTTTCTCAACCTCAGCATGTCTTGATATGTCCCCCATTCCAAAAATAAGAATCCCCTTTCTTTCTTGTTCCCAATCTCATTGAGTAGTTCTAGTTCCCTAAAGTAGGACTTAGAGAAGCACCTGATCCTTCCTTTATCTTAGCTACCCATTTCATTTTTATCTAAGCAGTTAGCAAATCCTTTTGAATCTACTTCAATATATGTCTTTTTAGCTTCCTTGAACTTTTAGCCTTCTTGAACATCTTAACCATTTCCTGAACATACAGTATTCTTTTACAATTCTTTGCCTTACACACACCGATCTCTATGCTTGTTCATTTGAATTGTTTCCCTCTCCTCCTTTACCTGGTAAGCCCCTACTCAGCGATAAAGAGTCTTACTATATATTACAAGCAATTCTTCATTCCCTATGACAGCTCATGGGTCTCTCCTCTGTGAACTTACCATATTTCATCATAACTATCAGTTTAGGTATCTTTTTTTTTCCTGCTGAACTTTGAACTTGTTGAAGGCTGGGAGAGCATTGTAATCATCTTAAAAGTTACAGCACCTAGTATGTAATAGTCTGTGGTAACAGTTAATAAAGAATGAATGATACACCCTAAATCCAATTTATCAATCTTTCTTTTAATGGATCATGTTCTGGCAACAAGTTTAAGAGTTATTTGCCTAATCCTAGAATCTAAAGATTTTCTCCTATTTTTTCTCTAAGACATATGTAGTTTTATGTTTACATAGATCTATAATACATTTTGAGTTTTTTTGTGTATGAGACCTTCATTGAGGTTCAATTTTAGGCCAGTAGTTATCCAATTGTTACAGCACCATTTGTTGAGAAGGCTATCTTTCCTCCATAGAATTGGTTTTGCAACTTTATCAGAAGTAAATTGAGCATATCTGTTTGGGTCTATTTATGGACGTTCTATTTTGTTCCTAGTTCCTCCTCCACCTTTCTAGAATAATTGTGTCAATACATGCAAAAAAATCTTGATGAGATTTTAATAGGAATTGCATTAAATCTGAATATGAATTTGGGGAGAATTAACATCTTTATTATGTTGAGTTTTCCAATCCGTGAACACTGTGTGTCTCTCTATTTAGATCTTTGATTTATTTCATCAGTTTTGTAGTTTTCGTCATATACATCCAATACATGTTCTGTAAGATTTACACCTAAGTACTTAATCTACTTTGTAACAATTGTAAATGTTATTTTTTTTTGTAAATGTTATTTTTAAAAATTTGTTTCCATATGTTCATTGTTAGTATATAGAAATGTGATTGCTTTTTGTGTCTTGATCTTGTATGCTTCAAATTTGCTGAATTTATGAGCTCCTGGAGTTTCTTTTGTTTGTTTTTGTTTTTAGATTCCTTGGGATTTTCTACATATGTCATCTGCAAATAGGGACAATTTTATATCTTCCTTTCCAATCTGAATGGTTTTTATTGCTTTTACTTACTTATAATGCTGGCTATAAATTCCAGTGTTGTGTTGAATAAGAGCATGAGAGGAGATACCGTTTACTTGTTTCGGATCTTAGGGGAAAAGCATTCAGTTTTTCATTAAGTATGATGTTAGTAGTAGGATTTTTGTAGATGCTCTTTATCAAGTTGATGGAATTCCCCTTTATTTCATGTATGCTAAGAGTTGTTATCATGACAAATGTTGGATTTTATTAAATTCTTTTTCTGTATCACTGTATGATTGTATGAGCTTTCTTCTTTAGCCTAGTGATATGCTATTACATTGACTAATTTTTGAAGGAACCAGCTTTACATCACAGTAATAAACCTCACTTGGCCACATATAACCCTTTTTATATATTGCCAAATTCTATTTTCTGATATTTTGTTAAGGATTTTTAAATTGAAAGTATCATTTTGCATTAGGTCTGTAGTTTATACTCACTTTGTCTGATTTCTACGTCAAGGTAACACTAGCTTCATAAAATTAATTGAGAAGTGTTCCTTTTTTATTTTCTGGAAGATATTGTGTAGAATGGGTGCTAATTCTTTAAGTACTTGGTATATTTCTCCAGCAAAACCATCTGGCCTTGGGGTTTCTTTTGTGGGGTTTCTTTTCTTTCAGTTTATGAATTAAATTTCCCTAATAATTCCAGGAGCATTCAAATGATCTATTTTTTAAAATTTATTTATTTGACAGACAGAGATTACAAGTAGGCAGAGAGGCAGGCAGAAAGAGGAGGAAGCAGGCTCCCTGCTGAGCAGAGAGCCTGATGTGGGGCTCGATCCCAGGACCCTGGGATCATGACCTGAGCCGAAGGCAGAGGCTTTAACCCACTGAGCCACCCAGGCGCCCCTCAAATGATCTATTTTATATTGAGTAAGCTGTGGTAGTTTGTAGTTTTCAAGGAGTAGGTCCAAATCATCTAAATTGTCAAATTTATGTATATAAAATTATTCATAAGATTCCTTTATTGTCTTTTTGACATCCAAAAATTCTATAGTGATAGCCCCTGTTTCATTCCTGGTATTGGTAATTTAACCTTCTCTCTTTTTTCCTTTGTCCATCTTGCTAGAGGTTTTTAAATTTTATTAGCTTTTTCTAAGAATCAGATTTTTTCCCATTGTTTTTTTCTATTTTTTTTTCAATTTTACGATTTTTGCTTTTATTTTTACCGTATCCTGCCGCCTTCTTGCTTTGGGTTTCTTTCATACTACTTTTTCTTGCTTTTTGCCATAGGAACTTAGATTATTGATTTGAGCCTTTTCTTCTTTTCAAATAGAAGCACTTAGTGCTATAAATTTTCCTCAACACCATTTTAGTTCTGTCTCACAGATTTTGATATATTGTGTTTTCATTTTCAATTAATTAATGTAGTTTGTAATTTTTCTAGAGTGCCTCTTTGATCCATAGATTAATTAGAACTTGTTGTTTAGTTTCCACTCATTTTCTGTTATTCTACTTTGATTTCATTGTGTTCAGAGAATATACTTTGCATGATTTCAGTTCTTTTAAAATCTGTTCAGGTTTTTTTTTTTTTATGGACCAGGATACAGTCTATCGTGGTATATGTTCCATGAGAACTTGAAAATCATATGTATCTTACTGTAGTTGGGGAGGTATTCTGTAATTGTAGATTAGATCTTGTGGTTGATGGTAGTGTTGAATTCTTCTATATCTGTGTTTGTTTTCTGTCTAGTTATTCTTTTAACTGTTAAGAGAGAAGTGCTGTAGTCTCCAAGTATAATTGTGGACTTGTGTATTTCTTCTTCCAGTTCTATCAGATTTTGTTCATGTATTTTGCAATTCTGTTGCTTGATACTTACAAATTTAGGACTGTTATGTCATCTTGGTGGATTGACCCTTTTGTCATTTTTGCAGTGTTGCTCTTTGTCCAGTAGTTTTCCTCATTCTGGAACAAGCATTATCTGCTATTAAATAGCCATTCCTTCCTTGTTTTGATTAGTATTTACATAGTATGTTTTCCCATCCTTTTACTTTCAACTTGCCTTTATTGTTTTATTTGAAGTGAATTTCTTTCCACAATATATAGTTGGGTCATATGTTTTTATGCATTTTGCCAGTCTCTTTCAATTGATGTATCTAGACCATTTATATTTAATGTAATTATAGATATGGTAGGACTTAAATCTAACATTTTATTTTGTTTTCTCTATGTACTTTTTTATGTTTCATTTCTCTGCTTTCTTTTTTGTGTGCCTGTGAGTTAAATATTGATTAGGATTCAATTTTTATTTATCTATAGTTTTTAGGTATATCTCTTCATATTGATTTTTTAGTGGTAACTATAGGTATTTTTATTGTTCTACCTTTAAGTTCACTGATTCTTATGTCCCTTCCATTTTGCTGTTGAGATTATTCATTTAGGTTTTTTATATTGCATTTTTAAGCTCTAAAATTCCATTTTATTCTTCTTTATATCTTCTCTTTCTTTGTCAATGTTTGCTATTTCTTTTCTTAAAATTTGTATTTTTTCATTTGTTTCATATATGTCTGCTGTTGCTCATTGAAATGTTTTCTTATGATGACTCATTTGTCATCTAATTCTAACATTTCTGTCATCTTGATATTGGTCTCCATTGATTATTTTTCTTAGAGTTTGAGATCTTCCTTGTCCTTAATATGTCAAGTCGTTTTCAATTGAAATATAGAAATTTTGAGTATTATGTTATGAAACTTGGAATCATATTTAAAATTTCTATTTTCTACCTTCCTCTAACACCACTCTGGCAGGGGAAAGGGGTTACTGCCTCAGTACTGCCACATGGAGGTAGAAGTCCAGGTTCTTTGTTTGGCATTTATTAATATCTGAGGAGGGAGACTCCTTTGTCCTGTCAATCACCACTGATACTTCCCTTGCTGGGAGAGGTAGGATGCCTCCTTGCTGTATGCCCTGTGCCCCTATTTCTGGGCAGTGATGAAAGTTCTGACTCTCCATAGGCTTCCTCTGACAACACCTCAGTATGGAGAGGGAGTGGTTCTTTGTCACCACGAGGTGGGGGTACTTGATCATGCTCCCCACATGGCCTCTATCAACATTGTTAACAGAGGAGGTCTTGTTACCACCCATCATGGATGAAAGTCTTGTCTCCATATTCAGCCTTTTCTGCCATCATCTTGGCCATCCATGGTGATGTCAGAAAAGACCTCATTGTAGCCTTGCCAGGGTAGAAGTCTAGGCTCTCCCCTCAGCCTTTGTTGACATGAATGGAGATGGGTTCATAGTTCTTCTATGGTGTTTGACTGGAGTGAAGCAGTTATTGCCGAAAATTTTTCTGTCTTTCTAGGCTACCCCTTTCCTGGTTCTTGGGATAGAGAGAGCAAGCTTCCATTGGGACTTGTTTTGTCTGTGTACATTAACATTTCCAGATTGTTGCTTCTCAACTCCAAACCTGTGCTATGTAAGCAACAACAACAACAAAAAAAAAGCATAGTGAGGGGAGGACCTTATCACTGTATCCCTAGCAATTCTACCTTCTTAATGTAATAGAAATCTTTACTACATTAAGACTCTTCTAATTGGATTGTTCATTTTTCACTCTTGAGTTTTAAATCTTCTTTATATTCTAGATATCAGTCCTTTATCATACATGTGTTTTGCAGATATTTTCTCCTAATGAGTGGTATTAAAGGCAACCATATGAGAGTCTTCTTATGCTTGTTTTACAGGTAATATCCAAGGTTTTTAGTTGTACTTAGTGAGAGGAATAAGGAAAAGTTTATCTACTTCATTTCCACAGATGCATAAGTCTCAATTATGTTATAATCCCTCATCTTGAGATTCATAAGCCTTATCTCCTTATATATTTAATAAATTCAAAATTAAATGCTTAACTTAAACAAATATCTTTACTAAAAATCAAATGTCTTGGCAAAAAATGAATCTAGACACAAATCTTACACTTCATAAAAATTAACTCAGAATGGATTGCAGACCTAAATGTAAAATGTGAAACTATATAACTCCTAAAAGATAACATAAGAGTAATCTTAGATGACCTTGGGTATGGTGATAACTTTTGAGATACAAGACTAAAGTCATGATCCACGAAAGAAATTATTGATAAGCTAGACTTAATTTAAATGAAAAAATTCTCCTCTGTAAAAGACATTGCCAGAACAATGAGAAGACAAGACATAGACTAGAAGAAAATATTTCTGAAAGATATGTCTGATAAAGGACTGTGATTCAAAATATACCGGTTGTTATATGTAACCAATAAATCACTGAATTCTGCCCCTGAAACTAATAATACACTATGTGTTAACTAAATTGAATTTAAATAAAGAATTTAAAACTATAAAAAAAGAATTTAAAACTATATATACAAAGAATTCTTAAAGCACAACAATTAAAAAAAAAAAACCTGATTAAAAAATGAGCCAAAGACCTGAACAGACAACTCACCAAAAAAATATACAGATGACAAGTAAGCATATGAAAAGATACTTCAGGGGCACCTGGGTGGCTCAGTGGGTTAAGCCTCTGCCTTTGGCTCAGGTCATAATCTCAGGGTCCTGGGATGGAGCCCCTCATCAGGCTCTCTGCTCAGCAGGGAGCCTGCTTCCTCCTCTCTCTCTGCCTGCCTTTCTGCCTACTTGTGATCTCTGTCAAATAAATAAAATCTTTAATAGAAAAGATCTAGAAATTAAAAATAAAAAAGATACTTCATGTTATATGTCATCAGGGAAATGCAAATTAAAACAACGAGATATAACTACACACTTAGAACAGCCAAAATCTGGACCACTGACAATACCAAATGCTGGCAAAGATGTGGAGTAACAGGAACTCATACATTGCTGGTGGGAATTCAAAATGGTACAGCCATTTTGCAAGATAGTTTGGTAGTTTCTTATAAAACTAAATATACTCTTGCTATGTGATCCAGCAATTGCACTCCTTGGTATTTACCCAAAGGAGGTGAAAACTTGTTTCCATACAAAAACATGCACAGAAATGTTTATAGCAGCTTTATTTGTATTTTCCCAAACCTGGAAGCAACCAAGATGTTCTTCAGTAAGTAAATGAGTAGATAAACCATGGTGCATCCTGATAATAGAATATTATTCTGCATTAAATAGAAATGAGCTATCAAGCCATGAACCATAAACGTGTATTACTAAATGAAAGAAGCTGATCTTAAAAGTCTACATACTCAATGATTTCAACTATATGACTTTCTGGAAAAGGCAAAATTATGGAGATAGTGAAAAGAGCAATGGTTGCCAGGCATTAGGGAGGAAAGAGGGAGGGATGAAAAGGCAGAGCACGGAGGATTTTTAGGGAAGAGAAACTATTCTGTATGATACTCTGATGGTGGATACATGGCATTACACATTTGTCCAAACCCATGGGAAGTACACGACCAAGAGTAAGGTAAATTACTAATTTACTAATGTAAACTGTGGGCTTTGGTTGATTATGATGTATCTATGTAAGTTCATCAGTTGTAAATAATGTACTACTCTGGTGGGGGATGTAGATAATGGGGGGGTTAAGTATGTGTGGGGTCAGGGGATACATGGGAAATCTGTAATTTCCTTCTAGTTTTACTATAAACCTAAAACTGTGCCTTGCCAGAATATTCTTCTTAAAAATCTAATGTCTTTATTAAAAACAGCTAAACTAAGTAAACCTTAAGCACCAAAGGTGTTTCTTTTAGCTGATGAAAGAAACATATGAATCCTAAAGATGGTTGGTATGTTTTACCAGTTCTTATTTCTTAACAGCTTCTTCAAGATCTAGTCTTAAACTTAGGTCCTGATGAATATGCCAAACCTGGATCTTAGTGCAAGTGTCAGGATCCCTTCTGGGGATTTGTCTCTGAACTGCCAGCTTTCTGGACTTGAGGCCAGTTTCTATTTTGAGTGAAACTTCCAATATAGCAAGAGTGCATTGATTGCTTTCCAACTAATCAAAGGGAAAGCATTAGTTGGCCATTCTAGCATCCTTGTTCAGCTAAAAATGATTATGTCTTTGGCTCATGCAAAGATATATTCTTCCTTTTTTTCCTCTGTAATGAGGGTGCAGAATATCCTTCAATTTTGTTAAGTATAAAGTTAATGTATGCCTTTGAATAGTCTTTGAGAAGTTATACAGTGCTGCTTTTCTCCCTAAGGGAAGAGCAGAACATCACCTGTCATTCTCCTTTTCCCAGTCATAAAGTTTGTTTGACTTTAATTTACACACAGTTGAAGTTACTTACCTGAAGTTGTCCCTCTTTGCACTTCAGGAATTGATTTCTTAAAGTAACCATGGCCCTTCCAACAGAAAGGAAAATTTTGAATAAAAATTAAAAACTAGTTTTGGTGCATGAGTTTTATATGAGATTAGGAAACTTTTCTCTTATGGTATCCTTCCTTCTCTCCCTCTCTCTTACTGTGTGTGTGTGAGAGAGAGAGATTCTTTCCTACTCTGTACTTCTTCGGAGAAGCATGGTGTTTAATAAAGGAAAGTTTAAAGATGAGTGGAGAGTATGGCTGATCTCTTATATGTGATTCAGGGTCACTATTATGATGAATACCCCAAAAGAGGAAGAATTGCTAGAAAGTCATTTTCATGACACAGTAAAAAGAATTTCTTCTCCCCTCCCAATTTCTTATCAATGTAATCACTTGCTGTGGCCATTGGTTTGCCACAGCTGGACAGGAAAATTTGCTCTGTGTTGCTTGTGTATTATATCCCAGGATCTGAACAGCTTTCTTGGCCTGAGATCTTGTGTGATCATGAGAATATAATAGTGAAAACACCTTACATTCTCACCACAGTTCTACAAAGTAGATATCATTTGAAGAAACCAAGGCTTAGAATGAACATGCCAGTTGTCTAAAGCCAAATAGCTAATAAACATCAGAGCTGGAACTCAAATCCTGCCTCCATGTGTGACTCCAGAACTCACCTATTATCCCAGTATCAGCATTGCTGAGTTTTGGTGAATTCCACTCACTGGGACTTGCATGGTTCAATAGTTTACTGAGATAGTGCTATATCAGTCTTCTACCCAATAGTTGGTTTGAAAATATTAATACCAGTAAGGAATGAACTGAGTTCTCCTTAGGAATTTGGAGTCAGGTGAAAAGGCTCCACCAAAGTACCTTCGCACCTAAATTTGAAGAGGTTCAGTCAGAACCATGATTCCGTTCAGATGTAATAGACACTCTGTAAATGTCAGTTCTGTCCCTCTATCTCAGCACTTACTATGGGTCAGATGCAGTGCTAGCAGCTCGCAAGTACATCATGTTATCTAATCATGACAGCTCTCTTATAAGGTACTGGCATGAATATATCCCCATATTCCAGATGAAGAGATCGAAGTACAAAGAAATGAGGTAACTGGCACATCTACCATCTTATAACGAGGTCTGTCTGACAGTACATTGTTTGCTCTCTAAAAACTTCAGTTCGTTCCTGCCCACCTACTTTCTTTGCTTCTGTCTCAGTACTATCTTCAGAGGCTTTAAATTTTTTTTTAAGATTTTATTTATTTATTTGTCAGGGATAGAGGGAGAGAGAGCAAGCGAGCACGGGCAGACAGGCAGGCAGAGGCAGAGGCAGAGGGAGAAGCAGGCTCCCTGCCGAGCAAGGAGCCCGATGTGGGACTCGATCCCAGGACACTGGGATCATGACCTGAGCCGAAGGCAGCTGCTTAACCAAATGAGCCACCCAGGCATCCCTCTTCAGAGGCTTTAAATTGAGTATTTCAATTTAGATTGTCAAGAAATCCTTGTATTACTTGAAAAACCTTTAGGCCATGCATGCTTTCTCCCTTTCCTCACCCTGTAGTATCTTCAGTTGTAACCTCACATCCCAACAGAGCCCAGAGCAAAATCAAGTATAAATTGGTCTAAGAGGATAATTGAGTCTTAGTCACCTAGGCTTTAGCTTTGCCTTGACCTGGGACGCTTGCTAGTCTCAATGGAAGAATAAAGTAAGTTAATCAGCTCTTAGATAGGGTGAGAGTTAAGTTTCTAGGTGTGGGTCTGTGCAACTGAACTGATGATTGTTGGCTTCTTACGTTAAGTCATCCAATAGCTATCTGGTGGGTGAAGGCATCTTCTTTTCTGACCTGAAGCTAGGTCAGTCTCAGTCACTGGGAAAATACTGTCATTTGTATTCTGCATTCCTCCTGTTTCTTTGGGATGTGCTATGTTTAATAAAGCATGCATTAGGAGATACTGAGAAAAGAGTTTTTAATCTAGTGTTTTTCTCCCAATAGGTTTAAGTTGCCCCCAAAATGTGTTTGTATGTGTATATGTGTGTTTTAGACTAAATATCACTGAAGAAGTCAACACCTCATTATGTGTAGGTTATTGCATTTGTGGAACAAAATCTCCCTTAAGTGATATAGCTACTGTGTGTCATAAAAAATTAATTCACTTTATGTGTGCATGTTTTCATTTCAGGCATCTTTAATAGGGAAATATATTCTGGTAGATTAGTTTGCAGTGTTTCTAAATAATAAATCATAAATACCAATAAAAGAAAACAACTAAAATGTGCATATTTGTGAGTCAATTATATGTTGATTAACCTTATGTGTTTTTGTCATAATTCTTATGATTGTCATTTTCCCTTGCTGTCAAACAGCAATTCATTTTTGGTACATAAGATGCATAATTATGAATGTTAATACAGCACCCTGCTGCTTCTCATCCCCCCTTTGCATTATGGCACGGATTTACTTTAGAGAAACAATGGTACTTTCTCTTATTATTCATAGTAACTGTAATTAGACACTAAACTTGAGATATAAATATAAGATATAAATATACTTATTATTTACCTATTTTCTTAATTAGAATTTTTCTTACACCAAGATTCTAGAAAAATAATGTTTATAACTCAATTAAGAACCATGGGACCCTGTTTTAAAAATAAAAACAGAAAGAAAGGAATCTGTTATGAAGAAGAGAGCAATGGTATTGGGGGTTTTAAGTGTAAACTCAGTAGTCAGTGGATATCGTGGAAATACTAGGTAAGCCTCTAACCATCTCATAGTCTTATTCTTACGGGTGATTCAGGGCTGTACTTCCCACCTGACAGGGATCTGGTAAAGATTAAATAGGTACCTCATGAGAACATGCCTAGAACAATACGTGATACCAGGTATATCACCAGTGAATGTACAGTTTTTAATATGACATTTGAAAATTTAAAAAGTAATAGGCATTTTCTAAACATTAATTCACCAAATATCTCTAAATAGCAAGTTCCTGTAATACAATGTCATTGATTTAATAAATATTTTTGAGTGTGAGTGCTTAGCATGTACGTAGCAATATGTTAAACATTGTGGTGGCAGTCATAGCAGAAGTATGCTCTAGCTCTGAACTCTAGTGAAGGGAGATGAGACATACATAGGTAAAATGGTTGAGCAAGGAAATACATGATTGTCAAAATGAGTGACACCAGCAGCAAGTGATTATGAAAATTGGAAGAATAACACAAAAAGCTTGCAAAAAAATTTTAAAAAGAAGGGGAGGGTATTCATCCTTTCTGATGGAGGCATAATACTCCATTGTATATATGGACCATATCTTCTTTATCCATTCATCCATTGAAGGGCATCTTGGTTCTTTCCACAGTTTGGCAACTGTGGCCATTGCTGCTATGAACATTGGGGTACAGATGGCCCTTCTTTTGTATCAAAATGGACGGGACTGGAGGAGATTATGCTGAGTGAAATAAGTCAAGCAGAGAGAGTCAATTATCATATGGTCTCACTTACTTGTGAAGCATAAGGAATAACACGGAAGACATTGGGAGATGGAGAGGAAAAGTGAGTAGGGGGAAATCGGAGGGGGAGACAAACCAGGAGTGACTGTGGACTCTGAGAAACAAACTGAGGGTTTGGGAGGGGAGGGGGTTGGGGTTAGGTGAGCCTGGTGGTGGGTGTTAAGGAAGGCGTGTATTGCACAGAGCACTGGGTGTGGTGCATAAACAATGAATTTTGGAACACTGAAAAAAATGATACAAAACTTAATAAAATAAGAAATAAAAAGAGGAGGAGGTTGGCTGAATTCCTGAATGATACGTGGGAAGGCATAAAAAGAGGATGGACCTTGAGAGCTTGTTTGGAGGTTCTAGCAGGGGAGCGCAGCTACTCATATACCCTCTCCTCTATCCGGGAAGGTCGTCCTCTTCCACAGAGCGCACAGCTTCGGGAGAATAAATGAAACAAGATGGGATTGGGAGGGAGACAAACCATAAGTGACTCTTAATCTCACAAAACAAACTGAGGGTTGCTGGGGGGAGGGGGTTTGGGAGAAGGGGGTGGGATTATGGACATTGGGGAGGGTATGTGCTTTGGTGAGTGCTGTGAAGTGTGTAAACCTGGTGATTCACAGACCTGTACCCCTGGGGATAAAAATATATGTTTATAAAAAATAAAAAATTAAAAAAAAAAGAGGATGGAGAGAAACATAGGTTTGGAGACTATTAAGGAAGCCCATCCAACTTAATCAGTAAGAGGAAAATTTGAATAATCTATGGAAAGTCCATAAAAAGCAAACTTTATCCAGTAGGCAGTGGGGAGCTGCTAGAGGATTGTGAGTAGGTGAATAAGAATGAAATTAGTGTTTGTGGGAAATTGGTGTGGGTTGACTGAATGTAAAGTGGCCATGTGGTGTGATTGTTTATGCAGAGTAGACTGGAAGAGTTAATGGGAGAGATATATCAAAGCCAAAAATTTGTGACTGATTCAGTACACAGGCTAAAGAAAAGGAGGAGTAGTAGTTACAAGGTTTGAGCCAGTCAAACTTATATAGATGTAAAGCAAACAAATAAGATTTTTAAAAAACTAAAGTAGGAAGAGTTAGGCTTGATGTTAATGTTTGTTTGGCTTTTCCTTGGTTTTCTCTTCAGTTTGAGTTGACTGATAAGATACGTAGAGATTCAACTGCAGTTGTAGCGCATAGGTAGAACTGGTGTGGTGCTTAGGGGAGAGATCAGTACCAAAGATTGCTCTAGACCCATAGAATGCTATTCCTAATCTAAACTAGTCTCAAGGGATGCCTGGGTGGCTCACTCAGTTAAGTGTCTTGTCTTTGGTTTAGGTCATGACCCTGTGGTCCTGGGATGGAGTCCCACATTGGACTCCTTGCTTAGTGGGGAGTCTGCTTCTCCCTTTGCCTGTTGTTTCCCTCGCTTGTGCTCTCTTTGTCTCTGTGTCAAATAAATAAACAAAATCTTTTTAAAAAGAATAAACTAGTCTCAATTACACATAAGTATCTTTAGGTAGTCATTTTCTCCTAAAAACATCATCTGCCCTTGACCTTCATCCTCCTCTAACAATGATTCTCTTTCCCTTCACAGCTCAGCTCCTTAGGCTTTTGAAAAGTATTCTTATATCCCTTGTCTCCCTTTCTTCCTTCCCATTTCCCCCGTAGTCTGGCTTCTTCCACTGTGACAATACTCTTCTCTGTATAGTTCCAAGGTACATTAGTATCCTCCAGGTTGAAAAAACAGGGAAGGAGCATCTTCCTTCTCCTTTTCCAATGAGCAATTTTAATAGAGTTTTTCAGCAGTAAACTACAGAGGAAGGAAGGTAGCCACTGACATATAATAACACTGGTGTTAAACCATTTACCAACTGGCCAACCTTTAGCAAGTCACTTAATCACAATTTCCTGATATGTACAAATATTTCTATAACCTTATGGAGTCACATGAGTAAGTGAGATGATATGTATAAAGACCTTTAGAAGTAGTTGTTGCTTAATAAACACTAGCCCTGTTGAATACTTCTTTCTGGAAATTTCTTTGATTATTAAACATCTCTTTCTCCTAGTTTTCTTCCTACTGTTTATTTCCAGTTCTTTTTCCGTAATTTGTCTCCTAACTACTGGTATCCCCTAAAACAGTGGTCCTCAAACTTGAGTGTGCACTAGAATTCTCTGGAGGATTTGTTAAGGAACATATTGGCTCCCTCCTCCCCACAGTTTCTGATCTAATCAGGGGCCAAGGAGTTCTCAGATAGTGCTGGTGCTGCTGGTCTAAGTATTGAACTTTGAGAACTACTAATCTAAAGTTTGGTCTCAGACCCTCTTTCTCATTCTATGAACTTTTCTTGAGAGGCTTCAGGTACTGCTGATAACTCCCAGATTCCTGTATCCAGGGAAGACCACACTCCAAGATTCTGGATTCAACTTCATATTACACTAGCATGCCCAAGGTGATTCTAAAGTACATATGGAAATATAAATCTGTAAGATTAGTCAGGAGATGTCTGAAAAAGAAGAGTAATAAGGGAGAAAGGGACCAGTACCTTTCTAACACATTATAAAACTACAATAAATAAAACAGCTTAATTAAAACTGGCACATATTCATGTGTCAGATCAATGGACCATAATTAGGTCTAGAAATTGATCCAAAGACATAGTTTAGTATATGATCTTTAATATATGATTTTTTCATGAAATTAAAGGTCTTTCTAAATAAGACACAAAGGAAGCCATCAAGGAGAAAACTGTTAAGTTCAACTACACCAAAGTTAAAACGTACAGCAGAACTTAAGTGTATAAACAAAATCTAAAGATATAAGCCTGGGAAGGAGATTTTGCATCTTTATATATAAAGAGCTCTTGAGACCGAGAATCACTAAAGAAAATACCAACAAATCATTGTAAAAGAGAAAAAAGGACCTAAAGAGGCAACTGAGAAAAAATAAAGTTGGTCTATAAAAACAAATGAAAAGATGCTCACCAAAACTCATAATTAAAGAAATACAGATTTATTTAAGCAACAACTCATGCCTTAAGATACAACTTATGAATGAACCTATGAGAATGGCAAAAATCAGAGCATTCAGTATTCATTATTTTTTGTCAAGCATGCAGAGAAACACACTCTTACACCTTGCTATATACTTTCTACTCAAAATGTGATACTTGGGCCACCAGTATCTGTATCAACCCAGAGATTGTCAGAAATGCAGTTCCAACCCAGAACTACTAAATCATAACCTGCATTTTAATGAGATCCCCAGGTGATTTGTTTGCACATTAAAGTTTGAAAAGCACTGCTGTAATACATTGTTGGTGGAAGTGCAAATTACCATAACCTCTTTGGATTTCAGGAAACTTTATTACAAACATTTACATATTTTGTGAACCACAATTCCACTTTATCTAATAGATATAATCATCTGTATGTAAAGATTACAGAGATATTCAGTGCAGCATTATTTGTAATAACAAAAAAATAGACACAACCTCAGTATTCATTAACTGGATAATGGTTAAATAAACTGAACAAAATTTCCATGGTGTAATACTATCCAGTTCTTAAAAAGTTGTGAAAAAATACACACAGATATGAAATTATCTGTTTAAGCACAAACATCAGATTTCTGAACAGTATTCTTGTATGCTTTTTTGGTGTTCTATTTTTATATTTCCATTTTACAGATGATGTAAGTGAGGCAAAGATGTTAAATAACTAGCTCAAGGCCATTAGCTAGCAGTGATGAATTCAGATCCAGTCTGGTTCTAGAGCTTATGCTTTTAATACTATACCATACTGCTACTGGGGGATAAATAGGAAAATGTTAACAGTGGTTTCCCTAGTAGTGTGGGGGACTCATGTTTTTGTATTGTTTGTACTCTTTGAATGGTTTGCCTTCTGCAAGTGTTGCTTTAAAAAAAATACTTAAAAATCAACTTGTCCAAAATTGGATTGATTTCCTCCCTATTCTTCTTCTTGTATTGGTGACAGGCTGAATCATCTGCTGAAGTGAGAAATCTGGCAGATATTCTGGACTCCCTCCTCTTCTTTACTCCTCACATCTGTCCAATCAGACACCAAGATTTATTGGTCCTACCTCCCAGACAAGATAATTCTCAAATATACCTCTCCACTCTGTCCCTGAATCAGAGATCGCTTGGACTATAACTTTTATTTCCAAGTGGTCCACCTGCCTCTTTTCTCCCTACCAAATGTCAACTGAAACATCTTCCCAAAATGCAAATCTGGTTTTGCCTCTGTCATACTTAAAATCTTGCACTTACTACCCAGTGCCTGTGGGAACGTCCAAACTCATTAACATGGTGACTTAGTTCGTCCATGTTCTGGCCCAGCCTGCTTCTCTAGCCTTACCTCTCACCACTCCTCTCACATCCTACTCTCAGGATACCATTTTTGACTCCCATTTCCATGATTCTCACATGCTATTCCTGTAGGAGTACATTTCATCTCATTCAATCCCTACCCTTCTGTCAAGGTCAGACCTCAAGCATGACCTCCTTTACGTAGATTTGGTACCTGCAGGTTAGTAGACGTTATGTATTCTGTACTAGGCAGGTCAAGATGCCCTAAAGTTCTGTTGTCTCTCAGTGTTCCACAGGATATATCTCCAGTGTCAAAGCCTTCTTGCCTGAATGCTCTGTGTTCATAATCCTTGTGGACTCCCAACATGGATTCCAACATGTGGACTCCCAACATTTTTCAATGCCTAGGTGGGAAGGGAAATTTTTTTTTGTATTTTCATATTTCCTGTTTACATTGGTACCAGCAACGAATTCATTCATTCATTCATTCATTCATTCACTCATTCAATTATTGAGAGCCAAGTAAGCACTATTCAAGATGCTGGGGACAAAAAACAAAGAACAATACTTTAAAATTTTCCTTCTGTGATTCTTTTAGTGTTAGTATTTTCAAATTAAATCTATATTTATGTATGAGTTTTGTTTCAATTTTACAAACATTACCTTGACAAAATTTAAAATCCAATTTAAGTCAAGTCCAATTTTTTAAAAAATAACTGATTTGTTTATTCTCCATCCCAAGAGGAAGGAATGTGTATGATTGAGTGCAGGAGTGCATGCATGAGAGAGAGAGAGCAAGCAGTTACCTGCAGTGAGGAAATTGGGTAGGGAGTAAGTTGAGAGGCATGAGTAGGGGAATTCATATTCCTCAGAAGGAAAATAATTTTATTTCAATTCTTGCATTTTTTCTAAATTGCTGTTTGGAAAAGCCTCTATTAAAAAAAATGAAAACCAAAGAAATGAAAATCTTGAGCAACTAGAGGTTTATAAATGTAAATACATCAGATCAGGAAATTTCCCAGGGGCTCATGCAGGACATTGTGGAACCATATGAAAGCCTTCACGGAGAGAAATTTCAGAAAGGGAGGTAGATATATAGCAGCGGCTCACCCGCTCATATCTCCTCCAAACAGAGAAGATGTGAGCAGTGAATTGCCCTCTTGGTTCTGAGACCTTCCTCAACATGAAGTAATGTGTTCCCTCCTGCCCCTGGAGCCCAAATTCTATTCAGGCAGCCCCCTCGACTATATACACAGTCACTGACAGTTGAAGAAAGGTTCCCAGGCTGCCTTGGAAGACAAGACCCCACATAAGTCAAAGCACCAGCAGCCAGTATTTTATTTATTTATTTGTTTGTTTGTTTGTTTTTAAAGATTTTATTTACTTATTTGACTGAGAGAAAGAGAGAACACAAGGAGTGGGGAAGGATAGAGGGAGAAGCAGACTCCCTGCTGAGCTGGGAGCCCAATGTGGAACTCAGTCCCCAGACCCTGGAATCATGCATGACCTGAGCTGATGGCAGATGCTTAAATGACTGAGCCACCCAGGTGCCCAGCAGCCAGTATATAAAAGAAGCTGCTTGAAAATCTGTTTTTTTTTTAATTGTGTTATGTTAGCCACCATACAATACATCATTAGTTTTTAATGTAGTGTTCCAAGATTCACTGTTTACGTATAATACCATGCAATACAGGCCCTCCTTAGAAAATCCGTTTTAAAATGCATGGTAGCATTCTTTAGAGTGATGGCTCTCAAATGCACGTGTGCGGTAGAATCACTTGGAGAGGTTGTTAAAATTCAGATTTCTGGGCCCGATTCCTAGAGTTTCTGATCCAGAAGATCTGGAGTCGGACCCCAGAATTTCATTTCTAAACCAGTTCTCAGTGATGCTGATGCTGATCTATAGAAAAACTTCAAGAACCACTGTTTAGGGAAAAAGCAAAGGAATTTGAAAGTGAAGAACTTGGGTTCAGGCCTTGTGTGATTTATTTCGCCTCTGAGCCTGAGTTTCATCTTTCCTGCAGTAGAGTTTATAAGGTGGTTGTAAGGATTAAATGGAGTGGTGTGTATGAAAGTTCCTTGTGAACTATATACAAATATTAGAAATTAGATGTCTTCACTAATGGTACTTGCGGCCACACCCCACACCAGATATTCCTGTGCCTTGTTCCCTCTCCATGAAATTTTGTCCAACCAAGTTCATCAGGCACCTGCGAAGAAACTATAGCCAAGGAGGCCTTGAGTAGGGCTCCTGGGTGGCTCAATCAGTTAAGCATCTGCCTTCAGTTCAGGTCATGATCCCAGGGTCCTCGGATCAAGTCCCACATTGGGCTCCCTGCTTCACAAGGAGCCTGCTTCTCCCTCTGCCTCTGCCTCCTTCTCTCTCTCTCTCTCTCTCTCTCTCTCTCTCCATCTCTCATGAAAAAAATAAATAAAATCTTTTAAAAAAAAGAAGAAGAAGAAGAAGACCTTGAGTAGTAATATTTTTCAACCCACTGGGCACAGCCACGATGCTGACCTTGACTTGACCCCTTTCCTTTGCCTGGTCTCCCTTCAACTTGTTCCTTATTCTTCCAGCCCTGGCCACCTCTCACAGCAAAGAACAGTTTCCAGTGTTAATATTGGCATAAAAAAACTGCCAAATGCTGGGGCTTGGAGATTTTTTTAGTTTGGGGGGGTTTTGATTTTGGGGGAGGGTTGGGTTTTGTTTTTGTTTTTGTTTTAGTAGTAAAATAAACAGAGGAATATACTACCAAGCAGCAAAGCATTTGTTGGGAAAGCATTTTGCTAGTTGGTGGCCTCTAGGCTGATTTGCCTGAGGGTGAAATCTAGATGTTTGAAATAGTTAAGTGAAATGACAAGTATAATTGCAGATTCCTAACTTAAATGTATCAGACAGTTATATCCGACAACTGTCAGGGTAAATGATATCTCCATGTAGAATGGTGTCTTTTTTCTCTGAAAACCTTTTCTCATTCAGCTATAATGCATGTGTAGAGAAAACTTTGCAATTTTGTGAAGGTGTAAGAAATGTTAGAATATCCCTTAATTCCACCACATAGAGATAAATGCCTACTGGGAAGATATTAGTATATTTGTTTTCAGTCTTTTAATATGTGTATGATTGTACATGAATATATAGGTACATGCATATATATTTTTTGAATTGGGCTGGTACTACATACAGGTTTATATACTTTTTCTTTGGCTTACCATTGTATTGTGAGCCTTTTCCAGGATCATTAAGTAGTCTGGAGAAACATGGTTTTTAATGGTAGATTATTTTTCCTTCGTGTAGATGTACAATACTTCACTTAACTCTTCCTAAATGTCAGACACTTAGAATATTCCTGTTTTTAGCATCATAAATATCCCTGCAGTAGATGACACTTCATGTACATAAATCAATGTGTGCATCTCTAATTGCTCTCTTAGGATAGAATCCCAGGAGTGGAAAGACTGGATCAAAGGGTAGGAACATTTTTTAAAACAGATGTAATTCACATACCATAAAATTCATTACTTTCAAATGTGTCATTCAGTGATTGTCAGTATATTCACAAAGTTATGCAACCACAATGTTCTCTAATTCCAGGGGAGAAAAATGGAGTACTTCATAAATTTGCATGTTATCCTTTGCAGGGGCCATGCTAATCTCTATATCATTTCAATTTTAGTGTATGTTGGCTGAAACAAGCACAGTGGGAACATTTTGATGTCTCTTGCTACACTACATTTCCCTCCAGCAAGCGTGTACCCATATCCCTTCCTACCTAGCAATGCGTAAGAATGCCTGTGTCCTGTCACTTGGTGGACACTTAGTTTAAAAATACATATTGCCGATATCTTTGAAAAATGACTTTATTGTTGTGTCTCTTTGATCAGCTTTTCTTCTTCTCCCACCTGAACTCTAGCTGTTCTGTAGAGACCTGTCACCTACCCTCTTTGTACACATTTACCACAGGCAGTTACATCTAATGCAGCAGCATCAGCTGCCTCCTCTCGGGATAATGACTGCATGTCCATAGCCTGCCCTAATCTCTTTCTAGCACTGCAGCCCAGACATTAAGCTTCTTGCTGGGCATGCCTATCTACATAATTTGACAGCCTATGGAACAAACTCTTGTCAAAAATAAAATATTTATCCCAAACCCAGCTCCTGCTCCAATTTCCCTATTTAGATGAGCGATACCACTGCTCTCCCACATCTTTCATGGTCACATTAACCCCGTTCTCTCCTTCATATTTAATTAGTAGTCCAACCCTGTTGATTCTGATTCTCATGTCCTCCCTCTCAGCCTTCCCTTCCGCCGCCCCCCACTCCGCTGCCCTGCTCTAGTTCTACCTTTTACTGTATGTGTGGTGCCAGCCTGCTTCTCTATGCTTTCACTATTTATCCACATAATTTGTCCTACACTTGGCTACCAGAATAATCCTTCGCACACATTGATTTTTACCATGTTGCTGTCCTATCCTGGAGCCTCCAAAGCCTCTCTCTTGCCTCTTGGGTTATATAAAGTAAATGCTTTACCCTAACACTTATGGGCTGCCATGTTCTCACCGTCATTTTAATTTTACTTCCCGTGTGCCTTATAGAAACTGTACGTTCTTCATTCAGCATATTCCTGCTTTCTCCCCTCTTGTTTATGCAAAACTTGGCATGACTTCTCCAGTCTCCTCCAGTTTAAACTGAGTCTTCATTTTGGCATGTGCCATGGTACCCTTCCATGCACCTTAAATGTAGATGGAAACTCCATCAATGTTTGAATAAAAGAATGGTGAGGACTGCCAATTTTTTTTTTTTTAGCACTACTAATGACTTAGTTTCGGGAATGAATTCTGTGCTAAGAAGGTACAGATGCCAGATGACCCAAATGTCATGGCTTCCTTTTCCCTCACTCTCCGCATTCAATCCATCAACAAATCCTGCCAGCTCTACCTCTTTGAGACATCTCTAATCAAGCTTCTTTTCTCTACCCTACTGCTTCCTCCCTAGAAAAAACCACCATGATCTCTTACATATAAGAGCCTTTCTAACTGGTTCCCTGGCTCCTACTCTTGTCTTACCTAAATCCATCAGCCAGGTGAGATCTTTATAAAATTTTGATCATTTGGACATTAGCAATGTCCACTCTCTTTCCACTGCACTGAGATTTAAATGTGTGCTTCTTACCTTGGCCTTTGAAAATGACCTGGCCTTGGCACTTTTGCAACCTCTTCTCCCACTACTGTCCACCTAGCTCACTGTAGTCCAGTTCCACTGCACATTGACCCTTCCTTATTGTCATCTTTGCTCAAAGCAGAGTGAGTGGGTGTTCTTTGTTCTACTGGGGTATTCACTATTGTTGGCTATCGTCCTAAGGCTTCATGGCCTTACTAGTGGGGGTGAATTGAAGAGTGGCCAGAAGTAATTCTGAGGGCTTTGAGGCTTGACTTTGGGGGAAACCTCTGTGGGTTCCATCATCTCCCTGAAAAGGGATCTCTAATACTGAGTTTGAGTGGAAGAAGATATTTGGCTTAAAGGGAGAAGAAAGGAAATTTTGTATTATTCCCATAACCTCCTTCCCACAGGATACTACAAATACTACTAATAGAAACCAGAGCTGAAGGACAAGCATCCTCTACCTTCTTTATCATTGGGGGTGTTGGTTTACACAGCAGAAGCTGACTCAGAAGATGGTGCTCTATGAACCTGTTGTCATTTTCTCTGTGTGCTCTCCAGAAGTCTTTTTCAGGCCTCTGGTGGGGCACTCTTAGCTTTTGTAACAGGAAAGTGAGAAAAGCTTTCTTTCATTATTCAGATTCCTGACTTGCTTCCCTTGCTTTTAGAAGCTGTGTAATATGCACTGTTAACCACCTTGCCTTTAGGATCACTGACAATAAGCAGTCTATGATGGGTATGTCTTATTAGACTATACAGAGAAAAACTAAAATATGTTCTCCAGCCCACTCTGAAAGAGAATTCTAAGTACTATGTTTCTCAAGTACTAAGCATTTTTTAACCACTTAGTATTTGGAAGGCTCTCCTGCATCATTCACAGTTTGCCTCTTTCCAGCCTTTAGAAAAAGAGGTGTCCCCATGTTTTAAAGATTTCAATGTGAAAAATGGATACATGAAGACAAAAGTCAAATCAGATGAAATATCACTGTCTGCATGAAGAGCCAGAAGGCACCCCCTGACACACACCACAGCATTTGAGGGAGTCTCTCCACCTCAGCATCCCCTTTCTTATTCGCTACCCTGGGTTTCCTTTTGCCTATGGATGGACCCCCAGCATGGAGGGTGGAGAGGGTGATCCAGTGGATTTATATGAAAGAACTTGACCTGAATATTCAGAGAAATGAGGGGAAGTTGGAGGAGGTGGGGGAAGGTGGGGAGGCAGAACAATACCAAAGCCCTTCTACATAAAATACCCACATTTCAGGTGATCCAAATTATAACTTCCCCAGACTGACAAGAAAGCCACTGTTGTCAAAGTTGTCATTAAAATTATACACACACACGTATACATGTTTCCTGCTGGTTTGGTCTGTAATAAGAAATGATCTCTGGATCGCCAGGCTGCAAGCCCCCACTCCCGGCCACTAACAGTGGGATGTGAGTGGGCCTTCATAGCTCTGTATCCCTCCATGATGATCAAGCAGCTTTTCCCCTATTTTGTCAGATAAACAAGCTGTGCATTGTTCTGTCCGCCGGTCCGTGTGCAGGCTTCCCTTCCTGCTGAGCTGGCCAGAATGGGTTTGGCCTCCTTCGTGTGGGGCAGGTGGAATGTGATATTCAGGGGGAGGCTGGAAGAACCACAGAAAGTAAACAGAGCTAATCAAGGGCTCTCTTCTGTACTTCTCCTTATCTAAATACTTTCAAAAGAGGAAAGAGCCTACAACAGATTATGGCCCAGACCTTGGATTAACACAATCCCCGGCAACACAGACCATATTTTCCTTCTTGCTCTGGGTTGGGGCAGAGTCATTGTTCTCTTTCTCTATTTGCCTCTACACATTGCTTGGCAGGTCTGCTGGAAGCCAGGCTCCGAGACAGGTAGTGCTGTCAGAAGATACTGGGGTGACAGCCCACTAGGGCACTCATTCCAGAATTCTGCCTCCATCTCCTCATCTCTCAGAAGTTTTTATCAGAGGGCTCTTCTGGGAGCTAGCTTCTGGCTTATCTGCCACTTTCACTGCATGTGCCCATCCTCCTCTTGCAGCTATGCCAAGTTCTTATTTTCTGAGTGCTTGGAAAAGAAGCAGTCATCTTGGGATGCCTCGGTGGCTCAGTTGGTTAAGCATCTGCCTTCAGCTTGGGTCATGATCCCAGGGTCCTGGGATCAAGTCCCACATCAGGTTCCTTGCTCAGCAGGGAGTCTGCCTCTTCCTCTGCCTCTCTTTCTCTCTCTCTTTCTCTCTCTCTCTCTCCCTCTCTCTCTGACACATAAATAAATGAAATCTTAAAAAAAAAAAAAAAAGGAAGCAGTCATTTTTACCTTCCCCCAAACATAGGTTATACTTGGTCATGTAATCTGGAACTCAGCCCTGCTAAGGGAGAGGATCCCCCTTTCACCCCCAACCCCTCCCCCAGCTTCTTTCCCAAATCTCAAATTGGCCAAATGGCTTGTGTTCCTCTTTTATCTTCCTTTGCCTATGGATTTTTCAAGTATAAGCTGTGCCTACCTGCCCATCCTCTCACCTCATCTGGTCACTCCCTAGCTCATTTGCCCTCCCCACCTCCCCTACCTCAGGAAGTCTCACAAACATGATTGCACCTCTCGTTATAATTTCCTCAACCTCACCTGGGTACTGAAAAGGCCAGACTGCCATCAAACTCCTTCTTCTTTATTTTGTTAGGAAGTGAGGATTGGCAGGCCTCATCAGGGAATCACACTGGTTTTTGCTGGGTTGCTGAGTGGAAGGAGGAAGGCACTTGATGACCAGAAGATTGGGGAGGCCTGGCACTGAGGCCTGAGTAGTGACAGAAGAGATTGTTTATCCTGCTGCTTTTTCAGACCAGGGGTTATCCTGTAGTGTACCATTAATGGTACCGTATTGTGCATTGTCAAAGAATGGTGATCACACCACTGGCAGCAGCATTACTGTAGAGCTTGTGAGAAAATCAAATCTGGAGCCTACTCTAGACCTACTGACTCAGAATCTGCATTTTAACAGGATGGCCAGGCTATTAGTATGCCCACTAAAGTTTGAGAAGCTCTGAGTATCCAAGTACAAGGTTTGGCTTTTGAATCTTTTTTTTTTTTTCAAAAATTTTTTATTAAGTTTTGTATTCAATTCCAGTGTAGATACAGTGTTAAATTAGTTGCAGGTGTACTATATAGCTATTCAATGCTATATATATATATATATATATATATATATATATATATATATATAATGCTCATCCCAACAAGTGCACTCCTGAATCCTGATCTCCTATTTCACCCACCTCCCCTCTGGTAACCATTGGTTTTGGACCTTCTTTTTTTTTTAAAGATTTTATTTATTTATTTGACAGAGAGATCACAAGTAGGCAGAGAGGCAGGCAGAGAGAGAGGGGGAAGCAGGCTCCCTGCTGAGCAGAGAGCCCCATGCGGGGCTCGATCCCAGGACCCTGAGATCATGACCTGAGCCGAAGGCAGAGGCTTAACCCACTGAGCCACCCAGGTGCCCCTGGACCTTCTTTTAACTAGTCCTTTCTCTTTCATCTTCATTTGGATTAAAAAAGTTATTTTTCTTGCTATTAACAGTACTTTTGCCCATTATTATTTGGGGTAGAAGATAATATTAACAGCAGGTGCCAATTATTGAATACCAGTGGGTAAGAAAATGGAAGCCCTGTGACATGCCCAAGTCCAAACCAGGAATGAGTAATGAAGCTGAGACTCCAAGCCAGATTGATATGCCCATAAAATCCCCAGCCTTTCCCTATACAGTACTAACTACCAAAGGGAGGCCTATGGGCTTCTTTGGATGGCACCAGCCTTTTGGGGAGTAGACAAAAGTCAACCTAGACTTCCCCAGATGGTACACACGGAGGAGAGGGGAAGAGGCTCCAGGAACAATTTCCCCAGAGAGGAATAGCCTGGGCATGCTTCTTGTCCTGAGGGGACCCATATAAGCCCTCTTAGGCCAGAAACTGCTGGACTTTGGACCAGAGGCCAAGGGAAACTGGAATGGGGATTAGGAATATTACAAAGGGCAACCCCCAACTCTAAATCCCTGAGAGAAATTAAACTCTGATGCCTGACTTGGGGCTTGGGATATAAGAAACTAACGTGTGGCTGCTCTGGTTTCTGGCTATCACACATGTCAGTGAGGACGTCATCTGAAGCCCCAGCCTGGGGCCCAGGACTATTACAGCACAGCATGTTTAGCTGGAAGGGTCATTTGTTTCAATGGAGTCAACATTTTATTTTGCAGAGAGGAAACGGAAGCTCAGAGAGGAGGAGTAAGTTGTCAGAAGTCCGAGCAAATTCACAGCAGAGCCAGAGATGCTGACTCCAAGCACCACTATTCTGGAGTTGGGGTCTCTACTGCAAAATAAGGTTTTCCCTGGATTGGCTCAGGTGCCCATAGGAAGTGCAGACCCTGTAAAATATGACCCAGACTGGTTTATAAGTCTTTCTGCCTCAACAGAACCTTCTCCTTGGAAAATCTCTAGGTCACTTGCTCCCAGCTATGTAAAATAAGCAGTAGTCCTTCCTCCTTGCTCTTCTGGACCTGGAGGCTGCTAACCTTGGCTGATCTGGGCTTCCCTTTTCTGGGGCCCAGCAGACCTACAGAGATGGCTGGGTGGGGTCAGCTTGGTTCAGGAAGCACAGGAATTCTTTTAAGTGTATGTGTCTGGGGTATTTTTCTCTCTCACTTACGTGTATTTTTAAAAATTCTTTTTAGACACTCGCTTTATCTTTCCCAAACATCATTTCCTTGCTCCTTTCCTGAGTTCTAGCAGTGGCTGGGGGCCCAGCTTCCTTATTGGCCCCTGAGCTGTGGAAGGGGGTGGGCCAGGACCCAGAGGAGGCTGGAGTAGGGAACAGGGGGGCTGTTTATGCTGCTGGAACTGCCTTTCATCCTTCCCTTTGCCACCAGGGTTCTGGCTGGTTTCTGGAGCAACGTCTTCACTCCTTCAGTCCTGCTCTCTGGCACTGGCTTTCGGTCCCTACAGTTGTGGCCACATCTAGGTCCAACGGTTGGTGACCATACCTTGCCTTCAGTGCTACTCCTCTCTGTTCTTGGAACTGGGACCTGACTGTGCCTGAGGCCCTTGGATCACACTCAGGAGCTGGGGCTGATGGCCCATGATCTCAGGAGGTCTTAAAAGGAAGGTAGACGGGTCCCAGCTAAGGAAGATCCAGCCTGCAGGAAGGAGCCTTGGGGTCTGGCTGGAGGGGTCCTTGGGCACCTGAGCTGATTGGATACCCAGCTTTCTCCTAATCCATCTCCCCACGAAGGACAAGTTCCATGGTAGGTACTGCGGGTAGTCATGGCTGCTGCCCCTCTACCCACTTCAGCTTTCTTTCTTTAATATACCTTTCTTTGTTTCCTTAGGAAGGAACTTTGGGACAATGAATGGTTGGGTATGTACTAATGACAATGTCTGAGCCAAGCATGGGAGAAAGGACAGGCCACTGGTGTCATTCCTTCCATGCCTAGGCCTGGAGCTGCATGGTTGGTGATTGGCATTTTCTTGCCTCTCTGCTTATTTCTCTTCATCCGTCTTCCCCACTGCCTAAAGGGGGTATGGTTTAAATCTAGGACCACTGGGACTTTCCTTTTCTGACTGCTTCTTGTGGAAAGAGCCAAGAGGAGCCTCAGATATACCAGCTCGTTGAGACAGGACCCTCTTTGGGGAGGAGGGGTCATGCGGTATCCTAGAAAGGACTGGAGGTTCTAAGCCTCATCCTCACGCCAAAGCAATTTCAGTTTTCTGAAGCTGGCAGTGCAGTTCAGCTTTCTGTTACCTGTTCTTTTTCTCTTTTTAAGTTCATGGTATGTCAGGCACTCTTCCAAGTGATTTCACACATGTGATCACATTTAATTCAGGCTACAACTCATGAGTAAAGAATAGTTATCTTCATCATTTTACAGATAAAGAATCTACAGCTCAGGGAAGTGACTTGCCCAAGGTCACACAGCTAGCAGTGGAATGTAAGTATGGACTATCTCCAAGTATAGGGATGTTTAGGAATAATACTAGACCAAGTATCAGACCCTGTAGATAGTTTCCTCTCCTTTCCCAAACTAGCACTAAAAGGCCCCAGCTCTAGCTGTAGTTCCTCTGCTAGGATTTTTCTTCCCCGTGTTTGGGGTTTTGTTCCTATGGTCCCAAAGTCCCTACTGCCTTGCTTCTGTCTCCTTTTGGATTGTTTCCTACTCTTGGAGAAACTCTAGAGAGTAGGGACCTTTGCAAGCTATGTTTCAAAGTGTGGCAAGGGAGTGGTGTAGCAGAACCTTGACATTGGTTAGACAAACCCATTGGGAGTACTCTTGAACCATCGAGAAGAACACATCTGAGTTGATAACCCTTGTTAGAGACTATGTATTATTTGTTGACTGCTTGTTATGCATCAGGCTGTGTCTCAGATGCTTTGAGAATATTATCCTTAATCCTCACAATAACCTAGCCAGGTAAGGACTATTGTTCCCTTTCTCAGATAAGAAAATCAAAGCGCAAATGGCTTAAGTGACTTGTGTAGAATCACACATCCAAAGTTATAGAGTTAGGATATGAACAAAGATCTGTCTACTTGTGTCTGTCTTCTTGCTTACTGACCTAATACAGTTGGTAGGATGAAATGATGATAAGCAATATAAAAGCATCATATTATTATTGGTAAATTGTGAGGACTCAATTACTAAGGACAAGCACCTGGGAGGACACAGTACTTGAGCAGCACCTGGAAGAACAGGTGGGATTCAGATTGACAAAATGAGAGGGGGATCCCAGGAAAAGGAGACAGAATAATATCTACAATTGGTTGAGGACTTACCAGACTGTGTTCTAAGCAACTGACATGCATTGTCTCATTTGTTCTTTACAACTGCACAGATTAGTTATTTTATCTCCCATTTAACTGCAGTAGAAACTAGAGCTCTTGAGAAGTGAAGTCACTATGTAACCAACAGAGCTCCTAAGTGGCGGGGCTGGAATTCAAACCAAGGTGCTCCATCTCCAGAGCCTGTGCTAGATTCTGTTGGGAAACCAACAGCAAAGACACAAAATTGCTTTCAGGCCATGATTGGAGCACATCCATGGGAGAGTGGGCTGGATGGGTAAAGCTATCTTAGAGACGACCTTGAAAGTCAGATCCAGTTTCTATTTGCTGCAGAACAGGGTAAGAAATAGGGATCCAGTAAAGATTCTTGAATAGATGAATGCCACAATTCAATTGGTGTTTGACACAGTGTAATCTTAAAAGCAATGACTGGAGGGGCAACTGGGTGGCTCAGTTGGTTAAGTGTCTGCCTTCACCTCAGGTCATGATCCCAGGATCCTGGGATTGAGATCTACACTGGGTTCCCTGCTCAGCTGGGAGTCTGCCCTTCTTCTCTCTGCACCCCCACTCATGCTTTCTCTCTTTCTCCCTCTCAAATAAATAAATAAAAGCTTTAAAAAGTAAAAGCAATGACTGGAGGTGGAATAAGGGGAGACTGGCTGGCAGACTGACACACTATTATGGATATAAAGTGTTAAGGGCCTGGACTAGACCAGAAGGGGTGGTGGCAGGTTCTGTGGAGAAGTGTGATTATGTGAAATAGTCTCAGTGAAAATGAGAGAGAGAAAGAGAGAGAGAGAGAGAGAGAATCCAGAAAGATATAAAAGAAAACTCAGTAGAACTCAGGGAGGGATTAGATGGTTGGGGAGAAGGTGGTATCAAGGCTAACCACTCAAATGTTAAACCCTGGACTCAGAAAAACTTTAGAAATCCTGGATGTAGAAGAAGGGCCCCAAATAAGAAAGGTACCCTGTTCTCTACTGTATCCTCCCTCGGTGCCTAGAAGCATAGTACATAGTAATCACACACATGGTTCATATTACTTCCATGATCTGCTTTATACACAGTTGTTAATGAGTGACTACCAGGTAATAGTAGCTGGAAAGACTTCTAGTGTCATGGCTTTGTGCATGAGACTCTGGAACAGGCACCCCACCTCCTCCTCTGCCAAGGTCTTCTTGTGCCTCGAACCTCCCTGATGAGTACTCTGAAACCCATAATAGAACACTATAGTTAATAGTGGAGGCCTCATTTGGCTTTCCTGCCCATAAATCGTAGCCAGTGCTGCTGACCTGTGGCTCTGATTCCTGACCTTTGACAAACAGCTTCCCTTGCCCTTCCTCTCACACCTCCTTGTCTGTGTCTGCCCTGTTACCACTCAACCCACGTTTTCCCCAGCAAGGCCATTCTCCTCAGGACTACTTTTTAGGCCTTGGGCCTCTAAAGCCTTGCACTGCTGGGATTTTCTGTGTTTCCACAGCAGGGAGGGGCATTCCCAGCTAGGATGGAATCTAGTTTAAGTCTATCCACTACTGCTCCTGGGAGGTAGAGAGCTGATTTATCTCACTAGATAACAAGATTGTTCAAAACAGGGCCCCTTATCCTAGTCAACTCTGTACCCTCAGTGTCTAGTATGGAGCCACAGTAAATGGCTGCATAAATCAGTAAAAAAGCTGTCCGCTCTCTCTCCCCCTCTCTCATCTCCTTATTTGTCATTCTTTTCTCTTACTCTGTCATTCATCTCTCACCCATTTCCCTTTACTATGTATTTCTCTATAATCTCAGATTTCTCCCTTTCTGTCATTTGTTTGTCTTGGTATCCTCTCTCATTCTTTTTATTTTTTTTTTTAGATTTTTATTTATTTTTTTGAGAGAGAGCACATGCAGTCAGAAGGGCAGACGAAGAAGGAGACACAGACTCACTGCTGAGCAGAGAGCCCGATGTGGCACTCGATCCCAGGACCCTAGAATCATGACCTGAGCCAAAGACAGACTCTTAACCGAGTGAGACACCCAGGCGCCCCAATCCTCTCTCACTCTTATCTCTATCATCCACCTGGTCCTTCTGACATCTGTCTCTTTCTTGCTTGCTTCCTTGCTTTCTGCCCCTTCCTCCTCCACCTCATCCGTCTTCTCCTAATCTTCTGGCACGACCCATGTCCCCCATGTGCTCTGCTCTTCCCCCATGTCATTCTGCCCCCACTTGCAAGGGCGACGTCTCTTCATGGGGAATATACCAGAGGAGAGGAATGGGTCTTGTCTAAGATGGTCAGTGCAAAAGTATGGCAGCAGCCTCCAGCACCAGACAGACCCTGTGATTACATCCCGGGCCTTGGCCTCAAACCTGTTTCCCTTTAGGTACCCTTGCTGGGCTGAGCAGCCAGTCTCCTCTGTCAGCCTCGCCCCGCACCTTCACCACTCTGTGCTATATTCCCTGGCAGGAGCTGGGGTTCCTTGCCAGCCCCCCTTTGCCGACAAATGCAGGCATTTCACCTCTGTCCCCATCTTATCCTTCTCTTTCAAGGCCTTCGTCAGGTTTTATTTGTATTAGCTCTCTCACTCTCACTCATCTGTAAG
The DNA here is from genome assembly GCF_964662115.1 of Mustela nivalis. Lineage (NCBI taxonomy): Eukaryota > Metazoa > Chordata > Mammalia > Carnivora > Mustelidae > Mustela > Mustela nivalis. The sequence continues at coordinate 90,309,017 of NC_139040.1, forward strand.
CTCTCAAGGGCAGAGACCATGTTTCATTCATCTTGGTGTCCCCAGAGCTGTGCACAGTTGGTACATACAACAAATGCTTATCAAATGAACAAGTGAAAATCGGAGGATTTGCAGCCTCTTGTTGACTTGTTTGAACTTCCTAATCACTTGCCTCTTCTTTTCTTAGAGAGAAATGAGAATACTGACCAGACTGATTTTTTTTCCCCAAGAAAACTTGGGGTAGCTCAGTGTTTACTGGGAAGTAATACTCATTTCTTCCACAAATACTTACTGAGCATCTACTGTAGTGTCTAGCACTGTTGTTTGTGCTTGGGATACACCGACAAGCAAAACAGCCCAGGGAAGCCAACATTCTGTATAGCCACACCTCGCCCTGATGATGAAGGGAATTTGAAAGCTGGGAGCTGAGGAGGGCCACTAAGATTCCTATATCAGCTCCTTGCAAGATGTTCTACTTCATTTAAGGGAAAGAGGGGGTGGTGGCGGAAGCTGCATGGGAAGTGATTTCAGCTCTGGTTCCCTAAGCTGACTTCCTGTCCCTTTCTTGCTGTAGGAGAAACGCCCCTGTCAGTAGGCCGCACTCATGGCATGTGGCCAAGCTGCTGGAGGGATGCCCTGAAGCGGCCACCACCATGCATTTCCCTTCTGAAGCCTTCAGCTTGTCCTGGCATTCCGGCTGCAACACGAGGTGAGTCTAGAACCCTCCCCCTCAAGATGGGCTGGAGGGTAGACAACCTGGCCATGCCCCCTTTTCTGCTCTAGTGCCTATTGGATGGCAGAGTCCAGAGTGCTATAATGGAAAATGGAGTGGGATTCTGTAGTCCCCGTGTTCTAGGCCTTGGCTACTTACTGCTGAATCTCTTTGACTTTGGGACAGTCCCTTTCCTTCTAGAAAATATTTCCTTGAAATACTTACTTCATGTGGCTTGCAAAACACCACACTCTCTTGCTTCTCATCCTACTTCAATGGCTGCTCCTTTGATGTATTTTCCCTTGATTCTTCCACATCTCCCCGACCCCCACCTCGGTCTCTAAATGCAGGAGAGAACTGGAGCTCAGTTCTGGTCCTCTTCTCTAGCTACAGTGACTCACTGGTGATCTCATCCAGAGTTCATCAGCTCTGTCACAGAGCCAAAGCCTTCAGACTGGGCACCTCCCTGAATGACAGAGTCTACTTGCCATGAGGATCTCTCAATTTAGTGTCCTGGTATTGCCTGTTGTGAAAACAACAGCCCAGAAGAGACAGAGTACTCTTTCTGCAAAAACTCAGAGTGAACAAAGCTGACCTTTCCCTTCCACAGTAAGATCTTCCCTCTCAGGAGGAATTTCTGATATTGAGGCTCAGAGAAGCCATGCACTGAGTTTCCCCAGTCAGTGACTTTATTTGGCATCAGAAGACAAGGGCTCTGTGCAGAGGTGGAGGCAGCTTTGTTCTGGAAGAATACACTGAAGCATATTCTGAGCTTGACTCTTGTTTGAGTAGGGGTGTGGTTATTTGCAGCAGGAAAGGCGGTAGGGTGGGTGGAAGATTCCCTTGCCAACAAGGAATCGATGGATTCTTAGCCCAGAGGTCAAGTGAACAGAGTGGCTAAGGGGTGAGAAGGGAGCAAGGATTAAGAAAGGCTGATCTGAGGGTCTTGTGGGCCCCTGCCACTGCTCAGTTCTTGCTTTCTGAACTGTGACCTTTCTGAGAACAGTCTGTGACCTCTGGGGTTCTAGTCATAGGGAGTTACTGGCATGACTTGGCTCACTTTGGCTTTGTTTATGGGAAATGGTACTTAAAATTCAAGATTGTCTCTGCTCCCAGTCCCTTCCTAGGTCTCCCTGGTTTGGCTTTGCTGTGGGGATGAGGAAGGGATGGGTAGGTGGCAAATCTCAACACTAGTGGTACAAAGGGCACTGATAACAATAGGAGTTAAAACAAAAAGCAAAAGAACAGCAGCTACCATGTACTGAACCTTTTCTAGGTGCCTGGGCTGTGACAAGAGCTTTACTTGCAAATGGCAGTACAGACAAAAGGTTGATCTCCAGGATCTATAAAGAACTTCTCAAACTCAACACGCACAAAACAGATAATCATATCAAAAAATGGGCAGAAGATATGAACAGACACTTCTCTAATGAAGACATACAAATGGCTATCCGACACATGAAAAAATGTTCATTATCACTAGCCATCAGGGAGATTCAAATTAAAACCACATTGAGATATCACCTTATACCAGTTAGAATGGCCAAAATTAGCAAGACAGGAAACAACATGTGTTGAAGGGGATGTGGAGAAAGGGGAACCCTCTTCCACTGTTGGTGGGAATGCAAGTTGGTGCAGCCTCTTTGGAGAACAGTGTGGAGATTCCTCAAGAAATTAAAAATAGAGCTTCCCTATGACCCTGCCATTGCACTACTGGGTATTTACCCCAAAGATACAGATGTCGTGAAAATAAGGGCCATCTGTACCCCCATGTTTATAGCAGCAATGGCCACGGTCGCCAAACTATGGAAAGAACCAAGATGCCCTTCAACAAACGAATGGATAAGGAAGAGCGTTACATTTATTAACTGATTTCACCCACAAAGCAATCTTCTGATACAGACATTATTATTAGTCCCATTTTTAAAGACTTTATTTATTTGAGAGAGAGAGCGAAAGAGAGAGAATACGAGCAGGGAGAAAGGCAGAGGGAGAAGCAAACTCCCCACTGAGCAGGGAACCCAACACAGGGCTTGATCCGAGGACTCTGTGATCATGACCTGGGCCAAAGACTGATGCTTAAACTGACTGAGCCACCCAGGTGCCCCTTATTTGTCCCATTTAACAAATAGTATAGCAGAAGAGCTAAGACATTGGACTCACAGAGGCTTGGGTTCAAATTCCAGCTCTGCCTCTTTACCACTTTCAGTTTCAGTTTACCTCGCTAAGCTTATTTTCTTGACTGTAAGGTGGGGATAATAATGTCTCCCCTTCATTTTGATATGAGACATTATAAAGTGCCTGGCACAATGTAGGCCCTTGGTAAATGGTCAGACTTATTAGTATCGAGCAGAGAACAGGGGGTTGCCGAAATTCTGGCCTTGTCTGGATCATGAGCCACAACTGGTGATCATGAGAAAAATCACCTCCTTGGAATTACTTCCTTTTGCAAGGGCTTGCTTCACTCCAGCTGTTCTCAGTAGTATGGTCTCTGGACAAGCAAAGAGTACCAGCCTCACCTGGGAACTTGTTAGAAGGACAAATTCTCAGGATGCACCCAGTTGTAGCACTGGCGGGGTGGGGGGGGATGGGGCCTAGGAACCTGTGTTTGGACAAGCCCTCCCTGTACTCCCTGACATGCATCCAAACTCAGCAGCCACTGATTTACAAAATGGGCTGGCTGAAATTGAATCAACCCTTTAGAGCCCACTCTCTGATACTAATATTCTATGATTGTCTGTCCTGGCAGAGAGCCACATGCTGACTCCCTAAGGATAGTGAGAGGCCAAAAGCAATTCTAGACTCACTGGCGGCAGGGAAACGGAACATAAGCCTCAGTGGAGTTCTTACACTTTTAGTCTTCGGGATCTTGTCTTGCCCTCTCTTGCTCCCTTATGCTGTCTTTTCTCCCATTTTTACCACATCTCTGTGGTGCTCCTGTGTTCATATCTTTCCCTGTTTCCCTTCCTTCCTTTCTGGCCTGATTCCCTTCTTATTTGTGGCCTGGTGCCTCTGGGTTGTTCTGCCTTTTCCCCTGGCAGGGCTGGCCAAGGTGGGAAAGGGATCTGGTCATTTGCCTGACTAACTAGTGTGCCCTGTGTCTTGCAGTGACGTGTGTGTGCAGTGGTGCCCCCTCTCCCGCCACTGCAGCACTGAGAAAAGTAGCTCCATCGGCAGCATGGAGAGCCTGGAGCAACCAGGCCAAGTTTCCTACGAGGGCCACCTCTTGCCCATAGATCAGAACATGTACCCCAACCAGCGCGACTCAGCTTATAGCTCCTTCTCGGCCAGCTCGAATGCCTCTGACTGCGCCCTTTCCCTCAGGCCAGAGGAGCCGGGCTCTTCAGATTGCCTCACGCAAGGCTCCGGGCCAACAAAAGCCCCTAATGGCCAGCCCAGTGTGGCCGAGACCTCAGGAGGTAGCCGGCGAACCACCGGGGGCCCCCTGACTCCCAGCTCCCAGCTGTCATCCCGCCTGCAGGAGGCCCACCACTCAGGGCCTGCCAAGGCTGCCAGAGGCCCACCACAGCCTCCAGTGAGGCGAGATAGTCTGCAGGCCTCCAGAGCCCAGCTCCTCAATGGAGAGCAGCGCAGGGCATCTGAGCCTGGGGACTCCTCGCAGCAGAAGGAGAAAGTGAGCTTAGACACCATGCTATCTCCAAGGAACCCTAGCAGGTTCTGCTGCCTCAGTGGGCAAGACCAAGTGGCAAATGAGGGCCAGCAGAACTGTGAGCTCAGCCAAGTTTCTGAATCCAGCCAGCAGGACTCTGAACATCTACTGATGGAGGCCTCAGCCAAAGCTGTCGGATTCCCAAAAGTGTATGATAAAGCTTCCAGCATAGATTCCAGCCAGCTCAACGAAGCTTCAGCAGAGCAAGCTAAGACTTCTTCTTTTGGCAGCCCTCCACACCTCACAGGACTCACCGGGCATCGCCACAGTGCCCCAGAACAGCTGCTGGCATCCCACTTACAGCACGTGCACCTTGATGCCAGGGGCAGCAAGGGCACAGAGCTCCCAGCTGGGCAAGATGGCCATGAGTGGACTCTGTCACCTTTGCATAGCAGCCACACAGGGAAGATAAGTCCATGTCCCCCTCCAGGAGGAGCCCAGGACCAGCCCAGCAAAGAAAGAAAGGCCAGGCAACTGGATGATAGGCCCTTGGGTTCAGGGCATCAGAGCCCAAGCAGTTCACCACACAGAGAGGCTGATGGACACCCTCCAGAGAAAGGTTTCCAGGACCCAAACAGAGCATGCCGAGCAGGCATTGACCTAGCCAGCCAGCAGCCCTCTGCCTCTGGCTCCCTTGTTCAACAAGCCAGGGACTGTTCTTCAACCACTAAAGGAGCTGGCAGCACAGAGGCCACTGAAGAAGGGGAGTGTGGCCGGGTGGGTGGTAGACGGAATGGAGGGCCCCGGGGCCGCTCAATCCAAAACCGGAGGAAGAGTGAGCGTTTTGCTACCAATCTGCGTAATGAAATCCAGAGGAGGAAGGCCCAGCTCCAGAAAAGCAAGAACACCTTGTTACAGTTGTGTGACACTAAGGAGTCTGTAGAGGAGACTGAGGAGCCCCTAGAAAGTACTCCACTTCCTGCCTCTAACTCATCTCTTCTGTCCTCATGTAAAAAACCACCTAGCCCCAGAGATAAGCTCTTCAACAAGAGCATGATCCTCAGGGCTCAGTCTTCAGAGTGCCTCAGCCAAGCCCCAGAGAGCCATGAATCAACAGGCTTGGAGGGACAAATAAGCCCTGCCCAGAGGCCTGGCCAGCCCTCTGTGGGCCTGAACACCTGGTGGAAAGCATCTGAGCCCTCCTTGTCAGACTCTGAGAAAACAAGTGTTCACCGCAGAGTCCGTGGAGGTCACTGGCGGTGGTCTCCAGAGCACAACCTGCAGCCACATGTGGCACTAGCCATGGAAGGCCCTCCTAACCCAGGTGACAGCAAGGAATTGAAGGCTTCTGCTACCCAAGCTGGGGAGGAAGCCATCCTCTTGCCCTTTGCAGACAGAAGAAAGTTCTTTGAAGAGAGCAGCAAATCCTTCTCTGCATCTCATTTGCCAGGTTTAACCACTCACAGCAGTAAGACTTTTGCCCAGAGACCAAAACCTATAGACCAAAACTTCCAGCCAATGAGCTCCAGCTACAGGGAACTGAGGCGCCATCCAATGGACCAGTCCTACCATTCCGCAGACCAGCCATATCGTGCTCCAGAGCAATCATATCATTCCCTGTCACCCCTTCAGTCAGAAACTCCCACCTACTCCGAATGTTTTGCAAGCAAAGGTCTAGAACAATCCATGTGCTGCAAGCCACTGCACTGCAGTGATTTTGAGTACCGCAGGACTTGCTCTTACTCCTGCGGCATCCAGGGAGCCGTAGTCCATGACCCTTGCATTTATTGTCCTGGAGAGCTCTGCCCAGCTCTGCGGAAGAGAAACATGATGCCCAACTGCTACAGCTGTCGATGCCACCACCACCAGTGCATCCGGTGTGCAGCGTGCTATCATAACCCCCAGCACGGTGGCCCTGAGGATAGCAGCCTGGCGCCTGGCACCACCTGGAAACCCAGGAAGCCCACAGTGCAGGTGAGGCCTTGGTTCTTGGATGGGTTTGCTTCCTTACTCTCTTGGTGAGGAGAAAGTGAGGGAGACCTTACACTTACCACCTTACCATCCCTGGAAACCATACAGACCCTGGCTTTGCCAGAGGGTGGCTTCATAACCCTGGGCAAGCCACTCAGCCACCACAACTGCAGTGAACCCATCTTGAGAGTTAGGTGAAAATAAACATTTTTTCTTTACAAAATGGACAGAACCGGGATTTATATCTGGACTGTCAAAATGGGTATCTGAATGACCTTGAGCAAGTTGTGCAACCACCCAAACTTGCAATCGCATGATTTTGAAAGGGCATAAAGGGGAATTTTTGCTTCACAAAATGGCCAATCCTGAGAAAAGCATTATTACCTCTATTATCTCTAAAGAGGGGAGATATAATGACTGCCTCATAGATCAGTTGTAAGGATCAAAACAGGCCCAGTGCCTGACAGAAAGTAGCACTTACTCCCTTCCATTTCCTGCTCACAAACTCCCTGGAGCTGCAAACTTTGCACATGTCCCCCGGGTTCTGCTTTTAGAGATTTGATCACTCTGGTTTCCTAAAGAATAATCTTCTGCCCTTCTCCAGCCTATCTTTGTCAGAGACCCAGGGCTAGACTAGTTGTTGCTATACCCTGGTTACAGCCTACCACCCCAACACAGGCCACCACCATCCCCCAGGATGTTTCTGAGAGGATCCCCTATGTCCTTGCTGACTCCCTACCACATTCCTGCCCTGTGGCTTCCCTGTGTTGAAATGCTATTGCATAGGCAGACACTTATGAATGACTCAGTGTATGAAATTTCTATAGACATGTTCTTTGAAAAAGGGAACCTTAGGGGTGAAAGAAACCTTACCAAAAGAGCATATACTATTCCTTTTATGTAACATTCTAGAACAACTCTTCGGTGGGAAACAGGTTCAAAACAGTGGCTGCCTATGGAAGGTGCCACAGAGACTGAGTTGGAAAAGGCCTGAAGGAACTTTGTCACATGGTGATTACGTTCTGTATTTTGGTAAGCATTTGAGTTACATAGGTGTATGCATTCTTGTGCATTTCACTGGAGGTAAATTTTGCCTAAAAACATTATAAACAAATAGCAAACTTTATTTAATGACACATATGCTGACATTTTTGAGCTAAATTGATGTATACAACTTACAGTGTTCAGCATACAAATGTTGCACGTATTTTGTTATTTATCCTTAGGACTTCATGTTTTTGATGCTATTGTAAATAGTATTGTTTTTTTTTTAATTTATTTATTTGACAGAGAGATCACAAGCAGGCAGAGAGGCAGGCAGAGAGAGAGGAGGAAGCAGGCTCCCTGCTGAGCAGAGAGCCCGATGCGGGGCTCAAACCCAGGACCCTGGGATCATGACCTGAGCCGAAGGCAGAGGCTTTAACCCACTGAGCCACCCAGGCGCCCCTAGTATTGTTTTCTTAATAGCAAGTTCAAATTCACTGTTAATACTATATGGAAATACAATTTAATTCTGTATGTTGGCCTTGTACCCCGCAACCTTGCAAAACTCACTTATTAGTTCTGGTAGCTTTGTGGTAGGTTTTAAAAGATTTTCTACATAGACAATCATGTCATCTGCAAATGAAGCTGGTTTTTACCTTCATTTCCATTGTGTATGCCTTTTCTAGGGGAGGGGGGCCTTACTGCACCATCTAGGACCTCCAATACACTGTTTCGTAGAAGTGGTAAGTGTGGCTAGTGTTGCTTTGTTCCTAATCTTGCTCTATTAAGTTTGATGTGAGCTATACATTTTTCCTAGATGCCCTTTGGCAGGTTGAGGAATTTCCTTTTCATATCTAGTTTTCTGAGAACCTTTATCAGGAGTGGATCCTGCATTTTTTTTTAAACACTTCGTCTAGGGCACCTGGGTGGCTCAGGGGTTTAAAGCCTCTGCCTTCGGCTCAGGTCATGATCCCAGGGTCCTGGGATTGAGACCCACATCGGGCTCTCTGCTCAGCAGGGAGCCTACTTCCCTCTCTCTCTCTCTGCCTGCCTCTCTGCTTACTTGTGATCTCTCTCTCTGTCAAATAAATAAATAAAATCTTTTTAAAAAAAACTTTTTCTATATCTACTGAAATGGTCCTATAGTTTTCTGTTTTACTTAACTGATATGGTGAATGATAATTGATTGATTTTTGAACTAAGAACCAGATAGCATTGCCAGATTAAATCCTACTTGGTCATGACATAGTACCCTTTTTATATGTTACTAGATCTGATTTGCAAATATTTTGTTAAGGATTTTTGTGTTTATGTTAATCAGAGATTTTAGTCTGGAGTTTTCTTATATTGCCCTTGTCTGGTTTTCATGACATGCCAGCCTTACCAAATACATTAGGAGGTGGCCCCTCCTCTTCCATCTTCAAGAAGAGTTTGCGTATAATTGGTATTATTTCTCCCTTAAGCGTTTAATAGAAGGTATCATCAAAGCCATCAGGACCTGGAGTTTTCTTTGTGGAAAGATTTTAAACTACAAATTCCATTTCTTTACTAGATAGAGGTCATTTCGGTCACCTGTTTCTTCTTGAGTGAGCATTGCTAATTTGTCAAGAAATCTTTCTATTTCCTTCATGTTTTCAAATTTTCAGGGATAAAGTTGTCACTTTCTTTAAAATACATCAAGAAGGTAAGATGGATTGGTGGATGCATAGAGGAGTGAATAGGGATGGGATGAGGTAGTTTTAGTGAAGTATTAATTGTTAAATCTAAGTGGTAGGTTTATGGGTAATTGTATAAACTTGTTCAACTTTTTTGTATGCCTGAAAATATTTATAATGAAATGTTGAAGCAAAGAGGAGAGGAAATATAAAATAATTGTTAAAGGGCACTGATGTGGGAATCAGACTGCCTGTGTTCAAATCCCCAGCTTTCCACCTGAAAAAAAAAAAAAAAACCACAGGTAACAATACCTACTTCATAAGTTGGTTATGAGGATTAAATGATGAAATGTATAAAACCCTTAGAACAGTGACTACTGGATAGTAATCATCTTTGAAGTGAGTTATTTTTTCCTAAAATCAAGGGAGATTTTCGCTTAGCTTTAAATGCTTTCTGAAAGAAGGTCCTGCAGGTAGACAGTGGAGAAAGGGGGCTGAAGCTGGGAGAGAGGAGACGATGGCTTGCGGAAGTGGCAGCCCAGAGCTTTCTGAAAGAAGGTCCTGCAGGTAGACAGTGGAGAAAGGAGGCTGAAGCTGGGAGAGAGGAGACGATGGCTTGCGGAAGTGGCAGCCCAGAGCTAGTAACTCCATAAGGGAAGGAGGTGAAAGCTGCAGGTTACAGAGGTTGGCAGCAGCAGGTATGCCCACACCATGCCTCTCATTTTGTACTCTGAAGGAGGGGGGACACGTTGGGCTCCCAGTGCCTGTTAGACCAGCTCAGCAGGTTTGCTTAGACACTAGGCTTTCAGATGCATGGAGCCACTTCCTGCCCATTTCTACCCCTGCCACCTGACCACAAATACATACAAACCCCAGACAGAGGGAAAACTGACAGTATGAGATAGGACACCCCAGTTCAAATGACCAGTTGAAAGAGATAAGCTGTAATGGGATCCCCACTTTATAGCCAGGGAAGCTGAGGCTCAGAGAGGTCACCCATTTAGCAAGTGGCAAAGCCCAAACTTGGATAGCATCATAGTAACTAACATTTGAGTAGCCACAGTGCACCAGGTACTAAGTTAGTCCTTAAAGCAGTCAGGAAATAGGTCCTGTTATTATGATGATCTGTCTGTGAAATAGCTGGGGGAAGTTGGCTAAAGAGCAGCTGGGTACTTGGCATCACCCAGCTAGTGTAGGGCAGGTGTGGGATTTGAATCCATGTCCTCTAGCTTCAGAAACCAAGCTCCTCATTGGGCTATACTGCCTCTCCATAAGCTGAAAGAAAAGGCCCAGGCCTTCTCCAGCATGGCGGGATGCCTTCAGGCCATATGGCTTCCAAAGGGGGCGGCAGGCCATCCCCATCTGCAACAAGCCATTGGGATAACTCCCTTGTTGGTTCAAAGAGGGCAGGCAATTTATAGCAACCTAAGTAGCTCAAGGGAAAAAAAGGAAGGTGATATGCTGAGGAGCTGAGAAGGAGGCTGTCAATTGGGACAGGACTTTGGTTTGGCCACTGCTATTTACTGAGCATTTTCCACAGGGCATGGACAGGAAATCCTGGCTCCCACTGTGACTGAATGAGTAATAGTGTCTTTGGGGGCAGGGACATCTCAGAAGGGCATTGAGGCAGAGCCTGAAGTCTAACAAGTTGTCAGAGCTGCTCTAACATGACAGGTACAGGCAGGGACCACTCTGGTCTTGGGAAAGCTGTAAACCTCATCTTTTCCATGGCTTCTAACATCTACAGCCTCCTACATGCTGAGTGCTGTTAGGCATCCTCTGTGCACATCCCACTTTGTTCTCACTCCTGGGAAGCTGGCAAAGCTTGATAGCACAGTCTTTGCCAGATAGGAAGCTGAGATTCAGAGAGGTGACATAACTTCCCTCATATAACACAGCTAGTAAGTGTCTCGGCCAGTATGACTGACACCAGATATCTTACCCCCAAAATGGAGTAAATTTTCATTTTTGTTATTGTTTTACTAAGGCAAAGATAATACAACTTTGAACAGGACCAGTAATAGCATTGGAAAAAGAGGGAATTTGGAAGATCAGTGAGGTTTAGGAAAAATTGTGCATTCCTGATGAGCTAAGCTCTGAGTTGCTAGATAGAGGGATGCTGAATGCAAAATTGGGGAGAATGTCAGAGGCAAATTTGCATCAGGTTTGGAGCTATAGTAGGAAGGAAAGGACATTTTTTACAAATGGCACCTATAGCTTGGCTACAGGGTAAAGGATTGCTTTGGCAAAGCCCTTAAGGATAGAATGCCCAGGGTAGAGTGTGTACTCCCATAATGTGGAGAATGTGGTACGTGGCAATTATGCTCCCCAGAGATGAACCTGCCTAGGCCCTTCAAGCAGTGCTGGGAGGAGCGGGGGTGGGGGGTGGGAGGAAGGGCCCATGCAATACAGGGGGTACACATGTCCTCTCCATCTGCCTCACCCTGGGAGAAGGTTGCAGCAGGAGCCTTGGGCCTCAAAGCTCCCTCAAGGGCCAGGGCTTCCAAGAAGATGCTTTCTATGTTAGAAGAGGCAAGAGGCGTGAGCAGGTTCACCCGGCAGAACAAACAAAAAGACCTCCTTCATAAGGGCCAGAACAAACAGCAAACATGCTAAACTGGTTTATAAGGTGGTTTGGGAGGGGAGGGGAGAAAGAGAGGGAAACACAGTTTCTAGAGCACACTGTCCAGGTCCCCGAGTGCTCTCTTTAGTCTCTGCATGCCCCCAGCACTTCACCGGGCCTCCTTACAAGAAAGGCAGCCCCCTGTGCATGTTTCTCTAGCCCCTGTGCCAGAGTAGAAGAAACCAGTGGGGGTGGGGAATGGCCAGGGGCGGGCTCCTGCCCTCTTCACATTTTTGAGGCCATCTGGATACCTGTCTGCTCAGAGCTCCCTCACTTACCGGAATTTTGCCTTGCAGGAATTTCCTGGGGACAAATGGAAACCAATAACAGGAAACAGGAAGACCAGCCAGTTAGGGAGGTAAGTGATCACTCAGGGAGTTGGGGCAAGTTGGTGTCTCTGAGGCTTCTATAGAAATTGCTAAGATCCTGTGTTTGCTTAGTTTCCTTTGAGGAACCCGGCCTGGTGTCCATACCAAGAACTTGGTACCATAAATGTAATCTTGCCTGCCCCCCAGGAAGCTGGGCTACAGACCACTAGGACACTTTGGAACATGGAGTAGTCAGGCATTATTGTAGGACATTGGGCCCATCAGCTCAGAGGCCTGCAGCATGCCTGCCCAGGCACATGGATGTGTGGGAGCATATTATGCTGAAATATAGATAAGAAGGCATAAACGATGCCCCACCTTCCCAGCAGCCATTGGGAGAACAGAAAGAAGGTAAGACTGTCCGGCTACCACTGTGCCTTTGCCTCAGTTGGGAGGCACTTGTTTCTTGGGCTCAGCGATCATCTTTTTCTAGTACTCGCTGGGAACTTAATTAAGATTTGCTCCTGAAAGTCCAGGGGCAGGTAGTGCTAATGATAGATTAACATTCCTGGAAGAAGGTAGGGACATTTTTGCAAATGGCACATATGGCTTGTACTAGAAGGAAAAGAGTTTCTTGGGCAAAGCCTTTAAGAGAAAAAAAAATGCCCAGAGTAGAGTCTGCTCCTGTAATGTGGGAAACCTGGCACCTGAAACTCATGTTCCCCAGAGATGAGCCTGCCCGCCATAGGTGGCTATAAGGAGTAGACAGTTACTTTTTCTGGGCTGCTCCCCATCAGCCTGGCAGGACCCTCTTTTTTGTGAAACTCCTTAATATATTCATTTAGCCAGTTCTTCTACAGGCCAAATTATTCAAGACATCCCTAAATAATATTGATTCTTTAAGTGAAACTCTAGAAATGAAGGGGGAATAGGGAAGAAGGCCCTTAGCCGTGCCTATGTGGGGACACTAAGGGAGAGGACTAGAATATGGGTCTCTTGACCCCTGAAGAGCCCAGGGTTCTTTCTGAGGTGGTCTGCATTATCCCCTGTGATTTGGTGGGATATTCAGGAATAATTTGGTCTCTCTGTTGACTCCAAAGACTGAGAAACCTGTCAGTTTTCTGGTTGGCGATAAAAAAAAGGGAAGAACCCAACATTTATGAATAATGTGTCAGTCACTGGGCTGGACCCTTTTTAACTCACAGTCACTGGGCTGGACCCTTTTTAACTCACAGTCTCATTTATTCTCCACAATAGTTCATTTTATTACCTATTTCACAGATGAGGTCCAGAGAGCTTATGTAACTTACCTGAGGTCCCACATCTAGTTAGCAATGGAGCCAGGATTGGGACCCAGGTTTGTCTGGCCTCAAAGTTTATGCTTTTCCCCTTAAAACTACATCAAGTAGGATCCCTAAGGAAACTTTTCAAAGGGATCCCTCAGCATCATGTCTCAGAAGTCTGAGGCCTATGTGGGGGTATTAGGAGACTCTGTGGCTGATCAGATCCCCTGATCTGATCTGACTTGTAACATGTCCTTGGAGAGATCATTTCAGTCTGGTAGGTCTGCTGAGTTTCCCATATTAGACTGAAACCTTCGAGAGAGGAGACCTGGTCTTGGCTGTAGACTTCTCCTCAAACTTCTCCTCTGTGCCTAACATAGTGCCTGACCCAGAGAATTTGGTCAAGAGGTATTTGTCATTGGCTTGCCAACTGAAGAAACAGCCTCCTCCACCATTGAATGGGTGAAATAACACAAAAATAATAATGCTAACTAGCATTTCTTGAGCACAGTGCTGTATTGTAGGCACCATTCAAAACACTTCACAAATATTTACAGTTGACCCTTGAATGACACAGGTTTGAATCGCATGAGGCCATTTATCATGGGGTTTTTTTCAATGAATACAATATGGTACTATGAATATATTTTTGTTATGATTTTCTTAATAACATCTTCTTTTCCCTAGCTTACGTTATCATAAGAATATAGCATATAATACCTAGAGAATACAAAATATGGGCTAATTAACCATGTTATCAGTAAGGCTTCCAGTCCACAGTAAGCTATTAACAGTTAAGTTTTTGCCAAGTCCGAATTTACCCATGGATTTTCAACTGCATGGGAGAGGAGGGGTAGTGTCCCTACCCTGCCCCCCATTGTTCAAAAGTCAACTGTATTTATCATCATAACCCTAAGGGATAGTTATTATTAGACTCTCTGTTTGACGGAGAGAAGAGACTGAAGCATACACAGGTAAATTCATTTGCCTGAAGTTCCACAGGTCTGTTAAGTTGACTAGACCCAGTTAGTCTACTTATAGAGACACTAGACTAACCTACAGTGCCTCTCCAGACTGGTTCTCTTACCAATCAGCCAATGAAGGAAGAGGACTTTATTCAAAATCTAGTGTATGTACTGCCTTTTTCTAGGCAAGCAGGGGGAATGTTAGAGAAAGAGCGTCAGGAAGCAAAATGCCTGTCCACCCACCGCTTGAGCAAAGGAAGACTAACCCACACAAAGTTAAGTAGCAGTAATAATAAATTACCACTTACAAAACGACCTATGTGCTGCCAGCTAAGTTATACATATTATGTTATGTTTTATATGCCCCCCCAACTCTGTCAGGTTGGTATTATTATTCTAACTACAGTGGTTTTCAAAGTTGAATGTGCTTTGGAAACACCTGGAGGGCTTGTTAAAACACAGACAGGTAGATTCCACCCCTACCCTCCCAACCGTTGCCAGTAGGTATGGAGTAAAGCTCAAAATTTGCTTTTTTTTCATTTTTCATTTTCATTTTTAAATTTTACTATGTTATGTTAGTCACCATACAGTACATCATTAGTTTTGGAGGTACTGTTCCATGATTCATTGTTTGCATATAACATCCAGTGCTCCATGCAGTACGTGTCCTCCTTAATACTCACCGCCAGGCTCACTCATCCCCCCAACTCCCTCCCCTCTAAAACCCTCAGTTTGATTCCCAGAGTCCATAGTCTCTCATGGTTCATCTCCCCCTCTGATATCACCCCTTTCATTTTTCGCTTCCGTCTCCTAATGTCCTCCATGCTATTCCTTACGTTCCACATATGAGTGAAACCATATGATAATTGCCTTTCTCTGCTTGACTTATTTCACATATCATAATCCCTCCAGTTCCATTCATGTTGATGTAAATGGTGGGTAGTCATCCTTTCTGATGGCTGAGTAATACTGCTTTGTATATAGGGACCACATCTTTATCCATTCATCTGTTGAAGGGCATCTCAGCTCCCCACCCCAATGATAGAGATGTAGTAAAAAAAAAAAAGGGGGGGGGCACATGCACCCCAGTGTTCATAGCAGCAATGTCCACATGGCCAAACTCTGAAAGGAGCCGACAAAAAATTATATTTCTAACAAGCTCCACCAGGTGATGCTGACGCTGCTGGTCCTGGGGTCAGAACCACTGACTCGGATAAAGGACATGAGGTTCAGAGAAGTTATATTCATTTAGTGAAGGTCTCACAGCTACTAAAGGGACAAACCAGGATTGAAACCCAGCTCTTGCTTAACTCAGATGAGTTGCCATAAGATGAGAAATGTCAAATACATGGTTCAAACAAGAAGCATCCGGCACGTGGTATGGGTCCAATACATGATAAATTGTTCTCTAAATTTTTTGGAGGGTAAGAAAACTGAAGACTGGGACCTACAGGAAGAAAGGCCCAGAGGGGCTAAGCAGGGTATGTTGAAGAAATACACTTAAGAGTTCTTGCCTTGGAATTAGTCTGCCTGGGTTCAAATCCAGATTCTTATTTTCTCTAGCTGTACAAAACTTGGCAAGTGGCTGGTCCTCCTTTCTTCTCCCTGTCTCTCACACATATATGCTCTGTCTCTGCCCCATCAGCTTCCTTATTTTTTTTTAATTTTTATTTATTTATTTGACATAGAGAGATAACAAAAGAGAGCACAGGCAGGGGAATGGCAGGCAGAGGGAGAGGGAAAAGAAGGCTCTCCACCAAGTAAGGGGCCTGATGCCAGGCTCAATCCCAGGACCCCAGGATCATGACCTGAGCTGAAGACAGATGCTTGACTGAGCAACCCAGGCACCCCAGTTTCCTTATTTGTAAAATGGGGTTAGAGTACCTACCTCCTCTGATTGTTGCTAGAATTAAATGACAAATATGCATAAAGCATTTGGAATAAAACCCAGTGCAGCAAAACTTCAGTAAATGGTAGTTGTGACAATATAGATGAAGAAGGGGGAGCAGCAGCAGGAGCAACAGCAGAGAAAAGGAGTGAATAGTGAGGTTTGGACCAGGATAGGTAGGCCTCGAAAACTATATAGTATCACAAATACAGAAGCTATTGAAGGTTATCAATCAGGTAAGTGATATGATAAATGTGGCACTTGAGGCAACTGGGCTGCCTTTGCAGCCTAGATAGGTTGAAGAAGAACAGCTAGGGTCAGTGATCCAGGCATGAATGAGTATGGCTCAGGACTGGGAAGGTGGAGGTGCAACAGGAACAAAGCAGAAGAGCTAGATAAATATGTGTGATATTTTGGGGAGAAAATGTTTATTATGAGAACTATATTACAGGAAATTAAAAACAGAAGAAAAAGTAGCCTTAGTCCTACCACCCTAACACCCTGATTGTTTTCATTTCCCTACCAGCTTTTATCTATAGGTATAGAGACTTTTCCTGTCAGAGTTATAATAACTATGTAGATGTGATTATGTGTCCTGTTTCTTTTTTTTACACCACTAAGCATCACTTGGTAAACAATTTTTCATGTTGATATACAGTCTTGTTAGTTATAAATTTTAATGGCTGCATATTTCACCAGCTTAATGTGCTGTAATTTACTTAATCATTCTCAAATTGTTGGATAATTAGGTTGTTTCCAATTTCTTGCTATTATAAAGTAATGCTGTAGAAAAATTTTGAGTAGTTATAATCTTTTTCTCATTTTGAATTATCTCATTAAAAACAATTATCTAGAGTTGGGATTACTAGTTGAAACAATATGAGCATTCTTTTTGTTCATGATAAATTTCACCAAACTGTTTTCCCAGGAGCCGTTTTACACTGACATTAACAATATATAAGGGTACTAGTTTCCCCAAAATCTTTCCATCTGTGGAAAATATTTCTAATGCAATAGGTATAAATGGCACCTAGGATAATTTTCATTGGCTTCCTTTGATTATTCTAGTTTGAAATGTCTTCATGTGTTTATTTAATATTTGCATTGCTTCTCACGTGAATTGTCTGTTCAAATGATTTGCTTACAAGTAAGTGACACCTTCTGAGGGAAAAGTACAGAGAACTGATGACTAGAATTTGGGACAGAAAGAAAATAATTCAAACATAATTCTGAGCTTCAGATGACCCAAAGGAAGTCATTGACAGAGCTGGGGCAGGTGAGAAAGGGGAGCTAGCTTGGTGCAGATGATAAATTTGAGTTGGGACATGCTGAATTTGAAGTTAGTGAGGAAGACAAGTAGATTCTTTGGAGGAGGTTTGTCGATCAGCCAGTCAGGGGGTAGGATGAGGAAGAAAACCTAGCAAAGGAAAATGAAGGGGCAAGTAGCCAATGTGACCAGTACACCATGACAGAGGATAAGAAGACTGCTATTGGCTTTGAAAATTTAGAATTGCAAGTGACCCTCAGGAAAACAAGTGTAGTAAAGTGGTGGGCCTGGAAAGTAGATAGCATGATGTTCCATAAGGGGGATTCCTAGAAAAAAAATATACAGAGCTTTACATATCATGAATTCACCTGTTTTAAAGTGTGGAATTCAATGAGTTTTGGTAAATTTACAGCACTGTACAAAGCATCACCATAATCCAATTTTAAGAGCTATCCATCTCCCTACAAAGATCCCTTTTGCCCGTTTGCAGTCACTCCCCATTCCCACCCACAACCTCAAGCAGCCCAACCATATTTTGGTTCCTGTGGATTTGCCTATTCGGTACATTTCCTACAAGTGGAATGAGACAATATGAAGGCTTCTGTGTCTAGCCTCTTTCATTTCTCATGCTTTAGTGATCCATTGTGTTATAACATGTATCAGTACTTCATGTCTTTTCTTTGCCAAATAATATTCTACTGTATGGATATATCACTTTCTATTTATCCATCCATCTATTGGCGGACATTTGGGTTGTTTTCACTTTTTAACTATTGTGAATAATGCTGTTTTGATCATTTGTGTACAGTTTCTGTGTGGACATGTTTTCAGTTCTCTCGGGTATATACTTAAGAGGTGGAATTTGGGGGACATATGGAAATTCTCTTAACTTTCTGAGGAACAGCCTGTTTCTCAAAGTGGCTGTACCATTTCACATTTCCACAAGCAACATAGGGAGGTTTCAGTTTCCTTTCATTAGTTTAATTTTATTTTTTAAGATTTGTTTATTTATTTGTGTGTGTGAGAGAGAGAGAGAGTTGGGAGAGGGAGAGAGCACAAGCAGGGGGAGCAAGCTGAGGGAGAGGGAGAAGTGGGCTCCCCACCAAGCGGGGAACCCAATGTGGGGCTTGGATTCAGGATCCCTGGGTCATGACCTGAGCCAAAGGCAGACACTTAACCAACTGAGCCACCCAGGCGTTCCTCCTTTCATTAATTTTAATACAATGATTATGTGCTAGTGTTACTGTGTCATTAGAAAAATATTTTAAAAGAAGAACTTTAAAAACATAATTGAACATTTAAAAATATCTTAAAAGAAGAAATTGGCTGGCAAGAGGGAGAGAAATGGAGTGGTAATTAGAGGGAGCAGTTATGTTTAAGTTGATGGTTCTCCAAATGTAGTCCTAGGACCTGCAACCTCAGTATCACCTCTGAACTTGTTGGGGATGCAAATCCCCAGGCCCCACTCAGACCTACTGAATCAGAAACCCAGGATAGGGCTCACAATCTGTGTTTTTAACAAGCCCTCCAAGTGATTCTGATGCAAGCTAATTTTGAGAACCACGGGTTTAAGTGCAGGTTTGGTCAGGATTCAGGAAACCAGTTTAAATTTAAAAACAGAAAAGAGGGGCGCCTGGGTGGCTCAGTGGGTTAGGCCTCTGCCTTTGGCTCAGGTCATGATCCCAGGGCACTGGGCTCGAGCCCCGCATCATGCTCTCTGCTCAGCAGAGAGCCTGCTTCCTCCTCTCTCTCTGACTGCCTCTCTGCCTACTTGTGATCTCTCTGTCCAATAAATAAATAAAAATCTTAAAAAAAAAAAACGAAACAGAAAAGAGAGGTCAATGGAAAGAAAAAGAGTATTGATGCTTAAGATGGATGACAGTTTTATGACCTCAGGGAAGATGAAAAGGTCAAGGGCAGAGATTACATTTAAGAGGAGAAATCTTTTTTTTCTTTTAAGGTTTTATTTATTTGATGGAGAGAGAGAGAGATCAGAAGTGAACAGAGAGGCAGGCAGGGGTGGGGGGAAGCAGGCCCCCCACTGAGTAGAGCGCCCGATGTGGGGCTCAATCCCAGGACCCTGAGATTGTGACCTGAGCTGAAGGCTGAGACTTAACCCTCTGAGCCACCCAGGTGTCCCTAAGAGGAGAAATCTTGACGAGTTTCTGCTCATCTTCCCCTCCAATCCTCCCCCACACTTTAAACATTTCTTATGTCATTTCTGTCACAGCGGGAATGATGGGTGTAGGTGGGAGAATCAAATGTACATTCTTGAGCCACTCTTTTTGCCTGGAAGCCTGCAATGAATTGTAATTCCAGGTAGTTACACCCTTGGTTGTCTCCTCCACTGTTATTTGGTTTGTGTGCAGAGAATGCAAAATGCATTATAATATTAGCAGGAGGGAAAAAAAGTGGTGAGTAGATCTGCCAGGAGGAAAATCTATATGCATAAGTGATGTATTTAAAAGCCAAAAGAAAGTATTTTCTAGATTATCTCTTTTGGTTTTCTGTACCTGTGATTGCTTCCTGTGATCCTTTCCATTTCTCTACTTGGCACAGAGCTTTAGAATGTGTAGAGCACTTTTATATACATGGCTACAGTTAATTCTCACAACAACCCTATGCAGTTCAGCTTTATTTTTCCCATTTCACTGATAAGGAAGATGAGACTCAGGAGAGGCAGTGCTGTACTATTATTAACAACAACAACAAAAGGTATAATACCTAACATTTATGAAGTGTTTATTATGTGTCAGGCACTGCTATAAGCATTTCAGATAAATTATTTATGACTTATCATGATCCCACAAAACAGTTACCATTTATTGACCCAATTTTACAGATGAGGGAACTTACAGATAGATGAAAGTCATTTGCCCAAGGTCCGAGAGGCACTGGATTCCAGAGCCCTTTGCTTCTGGGATTATAAAGCAAGTATGTGACAAAACTAGACTACTACCCAGGTTTTTTAGTTCTCTGCCTCGGGCTTTCTTGTTTCCTTTTATCAAACCACACCATGAGCAGAGTGTGGAATATCCAGTACACATTTCTTATTTGCTGATTGAGTGAAAGAAAATGGATAATTCAGAATTGAATTTCATTGTATTAGGAAGAGTACACTTTTCAGGAAGGCTTTGCACCCAAGAAGAATGCAGTCTTCTGAGGCATGGAAGGATTTTTCAAAAGTGTGACAAAGTGAATTTAAATACTTAGGTATTAATGTACTCCTGGGCTCACAAAACTTATATAAGGAAAATTATGAAACTGTAATGGGAGAAATAAAGGCCTGAATAAATGCATAGCTCTACTCTGCTTCAATTTGGAGAGACTAAATATAGCAATGATTACAGTACTCCCTAAGTTAATGTATAGACACAATGTACTACTTATTAGAGTCATGGTGGGATGCTTTATAGAACTTGTAAAAATTCTAGTGAAATCTATCTGGAAGAATAAGTGGGTAAGAATACCAAATAATACATTTGTTTAAAAAGACAATGGTGGTAGACTTACCCTATCAGATTGTCATAAGGTGACAATTATCAAAACCGTATGATAGGGGGTTGAAAAAAGGCAAACAGTGAATTTTTTTTAAAAAAAAGAGATTCTAGGAATAGAATTAAGCTATTCTAAGAATATAGAGTACACTGGAAACATCTCTGAACTGGGGAAAGCAATCATTCTTTCTTTAATAAATGTTGGAATCTTAGGTATCAATATAGAGAATAATTAACTTAGATCCATAGCACATTGAATACTCTGTAGTAAATTCCAGAAAGCAGACAGTGGAATAGCAGATTTGTTCCAACTACGAATAGAAGATAAATTTGTGTCTGTTAAATGGAAGATATCATCAGAGACAAGATAGATGGTTTTAAATATATAAAAGTTGGGAGGAAAACCTTTGTACAACAAAATATAATAAAAAGCTAAACAACAGAATGAGGCAAATGTCTGGGGTCAGCATCACTGATAACAGTTGACTGTCCAAAAGATATAAAGAATGGATATAGATATAGAAGGTCAGCTTTCAGATTTGGCTTCAAAAAAGGCAAGGAAACTGAGCAGGCAATTTACAGGTGAGAAACTCAAGGTGGTAAAATCACTGCATGGAAAAGTACAGTCGCACTAGCAATTAAAGAAACGTAAGCAGAAACAACTCCCACGTATCATGACCTGCTTTTTAAACTATCAACAATTAATGGAAATGATCAACAAATTATAAAACCCTATCTTGACAAGGTTGTGAGGAAACCGTTCCTGGGAACAACATAAAATTGGCTCAGTTTTCTTGGAGGACAACCTAGAAATATGTGACAAGAGTTATAAAACTGTTCATACCCTTTGACCCAGAAGACCCTGAAGGAAATAACCTACAAAAGGAAAAAAAACGATTTGTTTAAAGATGTTCTTAGTAGTGCTATTTATGATCATGGAAAAGATTTACCCATCAAATAGATAGATCATCATAATGGAAACAGAATACAGCTATTAACAATGACAGGTATTAAAATATTGGGTCTTGCACAGAAACAAGTATTTGTAATAATATTAACCCCAGAAAGGCTAAATCCTAAATCACATGTTGAATGTTGAATCTGATAGTAGCCATATACAAAGAAAACTCAGAAAGGCAGCTAGTAAGCTGTAAATAGCTGGAGTTGAATACACAAGGTGTTTTGGGGGCACATGTCAAGTTGCTGAAATTGATAATAAAAAAAAAGACAATCTAGGGAAGAGGATTGATTGGTTTGATTTAGGCCCGGGAAGTTAGAGATCAAGGGCTTTGGAAAAATCTACATACTGGTAAGACAGTGTTACTTACCAGGCATGCTAGAACTCTCAATCAACCAGCACATCTATGTATTTAAGTCTGTGAGAATTTTGACATTCCTAGGGGTGTACATCACTAGACCTTTTCAAATTTCCAAATCTTTCGCTACCACTGCAACATAGCACCTCCCCACCCCCACCAATAAACACTGTATTATCTAGCTCAGAATCATCACTTTCTTAAGACAGTTCCATCACTTCAATCACCAACACTAGCTTGTAGATAGTTGGCACTTCGGTGCCATTATTCATAAAGAAGCATATTTTCTCTCTGCCATGGTGACTGTGTACCTTGTCAGCAACTAGAGACCCGCCAAACCATGTTGAGAGATGGCAGGCAGTGCCAAGCATTTGACGAGGATTCCTCCTTTGCTGGGTGCCTTGTCCTATCAACCAGTATTGTGATGCTTTGGAAGTCAAATACATACCCCTTGCAAAAAGACCAGTTACTACACTTCTTGGATCTTTAGGGTTACTCTCAAAGGTTTAAAAGCTTAAATGTTAAATACATTCGGCCAGGAGAACTACTCTACAACGATAATTGAGCAACAAGAATGCCTTTTAAATCATCTGAGACAGAATCATGTTCTTTATAACTTTGGTATTAAGTCTTTCCATTGTATGCTAGGTCTTTGAAAGTCAGTACATTAATATCTGGTATACATAAGGACTCAAATAGACAACACGTCCTCTCTTTCCCTGACCCATCCATTGCTTAACCATGGTGGGGCACCAAATTTCCTTGAATAACATTAGGATTCCCAGAACTTTTTGGAACTCCAGTATTCCCATAATTTTATTTTGTAAATCTTCATCCCAGTTGTCACATGGATGGTATGTATATATTTAATTAAATGAATTTTGTTTTGAGAATTTTTTAATGGCTTTATACCTCTTAAGATACCCCGATGAGTTGGGAACCTGGTAGGTAACAACTGATTAGAGCAGTAGAGCCCAAAGCGTGATCCTGGGCGAGCAGTACCATTATCATCTGGGAAATTGTTAGAAATAAAAATTCTCCACTCTGTTCCAGACCTACTAAATCAGAAATTCTGATGACAGGACTCAGCAACCTGTGCTTTAATAAGCCCTCCATATAGTTCTGATGCATGCCCAGGTTTCATTACCTCTGGATAGCAACAAGTAGAGCCTTAATAACCTTGGCCAGCCCGATCCTCAGCTGAATTATTCTTGTGTCAGACCCTCCAGATCCCCCAACAGTGTATTATTTACTCCTAAAATGTCTTCTATTAAGTCTCTTGAGAAGGGTATTCAAACACTGAAGAGGCAGCATGTTGCATGGGCAAAAGTGTGGGCATTGGAGTCAGATGGAAATTCTGGTCACTATTCCCTTTGTGTTCTCCAGTTGTTTAACCTCCCTGAGCCTCATTTCTAATACAGCTGAGAGAATACCCACTCCAGAACATTCTCTCAAGAGTTAAATCAAAGCCCTGTCAACTGTCCAGCCCTATGCCTGATGGACTCTCAGTAAACATAGCACCGACTGTTACCATCCCTTACTGCCATGTCCATGATACTATGTAAAATCCAGGGGAGTAATGGGAAGAGCTTCTTGGAAATTCCAAGTTGGGGCCATTGGAGAGGGGAAGCAAGGCTTTACCCAGGACAGCCCCAATAAAGCAAGGATTTCTCTGATTTCTTCAAAGGACACTTGGCACCAGCCTGCTGGGGCAAGTCTTGCCACTTGCATTTTTCATTGCCAGACTAATTGTTCCTTACTTGAAGTTCTGTAGACCCAGAGGCAGGGAAGGGTGGCAACAACAATCCTTCTCGGCCCTTGTCCCCTCCCAGTGTAAGCCTCCTTGTGTCTCACTTCCTGGATCTTGCAAATATTTCCTTCAGCAATAACCTGGGAGTGGCTGTTTCTCTTGGAACAGTCTTATCTTTTGGCTGCTGAGAAAAGGGAAAGGGGAGAGGGGCTGGAAATGTGCACCCTTGCTGCTGAGATCCTGGAATACTAAGCTATTGTGGTGAGTTTAAAAGTAAAATTTCCAAAGAAGAAAACTTCAGAAGAGTGGAGGAAGAGGCAGGAGAAGATTTTTTTTCCCATTCTCTGCAAATATTAGTTTTCATTTTCAATCACTATCAGGCCAAAAATATATATATTTTAACAAAAGGGGAAAATCTATTCATCAGAAGAAAATGTAACCTGTGCCAAGAGGAAAAGAGAAGAACAGCCCAGGACTTGGCAGGCAATTCGCTTTTGTTTTTGAGATGTAGTCTTCTTACTGGTGTCAACAAAGCCCTTTCTTACACTTAGCTTTCATGCTTCCATGCAAAGAGCTAATGTTTCCATGGACACCTGGGGACGACTGCAGTGTGAATACCTTTTGCCTCACCCTAGGAGCCCTTGCTCTAGTGAGATTGCCCATTGGGGTCAGATAAGGCAAGTTCCAGCCTACATACAAGGACTTCTTACTAGCTGGGAAAATGATTTACCACCCCCGCCTTTCTAAAAGATGTTATTTATTTATTTGAGAGAGAGAGAGAGTGTGCAAGCGGTGGGGAGGAGCAGAGGGAGAGAGAAGCAGACTTCCCGCTCAGCAGGGAGCCCAAAGACATGGGGCTGGATTCCCAAGACTCCAGAATCATGACCTGAACTGAAGGCAGACACTTTACCGACTGAGCCACCCAGGCGCCCCTGAATTACCCCTTTTAAGTTTTAGGATTCTTACATGTCCACTGGCAATGATGGCACCAACTTTGATGGGTTGATGTGAAGACTAATAGAAATACACACATGAAAGTGCATAAAGCAGTGCCTAATACACACTAGGAAGTAAGAAACCATAGTTCATTTCCCTTAATGAAACTCCTTATCCTTGTCCCAAAGTAGAGTTGTAAATTTCTGTGCATATAGACAGCTTGAACCCTTGGAAAACAGGACTGTTAGGAAGCCAGTAACCTTCATTTGAGCCTGACACACTTCAGTGAAAGCCTTCCATTCCTCAGGTTGCTTCAGCTGTAGTGCCTCAAGGAAGGGACTATGTCAGTTTTGCTCCTCCTTTGATCTGGCCACCTTGCACAGTAGAATATTCAATTGCCGCGTAGAAGGACTTGTACACACACTGACCCAGCTGATCCCATTGAAGGTTCTCCTTTCTCTTTGCGGGATCATGCCCATTCCTTCTCCCCTGATACAAGTGATTCTGCAAGGCTCAGGCTGGCCCTACACAGGCCATGTAAGTGGGGAGGGGCAGTACTTTAAAATAGGGATTGATGGGGGGGGGGGGCTGAGTGGCTCAGTCAGCTAAGCATCTGCCTTAGGCTCAGGTCATGATCCTGGGGTCCTGGGATCGAACCCCACATCAAACTCCTTGCTCAGCAGGGAGCCAGCTCCTTCTCCCTCTGCCTGCCCTTCCCCCTGCTCATGCTCTTTCTCTCTGTCAAATAAATAAAATCTAAAAAATAAGAAGGTTTCTCTAAAAAAATCATAAAAACTAAAATAAAATTAAGAGTGTTGCAGAGAACAGCAATTTCCAGGTTGCCTTGTCAGAGCCCAATGCCCCCAGGTAAGGTTACAGTGCCATGAATTAGGACATCAAATATCTAGAAGGGCATGTTTGTTTCTTCCAACTGATTCTAGAGTTGTCCACCTATAGGTAAATCCTGTAAGGCTGGCATAAGTGGTTAGTACCTGAACAAGACAACTTAGAATATCAAATCCTTTTGATTTTTACACTGCTCTGAAACCTCAACTTGGTTTCTTTTTTTTTTTTTTTTTTTTTTTAATTTTCTGTCCCTTTTAAGGAGATGAGCAGAGTGAGTAAATGATCCCAGTGTTAAAATCCTTGGTTAGCTTGGGCCTCCTAGCTAGATACCCATGTGGCTGAGTTGAGATCTGAGATTTCCCGGTTTCTTGGGTGTTGAGCAGAGCTGAATATTAACTAGGGGACAGTATAGTCCAACTCCTTTGGTAAGAACAAGGAGCAAGGCCGAAGAATACAGCAGTGAAGGTTGTACACTGCACAACTGACACAACCATATGCAGTGGCTCTGAGTAAGGGACTCTGTTCTAACAATAAACATAGTTCTGTCATCTGTCATTATTAATCACCTTTCCATGTACCCAGCATTGCTGCTAGGTCCTTTTTATACAGGTAATCCTCACAACGGTGTTGTAAGATAAATATTTTCCTGAAACTGAGATAAATTAAATGCTGCCTGCAAGGTCATGCAGCTTTTGGGTTATGGAGCCCAATTTTACATTTTTACTCGAATGCAGACCCAAGTCTTTCTGACACTGGGTTCTTTCCACTCTACTCTCTTGCCTTGCCTTTCCTGTGCTCTGGTGAGGGAAGAGGAAAGGGTGGTAAATTTGAGTACTCTTGTCACCACAGTTGCAGGACATCAGCCCAGTGAGGGTCTTTGGAGACCTTGCTGTCACCACCTGCATTTCATAATGCAGCTAGACTGGAGATGAAGGCAGAGAAGGGAGAGAGCCAGGGAAAGAAGGTGGGAAACTGTGTGGTGATGGGTGGAAGACAGGCTGAATAGATGGGAACCAAACCTAACTGGAACAAAGAACTCTGTTCCCCAATCTCCAACCCAAACCATAGCCTTCCCATCATTTTCACCCTGGATGCTTGTTTCCATAGTATGGTCCCAGAACCACTTGTATTAGAATCCCTTGGGGGCAGTGGTTAAAAATTCAAATTCCCAGGCATCACCACAGAGGTACTAAATCCCAATTTCTGGGGGGAGGCTCACCGATTTGCATTTTCAACAACCACTCTGGGTAATTTCACTCAAGAGCCATTTTGATTAGAAACAACTGTCCCAGACCAGTGTTTTCCAACTTTTTTGGATCATGCACCCTCTTCAGAAAGAATTTGGAGCACGCACTTTCAGTATATGTTGGTAGTTTATTAATAAATCCCTTATATGTACTAATTTCCCAATATTTGTATATTTAAATGCAAAAAAATGGTGACATTTTTGCAATAGTGTTCTTAGATGAGACTGGTTTCTCATTTGTCTTTATGTATATTCTAGTTGTTGGGTTTTGGTATTGACATTATGCAGGATTCTTTTCTTTTCCCTCAATAGATTCCAGAGTCTAGGAAGTGTAAATAGCATTGAGGTTGTCTGTTCCTTGAAGGTTGGTAGAATTAACACAAGATCATGTGAGTGTGCTATCTTTATTTTGCCAAATTTATCAACATTATTTCCTATGATAACAGGTGCATTTAAATATTTCCATTCTTCTGCAATTGGTTTTGGTAACTTTTATTTTCCTAGAAAAACATCCTAAGCTTTCTAACTTGTTTTCATAGAGTAGAACAAAGTATTCTCTTACTCTTTTCATTTACTCTGCAACTGTGGTTATTTCTCCATTTCTAATTTTGTGCATTTGGGGTTTTTAATTAGATTAGCAAGTGGTTTGTCTTTTTTATTGTTTTATATTTTCTTTTGAAGTAGTAGCTTTTGGCTTTAATTATTAATTCTATCATTTGTTTTCCAGTGTATTAATTTCTGCCATTAGTTTTCTTTCTGCTTTGCTTACATCTATTTTTGTGGCTCTTTTCTTGACATCTTTTGTTCAGTGCTTAATTCATTGATCTTAATTTGTTCTTATGTATTAATGTAAGCATTGAAGGCTACAGATTTTCTTGTGACCACTGCTTTATTCATTCAAATTTTCTAGCTTCTGATATTTCATTGTTATTTTTTAGGTATTCTTCAATTTCAGATCAGATCCCTTCTTTGACTATATTGGGGGATATTTTCTTCCCTTTTATTTTCTATGTACTAGAAGCTTTTGTCTTTCATTTTTGTTACTAATTTCTTGTGTTGTTATGTTGTTATTAGGTACCATTATTTGTACTTCTTTCATTTTTGGCTTAATATGGAGTCAATTTAAGAACGAACGGTTCAATGGACCCTTGAGAATAGAGAAATTTAAGTGTTCCCATTATCTTAGTTTTGACTGTCATATCTGTCATCAGCTGAAACAGCCTCATAGTCCATTGCTCCCTTTTTCTACCTTTGCATTTCCTATGGCTTTGCTTTATGAATTTTGATGCTATGTTGACACATAAAGATTTAGGGTAGTTAGATCTTAATCATGTGTTCTAACCACTAACTTATAGTGCCCCTCTTTGTCTTATTATTTGATTTTTGCAGGTGTAGGTGGCTCAGTTGGTTAAGTGTTTGCCTTCAGCTCAGGTCATGATCTTGGGGCCCTGGGATCAAATCCCACATCCAGCTTCTTGCTCAGTGGGGATCCTCTCCCTCCACCCTACTTGTGCTCTCTCTCTCTCTCTCTCTCTCTCTCTCTCTGACAAATAAAATCTTTAAAATATAATTCTTCTCTGTTATGATATGAATGTCATGGTTGCTGGGTTTTTTTCATTTTTGGCATGAATCCATTTATTTTATGGAAGTACACTTGATACACAAAGTTACATTAGCTTCAGGTATACAACATAGTGATTTGAGAAGTCTATACATTATGCTGTGCTCACAAGTGTAACTGGAGCCCTGTATCTCCCACTCCCCTTTGCCCATTTCGCCCATCCTCTCTCCCCCAACGTGTACCTGTCTGGCTACCATCAGACTGTTTTCTGCACTTATGGGTCCATACCCGCTTTTTATTTGTTCATTTTGTTTTTTAGATTCCACATATTAGTGAGATTATATGGTATTTATCTTTCTCTATCTGACTTATTTCACTTAGCATTATACCCTCTAGGTCCATCTGTATTGTTGCAAATGGCAAGATCTCACCCTCTTTTATGGATGAGTAATATCCCTGTGTGTGTGTATGTGTGTGTGTGTGTGTGTACCATCTTTTATCCATTCATCTTCTTTATCCATTCATCTGTTGACAACACTTCAGTTGCTTCCATATCTTGGCTATTTTAAATAAAGCTGCAGTAAACATGGAGGTGCAGATATCTTTTCAAATTAGTGTCTTTGTTTTCTTTGGGTAAGTACCCAATGGAATTTATGGATCATATGATGTTTCTATTCATTAATTCATTTATTAAACAAAATTTATTAAATGCCTACTGTGTTGCCAGGCACTAGGTACTAAATAAATGAGACACATAAGATCCTTGCCTTCATGGGGCTTACATTTTAGTTAGAGAGTGGAGCATGAAATAAACAGGTAAAAGTAGGTATGTGATATAATGTTAAGTGGAGATGTGTGTTCTGAGAAAGAACACAAAAGAAAAAGGATAGAAAAAGGATAGAGCACAAAAGAAAGAAGGATAAGCCATCTCTATTGTAGATAAGGATGTCAGGAAAGTCCTCTGCCTGATAGCATTTGTCAACCTTTTACTCTCTACTCATCACCTTGTTTGTTTCCTGCTGGAGAAAATGCCAGGTAGAACACTTTGCACACAAGGAGGAACTTAAACTCTTAAAGAACTATAGGTGAGCAAAGACTCAAATAAGAAGGGATAGTGGATGGACGTGTGAAGGTGAATTTCTGATCCATGTGAGTGACGAGCTAGCCACAATGGGGACTGGAGATGAGTTCACTGAAGGAGATTTGGTTCTTCATTCTCTTTGAGCTTGGCTACCATTATGTGTATGATTATTTTTTAAAGAAATATTCTCAGTCTTCAGTATGACTATTGAATGGGTATTCTGTCTGATGAATTAACTGAACTTCTGGAATTTCCTGTCACTAGGCAGTACTTAGCATGATGCTGATTGCTCACAGGCTACAGCAGGAAACCAGAGCTTCTGTTTTAGAGGCTTAACTCTTTATACTCTGAGACTAAAGAGCTGTCCTTTGACTTTGGTCACTCTTTATTATACAGAAGCTTGACTTTTTATGCATATTTTATACTTATTTAAATCAGCCTGGACTTCTTTCTTTGGATATTTTTTCAGTTGCTTATAAGATGAGAATCTCATTTTGCCTCACAAGTGACAGTCTTTTTAATCTGTTTATACTTTTTTTCTTATAAACATAGAATATATATACATATATACACATATAACACATACATTAAAATACACACACACACACACACACACCCTTAAGTCTTGAATCTGGAATTTATTTTGGTACATAATAGAGGGTGCGTCTCCAAATATTGCTGTTCTGCAGTTATCTCAAAAAAAAAAAAAGATTTTTAAGACAGTATTTCTTTTAAAGATTTTATTTATTTATTTAAGATAGAGCAAGAGTGAGAGAGAGAGAGCACAAGCAGGGGGAACAGCAGGCAGAGGGAGAAGCAGGCTCTCCACTGAGCAGGGAGTTTGATGCAGGGCTCTATCCTCGGACTCTGAGATCATGACCTGACTCGAAGGTAGATCTCAACTGACTGCGCCACACAAGCACCCCTCCAAAAAAATTTTCTTAAAAAATAATCCTTTATCTCCTTCTTATAGAAGGTGAATTAAATATGATGTTTTTATAGATCGATGTGTTTCTGGGATTTTCATTCTGTTCTATTAATCAGTAACACACTGTTTTAACTATAATTGCTTTATAATATGCCTAATCCCTCACCCCCATTTCTTCTGTAGCAAAATACTTTTCAATATTATAACTTACTTTAAGTTTCAAATTAATTAAAAAAGGTTATAGTTAAAAATTCCTGTTGAGAATTCTGACTAGAATTGCATTAGAAGAGCTATTTTAAACCCAAAATTGTAGATATTTGTGAGTTGCCTATTTGATATTTTTTGGTACAAATATAAAAACATGGACAGAGAGCATTTCAAATTCACGGTATAGCGTGCATCTGGAGAAACAGCAGGTGAATAGAAGTGGGGAGTGAAAACAAAGGGTATTATGTATTTGTTTTTTAAAAAACTCATCAAGTATAGATGGCAGAGTATTAAAATGTGCTAATCCTGGGCAGTAGGTGGGAACATGAATATTTATTATAGCAATCTCTGTATGTTTCTAAATATTTAACATTTTTCATGATTAAAACCAAAGCAAACAAAAACAATATAACAGAATAACCAGACTTGTAAGCCCCAGTACACAGCACATTCAATTGGAGTGCTACAGCATGGGGTACTGTGTGTATCCAGTCTTTAGAGCTAGACTGTCCAGTTTCAAATCCTAGCTCTACCACTTACCAGCTGTATGACCCGGAGCAAGTTACTTAACCTGTCCGTGCCTCAGTTTTCCTGGCTATAAAATTGAGATGCTAATAATAGCTAGCTTCTGGGGTCATTTGTGAATATTAACTAGGACACAGAAAGCACTTAAAATAGTGCCTGGCGTTTAGTACATACTTGATTAAGTGTTAGCTATCAATACTGAGTGCTAGTATTACTACTCTTATGATTGCATTTACTATGTATATTTGCATTGTTCTATGGCCATCTTGAAGTTTGCAGAAATGATGTTATCCAAAACATGGGGCCATCTGAATCTTGCTTGTTTTACACACTCTCCATCTTACTGTTTTGCAGGGAAATGGCTCATTCCAAGGCTAGCTTGTCTTGGGCAACACCGTTCCATCCTTGCCTTGAGAACCCAGCACTGGACTTGTCAAGCTACCGAGCGATCTCTTCCCTTGACCTTCTCGGAGACTTCAAGCACTCCTCGAAAGAAACAGAGGAAACTTCCGCTTATGAGGAGGGGAGCTCCATGGCCTCCATGCCCCGCCCGCTGCGGAGTCGTGCCTTCTCAGAGAGTCACATCAGCTTGGAGCCACAGAGCTCTGGGGCCTGGGGGCAGCATAAGAGAGAGCTCTTTACCAAAGTTGATGAGACCCAGCGGGATCCTCTGGGAGCCCGAAAGAAGGCCTTTCCTCCTCCTCGCCCTCCTCCTCCCAACTGGGAGAAGTACAGGCTATTCCGGGCAACCCAGCAGCAGCAGCAACAGAAGCAGCAACAAGAGGAGGAGGAAGAGGAGGAAGAAGAGGGAGAAGAGGAGGAAGAGGAAGAAGGGGGAGAGGAGGAAGGGGAGGAGGAGGAGCTGCCCCCCCAGTATTTCAGTTCAGAAACCACTGGTAGCACTGCCCTCCATCCTGAAGAGGTCCTGGAGCAGCCACAACCCTTGGGCTTTGGCCACTCAGAGGTTTCAAAGCAGAGCTCACAGAACCACCCAACGGAACAAGAGCCCTCTGGTCTCCACCCCAGCGATTTCCTGCCTCCGGTGAGGGGCCACTTGGGATCTCAACCTGAGAAGACTCAGCCCCCTTGCTGTTACAGTACAGGTGGGCTTTGGAGAACATCAGAGAAGGAAATTGCCAACTCCCCCAAGTAAGTGCTTATGAAAGACAGGTCCCCAACATGGCTGCAGAGTGAGTTTGAACTTCACCTCCACCATTTGCCACCTGTGTGACATTGGCTTAACTGAGTAATTAAACTGTTCCCAGCCTCACATTTTTCTCACCAGGTAAACAGGCATGATGATACCCATTCCACATGGTTGTCATTAAGATGAAGACAAGCTCTATAAAGTAGAGAGCCCTGTGTGTAGCTCATAGTAGTTGATTGGTAAATGGTAGTTGTTGAGGTTCTTAAATATCACTGTCCAAATACTATCTTATTTCTCAGTTTGCCTTTAAGATATGCATCAGTGTCAGACCCCTGAGCCAGAACACATTAAAGCCGTTGTTGCCTCCTGGCATTTCCCCCAAAGCCTGGCTCAGGCTCTTTCCTGCCTTTTCTTTTGCTTACTCTCTAGAAGGAGAGGCCTGCTCACAGCCTGACCAGCCTCTGCTCCAGGACCTGTCTGGGCTTTGACACTCCTCCCCCAGTTGTTCCTGGGGCTGGGCGCTTGATGCCCTGCCCATTCCTTACAACAGTTAGGGTCACTCTTAGCTGCCTCTTCCACTTTCTCCAACACCCCCAGCCCTGTTACCCTGCCTCTTTGCATTAGCTTCGGTGGGCCATAGGCAGCAGTTGATGGGGTGGACAGGGAGGCCAAAGCAGGAGGGTAGTCTGGCCACGGGGCTGCTGGTGTCTGTTTGCCTCCCTGTGCCTGTGCTCATCAGCATGGCATCCAGTGCCTGGTGGTTGTCGTCTTAGCTCCAAAGCAGCAGAGCTCTGGCTTCAGCTCTGCCGGACATCCTGCAGAGAGCTCAGCCCACACTCTGCTGGGGGAACGGCTGGGGGGCAAGTGTCTATACTTTAAGTGTTTTCTTTAAATCCCCTTAGAGATGGAACAGGCCTGAGACACTGTTGCTATTAGAAGTACCTTGTTTTCCTGGCTCTTACCCACCCACAGCTCCTTTACCCAGCAATCTGGACCTAGTTGAGTTTTCCAGCACCAGGTCAACAAGCACAGCACAACAGGGCCCAACTAGCTCCTGACACCATGAGAATCTCTCATTTGAGTCCTCATGGCTGCTTCTCGAGCTGTCCATCTAGCTGGAGAGTGTTCTTACTGTGATGAGAACATGCTTTGTGGAAAGTGACCGTGGTTGCTTCCTGTCCCGGCAGGGAGAAGGGAAGGTGACCTAGCAGAGAGTAGGCACTTAACATTTAAGAAGACAGAACAGATAAACAAATAGCTGAACGGGTATTAAGCATTTGCTGTGGGCCACACACAGCTAGTCGTTTTATCCCGCTGATTTCCTTTAACCCCCAATAGCCTTGTGGGCGGTTTGACAGATGATTCCCATTTGACAGATGAAGAAATTACAGCTGAGGAAAATAAGGGACTAACGGACTCTGATCCCAAAGCTAGACCTGCGTGCTCTAAAACCTATGCTTCAATTGCCATCCTAGGCAGCCTCTCTCTGGCTCTCTTGCAACGAGCCAGGCCTTAGGAGGCCTTTGGGTCCCTGTAGGGCAGAGGGTCCCAGCGGTCATAGTTACAGGCCCCAGACTTGCCCCTTTCAGCCTCCTACTCCTTCCTCCTTTTATTTACCTCCATTCACCTTGGTGCCTTGGCCAGAGAGAAGGAAACTGCTATTACTAGAGATCTTGTAATCCGTTCCAGAGATTTATTTTGTTTAATGACTATAGGATGCAAGGGGAAACATCTGTTTGCACACAGCCCTAGCTAGCTGTGGTTGCAGAGAACCAGTTATAGATGCCTCTTTGAATGGTGTGGATTTAAGGAACAGCATTATTCCCAACAAAGCTAATATTTTTTTAAATTTTTTATTTTTTACTTTTCAGTGTACTAGAATTCATTGTTTATGCACCACACCCAGTGATCCATGCAATCCGTGCCCTCCATAATACCCACCACCAGGCTGGCTCAACCTCCCACCCCCTGCCCCTTCAAACCCCTCAGATTGTTTTTCAGAGTCCATAGTCTCTCATGGTTCATCTCCCCCTCCAATTTCCCTCAACTCCCTTCTCCTCTCCATCTCCCCATGTCCTCCGTGTTATTTCTTGTGCTCCATAAATAAGCAAAACCACATGATACTTGACTCTCTCTGCTTGACTTATTTCACTCAGCATAATCTCTTCCAGTCCCGTCCATGTTGATACAAAAGTTGGGTATTCAGCCTTTCTGATGGAGGCATAATACTCCATAGTGTATATGGACCACATCTTCCTTATCCATTCATCCATTGAAGGGCATCTTGGTTCTTTCCACACTTTGGCGACTGTGGCCATTGCTGCTATGAACATTGGGGTACAGATGGCCCTTCTTGTCACTACATCTCTATCTTTGGGGCAAATACCCAGTAGTGCAATGGCAGGGTCATAGGGAAGGTCTATTTTTAATTTTTTAAGGAATCTCCACACTGTTTTCCAAAGTGGCTGCACCAACTTGCATTCCCACCAACAGTGTAAGAGGGTTCCCCTTTCTCCACCTCCTCTCCAACACATGTTGTTTCCTGTCTTGTTATATTTTTTTGCCTACTTCCTATGTGCCAAGCATTGTTCTAAGCACTTTTGTGTGTTGATGGATTTAATCTTCACAACCAGCCTATGAAATAGATACCATTAGTGTCCTACATCTTGTAGGTGAGAAAAGTGTGGCACAGGGGAACTAAAGATCACAGGGTGTCGGAACCCAGGTCATGTGGTTCACTGTGCCCATTACATCCTCCCAGGATCTCTGTACCCCTCCAGATCACATTCCAGACCCTGGGAGAGCATAGGGTTCTAACCGGAAGGAAGTTGCTTTAAGATTTTTTAAGGAATAAGTCTTAGGGATAGGTAAATGTATTGTATTTTGAATCTAAAATGCAAAAAAAAAAAAAGACATGCTAATTTTGGCCAAGTCAAACCAGAGCATCTCCATAACCCACATACTATTCAGTTACAAAATGCTGGGATACATATGAAAGCAGGTTAGTGGAATTTTCAAGTGTTAAGTCTCCTAACTCTGGTTTGAGTACAGGTATAGTTTAGTTTCTGAGCTCTATGCATTTCCTCTCAGTGCTCTGCAGAAGGAATCTGATTTTTGCTTCAGTGTTCCTTATAAAATGCAGATTATGTTTCTTAGATTTCCTGTAACTTCTGCCTTGTCTGTGGAGATTATGAGGACAGAGGCACTAAGACATAATGCCTAATATGATACACTGTGACATTGTATAGGGCTGTGTCTGCTGCGATCTGAGTCTATAATTAGTATATCCCTTAAAAAATATTTCCAGTTTTATTGAAATATAAGTGACATGCAGCCACATCCCTTTTTCCCCCTTAATTCTGTACTTTCTCTCAGCATTTTCTGACTCTGAACTCTCTCACACATGTCCTATATATTTTTTCTTATAGGTAAGAATTCCCTAAGTTCATATATTCATATTCCTTCCAGAATGTTCTCTCTTGTCTGCTAACGAAGATCTAGTCCAGCCAGAAAATTCCTTACATGCAAGGTTTTATATGATGTCAAGTTGTCACTTTGGCAGGATAGCATAGTGACATAGTGGAGTTAGGTTGCCTCGGTCTAAATCTTGGGTCTGTCATTTACTATTTGGTGACCTTGAGGAAGTCACTTTTCCTCTTCCACTTTCTCAATGCCTCATATTCCTTATCTGTAAAATGGTTGTTGTGAGCATTACATTTTTAATCTCTATGTATACACACAGACACACACAAACACCCCTACCCCTCACATACAGAAAAACACATCATAGGACAGCTTCTAAGACATAGTAAGCCACGTCTGAATATTAGCTAGTGTTGTTCGTTTATTAGTGTTATTATCTTAAAAACCCACAGGTAAAATGAATACCTTGGATGAGGAATATTGGCATGCCCAAGTTTCTTTTGCGTGGTGAATTAGGAGGCAGCATAGCATGAATCAGTAAATAGCTATGGAGCCTTTTAACCATTATTTTTGACCTTTATCTAAGAGCTGCAAGTAGCTGCAAAAATGACTAATGAGTTTCTCCTATTTTTCCTTTCAAATAGCTAGAGGTTAGCAAAGGGTCAGTGACACAGACAGGTGGAGGGTTGGGGTGGCTGGTAGGCTCCAAGAATATAGTGGGGGTGGGCCTCCCTGTTGCATAAGCCATGGGTAGAATTATTTGCCCTTCTGTCACTGAAACCTGATATTAAAGCATTTCTCTTTATTTCCTTCCTCACACCAGACCAGAAGCCTCGATGGCAGAAGAGTCCAAACCCAAGCCAGCGTGGAGCCAGAGCTACTTCTTCCCTGAGGAGCAGTTCTCTTTCGTGGGCTGGGGCTCTGAGAAGCAGCACCTCAGCCCCACGGGCTTCAGTGAACCCAAGACAACAGGGTCTGCTGCTACACTTGTCAAGCCCCTGGGGGCCACGGGTTACAATTTCTCCCCATTTCATTCTGCAACCATGGAGGAGGCTGGGGCCTTTGGGGATATGCCTGAAGTGGAGAGATGCTATCCCTTCCCAGGCTGAAGGCCTGCCTCACAGGCAGTCTCAGAAGAGCTCATGAGACATGTGGTAGGCTGTAACCAGTCCCTGGCAGGGGTGCTAACCCCAGCCTCCAGCATGGTGACCACTGCTGAAGTCACAGGTGTCCTCTTTGCTGTGGGTGATCTGCAGCAGAGGGGCCATGTCAATCAGGAGTGGCACCACCGGGAAAGAATAAATTATGAGAGTGTCCAGGAAAGCTGTGGGGTGCCTCTGTAAGCAAGTAGACTAGATAGAGCTGGAGAGAGCAGCAATGCAGGCTGGGCAGGAGGGAAGCCAACAGTCTTGGAGGATGAATAGCTAAGGTCTCAGATATATCCCTGCTACCTCCTCCTTCCCTGAGGGTTTATATGCCAGGGCCATGAACTGAAGGGAATCATGGAAAATCAGAAGCTCAGAACTTTGTAGCCTTCTAGTCTTTCTGGATCTTAGTGGGGTGCTGACCAAACCAAATCCTCCCTAAAGAATTTCCCCACCTGTTGAAGTCAGGGGCATAAAAATAGCCTTCTAAGTTCTCAAAGTTGGCCTTGCCTTGGCTTTTGGGTAATCTTCATGTGGTCAGTTGACATTTCAGCAGTGATTCCTGGTCCATCATTTCCTTATTCCATAGCTCCTTGGTGAAGCAGGGTCCTGTTTTCACAAATGGGGAAATTAAGAAGCAGAAAGTTTAGGAGCCTCTCAACAGAGGTGTTCAAATGGTCATTCTTTGTTTCCACAGACAAGAATTTCAGCACTTCTCACCTCCTCTGGGGGCCCCAGGGATGCCTACCTCTTACTCAGCCTATTACAATATTTCTGTGGCCAAGGCAGAACTGTTGAACAAGTTGAAAGACCAACCCGAAATGGCAGAGATTGGCCTGGAAGAGGAAGAAGTTGACCATGAACTGGCTCAAAAAAAGGTGAAGTTTTCTAATATGTCTTAGGTTTGTAGCATTTAGTTTGTGTGATTGGAGGTTGACCTGCCCTCTACACTCTCCAGAACAACTTGGTACATCCCTGTACCAAGTTGTCCCCGTTCAGTATGGACATCAAATTAGTCTCTTTGGGTTCCTCACAAATGCAACTTCGGTCTCTTTTTGATCCAGCCAATAAGAGTAATGATAGTAATAGAAATCATCATCATCATCATCATCATCATCATCCCTGTGTCTCTCGAATCCCTAAAACAACGAGACAGTGATCCCCTTTTTTCCAGTTAAGAAGATTAGGTTGCCCAGGGTTATAGACCTACTGGTAGATCCAGGACTTGAAGTCAAGACTGTTACACTTTCTACTTGACCACGCAGTCCCTCTGAAATTAGCCAGCCCTGTAAGTAACTTGCTGCCCATGGTACATCAGGTTTTGCCAGCAAGCTCAAACCAATAGCAGGTATTGATTGTATTCTCTGTATCACTTTCTGGGTGAGGGAATAGACTGACTAAGCCAAAAAAAAAAAAAAAAGGAGAAAATGGAGGCTGGTAAACGTTAGTATTTATTTGCAAGAATAATCCATAATCTCTCAAAAATAGTAGAACAAGTGATAGAAATGATGTTTTTGCTGCAAAGCCTCCCTGTTCTTCCTGTAAGCATCACTAGGCTAGTTTTCTAATCAAATTCCTGGAATCACTTTGCCCTCCCTGCACTTACCCATTTTATTTCGTAAGCAAATAAGGTTTCCATGGTAACCCCAAAGGTCTAATTTACCAGTTTGTGAACATCTGAACTCAATATAAATTGCTCCTCTGCCCATGCTTCTCATTCAGGGCATGACCTATAGGAAAGCTCAAGGCCATTTGCAGGAGACCCCCCACCACTTTCAAATCTGAAGCAAAATGTCAGGGAAAGAATTGGAAGCATGGTGGTATCAGAGTTGTATTGATCCAGATGCCTGCCTCCTTGGCTTCTGTGTTCCCTGAGCATGGCAAGGCTGCTTCTGGCTTACTTGGGACCTCTTTATTAGGAGCAAAGCTAATAAGAGTCTGACCAGGAAAAGAGAAAAATTACCAGAAATGGCAAGGCACAGAATAGCAGGTAGTGATTTGAAGTGATTGTGGGGAAGCTAGGACAGCTTTTGTCTGAGGAAGACAGGTGAAGAAGGTCACCAATTTGCAATATCCTAGAAAAGCAACTCCTGCTCTAGCTGGGTCTGTGATGATTCCTCAGCTCTATCCAGTACGCTTTCCCCAGGACTGAAGTTCAGGTTGCAAAAGTAGGTGCCAAGAACAAAGGGCTGTCTTTGTTTGCATCCTTCCAGATCTATGGAACGATGGAACCCAAGAGCTATGGTGGGTAGGTGATTTTCCAAGTTAATTGTTTGGCCCCCAGCCCTCCCTTGTCCCTGGCATTGAGTTTTGTTTGGGAAAGAAAAAGTAAGAGGTATAACTGGGACCCTCTTGGCATCTAATTAATTATGTCATGTCATTTGTAGCATTGATTCCTAATTCCCAGTGGGGTTTTAGAATTTTCCCTACATATAAACCTATGATGCTTCAGTCTTAAGATCATGGTGATCTCCTGACTTCTGACTGGTTCTGAAATAGATACCAGGCCCTGGACCCAGAGAAGACTCTCTTGGGACATTTCCTGGACATTTCTCCTTGGACATTTCTAAATAAACTACTAGAAAGGAACACATGCTAGAAAACAACAAGGCTGTGGTCCCACAGTGCCTGGGTGTGAGTAATAATAAAACAAACCCTGAAGCAGGGTGTGTGGGTGGCTCAGTCAGTCAAGCATTCAGCTGTTGATTTCAGCTCAGGTCATGAGCTCAGAGCCATAATAAGGTAGAGCCCTGTGTTGGGCTACATGCTGGGTGTGAAGTCTGCTTAAGATTCTCTCTCTGCCCCTCCCCACCCACTCGTGTGCACTGTCTCTCCCTCTCTCTACCTAAAAAAAAGAATATATATATATAAAGAAAAAACACTGAAGAATACTTCAATATATATATACAAGATACAAGATATTATTCTAAGTGTGTAACCTGTATTAACTCATTTTATTCTCAGAACAGTACTATGAGGTAAGTGCTATTGTTATCCCATTTTTTAGATGGGGAAATTGAAGCACAGAAAGGTTGAGTGATTTGCTCAAGGCTACACTGGTGCTTTGTGGCAGAACTGGGGTTCAAACCCAAGTAGTTTGGCACTAGCGTCCATGCCCTTAACCATAGTGCGATGCTGAGCAGAAACTGTGAGCAACCTGAGGCAGCTCAGTTCTTGTTAGGACTGTGCACCAGGCAAGCATCTACTAGCTCAGAGTGCGTGATTAATAATAATAATGATAATAATAATAATAACAACAGTAGCAGCAGCAGCAACAGTGGCGGCAGCAATACTAAACAGATATTGAGCACTTAAAGTGCCAGGCAAAATAGGAAGCATTTTACTTCTATGATCTAACTTAACCCTCACAATGGTAGTGGGGAGTGGGAGTAGAGGAGAAGCTTCTCCAGTTTACAGATGAGGAAACAAAGGACTCCATGAGATTGGGTATCTTGCCCAAGGTCACACACTTTGGAGGGGGTGGAATTGGAATCCAGGCATCTCTGACTCCAAATAGCTGCTCTACTACACTACCTTCCTGTGAGTGGAGTTCCAGAACTGGTTACACCCAGAGGCAAGAAAGATCAGAAGACACAGGAGGTGCTTCTCTTAAGAAACTTATCAGGGCGCCTGGGTGGCTCAGTCGGTTTAAGGGTCTGCCTTCGGCTCAGGTCATGATCCCAGAGTCCTGGGATCGAGCCCAGAATCAGGTTCCCTGCTCAGCGGGGAGCCTGCTTCTCTCTCTCCCTCTGCCTCTGCCTTCTGCTACCCGTGCTTGTGCTGTCATGCACGCATGCATGCTCTTCCTCTCTCTCAAATGAATAAATAAAATCTTTTAAAAAAAGAAACTTATCATCAGTAGAAGAGGGATCAGATGCACCCACGTAAAACAGGGAATGAACAACTTCAAATTACACTCTAGTGTTCTATTTCTGAAAGACAGGAGAGTTCAGAAAAAGAGATCATTGAAAGGAAGGGCTATGGAGGCAGAAGCTTCCTGCAGGGAGGGTGGGAGCAAAGCTGGGCTCTCAAGAAAGAAGGAGATTAGTCAAAGTGAAGGAAGAGATGGAGAGCAGGTAGAACTGCATAAAGCAAATCAGGAACGCATGGATGAGTGTTGTAAATGCAGATGGAATGAGGGACAAATCCTGAAAGCTTGAATCTTGAGATTGGAACGGTAGGGTGGGGCCAGGCTGAATGACAGCAATAGCAGCCAGCCTTTATTAAACACTTAGTCCCTGCTAAGCCAGTTGCACATTCAATTAGGTGGGTACTGCAGTTATGCCCATTCTGCCGATCAAGAGTGTAAAAGTCCATGAAGAAATTTGCCCAAGGTCACACAGCCAGGAAGGGGGCAGAACTAGAAGTCAGACCTAGTTATGGGGACTTCAGAACCCACAGTCTTATCCAAAAGGCCTCAAAAGCCAAACAGAGAGGGGGTGAAGAGCCAGCACAGTGCCATGCACAGAAGAGGTACTTGAGTGGATTGAAGGACAATCAATGAAACCAAAGGCAAACACTTGATGACAATGCTTTTCCAACCCATGCTCTCACAAGCATTCCAATTCCTATTTATTAAGTGGTCTCAGTAAGTATTAAGTTACATCTGGCAAATGAGAATTAGCCCATGGGTACCACTTACCTGATGCCAAGAAATTTGGTGGTGGCAGATTCCTACGAGATCTGAAGAAATAGGTGAGATAGAGGACGCCTGTCCAGAAAACTGGAATTTCTCATGACTTGCTCGGGTTTCCTTTGTTTCTGAGGACACGTAGAGTCTACCATCTCTTTCAGGGATCCCAAAACAGAGGTTACAGGCACAGATCAGTTTCTGTGAGTCCCCATCTCATCCTTTGCCTTCTCCTATTGATTTCTCCTAGATACAGCTTATTGAGAGCATCAGTAGAAAACTTTCTGTCCTGCGGGAGGCCCAGCGAGGACTGCTAGAGGACATCAGTGCCAATTCTGCCCTTGGAGAGGAGGTGGAAGCCAACCTAAAAGCGGTCTGTAAATCCAATGAGTTTGAAAAATACCGTTTGTTTATTGGGGACCTGGACAAAGTGGTCAACCTGTTGCTGTCCCTCTCTGGACGACTGGCCCGGGTGGAGAATGCTCTCAACAGCATCGATTCAGAGGCCAACCAGGAGAAGGTAGAGTTGGGGTCTCTGGGGGGTTAGATGGGGGAAATGCTATCTGTTCCTTCTCGGGGCTCCCTTTTTCAAGTTTGGCTTATCTGGGACACAATAAATCATAGTATGGGCACTGGCTTTTAAGTGCCTGGAAATTCTGGCTCTACCAACAATTAACTGTGTGACTGTGGGCAACTTAACTGTATTCTATCTCAGTCTCTTCAAAAACACACTACCTATACCTCATGGGGTTCTAAAAATTAAATTACATAATCCAGAGTATGTGGGCGGCTCAATCATTTAAGCATCTGCCTTTGGCCCAGGTCATGATCCTAGGGTCCTGGGATCGAGTCCTGCATTGGGCTCCCTGATCTGTGGGGAGTCTGCTTTTTCCTCTCACTCTCCCCCAGTGCTCTCCCTCTCTCAAATAAATAAAATCTTAAATAAATATATAACATAATACATATTAATTACTTAAAACAGGGCCTGGAACAGGGTAAAAGCTGAATGAGTGCTACCTGCCAGTGATAGTAGTAGAAGTAGTGGTAGTAGTATTGATAGTGATAGTGGTAGTAATAGTAGTAGTGGTAGTAGTGGTAGTGGTGGTAGTGGTGGTAGTGGTGGTATTATTGGCGTTAGTGGTAATAACAGTAGTAATAGTAGTATTGGTACTGATGGTGGTAGTAAGAGTAGTAGTAGGAATAGTTGTGGCGATATTGGTGGTGCTGCTGGTAATAGTAGTAGTAGCAGCAGCAGCAGCAAGTTCACCTCGTTTTCTCTCTGAGTTAGAGGACAAGGTCTCACCAAGTAGCTGAGATTGGGAGTCTATCAGTTTCACAGGTTGGGCCACTCTGCATATATCCCCAACCCAAAAGTATATTACCTTTCCACACAGAAGTGGTTTGGGATACAAATTGGAATCCACAATAAAAGGCACATATGCACATGCGTACACACACAGATATGTACACTCACACCTATACACCAACACAGAAACACATACCATTTTGAAAGCACCGTCACAGTGATCTTTGTTCTCCGGATGGAAGGGGCATGAGCTGGCTTTGTCAGAGCCTTCCCCCACCCAAACCCTGGTGGTGGTCCATGGATGAAAGACCGTTTAGGGATGGAAAGGGGTGAATGCACATCGCCCCATCCAGAATCACTGTTGTGTTCATCCTCCCTGCTGCTCTAGGAAAGAAGGGCTTTTGCATGAAGGTGGACTTCATGGTAGGAAGTCTAGGGATGGTGAATTAGCGCAGAGTGGGGAGTTGTTGGCAGCCGCGTTCCTGGTGGCGCCATGGGTTAGGCAGCCGACTGGGAACTGGCATGGCTCTTAACTGGTCTATCTGATTCCTCAGTTGGTGCTGATAGAGAAGAAGCAGCAGCTGACAGGGCAGTTGGCAGATGCCAAGGAGCTGAAGGAGCATGTGGACAGCCGGGAGAAGCTGGTGTTTGGCATGGTCTCCCGCTACCTGCCTCAGGACCAGCTCCAAGACTACCAGCACTTTGTGAAGATGAAATCTGCTCTCATCATCGAACAGCGAGAGCTGGAGGAGAAGATCAAGCTTGGGGAAGAGCAGCTCAAATGTCTCAGGGAGAGCCTACTCCTGGGGCCCAGCAATTTCTAATCCACCAGTAGACTGATATGCCATCCCTGCCCAGACACAACGGGAAGTGCTTTCAACCTTTGTTAGCAGTTTGTTAGCAAGTAGATAGCAGTTAGTTAGCAGTTTGTTCCATAGCCTCTACCTTGGACATCTGTCACTGCCCCTCACCTAGCAATGCCCCCACCCAGCTAGGAGTCCCTGAGGAGGCCCCAAACTTCTACCCTAGGGAGAAGCAAGAAGCAGAAGTGCCTGCATCAAGGTGTGATTATACAACCACACTCTCCTTCCCACAGTTTGCATAGGCAAGCACTCACTGCACACAGAACCAAAAAAATGTCTTCATTCTTCTTGGTACCAGGACTCCAAAGACATCATGCACTCACCACCCATCCACACCACAATCAGCCTCTCGAGGCTCAGAGAGAATCTGCCTGTGTAGCTCCATCCTGCCCAAGGTTCATTGCCCAGCCATTTCCCACAGAGATCTGAATGTCTTGAAGGTATCACTCACCAGCAATTTAAGGGCCTCATGTAAGCTTTGCAGTGGGAAGCACAGAAGAAATAACATGAAACAGAATGTAAGCAAAGACTGGGAACCCCTAGGTGCCCCTGCAGAAGCTAGGCTTACACGAATCAGCTCCATTTCCACCTTCCCCA
Organism: Mustela nivalis; assembly: GCF_964662115.1. Taxonomy (NCBI): domain Eukaryota; kingdom Metazoa; phylum Chordata; class Mammalia; order Carnivora; family Mustelidae; genus Mustela; species Mustela nivalis. Next base: position 90,353,266 of record NC_139040.1, read on the forward strand.
GCAGCTGATTGAGGGGGAAGGAGGCCTACTCTCTGCCCTGGCTAGTGTGGCCTTCCTCCTGTCCTGAGACTTTTGGCCTACCACATTCTGTCCCTTCCTACCTTTCCTTGCTGGGGGTTATAGGTGCCTACCCTAAGGTCTTCACGCTCTGGGCCATTAAGAGCTCCACTAAAGCTGACTTCTGGATACACATTTCATTATTGAGGAAGGGGTTCTTTGTTGTATTTTAAATGACCTTTTGATTTTATTTATTTTTATGTTTTGATTTTTTTTTTTCATTTTTGTTAACTAAGAAGGTGAGAAAAGGGGAATCGGAGAGGGAAAAGTAATCCCAGAAGGAAGGTGTTTTCTGTAGATCAGCCTGAATTTCACTGAGGTTAGATGAGCAAAAGCCAAAGCCTCAAATTCTTCACCCCTGCCAACCCCGGGAGAGCCAAAGTCTTGAATTCTTTCCCTGAAGTTTACAAGGGTCTACGAAAGGAGTTTTCACCTTGAACTCAGCTTACTTTGGCCTGGCCCTATACTTTCCTTGACATCAGGATAACCATAAGCTTAGCATTCCCCAACAGGTTTAAGTTTTAAGGGTTTACCCATTTCTCTACCACCTCCCATCTAAGAAATTGGGTAGCAGAGAGTTCAGGAAATCTTCCATCTCACATTTGCTTTTTCCAGCCTCTGGTCTGACCCAGGGAACTAAAATTCATGGTAGCTAGAAGCTCCAGTCAGGGCCACCCCTTCATCAACCACCCGCCCAACCCACAACCCACCCCGCCACCCCTGCCCAGAGCAACTTAGGACCCAGCCAGGATCTTAGGCACACAAACAATGAACGCTGGTATTGTTGCCAAGGTCCTGTCCTAGAAAATTGGAAAATCCCTCAGGTGGGCGACAGCAGGAAAGGAGCTGTGACCAAACTCTAGGCTATTATCCAGCTCCATTCCCTCTTCCTCGCTCACTGGAGCCCCTGGTTCATGTTGCACAGCCCTGCCCAGTTAAGCCCTGACATCTCTTCTAGTTACTGCTGAGTTTCCCAGGGTCCTTGGAGGTGAACTGTAGCAGCAGGGATGCCTCATTCAGCCAAAGAATTTGCCAAAGAACTTTGCTGCTGCTACAAATACTGCTCTCTAGCTTCCATTTCCTCTTCATTGTATTTGGAAACAATGGAAGAATATTGTCCAGCTGTGTGTCCTGAGGGGGTCCCTTGGTATGCTCTTAAGTGAACTGCTGCTATCAGAACCACTGTTAAAATGTCAACCTGCCATTCTCCCCTCAAGTGGAGGAATCTTTGCTATTCAGGAAGGCTGATGGCTTGTAAAGGGCTAGGCTTACCCAAGCCAAGGTTGAGGAAGGTGGGGGAGTGCTATGAATAGAGGCTGCTGTTGTCATCTTTTTTTTTTTTTTTCTTAAACAGGCTCTAGGATAAATAAGGAGTAAATTGAGATGTCCTGTATGGGGGCGGGGGTGGTTTGAGGCCAACATAATCCATCATTCTAAGATTTGGGGTGGTGCTAAAACAGCTTTTTGGGAACACAGGCACAGGGAAGAGTACCTGGACACAAAGACCACATTCTGGGTTTTCCTAGTCAGCATTAGATTGGTTGTGTATTAAATTTATCACTCTATAAGTACTATTGACTATGTTATTTTTGTCCCTCATCCCACCTGAGATTAGAGTTGGAATCAGAACAAAAGGATGCTCATTTTCACCAGAAGGATGGTTTCTAAAGCACTTAATAAAATAAACCCTATACTGAGCAGTGAAGCTTGGCAGACAAAAGTCTGCTACTAAACAGGAACTAATGCCCCAAGCTACAGATGTGAATGATGGTACTTCAGAGCTGCCAGTATTATTTGAGATGCAGTGCCTCTCCCCTGTTCTCATTTCCTGGGCTCAGCCCTCTGGCAAGGTCTGAGGTGTGTAGCAGTGTGGAAGGTGGGCCAGAGGATTTCCCCAAAGAGAGTTATTGGTCCTGACTTCTATCCTCTCTCTTCAAATACTCACACAGGCCCCAGTGGGTAATAGGTTGATAGAGAGGAATCCGTGCAAGGGTTACTATCGCTTGTCCCTTCTTATTCCCCTACCCCAACCCCAGGCTCTGGGTCGTTAAGTCTCCTTGAGTCCCACCAGCTACAGACTCAGCCAGGGCTTAGTGATAAGTGCTCAAGGGGAACCCAAGAGAGACAGACACACTAAAAACAAGACCCCAGAAAGGAAGAGACAATGCAGAGGAACTAAGAGGATAAAAGATGAAAAAGACTTTTTCAAATCCAGGATCAGGCTCTGTTTTCCATTTAGCCCCCTGTGTCAGAAAGCTTCCCTGGGGGAACCACAACCACAGCCTGAACCCCAGTCTCCCTGAAAGTGCTGCTCTGCCCATAGCAAGTCCCAGATGGAGGAAGCTGAGCACATTTCTGGCTACTTCCTTCTGTTTGGAGCTTGGTGACTCCCATTGTCTTTGGCAAAGGAGTTGTCTATGCCAGTAACAGTTCTGTAACAGTGTATTATAGTCTTTGAAGATTAGTAGATCTTTAGAGGGGGGTGGGGCAGGGGGCAATTTCTATCGATTAAGAACCAGTGTTTGTTGTACAGTTGTTGGGGGTCACCTATGCCATGTAAAGCTATTATTTTTCTGAATCTAATTGTTTCTGTGATTGTGTCCTCCACCACTCCTGTCTTGGCTGACATTGATATGCCTGCCAGATTGTCATCAAGGGTTATGCTTCAATAAAGGGTGCTAAGGACAAAAAAAAATAAGATTATCTCAAGTGTTTTGACTGAGGTGATGGAAATTCTCTAATATTCTACTGAAAAATAATGGAAAGGAATTTGGTTACCTATCTATAATCCTTCATATGTAACCATCTGACCAGAGCCTTACCTACATCTCTACTCTTACCCTGGTCCCTGAGGGATAGCACTGATGATATACTATTCGTTAACCCCAGTAAAATAATTTAGAATTCAGGAAGAGTCAACAATAGGTGTAATCTTAAGGTAGACCTTAGCAGTACAGAGTCCAGTTCTGGAGTCTAGCCTGAACAGAGAGGTGGGGCACTTTCTAGACCACCTACAGCTATGTGTTCTGTTTACTAGCATCATCTTCTACCTTATAGTCCAGTCTCACACTTTGCCTCTCAGCAACCTGAAAAGCACAGTTCTCACTGATCCACTCTCCAAGATAACCTCAAGGTTTAGACCCAAATGCACTTCAGGCAGCACCTCTGACCCTGAACTCTTTCCCTCAGTATATACATCATTTTTATCCCAAGTGATCTCTTCCTATTCCAGATTGCCAGTGTGATAGAATGGGAAGTGTCCAGCTTTGGCATTAACATGAAGAGTTTGCAAGTCCTGGTTTTGCCACTTACTCTGTGAACCTATATTATATGCTCAATTTTAGAGTTTATTTTCTTATGTATAAAATGGGAATAATAATGTATATCTTGCATAGTTGTGGCTTAATAAATGAAAGCTACCAGCTGTCTACTGAGAAGTTGTTAGAAAGGCAGGATCCTGCCTCTACCCCAAATCCACTAACAACAGTCTGCATTTTAACTAGATTTCCAGAAAATTGATATGCATCTTAAAGTTTGAGAAGCATTAACCTATCATAAAAATGCTCAGTACATAGTAACCTATTAGTCTAGTCCTGATTTATCTAATTCTTTATTTTGTAATCCCAAGCATATTACTGATCTTCTCATATTGCTCACAACTACCTGCCCAAATGAGTTCAACAAGACTGCCTGATATAAGGTTGATACATAAAATCATTTGTATCTCTACACACTAATAATCAACTATCTGGAAACAAAATTAAGAAAACAATTCCATTTACAATAGCATCAATAAGAACATAACACTCAGGAATACATTTAACAAAAGAAATATAAGAATTTTATACTGAAACTATAAAACGTTGAAAGAAATTAAATAAAATCTAAAAGATTATTTAGACTAAAATCTAAATCTAGTAGTTAGATGACAGTATTCCCCAAATTGATCTACACATTCAACCCAATCTTTATAAGAATACTGGCTATCTTTTCTGCAGAAATTGAAAAGTTGAACTTAAAATTCATATGAAATTGCAAGGAACACAAAATAGTCATAACAGTCTTTAAAAAGAAAAAAGATGGACAGTTCACACTTCTCAATTTCGAAATTTATTACAAAGCTACAGTAATCAAGACAGTGTGGTACACATACAAAGACAGACATGTAAATAAACAGATTACTATTTAAAGTACAGAAAAAAGACCTCAGAGGCACCTGGGTTGCTCAGGTGTTTAAGCGTCTGTCTTTAGCTTAGGTCGTGATACCAGGGTCCCAGGACTGAGTCCCACATCAGGCTCCTTGCTTGGCAGGGAGCCTGCATCACACTCTACCTGCTGTTCCCCCTGCTTGTGCTCTTTCTCTCACTGTCAAATAAATAAATAAAATATTGGGGGAAAAAAAAGAGGCCCTCATATTTAGGATCTGATAATTTTTGGTAAAGGTGCCAAGACAATAAAAAATAGAGAAAGAATAGTTTTTCAACTAATGATGTGGGGACAAATGGGTATCCACACAGAAAAAAATGAAGTTGGACTCCTTCCCTTCACCACACACAAAAATTAACTAAAAAGGGACTATAAACCTAAATGTAAGAATTACATTTATTAAAAAAAAAAACTTACAAAATGCTTAAAAGAAAGCATAGGAGTAAATCATCTTGAAATTGTGTTAGGCAAGATTACTCAGAACTCCAAAAGCACAAGTGGCTAAAGAAAATATGAATAAATTAGAGCCTATCAAAGTTAAAAACTTCTGTGCTGCAAACAATATCACCAAGAAAGTGAAAAAATAATCTGCATAATCAGAAAACTATTCACATATCACATATTTAATATTAGTCTTTTATCCATAATATATAAAGAACTGATACAACTCAATAATAAAAAGAAGTAAAAAATGGGCAAAGAATCAGAATAGACATTTTTCCAAAGAATATATGCAATGGATAATAAGCACAGGCAAAGATACTCAACATTAAAGAAATATGAAACAACAGTGAGATACCACTTCATACACTATGATGGGTAATGATCAAAAAGATAGTAACAAGAGTTGGTGAGAATACAGAGAAATTGAAATACTCATACATTGCTGGAGAAATGTAAAATAGTGTGGTCACATTGAAAAACAGGCATTCAACACAGGCAGTAACCTCTTTGATACCAGCCATAGCAACTTTTTTTTTTTTTAGATATATCTCCTCAAACAAGGGAAACAAAAGCAAAAATAAACTATTGGGACTACATCAAAATGAAAAACTTCTGCTCAGCAAAGGAAACAATCAAAAAACTAAAAGGCAACCTACAGAATGAGAGAAGATATTTGCACATGACATATCTGATAAAGGGTTAATATCCAAAATTTATAAGGACTTGATAGAATTCAACACCCAAAAAAACAAATAATCCGATTAAAAAATGACATGAATAGACATTTCTCCAAAGAAGACATACAGATGGCCAACAGACACATGAAAAGATGTTCTATGTCATTGATCATCAGGGAAATACAAATCAAATCTACAGTGAGACATCACCTCACCCCTGTCAGAATGGCTAAAATCAACAACAGAAGAAACAACAGATGCTGGCAAGGATGTGGGGAAAGGGGAACCCTCTTGCACTGTTGGTGGGAGGGAAAACTGGTGCAGCCACTGTGGAAAATCATATGGAGGCTCCTCAAAAAGATAAAAATAGAACTACCCTACCATCCGGCAATTGAACTAGTAGGTATTTATCCAAAGAATACAAAAACATTAATTCAAAGGTATACATGCCCCCTGATGTTTATAGCAGCATAATTTATAATAGCCAAGATATGGAAATGTCCCAGGTGTCCCTTGATTGATGAATGGGTAAAGTGGTGCTTACTATATACAATGGAATATTACTCTGCCATAAAAAGAATGAAATTTTGCCATTTGCAATGACATTGCTAGAACCAGAGAGTATAATACTAAGTGAAAAAGTCAGAGAAAGGGGCGCCTGGGTGGCTCAGTGGGTTAAAGCCTCTGCCTTCGGCTCAGGTCATGATCTCAGGGTCCTGGGATCGAGCCCCGCATCAGGCTCTCTGCTCAGCAAAGAGTCTGCTTCCCTCCCTTTCTCTGCCTGTCTCTCTGCCTCCTTGTGATCTCTCTCTGTCAAATAAATAAATAAAATCTTTAAAAAAAAGAAAAGAAAAAAGTCAGAGAAAGACAAATGCCATGTGATTTCACTCATATGTGGAATTTAAGAAACAAAACAAATGAGAAAAGGGTGGGACAAGAGAGAGGGAGGGGAAACCAAAAAACACTCTTAACTATAGAGAACAAACAGATGGTTACCAGAGGGGAAGTGGATGGGGTGTTGGGTAAAATAGGTGATGGGAATTAAAGAATGCACTTGCTGGGATGAGCACTGGGTATTGTACTGAAGTGTTGAATCACTGTATTGCACACCGGAGACTAATATAACACTGTATGTTAACTAACTGGAATTATAATAAAAACTTAAAAAAAGATAAAACATAGCATGAAAAAAAAACACACGTACACAAATGTTCAAAGAGTCATTACTTATAATAACTGAAAAGTGAAAACAACCTAAATGTCCATCAATGAAGAATGGATAAACTTTGGTCTAGCCATACAACAGATTATTATTCAGCCACAAAAAGGGATGAAGTATTGATACATACTGCAACATGGTTGAATCCTGAAAAAATTATGCTGAGTGAAATAAATCACAAAAGACCACATATTGTTGATTCCATTGATAGGTAAAGCCTAGAATAAGCAAATCTATAAAAACAGAAAGCAGATTAATGCTTGCCAAGGGCTTGAGAGCTGGGGAGGATGAGCAGTGGCTGCTAATGGGCATGGGGTTTCTTTTTGGAGTGATAGACATATTCTAAAATTAGATTGTAATCATCATTGCCCAACTCTGTAATTGTACCATAAACCACTGAACTGTATACTTTAAATGGGTGAGCTGTATGATATATGATTTCTCAATAAAGGTGTTAAAAATAACTTTTGCTTATTTTTCAGTCTCATTCTTCTTGACAAAGTCTGAATTGATGGTAAGCATGTAGTTCATACCTGAGCCCAAAGGGTACAATACTCACACCATTTGAATTTGGGAGGGAATTTTTCATCATATTCTTCCCTTTCAGGCCTGGCAGACCAAGCAAGACAAAGAGTAAGAGTAGTCTTAGCTCTGTCTCATGACTTTAGCAAGAATAAGATGGATAGGCCCTATTGGAAAAGAGAAACAATCTTTCTAGGCAGGTAGAGAGGTTTAAAACTTCATCTCTTTAGGCAAATAAAAAGGTTTTAAATACTGATTCCATCAACTTACCATGTCACCTTATAAATTACTTGACCCTCTCAACTTTTGCTGTGAAAGGGGGCTAGTAAAAGTACCATCTAAAGTGTTATTATGAAGATTCAATGAGATAGTCCATGTGAAACACTGAAGATAGTGCCTGCCATACAATAAATATTCAATAAAGGTGAGATGCTAGATTTATTATTTTTACTGAAGTGAGATTAAAGCAAAAACAATACAAGGAAAAGTAAAGTGCCCTCAGGTTTGGAGTCAGACAGCTCTGTTAATATGACCTTGGGAAGTCACTTCATTTATAAAGCTGTAGCTCCTCTGTAATAATAAAGGTAATAATTTTCCTCTAGGGAGGCAGTTTTTTAAAAATGGACACTGGAATCCACACCACTTGGGTTTGAATACTGGCTCCACCACTTACAAATTGTGTGACTAAGCATATATAACTTCTCTGTGCCTGAATGTCCTCTACTGTCAATTGGAGGTGACAAAATACTTACCTCCTTGATCTGGTGTGAGGAATTATTGAGTTAATCCAAGTAAAGTACCTAACACAGAATAAGTACTCAATGAATATTAACTATTATTATAAAGCTAAGATAGGAAACAAATGAGACCCTTAGTAAAGCTGAACGTGTTGTTGGTCCTCAATAAATGGTGATTCCCTTCCTCAGCCATTCTTTCTGTGCCCCAAGTCAAGATTTTTTGGACTTGCAGGGGAAATGTTTCAGATTAGAAGACAGTTTTGGCAATCTCAGCACTACCATCTGATGGGAACAGCATCATCTATTATCTCCTGGCAAGATGACCACCTACATTCCTAAGAAAATACCCCATTCATAAGAGTAGGGAAAGAACAATTTCACCTGTAAAATACTTGGGCTTGAATTTGAGAATGGTTTAAGGAAATCCTCTTCTCAAACCCCTCTTTAGATTTGGGGTCAACTAAAGTATTATTGAGTTGCTTACCTTTCACATATCTTCACTTTTACTCTTTTTGAAGTCTGAATATACAATTTTTTAGCAAAAACTCTCATTTAATTTTTACAATACCTCTGTGGCTTGATGTAGCAACATTTTTGTTTGTCAGCTAAACAAAAGGGATATAAGTGCATAATGCCATCCATTCATTTATTCTACCAGTATTTCAGGTACGGTTTTATGCTCAAAAGATTCAGAAGTAAACAAAATAGGCAAAGTGCCCACCTTTATGGAGTTTCTGTTCTAATAAAAGAGACTTGCACAAATACATAATATTTTATATATAAAAATCTACACACATATATAATCATTGTATACTCTAGTGCATCAAGGCAAAACAGATTTTCCCTTGATTCCACAGCTATTAGCAATAGGGTAACTTTTGGTACCACAATAACTAAAATATTTTTACATTAATTTCCAGCAGACATATTCTTATTTTCTCACTAAATGGAATTTGTAATGGGATTTTTTTAATTAGCCAAAAGACGGCAAAACCCTGTCACTGAAGGAAGTTGGATTTAAAGATAGTTTAAACATAAAGGTTGAATTCCATCTTGATAATGACAACAACTCATATAACATAGAAATATTACCCATTTTGTGCATGGTTCAAACATACCACAGGCTAAAGAGCTCTGGCAAAAGCTTCTAATTGGGCAGTTTATACCGTAACAGATCATGCTCTATTTGTCAACTGTTTAAGTTTCTTAAATATGACCCTTCACCCAGGATTTGCTCACTGTTGTTAACTGAGTAAAACTACATTGTTTTGAATTCCGATTTTATTCCCAGCTACTGATTTTCTATCAAAAAAGAGTAATTAATGGAACTCATTTTCTCAGGTGCTGAATTGGTTGTATTTTGTGCCATTGAAATAATTTGGGAAAAGGCCATGAGTGAAAAATCTTTCCACTTGAAAGTGCATTAGGTTAAATGTGAATAAGTTAAAGTGCTGGAAAAAAATAACAATTTGTATCCTGATTTGTCCACATTTTTGATAAGTGTAAAGCAGGAGAGGAGCAAGATGGCAGAGGAGTGGGAGACCTAAATTTCATCTGGTCCCAGGAATTCAGCTCGATAGTTACCAAACCATTCTGACCACCTACATACTCAACAGGAAACAGAAGAAAAGAATAGCAACAATTCTATGAACAGAAAAGCAACCACTTTCTGGAAGGTAGGATGTGTGAAGAAGTGAATCCAAGGCAATATACAGGAAGAAAGACCGAGAAGGGAGGGAGCCTCCATCAACCATCTATTGGCAAGTGATAGAGCAGCAGAGCACAAAATCAGAACTTTTAGAAGTCTTCTCCATTGAGGGACATCACTCCAGTGGCTAAAATGAAGAATGTAGAATCCTTTCTGGGACAGTGTGATCTCCAGGCCCCAGGGGTGCCTGAGTGTGGCAGAGCTCCCAGGTAGCAGAGCAGGGAAGCCGGCTGCAAAGACGGAGCCAAGGAGTGGACTCTCTGTTCATGATCCCAGGCACAGTCAGGCCACTACTCTTCAAACAGGGTCCCCACAAGTGGCAGACCCAGGGAGACCACCCCTTCCTCCACCAGGAAGAGCAGTACAGGAGCACAGTGCAGGAATCTGCTGGGTTCAGAGACCCTAAGCAGAGCCATGTGCCAGAGATAAAAATGCTCAGTCATAGGCTGGGTGAGCATGGAGTATGGCTGGAGACCAGGGAGACAGGAGTGATTGATTGCTTTTCTCTGAGGGCTGCTTTTCACCGAAGCGGGGGGCCACCAAGCTCTTGGCTCCTCTGGGGCTGGAGATTGGGAGGCTGCCATTTTCATTCTCATCTTCCAAAGATGTATGGAAAGATTTCAGGGAACAAAAGCTAAAAAGAGAAAACCCAAACAGATTACACAGCCTGACCCCTGGCAAGGCAGTGCAATTCCGCCTCAGGCAAAGACATTTGAGAATCACTGCAACAGGCCACTCCCCCAGAAGATCAGCAAGAACAGCCACCCAAGACCAAGTTTACCCATCAGTGAGAACTGCAAAAACTCCAGTGCTAGGGGAATACAGCACATAGACTTCACAGCTTTTTTCCCATGATTCTTTAGTCTTCCAAAGTTTTATTTTTTTAATTTTCTTTACTTTTCTCTTTTTCAATTTTTTGAATTTTTCCTCTTTCCTATTTTAACCAACATCTTATTAATAACCTTTTTAAAAATCTGTTTTAATTTTCATTTTTACAGTCATATTCTATCCTTTCATTGTATTTAACCTTATTTTTTGTATATATGTTTTCTTTCTTTAAAATTTTGGCATATTATTTCTTCTAACAGACCAAAATATACCCTAAATTTAGTGTATGGATTTGTTCTAGTCGCCCACCTGATCACATTCTCTACTCATTTTTGTAATTATTTTTCTTTCTTTTTTCAACCAACATCTCATCAATTTCTTTTTTGAAATATTTTTTTAGTTTTCATCTTTACGGTCATATTTCATCCCATCATATTTACCCTTATTTTTGTGTGTGTGTGTGTGTGTGTGTGTGTGTGTGTGTGTGTGTGTTTTATTTCTTTAAAATTTTGGGAGGCAGTTTCTTTCTTTTTTTTTTTTTTGAAAGATTTTATCTTATTTGACAGAGAGAGATCACAAGTAGGCAGAGAGGAAGGCAGAGGGAGAGAGAGGAGGAAGCAGGCTCCCTGATGAGCAGAGAGCCCGATGCGAGACTTGATCCCAGGACTCTGAGATCATGACCTGAGCCGAAGGCAGTGGCTTAACCCACTGAGCCACCCAGGCGCCCGGAGGCAGTTTCTTTTAACAGACCCAAATACATTCAAAATCTAGTGTGTGGCTCTGTTCTATTCACCAGCCTGCTCATATTTTTTTTCCTTTCTTTTCCCCCTAGTTTCAGTATCTTATGATTTGTTTAGTGTACATTTTTCTAGGGTTATTGTTACCCTTTTAGAATTTTGTTCTCTTATTCATCTATTCTTCTCTAGACAAAATCACAAAGGAGAAAAGCTCACCTCAAAAAAAAAAAAAAAACAGGCACAAGAGGTGGAACTACCTGCTAGGGACCTAATCAATATGGACCTTAGTAAGATGTCAGAACTAGAGTTCAGAATGATGATTATAAAGATACTAGCTGCACTTGAAAAAACCATAGAAGATACTAGAAAATCTAGAGAAGTAAAAGAACTAAAATCTAACCAAGTTGAAATTTTAAAAAGCTATTAGTGAGGTGCAATTAAAAATGGAAGCTTTTACTGTTAGCATAAATGAGGCAGAAGAGAGAATTAGTGATATAGAAGACCAAATGATGGAGAATGAAGAAGCTAAGAAAAAGACAGATAAACAACTACTGGAATATGAGGGGAGAATCTGAGAGATAAATGATACCATAAACTGCAACAATATTAGAATAATTGGGATCCCAAAAGAGGAGAGGGGGATGGAAGGTATATCAGAGCAAATTGCAACAGAAAACTTCCCTACTTTGGGGAATGATACAGGAATCAAAATCCAGGAGGCACAGAGAACCCCTCCCCTCAAAAGCAATAAAAAATAGGTCCACAAACTGTCATCTAATAGTAAAACTTACAGGTCTCAGAGACAAAGAGAAAATCCTGAAAGCAGCTCAGGACAAGAGGTGTGTAACTTACAATGGTACGAGTATTATATTGACAACAGACCTATCAACAGAGATCTGACAGACCAGAAAGGACTGGCATGGTTTAGTCAGAGCACTAAATAAGAAAAATATGCAACCAAGACTACTATATCCAACCAGACTGTCATTGAAAACAGAAGGAGAAATAAAAAGGCACCAGGACAAACAAAAAGTAAAAGAATTTGCGAACACCAAACCAGCCCTACAGGAAATATTGAAAGTGGGTCCCCTAAGCAAAGAGAGAGCCCAAAATTAACATAGACCAGAAATGAATAGAGACAATATACAGTCCCAGTCATCTAACACTGACATTTTTTCACAGAGCTGGACCAAACAATCCTAAAGTTTGTATGGAACCAGAAAAGACCCTGAATTGCCAGAGGAGTGTTGAAAAAGAAAACCAGGGGCTCCTGGGTGACTCAGTGGGTTAACGCCTCTGCCTGCAGCTTCAGGTCATGATCCCAGGGTCCTGGGATTGAGCCCCACATCTGGCTTTCTGCTCAGCAGGGAGCCTGTTTCCCTTACTCTCTCTCTGCCTGCCTTCTTAGCCATACTTGTTATTTCTGTCTGTCAAATAAATAAATAAAATCTTTTTTAAAAAGAAAAAGAAGAAGAAAACCAAAGCTGGGATCATCACAATGCTTTTCAAACTCTATTACAAAGTTGTGATCATCAAGACAGCATTGTACTGGCATAAAAACAGAAACATAGATCAATGGAACAGAATAGAGATTCCAGAAATTGACCCTCAACTCTGTCTATGGTCAACTAATCTTTGATAAAGCATGGAAGAATATCCAAAGGAAAAAAGACAGTATCTTCAACAAACTGCATTGGAAAAATTGGACATCCACAAGTGGAAGAATGAAACTGGACCATTCTCTTACACTATGCACAAAGACAAACTCAAAATGAATGAAAGACATCAATATGAGACAAGAAGCCATCAAAATCCTAGAGAATACAGGCAGCAACTTCTTTCACCTTGGTTGCAACAGCTTCATGTGAGACACATCTCTAAAAGCAAGGGAAATAAAAGGAAAAATGAACTATTGGGACCTCATCAAGACAAGAAGCTTCTGCACAGCAAAGGAAACAGTCAACAAAACTAAAAGGCAACTTACAAGGAACATTAAGTTTTGGAACACTGAAAAAAATTAAATTAAATTAAATTAAATTAAATTAAATTAAATGGTCATCTGGGTGGCTCAGTGGGTTAAAGCCTCTGCCTTCAGCTGAGGTCATGATCCCGGGGTCCTGGGATCAAGCCCCACTTTGAGCTCTCTGCTTGGCAGGGAGCCTGCTTCCCTTCCTCTCTCTCTACCTGCCTCTCTGCCTACTTGTGATCTCTGTCTGTCAAATCAATAAGTAAAATATTTTTTAATAAATTAATTAGTTAAATTTAAAAAATAATTCTTGGTTTTGTTTATCTTTTCTATTGTTTTTCTGTTCTTAATTTCATTCATTTTTGCTCCAGTCTTTGTCATCTCCTTACTTCTGCTAACTTTGGATTTAGTTTGTTTCTGTTTTTCTAGTTCCTTGAGGTTCTTTGAGATCTTTCTTTTTTTTCAATGTAGGCATTTATCACTAAAAACTTTCCTCTTAACACTGCTTTTGCTGCATCCCATAAGTTTTGATATATTATGTTCCTATTGTTAGTCGTTTCAAGATTTTTTAAAATTTACCTCTTCATTTCATCTTTGACCCATTGATTGTTTAGGAATGTGTGTTTTAATTTCCACATATTTGTGAAATTTCCTTTTCTCTTTTTATGGATTTCTATTTTTGTATCATTGTGGTTGGGAAAGATACTTAGTATGATTTCCATCTTTTTAAATTTTCTAAGATTTGTTTTGTTACCTAACATATGATCTATCTTGGAGAATGTTCCATGCATGCTTGGAAAGAACTTATGTTATACTGTTGTTGAAAAGAACAGTTTGTTTGTGTGTCTGTTATTTGGTCTAAAATATAGTTTAAGTCCAATTTTTTTATTGTTTTTCTCTCTGGTTGATCTATTCACAATTGAAATTGGAGTATTAAAGTCCCTACTGTTATTATATTTTTGTTTATTATTCCCTTCAGATCTGCTAGTACTTGCTTAATATAGTTAGGTCTTCCAATATTGGGTGCATATATATTTACCTTAGTTATATACTCTTGATGAATTGACCTCCTTATCCTTATCTATCTTTATTACTATTTAACTATTATGACCTTTTTTTTCTCTTGTTACAATTTTTGACTTAAAATCTGTTTTGTCTAAGTATAGCTATCTCTACTCTCTTTTGGTTTTCATTTGTGTGGAATATCTTTTTCCATCCCTTCACTATGAGTCTACATTTGTTCTTATAGATGAAGTGAGTCTCTTGTAGGCAAATATAGAGTTTGGTCTTGCTTGTTTATTTTTTTATTCATTCAGTAACTCTATGACTTTTGATTGGAAAATTTAATCCATTTATATTAAAGTAATTATTGATAGGTAAGGACTTGCAATTGGCTATATTATTTTATAGTATAGTATTATATAGCATTACTATACTATTGTTTGCTGGCTGTTTTGAACCTCCTTTGTTCTTTTTTTTTAATTTTACTATCCTTCTTTGTGAATTGATGATTTTCCATATTCCTATGCTTTGATTCCTTTCCCTTAATCTTAAAATCAGCTTAAAATCTTATAGAATTTTGTTTTGTCATTACCCTGAGGCTTACTGGAAATATTTTATTGGTCTAATAGTCTATTTAAGCTGATAAAAACCTAACACTGATTGCATATAAAAACTCTACCTTCTTACTACTCTAAATTTTGTGTTTTTAATGTTACAATGAATGGCTTTTAATATTATGTACTGTTAACAAATTATTATAGCTATTTTAGACACTTTTATCCTTTAACATTGATAATAGAGTTAATTGGTCAAGATACCACCATATTACAGTATTAGAGTATTGTAAATCTGACTATATATTTACTGTTTTGAGTGTGTTGTATATTTTCTTATGTTTTCATATTACTAATAAGCATACTTTTATTTCAGCTTGAGCTCCTTTTAGCATTTCCTGTCAGGCATGTCCAGTGGTGATAAACTCCCTCAGCTTTTTTGGGGGGGGGAAACAAAACTTGCCTTCATTTATGAAGGACAACATTGCTGGGTAAAATAATCTTGGTTGACAGTTTTTCTTTCAGCACTTTAAATATATCATCTCACTTTCTCCTGACTTGCAAGGTTTCTGATGAGAAATCTACTGACAATCTTATGGGGGTTCCCTTGTATGAGATTTGTTTCTCTTGCTGCTTTTAAAATCTCTTCAGAATTTAATTTTAGATAATTTTATTAGAATGTGTCTTAAAGAAGATTGTTTTGCATTGAAATTATGGGGTAACCTATTAATTCCATGAACTTGGATTTCCAAGTCTTTCTTCAGTTTTGGGAAACTCTCAGCAATTACTTTTTTAAGTAAAATTTTTTCTTCTCTTCTTCTGGGACTCCGCTGAAGCAAAGATTTTTTCCTTTAATAATTTCCCATAAGTCCTAGAGGTTTCTTTCATTCCTTTTGATCTTTTCTTTTTCTTTTTCCTCCTCTGACTGGATAATTTTAGAGGATCTTGTCTTCAAGCTCATTGATTCTTTCTTCTGATTGCTCCAGTCTGATAATGAAGCTCTCTATTGAATTTTTCAGTGTAGTCATTCTATCCTCAGTTCCAAAATCTCTGTTTGATCTTCCTTATGTTTTCTTTTTGTTGGACTTCACATTTTGTTCTTGTATTTTTTCTGATTTCATTACATTGTTTATCTGTGTTCTCTTGTAGCTTCTTGAGAATCTTTAGAAAAATTATTTTGAATTCTTTGTCAGGCAATTCACATATCTCCATTAAGCTGGGTTTTTTTTTCCCTTTTAGTATGGTTATTCTCAACTGTTTTGTTCTACAGTGTTACTGAAGTTTCTAAAGTGGACTTCTGTGGCCTCTGAGAGCTGTTTTTATTCATGGACTGCTAGGTAATCTGTTGATATTTGTGAGAGGACAGAGGCTGGGGTCTTCTACTTGGTGACATCATTCCTCAGCTTTAGCTTTGATATTTAAAGGCTGAATAACCAAATATCTTCTTCAACTTTGAATTACTTAGCTTTTCTTGCAGTGACAAACAACTATTAAATTGCAGTGGCTTACAACAACAAACAGTTCCTGTTCATCTTACATGAGGGCTAATGGTTACCTGTAACTTTCTTGAATTTGGCTAGGTTCAGGTGGCTTCATGAATCTTTTAATTTAAGGATGCTTGCTAAAGAAACTGCTCCTCTCCTGGGAACACTCTTTTCTTGTTGGAAGTCTAAAGCTCAAAGGATACAGAACCAAAACTTAAAAGGATATTTAAAACTTCTGCTTTGATACTGGGGTATAATATGTCTACTATATTAGTTATGTATTGTTATCTAACAAATTACCAAAAACATAGTTGCTTACAACAACACATATGTATTATCTCATATTTTCTGTGGGTTCTGGACATGGCTTAACTGGGTTCTCTGCTTAATGGTTTCACTGGCCTCTTGCTGGCTGATAGCTGAAGGCTACCCTCAATTCGTATAGGTTTCCCTCAGCTTCTAGGAGCTTCCCATAGTTCTAGATGCCGCTTGTAGTTTCTAGAGGTCTTTCTGCAGTTCAGTGCAATGTAGCTACTTTTTGATTACTTTATGAAGTTAGCATAAACTCTCTAAAGTAAATCTGCTAAGCAAGACTAGAGCTTATATAATGTAATTTAATCACAAACACCTTTGCCATATTCTATCAGTTAGAAGCATGTCACAATTCCCAGCCACATTCAAGGGGAAGGAATTGCACAAGGGTATGAACACCAGCAGATGAGGATTGTCGAGGCCATTCTGGAGACTGTGCATCACATCTCCTTACATTCTGTTGACAGAAGTAAGTCACGTGGCTAGCCAATCCTAAGGACAATGGGGAAGTATACTCTGTCTACAGAATCAGGAAGGAATAATTTTGAACACATAATACAATCTAGCAAAAACTTAAATTCTGCCATTCTTAAGCTTGTGATGATCAATGATCATGTGATCACATTGTCTGCTACCATTAGCATAACAATGACAATAATATGGACAAGGGAAGTCATTTAGACTTACCGTTCTCCTTTTTTAATAAAAGATTTTATTTTTGTTTTCATTTTAGAGAGATAGAGAGAGTGTGTATGCATGAGCAGAGAAAGGGGCAGAGGACCCTGAGATAATTTCCTGAGCTGAAATCAAGAGTCAGATGATTAACTGACCCAAGTCACTCAGGCTCCCCATGTTCTCTTTCTTTTTTTTTTAAGTTTTTATTTAAATTCCAGTTAGTTAACATACAGTGTTATGTTAGTTTCAGGTGTACAATATAGTGATTCATGACTTCCATACAACACCCAGTGCTCATCACAGCAAGGGCACTTCTTAACTGCAATCACCTTTTTTACCCAACCTCGCACCCACTTCCCCTCTGGTAAAAATCTGTTCTCTATAGTTAAGAGTCTGTTTCTTGATTTCCCCTCCCTCTCTCTCTTTTTTCCCCCTTTGCTCCTTTGTTTTGTTTCTTAAATTCCACATATGAGTGAAATCACATGGCATTTGACTGACTTATTTCACTTATCACTATACTCTCTAGCTCCATTCATGTCATTGCAAATGCAAGATTTCATTCTTTTTATGGCATATACATATATATATATGCCATATATATACATACATATATATATATGTATATATATATATATATATATATATATATATATATATATATAATACATTCATCAGTCAATGGACACTTGGGCTATTTCCACAATTTGGTTATTGTAAATTATGCTGTTACAAACATTGGGGGTTATGTATACCTTTGAACTAATTTTTTTGTATTCTGTCAGTAAATACCTAGTAGTGCAATTGCCAGATAGTAGGGTAGTTCTATTTTTAACTTTCTGAGGAAACTCTATATGATTTTCCACAGTGGCTGCACCAGTTTCCCTTCTCACCAACAGTGCAAGAGTGTTCCCCTTTTTCCACATCCTTTACAGCACCTGTTGTTTCTTGCATTGATTTTAGCCATTCTGACAGGGGTGAGGTGATGTCTCATTGTAGCTTTGATTTGTATTTCCCTGATGATCAGTGATGTTGAGCATCTTTTCATGTGTCTGTTGGCCATCTGTATGTCTTCTTTGGAGAAATGTCTATTCATGTCTTCTGCCCAAATTGGATTATTTGTTTTTTGGTTATTGAGCTTAGTAAGTTCTTTACAGATTTTGAATACCAACTTTTTATCAGATATATCATGTACAAATATCTTCTCTCATTCTGTAGGGTGCTTTTCAGTTTTCTTGATTGTTTCCCACGCTGGGCAGAAGCTTTTTATTTTAATATAGTCCCAATATTCTATTTTTGCTCTTGTTTTCCTTGTGTCAGGAGACATATCTAGAAGGAAGTTACTACAACCAGTGTCAAAGAAGTTACTGTCTGTGTTCTCATCTAGGATTTTTATTGTTTCAGGTCTCACATTTAGATATTTAATTCTTTTTGAATTTATTTTTGTGTTTGGTATAAGAAAGTGGTCTGGTTGCATTCTTAGTATAACAATGACAATAACATGAACAAGGAAAGTAATTTGATTTATTGTTACTACCTTAATACTCACTTTAAACATAGATAAGCATTATAGATGTAACATGGAGAAAAATATTGTATGTTCTGTGTGTTTTAATTCTATCAATTGAAGGATAAATGTTTATAAATTATTGCAAAGTCAAAATATAACAAAAAATTATAGAGCTATTAATTTTATCTCCATAAAACTTAAAAGCTTTAAAACAGTTAAATAAGGAATTAGATTGGTAGCTACTATAAATTTTGAGAGAGAACATTCTCTATATAACCTTAGAAAGAATATTATTTCAATTTTGAGCCCACAAGTCTTCAAAATTTTCAAAAAGTATAGATCCAAGTATACTATAATTTCAAACTATAGATTTTGCTTGAGATATTAACACTTATAACAATAAACAAAATAAATGTATATTTAAAATTTAGTTGTTAATTTCATTATTCTTTCAAGAAACAATTCTTAGGGTGCTTGGGTTGCTCAGTTGGTTAAATAACTGCCTTTGGCTCAAGTCATGATCCTGGAGTCCCGGGATCAAGTCCCACGTCAGGCTCCCAGCTCCATCGGAAGTCTACTTTTCCCTCTCACCTTCTCCCCTCTCATGCTCTCTCTCTCTCACTCTCTTTCTCAAATAAATAGAGAAAATCTTTAAAAAAAGAAATAAATCTTATGTGGGAATTTTTCACATCTTATGAAGACAGCTTAAAACCAGTGTCAACCAGTGTCAAAACTCAAATTTTTCAGGGAAGAAAAATATCCAAAATGGAGACTAATAAACAATTTCCAAGGGGAGTAACAATTCAGCTAAGATGCAAAGGAATTAGCTAGGCAGAAGTGGAGTGAAGAAGGTGGGGGAAGATTCCAGGTTGCAGAATGTCATATAAAAGAATGGGAAGGTGGAATACATACCAGAGGGGTTGAAGTGCTACAGGGAAGGTGTATAAGCTTACAATGTTACCACAACTTAATGAATTAAAACAACACTCATATATTATTTCTCAGTTTCTATGTGGCAAGAGTCAAGGCAAAATTTAGCTGAATTCTCTGTAAGACTGCAATTAAGGTAATAATCAGAACTGGACTCTAATATAGAGGCTTAACTAGGGAAGGATCCATTTCTAAGCTCACTCCAGTTGTCAGAGTTCATTTTCTTGTAACTTTAGGAATCATGGCAGTTTGTTTCTTCTGGGCCAGCAATGAAAAGAGAGAAACTAAGCAAGCTGGTTAGCAAGATGGAGTCTCACATAACATAATGTAGTCACAGGTGATATCCCATCACATTTGCCATATTCTATTAGCTAGAAACAAGCCATAGTTCCTATTCACGTTCAAGGGGAGGGGATTACACAGAGGTGTGAATACCAGGGGATGGGGATATAATGGGCCACTTCAAAGTCTGTCCATCACAGAGGGACATGGTGATGCCAGGTAGGTGGTAGAGGTTCACCTAATCCACAGCTTGGCCTAATGCTGCTTGGACAGGTATCAAAATCAATATTCAGCCAAAGCTAAGACCAAATCCAAAAACCCTCGATATAAATTCAAACTCTGATATATAAGAATAAGCAGGAAATTATATCAAAATACTACTCACAATAAAATTATTAAAATGCTAACAGTCATTTTCAAAAGTTTATCATTATAATCTGGGAACAAAATTTCCAAGCACTGTCACACTGTCAACCATACTTTTGACCTCTTCTTTATAGCATTTTTATAGCTGCAACTTTACATGTATCTGTGTGACTAGTTGATTGATGTTTGACTCTTACGCTAGACTGTGATCTCCAGAAGAGCAAGAGACTATGTTCAGTTTTGCTCATAGTAGTACATTTGGTGGAATAGGATTTTTAGTTCCCACATCCTCCTTGCCCCCACCTATCCTCATCCCTCATGAAAAAGGAGACTGTTATCATCATAAAAATGTGTCAAAGTTATTCTATCAGAGGTGATCAGTAAATAGCAAAAGAAGGGTTTATGAACAAAGAAATTCACTGTAAAATTTTTAATAATTGTGAAAATTTGAAATCAACCTAAGTGTCCAACAGTAAGGGAATAGTTCATTATACCATGATAAACCTAATCCACGAAGGAAGAAGATATACTCTTCCTTCCTCTGGTAGGTAGTTACCCTTTCCCAGAGACACAGAATACAAACCAGACTGCTACCCAAGCAGTATTACCTGCATTTCCTAATAATAGTGTAGCAATAAACTAATGTATTTTGGAGTTATCTAGATCTAGGTTCAAACTTTAATTCTACCAGTCTTGGATGGCCAAAATGGAAGTCTGCCTATCCTGAATGAGGTTTGTCAATTGTGGTCCTTGAAGCAACAACAGCAGCATCACCTGGGAACATGTTAGAAATGAAAGTTTTTGCGTCTCAACCTAGACTTACTGAATCAGAATCAATGGGGATGGGATCCGACACTCTGTTCTAACAAGGCCTCACACTCAAGTGTGAGACCCCAAATTCAAGTCACATCTGTTTTGCCCAAGTCCCTTCTTCGTTATTTTGGTTTCCAACCACAAGGTGGCAACCTTTGTCTAAAGTCCTATGAGTTGGTCAATGGTACAATAAGTATATCTGGTCTAGGTACCTAACTGTCCAAAAAGTAGTAGGTGGTAATGCGATATAGGGATGTAAGAGAGAAGTGGGAAATGGGAGAGTAAGAAAAGAGATGGAATGAGAAGCAGGGCTAGAGAGGGCTTTACCACTTAGCTAGGGTGAGGGAGTAGGAATGTTGGTGCTCGAGGTACTGATATCAGGTAGTTTACCACCTAATAATTCAGCTCATTCTGGGTACAAAACAAAGCGCACCAATGTTGGAGAGTTTTGGGGCAACCAATTTCATCTATAATTTTCATTGTTATAATCCCCAGACACCACCCAAAGGCAAAGACCTCCCTGCACCACCACCTGACTTCTTCCTACCCTCCAAATCCAATCATAAACTCCTTAACTAATTCTCTTCCTATTATTGATTTCCTACTTTTAAAACCTTTCCAAAGCTCTCCCTAAAACCCTGTTGCACAGTAAAGCAAGAAATGCAGAAATATTGTCATTACCCCTCTTCATTGATCATTCCTTAACTGAGACCTGATACTCCCCCTGAAGATTCTACTTCTCATACAACCTCTTCTAGTGAAATCTGCTTATTGTTTTAATACTCATAAATTATAGAGATTGGCAAAGAAGGTAGAGGATGGGAAAACCACAAATAGGAGTCTTGAGAGAAGATATAATTTCTCATCTCTGGCAATGGGATCCACACAGACATGTCACCCAACATCTTAGCTTCTCAGTTCTGTTGAATATATCCAATCTATTTCATTTCAGCCACTGTTACCCATAACCACACAGTGGGTGTTTTCAACACCTAGAGGAAATCCACATTGGAAGATATTTTTGACTCATTTTTCTTCTTTCCTGTTTTCTGTAGGATAGATTGAATTTTCTTCTTCTGGGTTAAAAGTTACACATACTATTTTTGTTCTTACTGTGGTTTTCTCTATCAACCATGTTTATTTGACTTTGTCAGTTTATCAAAATTTATCTTTTTCCTTAACAATATAGCTATTTGAAGTGTTCTTATGTCCCTTGGGTCCCATTGCCCCTTCCCCAATAATATTTAAAAATTTAGTTATGGGTTATTCCATAGTAAGCTTTTTCTTTTTTTCTGCCCAGTATTTTTTTAATTTTCCACATCAGCGATAAATTATACCATGATATTTAATCATTTTTACTTGCATATCTCTTGTAGCACCTTTTTTCTCTTCTCACCTCTTCCAAAATTGTCTTTACCAAGGAACTTTGTGGGCAGTAGGTGTGCCAAACTTTCTGAGACAATATATGTCTTAGAATATTTTTATTATTTTATCACATTAAATGAAAAATGGATGAATATAAAATTAAAATTTCAAAGTTCTTTTAAACATTATAGGTCCAATCTTTAAAATATTACTCATTTGTCTTCTTGTATTCAAATTTGCTAACAAGAAATCTTATCAGTTTAATTCTTTCCTTTGTAGAGAATTTTATTTTTCTATTTGGGAGCTTTGAAAAGACTTCCATAGTCTTAAATTTTATTATAATGTGTGTGCATGTGTGTTTGTAGATACATATACATATATAGGTCTTATCTCTCCTAGTCT
Organism: Mustela nivalis; assembly: GCF_964662115.1. Lineage (NCBI taxonomy): Eukaryota > Metazoa > Chordata > Mammalia > Carnivora > Mustelidae > Mustela > Mustela nivalis. The sequence goes on from NC_139040.1 coordinate 90,376,059, forward strand.
GTGTCAGCCACAATGTGTTTGAGGAATGGGGAGAAAAAAGCACTAGGTACCCAGAACCTATTGATCATTCTCATTTGCTGCCACTCCATAGACAACTACTATGATCGAGTTTTTATCTTGAAACTCTTTGAAAGAAACAGCACTGTGAGGAGACAATGGCCCAGGTTGTAATCTACCAGCCTTGGAGATCTGAAAGGGATGAAAGTGTGAATATCCAATGAGGTAGTCTCCATCTATTTAAAACAACCTCCCACTCAACCAAGCAGAGTTTTTGCTGCTCTCATATACTTTAATATATCCACAGACACTGATAACTGTGGTTTAGGATGCTTCCACTGATTTCTGTAGTGAATGGGGTTGATAATGTAGGTAGTGTGACAGTTAGAGGAAATACAAGAGCAAACTTCAAAAGCTTTCTTAAATGTATCCTCTCACTGCTGCCTCTAATTACTCCCTATTCCAGGCTGTTTAAAAAAAAAAACAAAAAAAAAAAAACAAAAAAAAAAAAACAAAAACAAACCTGTTGAAGCCACCACAAATGGATAGATTCTTTTCTCACCTGGGCCCTTAGCATTACTCAGTTATCTCTTTACTTGTCAGCTTTTTCTTGTTCAGTACCTATTCAAATCTCCACCATACTCATCAAGCCCCTCCAGACCCTCTTCTTTTTAGCAATGGACTGAGAAATAGCACCCTGCACATCTCCAGAGGTAATTTCTCATATGAGAATGGCTATTCTCATGCAACACATAGAACTGTGTTCTCGTGGAACACAGTGAAAATTATATCTCTAGTTGTGCTAGACTGTAGCCCTGTGAGGACTTTGAGTCCTACTTCAAAGGAAAATGAAGACAATGAAATGACAATAAGGGAAAATCACAGGCCTAGCTTTATATCCAGTGAGCATAGCCTTTAGGAATGAAGCAGAAATCAAGAGATTTTTGGATGAAAGAAAACTAAGAGAATTTTCCACAATTAGACCTATGCTCTGTCTAAAGGAATTCCTTGAAACATAAAATAAATGACAAAAAAGGAAACCTGAAACATCAAGAAGAAAGAACAATGGAAGAATAAGGTGATAGGGAAATGCAATAGCCTTTCCTTTCCTTGAGTTTTCTAAATTGTGTTTTATTAGAATATTTTCTGGTGTGATTCTCAAGGTATATAGAGGAAATATTTGATAAAATTATATTATAAATGGAGAAGGTGTAGGAATTCAAAAGGAAATAGTTTTCTTTTCTTATGTTAGTCACCATATGGTACATCATTGGTTTTTGATGCAGTGTTCCACCATTCATTGTTTGTGTATAACATTCAGTGCGCCATGCAATCCATGCCCTCCTTAATACCCATCACTGGGCTAACACAATCCCCTCCCCCCTCCCCTCTGAAACCCTCAGTTTGTTTTCCATAGTCCATAATCTCTCGTGGCTCATTTTCCCTTCTGATTCTACCCTCCTTCATTTTCCCCTTCCTTCTCCTAATGTCCTCCATGCTATTCCTTATGTTCCACATATAAGTGAAACCATATGATAGTTGTCTTTCTCTGCTTGACTTATTTCACTTAGCATAATCTCCTCCAGTTCCATCTATGTTGATGCAAATGGTGGGTATTCATCCTTTCTGATGGCTGAGTAATACTCCACTGTACATATGGACCATGTCTTCTTTATCCATTTGTCTGTTAAAGGGCATCTCAGCTCTTTCCACAGTTTGGCTATTGTGGACATTGCTGCTGTGAACACTGGAGTACATGCGGCCCTTCTTTTCACTACACTGCATGTTTAGGGTAAATATCCAGTAGTGCAATTACTGGATCATAGGGTAGCTCTATTCTTAACATCTAGAGGAAGCTCCGTTCTGTTTTCCAAAATGGCTGTACCAACTTGCATTCCTACCAACAGTGTAAGATGGTTCCCCTTTCTCCACAGCCTGTCCAACATTTGTTATTTCTTGCCTTGTCAATTTTTGCCATTCTAATGGATGTAAGGTGAATCTCAATGTAGTTTTGATTTGAATTTCCCTCATGGCTAATCATGTTGAATATTTTTTTCATGTGTCTGTTAGCCATTCGTATGTCTTCTTTGGAGAAGTATCTGTTCATGTCTTCTGCCCATTTTTTGACTTATTTGTTTTTTGGGTGTTGAGTTTGAGAGGTTCTTTATAGATCTTGGATACCAGCCCTTTATCTGTAGTGTCATTCAACTAGTAAAATGTCCACACAATATACATACTTTCATAAGTTATGTATGTATAATGTAATATCTATATAAACCACTAAAAATTCTATATAAAGAGATGTACTTAAAAATACTAGATAAATCAAAATGGGACTCTAAAATGTCTTGACATTACCCACAGGAAATCAGGAAAAAGAAAGCAGAAACAAAGAGAAGAGGGAACAAACAGAACATACACACATACATAAAATGAAGGACCTAAGCCTTAATATATAAATAGTTACATTAAATGTAAATATTCTAGTGGCTTTGATCCACAAGATGATGTAGACTCATCTCCCAATAAAGTGCCTCTATAGCTAAAATCATACTTATAAAAGATTGAATACTTTTAAGACCACAAAAAAGACAAGCATCCTTATTTTTACCACTCCTATTTAACATCTTATTGAAAGTCCTAACTAGTGTGATAATGCAAGAAAAAGAAATAAATACTGAATGTAAAGGAAGGAATAAAACTAAATTCCTATGTAATAATTAGAAAAACATCAGACAAATCCCAATTGAGGAACACTCTATAAAATATCTGACTAATACTCCTCAAAATGGGCAAGATCAACAAAAACAAAAATCTAAGAAGCTATCATAACCAGGAAATACGTATAGAGACATGATTACTGAATAAAATGTATCCTAGGTGGTATCCTGGGACCAAAGGAGACATTAGGCAAAAACTAAGGAAATCTAAATAAATAAGGATTTTACTTAATAGTAGTGTGTCACTATTAGGTCATTAATTGTGACAAATGTACTTTATTAATGTAAGATATTAATCATAGAGGAAACTGGGTGTGGGAGATATGAGAACTCCCTGTACTACCTTGGCAACTTTTCTATAAAGGTCCTTGGCAAAGCAAAAAAAAAAATCTCTAATACCAATAGTCTTTAGGGAAATGAAGATAAAAACCACATTAAAATACCACTCTATGCCTATTAGAATGGCTTATTTTAAAAACTCATAATACCAAGTAGTTCAAGGCTGCAGATAAACTGAAACTCTTATACACTCTTTGTGAGAATAGAAAAGTGATAAAGTTATTTTCAAAAATATTTTGGCAATTTCTTTTAAAGTGAAACATTCAGTTACCACCTGACCCAGCAATTCCACTTTTGGATAATTGCCTAAGTGAAACGAAAACTTATGTTTGCATAAAAATCTGTATACAAATATTTATTGCAGCTCTATTTTTAATTGCCAAAAACTGAAAATGACCCAACTATCTCTCAAATGTTTAATGGATACTCAAACAGTGGTACATCCATATAATGGAATATAACTCATAAATTTTAGAAGAAGAAACTATTGATAAATGAAAGGAACCAGATTTAAAAGGTTACATACTACACAATTACATATATAATATTCTGGAGATGTTATGAGTGTAGGAATGGAGAATGGATTACTTAATGACTGAGGTTAAATGTTGGGGAGGAAGGTTTAACTACAAAGAAGAGGCTCAAGGATATTTTGGAGGGTGATGGAATTGTTCTGTATCTTCATTGTGGTGGTGGTTGGACACTATATATTTGTCAAAACTCATAGAAATGTATACCAAAAATAGTAACTTTTACTGTATATACATTAAAAAAGAAAACCCCAAATTCAATTACATTTCTATATTCCATCAACAAAGAGTTAGAAAACAAAATTCTTAGGAGAAACTTTATGACAGCATCAAAAAATACTGAAGACATAATAGCCAACAGAACAAATAATGTGTGATGACACTTCAGGGAAAATTATGAAAATTAATTGGGAGGTATTGTTATGGAACTGAATGTTTCCCCCAAAATTTATATTTTGGAATCTAATCCCTAATGTGATGGAATTAGGAGGTGGGGCCCTTGTGAAATGGTAAACTCATGAGGGTGGAGACTTCATGAATGGGATTAGTATCCTTATAAAAGAAGCCCCAGAGAGCTTTATTGCCCCTTTTGCCATGTGAGAATAGAGAAAGAGGACAGCCACTTATGAACCAGGAAGTGATATCTCATTGGACACTGAATCTGTTAGAGCCTTGATCTTGGTCTTCCTAGACATCAGAACTATAAGAAATAAATTTATGTTGTTTATAAGCCACACAGCCTATGGTATTCTATTATGGCAGCCCCAATAGACCAAGACAGTCATAATGAAAATCTTTATGAAGAGATACACCATATTCATTAACTGCATCACCTGTAATGACGTCATCTATAAATGCACTGAAATCCCAATAAGAATCCCAACAGGATTTTTGGTGGGTGTATTTGAGATAATGACACCCTGATTCTAAAGTATATGTAGAAATGTAAAGGGCCAAAAATAAACAAAGTACTATTAACATAGAAGAATGAAATGGGAAGACTTGCTTAACCGAATACCAAGACTTAGTATAGAGCTATTGTCATTAAGGTAGTGAGGTACCGGCACAAATACAGGCAAGTAAACCATTTAAACCAGCGAGACACACTAGAACACACAAAGCACTCTTAGATATGGGGACACTTGTTTTATGACAAAATGACACTATATAGTGGTGGATGAAGAAAGGTGTGGTTTTTTAAAAATAAATGGTTCTGGAGCAATGAGGTATTCATATGGGACACAAAATCAGATGGAAACCTATTTCACACCAGCACTAAGTTGATTAAAACTGGGGGGAGGGGGTTGGGGAGAAGGGGGTGGGATTATGGGCATTGGGGAGGGTATGTGCTTTGGTGAGTGCTGTGAAGTGTGTAAACCTGGTGATTCACAGACCTGTACCCCTGGGGATAAAAATATATGTTTATAAAAAATAAAAAGTTAAAAATAAATAAATAAATAAATAAAAATAAAAAAAAAATAAAAAAAAATAAAAAAATAAAAGCAGGGCAATGTATAAAAAAAAAAAAAGAAATCCTAAAAGTAAGTGGCAAAACTAGAAAGCTTTTAAAAATTTTACTGGAGAATATTCATATACTTGTAATGGGGAAAAATATTTGTAAAACATATTATCCGTAAAGGATTTGTGTTTAGAAAATAGATGATAGATAGATAGATAGATAGATAGATGATAGATAAAAAGAAATTTCCTACAAATCAATAGAAGACAGCCCAATAGAAAATTGAAAGACTTGAAAAGTCACTTCACAAAGGAAGAAATCCAAAAGATCAATAAGCATAAAAGGATATGCATATATATTAAAATTTAAAAGTATGACAAATGCCAAAAACAGGAAAAAAGGTAGATAAAAATAATTCTCATATACCATTGATGGGAATGTAAACTGGCACAAGCACTTTATAAAACAGTTTGGCATAACTAATTAAAACAGAAGATACACTTACACTATAACCAAAAAGGTTTATCCTGGGTAATAAATGGAACAGAAATGCGTGAAAATACACAAAAATGATATAAAGCTTTACTCACAACAGCCAAAAACTAGATATAATCTAAATTTCTTTCAATGTGGAAGGATAAATTTTTCTGTATTCATATAATAAACTACTCTTTTTTTTTTTAAAGGATTTTATTTATTTATTTGAGAGAGAGGCAGTGAGAGAGAGCATGAGCAAGGAGAAGGTCAGAGGGAGAAGCAGACTTCCCGTGGAGCTGGGAGCCAGATGTGGGACTCAATCCTGGGACTCTAGGATCATGACCTGAGCCAAAAGCTGTCGTCCAACCAACTGAGCCACCCAGGCGTTCCCATAAACTACTCTTTAGCTGAGAAAATAAAAATATTACAGTACACAAAACAACATGGATAGATTTCACATATGTAATCTTATACAAGAGAAGTCAGATACAAAAGAAAATATTGTATACTATTCCAATCATATAAATTTCATAACAAAATTTAACTGTAGTGCTTAGGGAAACACACTTAGGTGCTAAAGGTATAAAGAAGTGCTAGGAAGTGACTACCACAAAAGTCACATCATATTTTTCTTTTAGCAGGGTGGGAGATGTGTAATAAAAAGGGATACATGTAGGAGACCCTTCCTGGGTACTGACTTTGTTTTATTTCTTATTCTGAGTGATGATTACACTGTGTATTCACTTTGTAATCATTCATTGAGCTATATGATTTAGGTGTTCTATACTTACACTTCATTATTTTAAAATTTTGGAAAGAAAAAAGGGAGGCTATCTGATATAAATTCTCAAAGCTTATCACTTCCTTACTGGCAAATGCATCCATATCTACACCCATTCTTGCCTTTTCCCCTCTAGCCTCAAGGATAAGACATCTCTTCTGTATCTTCTGTGTCCTTTCCCCACGAATCACTCCTCTTTCTCCAGCATCTTCAACCACCTTCATTCCACTGCTTCATTCTGTAAATACCCTAAAACAACCTAGTATACTCTACTTCTACCTCTTTTTTCCTTCTTCTTCTTTTTTTTTTTGCCCTTCCACCTCTCTCCTCCTTTCACAAACTTTAAAAGGTTAATTTACACACACACATAAACACATGCACATTTTCATTTCTCACTCAGTTAAAATCTGGTTTTCACACTTCATCTGACTGCCCCAATATAAGTTCAACAATGATCTCCTTCCTAATTGTCAAGTCCAATAGTTAAGTTTCAGGTGTCATATTTTTGGATCTTTTTATTGTATTTGATAAGTTTTCAAGTTTCTTTAAATCTTCTCCTTTGGCTTAGAAAACACACTCTTTCCCTACTTCCTTTTGTTTCTATTATTACTACTACTAAGAAGAAATGTATTTTATAGCTAACAATTATATATACATATATACATATATCTTCTCATATATACTATATATACATATATCATATCTATCTATATATACATAGCTACATATATATGTATACCTCATGTATATCATATATACATAATATACATAAAACTCACTCTTTCTTTTTTCCTTTTGCTTCTATTATTACTACTACTAAGAAGAAATATATTCTATACCTAACAATTATATATATGTGTATGTGTATATATATATAATTGTTATTGTTATATAATATATATATATATATATACACATACACATATATATATACACACTACATCCTAGGTAACATTCTAAGCATTTATGTATATTAAATTGCTTAATCCTCATACAATGTTATACAATAGATACTATTGCCAGCATATTTAGAAATAATGAAAGTGGGGCGCCTGGGTGGCCCAGTGGGTTAGGCCTCTGCCTTCAGCTCAGGTCATGATCTCAGGGACCTGGGATCAAGCCCCGCATCGGGCTCTCTGCTCAGCAGGGAGCCTGCTTCCCTCCCTCTCTGACTGCCTCTCTGCCTACTTGTGGTCTCTCTCTGTCAAATAAGTAAATAAAATCTTAAAAAAAAAAAAAAAGAAATAATGAAAGTACCTGAATCACTAAACTAAGTGGAAGAGGTAGAATTCAAACCTAGGCAGTCTGGACCAAAAATCTGTTCCTTTAATTTCTTTTGCTCTTCCCTATACAGTCACTATCAAGGGTTTTCTTTCTTCTATTTTTTAACTGTTGGCATTCCCTTTGCTCTTTAGATTATCTCATCCACTCTCATTATTTTAAAAGACTATCTATATTCCAATGATTCCCAAATCCATACTTACCACTCTGACTTCTCTGCTAAGTTCAGGACTGGTCTCATGGGCATGAACTCTGCTGGTTCACAGGTACCCATGTTTAGAAAGGGTCCTGTGCTTGATTTAATGTTCCGTTGTCACTGCCTTGACATTTTTTTTAAGATTTATTTATCTATTTGACAGAGAGATAGACAGCAAGAAAAGGAACACAAGTAGGGGAGTTTGAGAGGGAGAAGCAGCCTTCCTGCTGAGCAGGAGGCCCAATGTGGGGCTCCATCCCAGGACCCTGGGATCATGACATGAGCTGAAAGCAGACACTTAATGACTGAGCCACCCAGGCACCCGTGCCTGGAAATTTTTAATAATTTTTGAACAAGTGGCTTCACATTTTATTTTATTTTAAAGATTTATTTATTTGAGACAGAGAGAGAGTGAGAGAGAGAGAGAGAATGGGAAGCAAAGGGAGAGGGAGAGAGAGACTTAAGCAGACTCCATGCTGAGCACATAGCTCAATGCAGGGCTAGCTCTCATGACCCTGAGATGACAACCTGAGTCAAAACCAAGAGTCAGAAGCTTAACCAACTGTGCCACCCAGGTGCCCCAAGTGGCTTCACATTTTAATTCTGCACTAGAACTTACAAATTATGTAGCTAGTCCTGCCTAACATTCTAACATATATCCAACTGCCCACTGGACACCTCCACATCTCTCTGTCCAAATCTGCACTCCTCTTCTTCTATTTCAATCTTCCTAATATTCTATCTGATATTTTATCTTTAGTCAATGGTAACATTTACCACTCAACCCAGAATACTGAGAACCATCCTTCATTTCACTTCCTCTCTACATCCAGTCCTGCCAAGTCCTGCCACCTAAACTTTCTATCTTTTCCTTGAAGTTATTTACTTGAATTATTTTTTTTTATCTCCATTACTGCTATTAGTTCAGATCCTCATTATTTTTTGTTTGTAACATTGCAATAGTTCTCTTTAAAAGTTTGTCCTGCTTCTAGTCTTACCCCTTTCAAACCCATCCTTCATAATGTTGCAAAGAAGGGCTACCATGTTGCATAACTCCAAGTAACATACAGTGTGCAGTGTAGTGGCCATAATAACAAGAATGATTTTTCTTAGATGCAAATATGGTTATGTTAATATCCTACTTAAAACTAAACAATGGCACCCCATCAACTACAGGATAAATTCCAAGCTCTTCACATTTCATTCAAGCACTCCATGAACTAGGCCTTAACAACTCCTTTCCTTCATCTCCTGTTCTATTAAAAAGACCTATGCTTAAAATTCCCTGTTCACATCATGCTTTTTTCACTGCTGCAATGTCCTCTCGTCAGCCTCCTATTCCTTAATCCTTTTCATCTGTGTAATTTCTATTTATGCTTTGGAATTCAGTTTAAGCAATCTGCTTCAGAAACTTACTCTGAACCTTGACCCTCAACCCCAGGCTGGTCTAAGAATCCCTTCCTCTATTATAGCACTTATAATATTCTATGATCATTGTCTATTTATACATCAGTCTCCCCCACTGAGTATAAGCTCCTTAAAGGCAGACATTTAGGGTCTTCAGCACCTAGAAAATTTCCTGTCTGGGCTGAATTGATCCTAGGAAAAGACAAATTCTACCCTAATTTCAGGATAGGAAATGGTTTTTCAGAAATCTTAGATCCCTCATAGTGGCAAACACCGTTTAACAAGTAGCACCAACAGTGAGGAAGAAATGATGAATACATCCAGGACTTATATGAAGCCATCATGCAGTATTTAAGCCATATTGATTGTAAAAATTTTGAAACATTTTCATACCACCCAGTAAATAGCTATTTAATACTCAAGCTCTCCAAATGCTCCCATCACTATCCTAGGCCTCCCCTATGTATCTCCTAGGCTCCACCATGATCCAGTTCAACAGGGGCTTCTAGAACCTTGCTCTAGGACCAATGTCTCCTCTGATTGATTAGTACTCAGGTTAAACCAATTGTTAAATATTTTGACAATTATTTCTGCATTTACTCCTCCCCAAGTGTGTAGAATTTCCTCTAACAACTTATCTTTGTTTCAGGAGACCCAGGTTGTTCAACTTAGAACCTAAGCTGAACAACCAAATATCCACTTGGAAGAGTAAACTACAGTCAAAACAGATATTTAGCATCATCAGAATTTATATTTTTTAAGCTTTATGTGGCATTGGATACCCTCATTTTTGTTTTTATTTTTTATTTGTTTAAGATTTTATTTATTTATTTGACAGAGAGGGAGATCACAAGTAGGCAAAGAGGCAGGCAGAGAGAGGGGGAAGCAGGCTCCCTGCTGAGCAGAGAGCCCGATATGGGTCTTGATCCCAGGACCCTGAGATCATGACCTGAGCCGAAGGCAGAGACTTAACCCACTGAGCCACCCAGGAGCCCCTGAATACCCTCATTTTTAAATGAAACTTTTATGTGCATAGCAGGGCAATACACTACTCAATTAATATCCTAATACTTTGTTCTTTATCTTTGCAGTAACTCTCCTGAACTAAAACCCTAAGCCCTGACAATCAGTAAACTGTTCTAAATTTCTATGATAGTGCCATTTCAAAAAAACTTTAAATAAATGGAATCATACAGTATGTAACTTTTTCAGATTGGCTTTTTCTCATTCAACATAATTACCCAGTGGGCTTTTTTTCTGTTAATATACTTTTAAGTTTGCATTTGGCACTTTTTTATAACTTCTGTTTCTTTGCTGAGATTCTCTATTTTTTCATTTGTTTCTAGCATGTTCATAATTGCTCACTGAAGCATTTTTATAATGGCTTCTTTAAAATCTTTGTCAGATAATCCCAACATGATTCATCTCAGTGTTGGCGTCATTTGATTGTCTTTTTCTCATTTGAGTTATTTTCCTGGTTCTTGGTATGACAGGTGATTTTTTAATGTATCCTGAATATTTTGGCTATTGTGTTAGGAAACTTTATTTCTATATAAATCCTCTATTTTAGCAGGCAGTCTCCTTGTTTAGGTTTAGCACATAGATCCTGTCCTACTTTTGTGTGCTGTGGTTTCAGTAACAGTTTAATTTTCAGAGCCTTTGCTGTGCTTTGATCTGTTTAGGCTATCTGGTGCCTCTGGGGCTCCCACTGGTCTGTGCTGGTGGGCCTGTGCAGGTAGAAGGTGCTTCCTCAACTAGGTTGTGTGGTGCCTCTAGGTGGGGAAAGGGAGTCTCCATGAAGAACACTTTATGCATTTGGCCACTTGTGACAGGATCCCTCCTCCCAGGGCAAACTGGTCCCTCTGTCTGGGGGAAGGAATTCTCAGACCATTGGACATGAAGAAGCTTCCAGAATAGGTCACTTGTTCTGGAAGGCCCCTGCTTTCAGGAGACTCCCTGGCTACCTAGTGCCTCTCAGTGGAGAAGGGAGTCTCAAGGACCACCAGATCAGAGTTTCATTTCCAAGATTTATATTTTTACCTAGAAAGTAGGAGTAGGGAGAATGAGTCTATTCCATCTTATCTGGACCAGAAGAGTTCTGTATTTTCTTTTAAGCTAGTTAGGGTGTCTTTGCATGGAATGAATCTCTTCCCTCTTCTAAACTGTATAGGACATTTTAAAAAATATTGTTCTTGCTTTACGTTTAAGAAACTTAACATCACCTCCCATTTGAAAGCCAGCTGGATTATTTACCAATAAATTAGCCAAGAGACACTTGTTCAATATTATCAATTTAAAAAATTGTTCAATATTATCACTTAAAAAAAGAGAAAAAATTTATTGCCATGTAACACGCAGAAAAGTAAATGAATCTAAGTTTACACACCAGTAAATTATCACAAAATGAACATACTCATATAGTATTTTATTTAATTAAAAAATAACCTGGGGACGCCTGGGTGGCTCAGTTGGTTGGGCCACTGCCTTCGGCTCAGGTTGTGGTCCCGGGGTCCTAGGATCAAGTCCTGCATCGGACTCCTTGCTCAGTGGGGAGCCTGCTTCTCTCTCTAACTCTGCCTGCCACTCTGCCTGCTTGTGCGTGTGCTCTCTCTCTCTCTCTCTCTGGCAAATAAATAAATAAAATCTTTAAAAAATAATAATAATCTGGAGATTTAAAGGAGTGTGAATATACTTGACTACTGAACTATATACTTAAAAATGGTTAAGAAGACAAATTTTATGTTATTTGTTCTTTACCAAATTAAAAAAATATATATGGGGAGAAAAAAAAACAACAGAATTCTTAAGAATACCAATGCCTCCAGACTCACAAGCTAGTAGAGATCATTGGAGCAAATTCTTTTTTTTTTATAAATTAATTTATTTATTTTCAGAAAAACATTATTCATTATTTTTTCACCACACCCAGTGCTCCATGCAATCTGTGCCCTCCATAATACCCACCACCCGGTACCCCAACCTCCCACCCCCCCACCACTTCAAACCCTTCAGATTGTTTTTTGGAGTCCATAGCCTCTCATGCAAATTCTTAACACAGAGACACCAAGCATTTTCCTCCTACATATTTGGGAAAATAGTTCTTCACGGTTTTTAACTATGAAGAAAAAAAAAAAGAAATGTGGGCCCCATTGCACCTTAAGTTTTGTGGAGAAAGCAAAGCATAGCTGCTCTAGTCAGGGTAGCGTAGCAGTCCTGCCCTTTTCCCTTGACTTTTCATCATACAGTCATCCTGTCAACAGGGCTGTTGCACAAATTAAGTGAAATAAAATAGGTCTGCTACATGGCAGATGTTCTTTAATTTGTTGAATATGGAGATGAAGTGAGAGAGTAATACAGACAGGCTCATATTATAAACACATGCTGTTCTCTAAAGAGAAAAACAGGGAGGAACAGTCAGAGTAGGACTTAACTTGTATGCCAAGCATCTTGAAAAGTGATTTATAAATGATATATCATTTAACCCTCTACAATTAATGCTAAGAAAGTAGTACTATTAATTTTCCCACTTGGCAGATGAAAAAACAGAAGCTCAGAAAGATTAGGGTAACTTGTCCACTGACACACAGTTAAAAAAAAAAAAAGTAGCTGAACTAGGATTTGAGTACTTAGCTTCTCTCCCAGGATCAAAGCCAAGTCTGTCCAAATAATAAGACTCAAACCCCTTTTCATGGAGTGCAATAATCAAGTCTCAGCAGATTTTCCCGGTGTTCTCTCTCCACTTCTCCATTTTGTATCTTTTGCTCTAATAACTGAGTATTCCCTCCATCATCCTCCCCCTCTCAGCCAACTATTACACATTTATACCCTGCTGTTTCTCACTTCTGTGTTTTGTTACTACTGTCCTCAGTTTGGCGTCCTCTCCCTCTCTCATTTACATGGCTAAGTCACTTCTTTTTGGAAGTCCCTGTCCATATCTCCATAACCTGCCCACCCTTATAACTCCTACTATGCCTTATGCTTATTTATATTGAATTGCCTATGTATATTTACTTTTATGTGAGACTTTGAAAGCAAGAACCAGTTCTTATTCATCTATATTGCATCTAACATGATTCTTGGCACATACTTGTTATTCAGAAAATGCCCTTTGAATGAATAAATGCTTGAGTGAACAAATGAATGCCCTAAACAAGAAATGACCATTCATCTCTCCCGTTCTGAATTTTGGAGGTCTGTTTTTGTGCTAATCACCTTCATTGATTATTTGCTTAATATTTTACTTTAACTCAAGTAATTTTCAATATTTTAAATTAATTTAGTCTTGTTCTAAATAATATTTGTGAAATTATGGATTGTAGGTATTGGATATAAATAAATATATATTCTTAATGAATATATAAAATATATTCCTGATATATATTAAGATGAATACATAGCTATTGAAATTTTTTAAATGTTCATCTTTTTACTCCCTAAATCATCTTGTGAACCTCAAGTGGTATACACACCATGCTTAAGGGAATAATATTTTAATGATACTGATGCTGTTTCATGATGCCTGGATCAGATGGACAGAAGAAGCAGAGGAAGGTGAATGGGAGCTGGATATCTTTGTGATACTTACCACTAAGATATTTACCAATATATTTACTAAGATATTTAAGATATTGACTGAAGCAGGAAGTCCCCCAAACAGCAGCAGTTGCTCATGGTATTGCTTGATCAGTCTCTGGAATAAGGCATCTCATACTTGACCTCAGGATGAGGTACAAGAGGTTCATCCCAAGCCACACGTGGCCCCATCACAATGCACCAGTTCTGTTAAAATGGAGTTCTTGCCCTAAGTCCTGAGTGCAAGCTTTCTCCTTGTGGCACAGAGTGTGTAGTACTGAATTCAAAGCAGTGTATATCCTAGTGCTGGTTCTTAACTGGGTGACCTGGTGCAAATTTTATGAATTAAATTTTTCTCACCTGTAAAATATTTTATATATATACCCCTCATGCAGTGGTTTTCAACCATGCATATACATTATAATTACCTGGGAAAATTATTTTCAATGCCAGAAATTCTGATTTAATTGGTACAGAGAAGTCTGGGCACAGATCTTGTTTTCAAAGTTCTCCAATGTGTAGCTAGGGTTGAGAATTACTGAGTTCACTGGAGAATTAAATGAAGGCCTGTATAAAGCACCTGGTACACAATAAATACATAAGAAATGTCAGCTATTATTAATATTACCATTATTATTATTGGGCTTATTCATTGGTTACCTTTTCTAGCTTCCATTCTGGTAACCTATCCACAACCTCTTTCTCTGGCAAGCCATGTGCCTCTGGCCCCAAAGACCAGGCTAGCTGTCTGAATCATGTTTGCTGATGATGGCTTTGAACATCACCCTCTGCCCTCTTAGCAGAAACTCTGGAATGAGCCTCTGACAGTGGGACCACACGTATTCCACACAGCCTGACTTGAAACCACTCATGTTCAGGTGTATGGGTGATTGTGAATAGGCCCCCATGCCCTGCTTCTGTCTGTGGAATCTGAGATGCAGCGGGTGGCCATGGCAATCACACGTTGCCTCTCTCCCCCTCCTTCTTATCCAGGGACATCAGGTTACAAGGGAACAAGCTGTTCTTCTGTCTTAGTAATGGGGTGGGGGAAGGGGACTAGACCAGCTGTATGCATATGAATCGCATATGAGCTGCATATGAACCTCAGGTGAGTTTGTTATTATGGAAGTTGTTTTGTTTTTTTATACCATCAGCTACCAAAGCTGGTTTTGAGCCTAAGGAAGGCTGTTAATGTGGCTACTTGCTAATCATCACCCTAAAAGCAATAGTTAATATTTATTTTCTGCCATGTTCTGTGTTAAAGCACTTATATGGATGATCTTATTTAATTTCCAGAGCAACCTTTGGAGACACTGTATATTTTTATCATCTTCATTTTCAGGTAAGAAAATCAAGAGACCCAGAAAGGTGAAGTAACTTGTCACAAAGTAGTAGGTAAAGAATCTTAAGAAATCTGCCTCCAGAGACTGTGCTTTTACCCAGATCTCTAGACTTAGTCACAGAGATGCAAAAGACCTGAGAAACCTCCTATTCCAACTCCCTTATGTTATCAATGGGGGAAACTGAAACCCAGCTTAGGAAAGGAATATTTTTCTGAATGATGGGCATTTTAACTTTTTAAAATTTAAATCCAATTAGTCAATATCTAGTACATCATTAATTTCAGACATAGAGTTCAATAATTCATAGGCTACATATTAACACCCAGTACTCATCAAATCACGTGCCCTCCTTAATGCCCATCACCTAATTACCTGATCCTTCCACCACCCCCAGCAATCCTCAGTCTTTTCCTATAGTAAGAGTCTCTCATGGTTTGCCTCCCTCTCTGATGACTTCGCATTCAGTTTTCCTCCTCTTCCCCTATGATCCTGTATGCTGCCCCTTATATTCCACATATGAGTGAAACCATATAATTATCTTTCTCTGACTGATTTATTTCCCTCCCTCCATTTCCATCTACATAGATGTAAATGGTGAGTATTCATCATTTCTGATGGCTGAGTAATATTCCAATGTGTGTGTGTGTGTGTGTGTGTGTGTACCACATCTTCTTTCATTCATCTGTCAATGGATATCTGGGCTCTTTCCATAGTTTGCCTATTGTAGACATTGGTTATAAACTTTGGAGTGCATGTGCCCCTTTGGATCATTACTTTTGTATCTTTGGGGGTAAATACTTAGTGCAATTGCTAGGTCATAGGGTAGGTCAATTTTTAACTTCTTGAGGAACCTCCATACTGTTTTCCAGAGTCACTGTATCAGCTTACATTTCCACCAACAGTGTAAGAGATGAAACATGGTCATCCTTTAAGAAAATTCACTTAACATATATTTGAGCACCTACTAACAGCAGGCCCTTTGTTAGGTGCTGGAAATATACAGTTAAAAAAATACTTGCCCTGAGACACCTGGGTGGCTCAGTCAGTTAAGCATCTCTCTTCAGTTCAGGTCATGATCCCAGGGTACGGGGATCAAGCCCTGCATTGGGTCCCTTGCTTGGTGGGGATCCTGCTCTCCCTCTGCCTGCCACTCCTCTTGCTAGTGCTCTTTCTCACTCTCCCTCTTTCAGACAAATAAATGAATAAAATCTTAAAAAATTACTTGTTCTAATACAGTTTATATTGTAGAGAAGAGATGGATTATGAACAAATTAAGTAAATGCATTAAAGGCTGCTAAGTACTTAAAAAAACACAGAAGAGGCAAAATGAGTATAGGTATAGCTGCTACTTTAAATAGAGCAATCAGTGAAGATCCCACTGAAAAGGTATTATTTTTATTAATATCTAAAGAAAGTGAAGGGATTAATTATTTAAATATTTGGGGGAAGATTTTTTCCAGGCAGAGAAAACAGCTGGTACAAAGCCTCTGTGGCTGGGGCACATTCAATATGTCCAAGGACCAATAAGAAAGCCAAATATGGCTAGAAGAAAGTGAGCGTGAGGCAATGTAATGGGGCCTGATGTTATAGAGCAAAAGATCATGCAGGGATCTGTATGCCATTGTAAGATCTTTGAGTTTTTACTACGAATGAGATTATAAGTCATTGGAGGATTTGGAGCATAGGAGCAATATGATCTGAATTGAGAAATAAAAGCACTCCTCTGACTTCTATAAGGAAAACATGATAGAAGGGTAATGGTAGAAAGAAGGGGGTGAATACAGAGGCTACAGTGAGTGAATGGTAGCTTAGAACAAAGGGGTAATGGTGAAAAGGATGAAAAGGTGATCAATTTATGGGAAAATTTGAAGGTAAATCCAGTTGTAAGGGAAGAATTGTGAAGTGTGAAAGAAAGAGAGGAGTCAAAAATGTCTGGTTCAGACTCCTCTAGCACAATCTCTTGGGCCCAAGAATTGTTTTGACCAAGCAGTTGCCACTAATTTTCCTATTTCTCCTATCTCAGTTTTAATCCAACTCCATGGATACCCTAGGGAGTCTACCACCTTCCAGGGAATCATGGGAAAGAGCTCAAGTCAGAAGAATCACCGAGCCATTGTAGTGAAGGTGAGGCAACACAGCCTGATGTGCCCTATCTTAACCTGCATTACTTGCCCCAGGACCAGTGCAGGAAAAGACAATATTCTGAAATTGGAGGCTATATATGCTCATTTGCATTCTGGGTGAGGCAGCTATTATGACCTGAGCAGAAAGTAATGTGGCTCCCCTGGCACCTCTTGCAGATGGTCAGCAGGGGCCTACTTGACAGGTTGCAGACAGAATTTCAGTGGGAATAATCCATTTTACTTAAGTTATAAGTTGTCTTTAAGAAGTCCCTCAGATCCCATGACAGACATCTAGAAACTAGAAGAGAGGAACCCCCCCCCCTTTTTTAGATGACAGATGTACATTAAGTTATTTGGAGACATATGAAAAGTAAAAAGTTCTGCTTTTTGTCCCCTCCTTGATTTTTGGTTCTGACTATTAGGATTTACACTTTCAAGATTCTTGAGACTAGCAGCTAAAGAAAATTTTACCATGGTAAAGGACATTAAAAGACAGATGGGGTAGAAACCATCATAGCAAACAAATTAGATTTTAAACCAAAGACTGTAGTAAGGGATGAAGAGGGACATTATATCAAACTTAAAGAGTCTATCCAACCAGAAGGTGTAACAATTATAAACATTTATGTTCCTAACTTGGTAGCAGCCAATTATATAAACCAATTTATAACTAAATTAAAGAAACATGCTGATAATAATAAAATAATAGTAGGGGACTTCAACACCTCACTCACAGCAGTGGAAAGATCATCTAAGCAGAGGATCAACAGGGAAATAAGGGCTTTGAATGACACACTGGACCAGATGGACTTCACAGATATATTCAGAATATTCTATTCTAAGGCAACATAATACACATTTTTTCTCATGCACGTAGAACATTCTCAACAATTGATCACATACTGAGTCACAAATCAGGTCTCAACTGGTACCAAAAGATTGGGATTATTCCCTGTGTATTTTCAGACCACAATGCATTGAAACTTGAACTCAATCACAAGAGGAAATTTGGAAGGAACTCAGATGTTTGGAGGGTAAAGTGCATCCTACTAAAGAATGAATTGGGCCAACCAGGAAATTAATGAAAAATTTAAAAACTCATGGAAGTAACTGGAAATGAAAGCACAACTGTTCAAAACCTTTGGGATACACAAAGGTTGTCCTAGGAGGGAAGTATATAACAATACAAGCCTTTCTCAAAAATTTAGAAAAATCTCAAATACACAAGTTAACCCTACACCTAAAGAGCTAGAGAAAGAACAGAAATTAAGCCTATACTAAGCAGGAGAAGAGAAATAATAATGATTATAGCAGAATTCTATGAAATATAAACTGAAAGAGCAGTAGAACAGATTAATGAAATTAGAAGCTGGTTTTCTGAAAGAATGAATAAAGTAAAAAAAACAAAAAACAAAAAAAAAAACAAAAAAAAACCCTCTCTCCAGACTTATGCAAAAGAAAAGGAAAAGGAACTAAATTAATAAAATTATGAATGAAAGAGGAGAGGTCATGACCAACACCAAGGAAATACAGATAACTTTAAGGACATATTATGAGCAACTATATGCCAAGAAATTAGGCAATCTGGAAGAAATGGATGCCTTCCTGGAAATTTATGAACTACCAAAACTGAAAACCTGAACAGATCCATAATCAGCAAGGAAACTGAAGCAGTAATCAAAAATCTGCCAACAAACAAGAGTCCAGGGCTGGGTGGTTTCCTAGGGGAATTCTACCAAGTATTTAAAGAAGAACTAATACCTATTCTCCTGAAGGTGTTTCAAAAAATAGAAATGGAAGGAAAACTTCCAAACTCATTTTATGAGGCCAGCATGACCTTGATCCCAAAACCAGACAAAGACCCCACCAAAAAGGAGAATTATAGACCATTATCCCTGATGAACATGGAGGCCAAAATTCTCACAAGGTACTACCCAATAGGATCCAACAGTACATTAAAGGGATTATTAACCATGACCAAGTAAGATTTATTCCTAGCTTGCAAGGTTGGTTCAACTTTCACAAATCAATGTGATGCATCACATTAATAAAAGAAAGGACAAGAACCATGTGAATTTCTCAATAGATGCAGAAACAGCATTTGACGAAATACAGAATTATTTCCTGATTCAAACTCCCACAGTGTAGGGATAGAGGGATTATACCTCAATATCATAAAAGCCATCTATGTTTTACTATGTAAAACAGTATGGAGGTTCCTCAAGATGTGAAAAAATAGAGCCACCCTATGACCCAGCAATTGCACTACAAGGTATTTAACACAAAGATACAAATGTAGTGATCTGAAGGGGCACCTGTACCCCCCAGTGTTCATAGCAACAATATCGACAATAGCCAAACTGTGGAAAGAGCCAATATGTCCTTCAACAGATAAATGGATAAAGATGTGGTATACACACATATATGTATAATGAAATATAACTCAGCCATCAGAAAGGATGAGTATTTACCATTTACAGTAATGTAGATGGAACTGGAGGGTATTATGCTGAGCAAAATAAGTCAATCAGAGAAAGACAATTATCATATGGTTTCACTCATATGTGGTATATAAGAAACAGTGCAGAGGATCATAGGAGAATGGAGGGAGAACTAAATGGGAAATCATCAGTGTCATCATGAGAGACTCTTACCTATAGGAAACAAACTGATGGTTGCTGGAGGGAAGGATCATGGAGGGATAGGGTAATTGGGTGATGGGCATTAAGGAGGGCACATGATGGGATGAGCACTGGGTCTTATATGTAACTGATGAATTATTGAACACTATATATAAAACTATATATGTTGGTGAATGGAATCTAAATTAAAAAAAAAAAACTACAGTAAGAAATAACCACACACCTGTCAAAATAGCTAAAATCAACAACACAAGAAACACTAGGTGTTGGTGAGGATGTGGAGAAAAAAGAACTCTTTTGCACTGTTGGTGGGAATGCAAACTGGTGCAGCCACTCTGGAAAACAGTATGGGGTTTCCTCAGAAAGTTAAATATAGAAGTACCCTTCAATCCAGTAATTGTACTATTAGGTATTTACCCAAAGAATACAAAAATACTAACTGAAAAGAATACATGTTCCCTGATGTTTATAGCAGCTTTATTTACAATAGTCTCATTATGGAAATCACCCAAGTGTCCACTGACTGTTGAATGGATGAAGAAGAAGTAATACACACACACACACACACACACACACACACACACACACACAGTGGGATATTACTCAGCCATAAAGAAGAATAAAACCTTGCCACTTGCAATGACATGAATGGAGCTAGAGTGTATTATGCTAAGGGAAATAAGTCGGAGACATGATTTCACTCATCTGTGGAATTTAAGAAACAGTACAAATGAGCAAAGGGGGAAAAAGAAAGAGAGAGAAGCAAACCAAGAAACAGACTCTTTAACTACAGAGAACATACTGATAGTTATCAGAGGGGAGGTGGGTGGGGGGTGGATTAAATAGGTGATGGAGATTAAGGAGTACACTTGTTGTGATGTCTACCAGGTGTTGCATGGAAGTGTTGAATAACTATATTGTACACCTGAAATTGCTATTACAGTGTTAACTATGGAGAATTTAAAGAAAAACTTAAAAAATATTTTGTCATCTCACCCCCTAAAACATCCAAAAAATCTGCACCTAGACTTATCGTATTCAAACTGCAGAAAATCAAAGTCAGAGAAAATTTTGTTGGTATTTTATTCTTCAAATTTTTATGTAAATTCTAGTTAGTTAACATGAAGTGCAATACTGGTTTCGGAATAGAATTCAGTGATTCCTCACTTACACATAATATTCAGTGTTCATCATAACAAGTGTTCTCCTTAATACCCATCACCCATCTAGCCCATTCCCCACCCACCTCCCTCCATCAGCCTCCATTAGTTTGTTCTCTATCTTTAAGAGTCTCTTATGGTTTCTTTCTCTTCCTCCCCTCCCCCCTATGTTCATCTCTTTTGTTCCTTAAATCCCACATATGAGTGAAATCATATGGGATATATCTTTCCCTGACTGACATATTTTGCTTAGCGTAACAGACTCTAGCTCCATTCATGTCATTGCAAATGGCAGGATTTCATTCTTTCTGAGAGCCAAGTAATATTTCTCACCCCCCCCCGTGCGTGTGTGTGTGTGCGTGTGTGTGTGTGTGTGTGTGTGTGTGTGTGTGTGTGTGTGTGTGTGTCTACCACATCTTCTTTATCCATTCATTAGTTGATGGACATTTGGGCCTTCTCCATAGTTTGGCTATTGTTGATAGTGCTGCTATAAGCTGGGGGTGTCTGTACCCTTTCAAGTCTGTATTTTTACATCCTTTGAGTAAATACCTAGTAGTTCAATTGCTGAGTTGTAGGGTACAACTTGACTTTATGAGGAACTTCCATATTGTTTTCCAGAGTGGCTGCACCAGTCTGCATTCCCACCAACAGTGTAAGAGGGTTTCCCTTTCTCCACATCCTTGCCGAAAGCTCTTGCTTCTTGTGTTGTTGATTTTAGCCATTCTGACAGGTGTGAGGTGGTTATCTCATTTTGACTGGATTTGTATTTCCCTGATGATGAGTGATGTTGAGCATCTTTTCATGTATCTGATAGCCAGTTAGATGTCTTCTTTGGAAAGGTGTATATTCATGTGTTCTGCCCCCTTCTTGACTGAATTATTTATTTTGGGGGTGTTGAGTTTGATAAATTATTTCTAGATTTTGGATACTAAGCCTTTATCAGATACGTCATTTGCAAATATCTTCTCACATTCCACAGACTGCCTTTAGTTTTGCTGATTTTTGCCTTTGCTGTGCAGAAGCTTTTGATCTTGATGAAGTCCCAATAATTCATTTTTGCTTTGTTTTCCTTGCCTCTGGTGATGTGTCTAGTAAGGAGCTGCTCCAGCTGAAGTCAAAGAGGTTGCTGCCTATGTTCTCCTCTATGATTTTGATGGTTTCCTGTCTCACATTCAGGAATTTGAGTTAATTTTTGTATATGGTGTAAGAAAGTGATCCAGTTTCATTCTTCTGCATGTGGCTGTCCAATTTTCCCAACACCATTTGTTGAAGAGACTGTGTTTTTTCCATTTGATATTCTTTCCTGCTTTGTTGAAGAGTAGTTGACTTTTTAGCTGTGGGTCTTTTTCTGGTTTTTTATTCTGTTCCATTGATTAACACATCTATTTTTGTGCCAGTACCATACGGTCATGATGGCTACAACTTTGTAATATAGCCCAAAGTCCGGAATTTTCTGATTCCATACACATTTGGGGATTGTTTCTTTTACCTTTGTGAAAAAAAAGAATGCTGGTGGTATTTTGATAGGGATTGCATTGAATGTGTAGATTGTTCTGGGTAGCATACACATTTTGCCTCTTTGATTAGGTTTATTCCTAGGCACCTTATTGTTTTTGGTAGCTGTAAATGGGATTGATTCCTTGATTTCTGTTTCTGATGCTTCACCATTGGTGTGTAGAAAGACAAAATTTCTGTAGACTGATTTTATATCCTGTGACTTTCTTGGGTTCATGTTTTAGTTTTTTAATTTTCTGGTGGACTCTTTCAGGTTTTCTAAAAAGTGAAAGTTTGACTTTCTTGTCGATTTGGATGCCTTTTATTTCTTTTTGTTGTCTGATCGCTAAGGCTGAAACTTCTATTACTATGTAAAATAGTAATGATGTGAGTGGACATCCTGTCTTGTTCCTGACTGTAGAGGTAAAGCTCTCAGGTTTTCCTAATGAGGATGATATTAGGTATGAGTCTGTCATATATGGACTTTATAGTGTTGAGGCATGTTCCATCTATACCTATTTTGTTGAGTTTTTTTTTTTAATCAAGAATGGTTGCTGTATTTTGACAAATGCTTTTTCTGTATCTATTGAGAGGATCATGTCATTCTAATCCTTTCTTTCATTGATGTGGTCTATCATGTTTATTGATTTGCAAATATTGAACCAACTCTACAGTGCAGGAATAAATCCCACTTCATTGTGGTGAATAATTCTATAATGTACTGTTAGATTTTATTTCCTAGCATCTTGTTGAGAATTTTTGCATCCATGTTCATCAGGGATATTGGCCTATAATTCTCCTTTTTAGTGGTGTCTTTCTCTATTTTAGAATCAAGGTAATGTTAGCCTTGTAGAAGGAATTTGAAAGCTTTCCTTCTATTTCTTTTTTTTGCGGGGGAGGGAACAATTTGAGATGGATATGTATTAACTCTTCTTTAAATATCTGGTAGAACTCCCCTGGGAAGCCATCTGGCCCTGGACTTCTGTTTGTTGGGAGATTTGTGGCTACTGATTCGATTTCTTTGCTGGTTATGGGTCTGTTAAATCTTTGATTTCATCCTATTTAAGTTTTAGCAGTTTGTGTGATTGTAAGAATTTGTCCATTTCCTCCAGTTTGCCCAGTTTGTTGTCATATAATTTTTTATCATATTTTATTATGATTATTTGTATTTTTGTGGTGTTGGTTGTGATCTTTCCTTTTTCATTCATGAGTTAAGTTTTGTAGGTCATTTCTCTTTTCTTTTTTTAAAATGTTTTTATTTATTTATTTGACAGAGAGAGAGAGAGAGAGAGAGAGAGAGAGAGAGAGAAAGCACAAATGGGGGAATGGCAGGCAGGGGAGAAGCAGTCTTTTGGATCAGCAAGGAGCCTCATGTGGGGCTCAATCTGAGGACCCTGGGATCATGACCTGAGCCAAAGGTGGTGGCTTAACCAAATGAGCCACCCAGGTGCCCCTTCTCTTTTCTTTTTGATAAGTCTGGCTAGAGGTTGATTGATTTTATTCTTTCAGGGAACTAGCTCTTAGTTTTGTTGATCTGTTCTGGGTTTGTTTGTTTCTATTTCATTTATTTCTGCTCTAGTCTTTATTATTTCCCTTATTCTGCTGGCTTTAGACTTTACTAACTGTTCCTTTTCTAGCTCCTTTAGGTGTAAGGTTAGGTTATGAATTTGAGACTTTTCTTGCTTATTGAGGTAAGCCTGGATTACAATATACTTCCCTCTTAAGACTGCCTTTGCTGCATCCCAAATGTTTTGGACTACTGTGTTTTAATTTTCATTTGCTCTCATTTTTTAAAATTTTATTTCTTCTTTAATTTCCTGGTTAGCCCATTGATTTTTTAGTTGGATGTTCTTTAATCTCCATGTATTTGTGGTATTTCCAATTTTTTTCTTGTGGTTGACTTTAAGTTTCATAACATTGTGGTCAGAAAATATGCATTGCCTATATTCTCCTCTAGGATTCTGATGAATTCCTGTCTCACGTTGAGGTCTTTTATCCATTTTGAGTTTATCTTTGTGTACAGTGTAACATAGGCAGTAATCTCTTTGATAATAGCCACAGCAACTTCTTTCAAGATATGTCTCCAAAGGCAAAGGAAACAAAAGTAAAAATAAACTTTTGGGACTTCATCAAAATCAAAGGCTTCTGAACAGCAAAGGAAACAGTCAAAAAAACAAAGAGGCAACCCACAGAATGGGAGAAGATATTTGCAAATGACAGTACAGACAAAAGGTTGATATCCAGGATCTATAATGAACTCCTCAAACTCAACACACATGAAACAGGCAAACATATCAAAAAATGGGCAGAAGATATGAACAGACCCTTCTCCAATCACGACATACAAATGGCTATCAGACACATGAAAAAATGTTCATCACTAGCCCTCAGGGAGATTCAAATTAAGACCACATTGAGATATCACCTTACACCAGTTAGAATGGCCAAAATTAACAAAACAGGAAACAATATGTGTTGGAGAGGATGTGGAGAAAGGGGAACCCTCTTACACTGTTGGTGGGAATGCAAGTTGGTGCAGCCTCTTTGGAGAACAGTGTGGAGATTTTTCAAGAAATTAAAAATAGAACTTCCCTATGACCCTGCAATTGCACTCCTGGGTATTTACCCCAAAGATACAGATGTCATGAAAAGAAGGGCCATCTGTTCCCCAATGTTTATAGCAGCAATGGCCACGGTCGCCAAACTATGGAAAGAACCAAGATGCCCTTCAACAGACGAATGGATAAGGAAGATGTGGTCCACATACACTATGGAATATTATGCCTCCATCAGAAAGGATGAATACCCAACTTTTGAAGCAAGATGGACGGGACTGGAAGAGATTATGCTGAGTGAAATAAGTCAAGCAGAGACAGTCAATTATCATATGGTTTCACTTTTTTGTGGAGCATAACAAATATGATGGAGCACAAGGGGTGTTAGAGAGGATAAGGGAGTTGGGGTAAATTGGAAGGGGAGGTGAATCATGAGAGACTATGAACTCTGTAAAACAATCTGAGGGGTTTGAAGTGGTAGGAAGGTGGGAGGTTGGGGGAACCAGGTGGTGGGTATTATAGAGGGCACGGATTGCATGGAGCACTGGGTGTGATGAAAAAATAATGAATACAGTTTTTCTGAAAATAAATAAATTTAAAAAAAAGAAAATATGCATTGTAAGATCTCCATTTTTTGTACTTGTTGAGGGCTGATTTGTGACCCAGTAATCTATTGTGGAGAATGTTCCATGTGCACTAAAAAAATGTGTATTCTGCTGCTTTAGGATGAAATGTACCTGTTAAATTCATCTGGTCCAGTGAGTCATTCAAAGCCATTGTTTCCTTATTGATTTTCTGTTTAGATGATCTGTCCATTGCTATGCATGGGGTGTTAAGTGGATAATATTTTATTATTATCCATAAGTTTCTTTATGTTTGTTATCCATTGATTTATGTATTTATGTGCTCCCAAGTTGGAGGCATGTATATTTACAATTGTTAGATCTTCTTGATAGATAGACCTCTTAATTATGACATAATGCTCTTTTTCATGTCTTGATACATTCTTTGGTTTAAAATCATTATACAGGTATGGCTACCCTGGCTTTCTTTTTTTAAAAATTTTTTATTTCTTTTCAGGATAACAGTATTCATTGTTTTTGCACCACACCCAGTGCTCCATGCAATCCGTGCCCTCCCTAATACCCACCACCTGGTTCCCCCAACCTCCCACACCCCGCCCCTTCAAAACCGTCAGATTGTTTTTCAGAGTCATAGTCTCTCATGGTTCACCTCCCCTTCCAATTTCCCTCAGCTCCCTTCTCCTCTCCATCTCCCCTTGTCCTCCCCTGTCTTTCTTTAAATGTCCATTAGCATGATAGTTTTTCTCCATCCAATCACTTTCAATCTGCAGATGTCTTTAGGTCTAAAATGAGTGTCTTGTAGGCAACATTAGATGGCTCTTGTTTTTTTTTAATCTATATTGATAACTTATATCTTTTGATTGGAATGTGTAGTCCATTTACATTGAGAGTGACTCTTGATAAATATGGATTTAGTACCATTGTGTTACCTGTAAAGCTGGTTTTTCTGCTGATGCTTTCTACTTTCTAGTCTTTGTTGCTTTTGGTATTTTTTCCACCATTCAAAGAGTCCCCCTTTACTATTTCTTGCAGGGCTGTCTTAGTCACAAACTCCTTTAGGTTTTGTTTGTCTGGGAAACTCATCATCTCTCTTTCTATTCTGAATGACAGCCTTTTTGGATAAAGTGTTCTTGGCTGCATATTTTTCTCATTCAGCATGTTGACTATATCTGGCCACTGCTTTCTGGCCTACCAAGTTTAAGTGGACATAACTGCTGAGCTTGATTTATCTTCCCTTGAAGGTTAAGGACCTTTTTACTCGATGGTTTCAGGATTCTTTCCTTGTCCGTGGATTTTTTGAATTAACTATGATATGTCTTGGTGATGGCCAGGTTTTGTTAAAGTTAATGGGAAGTCTCTGTGCTTCTTGGGTTTGAATTTCAATGCCTGTGTCCTTTCCCAGATTAGGGAGGTTTTTAGCTATAATTTGCTCCATAAATCTTCTGCCCCTTTTTCTCTCTCTTGATTTTCCTAGCCCCCATTGTTACAAATGTTATTACATTTTAGGAATTCACTGAACTCCCTAATTCAACCTACATCATCCAATACCTTTCTTTTTCTCTTCTTTTCAGCTTCATTATATTCTATAATTTTATCTTCTATATGCCCCATTCATTCCTCTGCTTCTTCCATCTTCATTGTTATGGAATCAATTTTGGTTTGCATATTGGTTAAAGCATTTTTAATTTCAGCCTGATTTGATTTTAGGTCTTTTATCTCTGCATTAAGGGATTCATTGGTGTTTTTATGCTTTTTTCAAACCCAGCTAATATCCTTGTAATTGCTGTCTCAAATTACAGTTCCAAAATCATTTATATCTGTATTGATTAAATCCCTGGCTGTTAGTTCTACTTCCTGTTCTTTCTTTTGGGTTGAATTCCTTTGTCTTGTCATTTTGTCCAGAAAAAAAGAGGTGGATCCTAGGCATGTTTTGGTCTGCTTGTTAAAAGAAGTGAGACTCCCCCCCCCCCCAAAAGGAAGCTAAATTCTATTTCCCTAGAACTGAAGCTCTGTCACACTCTGTGATCCATAGACTTAGTGAGTGCATAGTCACTTATGGGTGGGTAGGAGAAGAATAAATGAAACAAGATGGGATTGGGAGGGAGACAAACCATAAGTGACTCTTAATCTCACAACACAAACTGAGGGTTGCTGGGGGGAGGGGGTTTTGGAGAAGGAGGTGGGATTATGGACATTGGGGAGGGTATGTGCTTTGGTGAGTGCTGTGAAGTGTGTAAACCTGGTGATTCACAGACCGGTACCCCTGGGGATAAAAATGTATGTTTATAAAATATAAAAAATTTTAAAAAAAAGAGTCACTTATGGTTTGTCTCCCTCCCAATTCCATCTTGTTTCATTGATTCTTCTTCTACCCAGTTAAGCCCCCATGTTGCATGACGACTTCTTCATATCAGGGAGATCATATAATAGTTGTCTTTCTCCGCTTGACTTATTTCGCTAAGCATGATACGCTCTAGTTCCATCCACGTCGTCACAAATGGCAAGATTTCATTTCTTTTGATGGCTGCATAGTATTCCATTGTGTATATATACCACATCTTCTTGATCCATTCATCTGTTGATGGACATCTAGGTTCTTTCCATAGTTTGGCTATTGTGGACATTGCTGCTATAAACATTCGGGTGCACGTGCCCCTTTGGATCACTACGTTTGTATCTTTAGGGTAAATACCCAGTAGTGCAATTGCTGGGTCATAGGGCAGTTCTATTTTCAACATTTTGAGGAACCTCCATGCTGTTTTCCAGAGTGGCTGCACCAGCTTGCATTCCCACCAACAGTGGAGGAGGGTTCCCCTTTCTCCGCATCCTCGCCAGCATCTGTCATTTCCTGACTTGTTGATTTTAGCCATTCTGACTGGTGTGAGGTGATATCTCATTGTGGTTTTGATTTGTATTTCCCTGATGCCGAGTGATATGGAGAACTTTTTCATGTGTCTGTTGGCCATCTGGATGTCTTCTTTGCAGAAATGTCTGTTCATGTCCTCTGCCCATTTCTTGATTGGATTATTTGTTCTTTGGGTGTTGAGTTTGCTAAGTTCTTTATAGCTCCTGGACACTAGTCCTTTATCTGATATGTCGTTTGCAAATATCTTCTCCCATTCTGTCAGTTGTCTTTTGATTTTGTTAACTGTTTCCTTTGCTGTGCAAAAGCTTTTGATCTTGATGAAATCCCAATAGTTCATTTTTGCCCTTGCTTCCCTTGCCTTTGGCGTTGTTCCTAGAAAGATGTTGCTGCGGCTGAGGTCGAAGAGGTTGCTGCCTGTGTTCTCCTCAAGGATTTTGATGGATTCCTTTCACACATTGAGGTCCTTCATCCATTTTGAGTCTATTTTTGTATGTGGTGTAAGGAAATGGTCCAATTTCATTTTTCTGCATGTGGCTGTCCAATTTTCCCAGCACCATTTATTGAAGAGGCTGTCTTTTTTCCATTGGACATTCTTTTCTGCTTTGTCAAAGATTAGTTGACTGTAGAGTTGAGGGTCTATTTCTGGGCTCTCTATTCTGTTCCATTGATCTATGTGTCTGTTTTTGTGCCAGTACCATGTTGTCTTGAGGATGACAGCTTTGTAATAGAGCTTGAAGTCCAGAATTCTGATGCCACCAACTTTGGCTTTCATTTTCAATATCCCTTTGGCTATTCGAGGTCTTTTCTGGTTCCATATAAATTTTAGCATTATTTGTTCCATTTCTTTGAAAAAGATGGATGGTACTTTGATAGGAATTGCATTAAATGTGTAGATTGCTTTAGGTAGCATAGACATTTTCACAATATTTATTCTTCCAATCCAGGAGCATGGAACATTTTTCCATTTCTCTGTGTCTTCCTCAATTTCTTTCATGAGTGCTTTATAGTTTTCTGAGTATAGATTCTGTGCCTCTTTGGTTAGGTTTATTCCTAGGTATCTTATGGTTTTGGGTGCAATTGTAAATGGGATTGACTCCTTAATTTCTCTTTCTTCTGTCTTGCTGTTGGTGTAGAGAAATGCAACTGATTTCTGTGCATTATTTTATATCCTGACACTTTACTGAATTCCTGTATAAGTTCTAGCAGTTTTGGAGTGGAGTCTTTTGGTTTTTCCACATATATTATTATATCATCTGCGAAGAGTGATAATTTGACTTCTTCCTTGCCCATTTGGATGCCTTTAATTTCCTTTTGTTGTCTGATGGCTGAGGCTAAGACCTCTAGTACTATGTTGAATAGCAGTGGTGATAATGGACATCCCTGCCGTGTTCCTGACCTTAGCGGAAAAGCTTTCAGTTTTTCTCCATTGAGAATGATATTTGCGGTGGGTTTTTCATAGATGGCTTTGATGATATTGAGGTATGTGCCCTCTATCCCTACACTTTGAAGAGTTTTGATTAGGAAGGGATGCTGTACTTTGTCAAATGCCTTTTCAGCATCTATTGAGAGTATCATATGGTTCTTGTTCTTTCTTTTATTGATGTGTTGTATCACATTGACTGATTTGCAGATGTTGAACCAACCTTGCAGCCCTGGAATAAATCCCACTTGGTCGTGGTGAATAATCCTTTTAATGTACTGTTGAATTCTATTGGCTAGTATTTTGTTGAGTATTTTCGCATCTGTGTTCATCAAGGATACTGGTCTATAGCTCTCTTTTTTGATGGGATCCTTGTCTGGTTTTGGGATCAAGGTGATGCTGGCCTCATAAAATGAGTTTGGAAGTTTTCCTTCCATTTCTATTTTTTGGAACAGTTTGAGGAGAATAGGAATTAGTTCTTCTTTAAATGTTTGGTAGAATTCCCCCGGGAAGCCGTCTGGCCCTGGGCTTTTGTTTGTTTGGAGATTTTTAATGACTGTTTCAATCTCCTTACTGGTTATGGGTCTGTTCAGGCTTTCTATTTCTTCCTGGTTCAGTTGTGGTAGTTTATATGTTTCTAGGAATGCATCCATTTCTTCCAGATTGTCAAATTTACTGGCGTAGAGTTGCTCATAGTATGTTCTTATAATAGTTTGTATTTCTTTGGTGTTAGTTGTGATCTCTCCTCTTTCATTCATGATTTTATTTATTTGGGTCCTTTCTCTTTTCTTTTTGATAAGTTGGGCCAGGGGTTTATCAATTTTATTAATTCTTTCAAAGAACCAGCTCCTAGTTTTGTTGATTTGTTCTATTGTTATTTTGGTTTTTATTTCATTGATTTCTGCTCTGATCTTTAAGATTTCTCTTCTCCTGCTGGGCTTAGGGTTTCTTTCTTGTTCTTTCTCCAGCTCCTTTAGCTGTAGGGTTAGGTTGTGCACCTGAGACCTTTCTTGTTTCTTGAGAAAGGCTTGTACCGCTATATATTTTCCTGTCAGGACTGCCTTTGTTGTGTCCCACAGATTTTGAACCGTTGTATTTTCATTATCATTTGTTTCCATGATTTTTTTCAATTCTTCTTTAATTTCCCGGTTGACCCATTCATTCTTTAGAAGGATGCTGTTTAGTCTCCATGTATTTGGGTTCTTTTCAAACTTCCTTTTGTGGTTGAGTTCTAGCTTTAGAGCATGGTGGTCTGAAAATATGCAGGGAATGATCTCAATCTTTTGATACCAGTTGAGTCCTTATTTAGGACCAAGGATGTGATCTATTCTGGAGAGTGTTCCATGAGCACTAGAGAAGAATGTGTATTCTGGTGCTTTGGGATGAAATGTTCTGAATATATCTGTGATGTCCATCTGGTCCAGTGTGTCGTTTAAGGCCTTTATTTCCTTGCTGATCTTTTGCTTGGATGATCTGTCCATTTCAGTGAGGGTTGTGTTAAAGTCCCCTACTATTATTGTATTATTGTTGATGTGTTTCTTTGATTTTGTTATTTTTGGTTTATATAGTTGGCTGCTCCCACGTTGGGGGCATAGATATTGAAAATTGTTAGATCTTCTTGTTGGGCAGACTTTTTGAGTATGATATAGTGTTCTTCCTCATCTCTTATAATAGTCGTTGGCTTAAAATCTAATTGATCTGATATAGGGATTGCCACACCTGCTTTCTTCTGATGTCCATTAGCATGGTAAATTCTTTTCCACCCCCTCACTTTAAATCTGGAGGTGTCTTCGGGCTAAAATGAGTTTCTTGGAGGCAACATATAGATGGGTTTTGTTTTTTATCCATTCTGATACCCTGTGTATTTTGACATGGTCATTTAGCCCATTAACATTCAGGGTAACTATTGAGAGATATGAATTTAGTGCCATTGTACTGCCTGTAAGGTGACTGTTACTGTATATGGTCTCTGTTCCTTTCTGATCTACCACTTTTAGGCTCTCTCTTTGCTTAGAGGACCCCTTTCAATATTTCCTGGAGAGCTGGTTTGGTGTTTGCAAATTCTTTCAGTTTTTGTTTGTCCTGGAAGCTTTTAATCTCTCCTTCTATTTTCAATGATAGCCTAGCTGGATATAGTATTCTGGGCTGCATGTTTTTCTCGTTTAGTGCTCTGAAAATATGATGCCAGCTCTTTCTGGCCTGCCAGGTCTCTGTGGATAAGTCAGCTGCCAATCTAATATTTTTACCATTGTATGTTACAGACTTTTTTTCCCGGGCTGCTTTCAGGATTTTCTCTTTGTCACTGAGACTTTTAAATTTTACTATTAGGTGATGGGGTGTGGGCCTATTCTTATTGATTTTGAGGGGCGTTCTCTGAACCTCCTGAATTTTGATGCTCGTTCCCTTTGCCATATTGGGGAAATTCTCCCCAATAATTCTCTCCAGTATACCTTCTGCTCCCCTCTCTCTTTCTTCTTCTTCTGGCATCCCAATTATTCTACTGTTGTTTCATCTTATGGTGTCACTTATCTCTCGAATTCTCCCCTCGTGGTCCAGTAGCTGTTTGTCCCTCTTTTGTTCAGCTTCTTTATTCTCTGTCATTTGGTCTTCTATATCTAATTCTTTCTTCTGCCTCACTTATCCTAGCAGTGAGAGCCTCCATTTTTGATTGCACCTCATTAATAGCTTTTTTGATTTCAACTTAGTTAGATTTTAGTTCTTTAATTTCTCCAGAAAGGGCTTTTATATCTCCCGAGAGGGTTTCTCTAATAACTTCTATGCCTTTTTCAAGCCCGGCTAGAACCTTGAGAATTGTCATTCTGAACTCTACACCTGACATATTACCAATGTCTGCATTGATTAGGGCCCTAGCCTTCGGTACTGCCTCTTGTTCTTTTTTTTGTGGTGAATTTTTCCGTCTTGTCATTTTATCCAGATAAGAGTATATGAAGGAGCAAGTAAAATACTAAAAGTGTGGCAACAACCCCAGGAAAATATGCTTTAACCAAATCAGAAGAAATCCCAAATCGTGAGGGGGGAGAAAGGGAATAAAAAGAGGTTCAAAAACGGGGCACCTGGGTGGCTCAGTGGGTTAAGCCGCTGCCTTCGGCTCAGGTCATGATCCCAGCGTCCTGGGATCGAGTCCCGCATCGGGCTCTCTGCTCAGCAGGAAGCCTGCTTCCTCCTCCTCTCTCTCTCTGCCTACTTGTGATCTCTCTCTGTCAAATAAATAAATAAAATCTTTAAAAAAAAAAAGGGGTTCAAAAAGGGAGAAAGAAAAAAAAGAAAAAAAGAAAAGAAAGGAAAAGAATTTTTAAAAAAGGAAACGAATAAAGAAATATATAAAAAAGAAAAAATATATATATTAGAGAAACTAGTTAAAAAAAACGTTAAAAAAGAAAAGGGTAAAAGTTAAAAAAAAAATTTTACCAGAAGGCGAGGAAAAAAAATGAAAAAGAAAAAAATTAAATTAACTGCAAAACTAAAAAAAAAAAAATTACAGGGAGAAAGCCATGAGTTCCGTGCTTTGCTTTCTCCTCCTCTGGAATTCTGCTGCTCTCCTTGGTATTGAAACCGCACTCCTTGGTAGGTGAACTTGGTCTTGGATGGATTTCTTGTTGATCTTCGGGGGGAGGGGCCTGGTGTAGTGATTCTCAAGTGTCTTTGCCCCAGGCGGAATTGCACCGCTTTTACCCGGGGCCGGGGTGAGTAATCCGCTTGGGTTTGCTTTCAGGATCTTTTGTTCCCTGAGCGCTTTCCGTAGAGTTCCGGAGGACGGGGATACAAATGGCGGCCTCCTGGTCTCCGGCCCAGAGGAGTCGAGAGCCCGGGGCCCCACTCCTCAGTGTGCCCTCAGAGAACAGTGCCCAGTAACTCCTGTCTGCCTGACCTCCGGCCGTGCTCCGAGCTCACCGAGCCTGCGACCGGTTCAAGGTAACACCTAGCTGTGAGCTTACTGTCAGCTCTGTCTCTGTAGCCGGCTTTCCTGTTCCAATACCCGCAAGCTCTGCGACACTCATACACCCCCGATCCTTCTGTGACCCTGCGGGACCTGAGGCCATGCTGACCCCCTGTGGGCTTCGCCCCGGTTTAGCCTCTGGAGCGATGTCCCTCAGCGGAACAGACTTTTAAAAGTCCTGATTTTGTGCTCTGTTGCTCCGCCGCTTGCCGGGAGCCGGCCCCTCCCCCCAGGGTCTATCTTCCCGTCGCTTTGGATTCACTTCTCCGCTGGTCCTACCTTTCAGAAAGTGGTTGTTTTTCTGTTTCCAGAATTGCTGTTCTTCTTCTCTTCGATCTGCCGATGGATTTGCAGGTGTTTGCAATTTTTACATAAGCTATCTAGCTGATCTCCTGGTAGCCGAAGTAGTCTCAGCCTGCTACTTCTCCCCCATCTTGATTCCTCCCACTCGAAAATTCCTATTTTTAAATTCATGCTTGTCAAGAATGTTGGATTTTGACAGAAGTTTTTCCATATATATAGAAGGATAGTGTGACATCTTTTTAAATTTAGATTTAATTTTAATTTGTTTTATTAACATATAATGTATTATTTGCTTCAGGGATACAGGTCTGTCAATCATCAGTCTTACACAATTCACAGCACTGACCATAGTACATACACTCCCCAGTGTCCATCACCCAGCCACCTATCCATCCCCCCCACCCCCCAGCAACCCTCAGTTTGTTTTGTGAGATTAAGAGTCTCTTATGGTTTGTCTCCATCCCCAGTCCCATTTTTTTCATTTTATCCCTTCCTACTCCCCACAACACCCCGCCCTACCTTTCAAATTCCTCATATCAGAGAGACCATATGATAATTGTCTTTCTCTGATTGACTTATTTCATTTAGCATAATACCCTCTAGTTCCATCCACACTGTTGCAAATGGCAGGATTTCAGTTTTTTGATTTCTACATAGTATTCCATCATCTATATATACCACTTCTTCTTTATCTATTCATCTGTTGATAGACATATAGATTCTTTCCATAAGTTGGTTATTGTGGACATTGCTGCTATAAATATTCTGGTGCACATGCCCCTTCAGATCACTACATTTTTATCTTTAGGGTTAAATACCCAGTAGTGCAATTGCTGGTCATAGAGTAGCTCTATTTTCAACTTTTTGAGGAACCTCCATGAGTTTTCCAGAGTGGCCGAACCAGCTTGCTTTCCCAACAACAGTGTACGAGAGTTCCCCATTCTCTACATCCTCATCAACAACTGTCATTTCCTGACTTGTTCATTTTAGCCATACTGAGTGCTGTGAGGTGGTATCTCACTGTGGTTTTGATTCGTACTTCCATGATGTTTATTGAGTGACATTGAGCACTTTTTCATGTGTCTGTTGGCCATTTGGATGTCTTCTTTGCAGAAATGTCTGGCCATTTCTTGATTGGATTATTTGTTCTTTGGGTGTTGAGTTTGTTAAGTTCTTTATAGATTTTGGATAATAGCCCTTTATCTGATAAGTTATTTGCAAATATCTTCTCCCATTTTGTCTGTTGTCTTTTGGTTTTGTTGACTGTTTTCTTTGCTGTGCAAAAGCTTTTGATCTTTATGAAGTCCCAATAGTTCATTTTTGCCCTTGCTTCCCTTGCCTTTGGTCCTGTGTCTAGGAAGAAGTGGCTGTGGCTGAGGTCAAAGAGGTTGCTTCCAGTGTTCTCCTCAAAGATTTTGATGGATTCCTGTCTCACATTGCAGTCTTTCATCCATTTTGAGTCTATTTTTGTGTGTGGTGTAAGGTCCAGTTTCATTCTTTTGCATGTCACTCTTTGATTTTCCCAACACCATTTGTTGAAGAGATTGTCTTTTTTCCCCTGGACATTCTTTCCTGCTTTGTCAAAGATTAGTTGACCATAGAGTTGAGGGTCCATTTCTGGGATCTCTATTCTGTTCCATTAATCTATGTGTCTGTTTTCATGCCAGCACCATACTGTCTTGATGATGACTGCTTTTTAATAGAGCTAGAAGTCTGGAATTGTGATGCTGCCAACTTTGGTTTTCTTTTTCAACATTCCTCTGGCTATGCAGCATCTTTTCCAGTTCCATTTAAATTTTAGGTTTATTTGTTCCATTTCTTGGAAAACAATTGATGGTATTTTGATAGGGATTGCACAATATGTATAGATTCCTTTAGGTAGCATAGACATTTTCTCAATATTTGTCCTTCTAATCCATGAGCATGGAACGTTTTTCAATTTCCTTGTGTCTCCTTCAATTTCTGTCATGAGTACTTTATAGTTTGCTGAGTACAGATTCTTTGCCTCTTTGGTTAGGTTTATTTCTAGGTATCTTATGGTTTTGGATGCAGTTGTAAATTGGATTGACTCCTTAATTTCTCTTTCTTCTGTCTTGCTGTTGGTGTATAGAAATGCAACTGATTTCTGCACATTGGTTTTATATACTGACAGTATACTGAATTCCTGTATGAATTCTAGGAGTTTTGAAATAAAGTCTTTTGGGTTTTCCACATAACGTATTGTGTCATCTGTAAAGAATGAGAGCTTGACTTCTTGTTTGCTGATTTGGATGCCTTTTATTTCTTTTTGTTGTCTGATTGTTGAGGCTAGGACTTCTACTTCTATGTTGAATAGCTGTGATGATAGTGGACAGCCCTGCCATGTTCCTGACCTTAGGGGGAAAAGCTCTGTTTTTCCCCATTAAGAATGATATTTGCTGAGGGTTTTTCATAGATGACTTCTAATGTATGGAGGTATGTACCCTCTCTCCCTATACCATGAAGAATTTTAATCAAGAAAGGGAGCTGTACTGTGTCAAATGCTTTTTCAGCCTCTATTGAGAATATCACCTGGTTCATGTTCTTTCCTTTATCAATGTATTGTATCACATTGATTGATTTGTGGATGTTGAACCAACCTTGCAGCCCAGGAATAAATCCCACTTGGTCCTGGTGAATAGTCCTTTTAATGTACTGTGGGGTCCTATTGGCTAGTATTTTGGTGAGAATTGTTGCATCCATGTTCATCAATGATATTGGTCTATAATTCTCCTTTTTGATGGGGTCTTTTTCTTGTTTGGGGATCAAGGTAATGCTGGCCTCATAAAACGAGTTTGGAAGTTTTCCTTCCATTTCTTTCTCTTTCTTTCTTTTTTTTTTTTTTTGGAACAGTTTTAGGAGAATAGGTATTAATTCTTCTTTAAATGTTTGGTAGAATTCCGCTGGGAATCCTTTTGGCCCTGGGCTCTTGTTCATTCAGAGATTTTTGATGACTGCTTCAATCTCCTTACTGGTTATGAGTCTGTTCAGGTTTTCTGTTTCTTCCTGGTTCAGTTTTGGTAGTTTATATGTCTCTAGGAATGCATCTATTTCTTCCAGATTGTCAAACTTACTGGCGCATAGCTACTCATATGTTCTTATAATTGCTTGTATTTCCTTGGTGTTGGTTGCGATCTCGCTTCTTTCATTCATAATTGTGTTTATTTGGGTCCTTTCTCTTTTCTTTTTGATAAGTCTGGCCAGGGGTTTGTCACTCTTATTAATTCTTTTTTTTTTTTTTAAGATTTTATTTATTTATTTGACAGAGAGAAATCACAAGTAGGCAGAGAGGCAGGCAGAGAGAGAGAGGAGGAAGCAGGCTCCCTGCTGAGCAGAGAGCCCGATGTGGGACTCGATCCCAGGACCCTGAGATCATGACCTGAGCCGAAGGCAGCGGCTTAACCACTGAGCCACCCAGGCGCCCTAATTCTTTCAAAGAACCAGCTCCTAGTTTCATTGATTTGTTCTACCGTTCTTTTGGATTCTATCTCATTGATTTCTGCTCTGATCTTTATTATTTCTCTTCTCCTGCAGGGTTTAGGCTTCCTTTGCTGTTCCTTCTCCAGTTCCTTTAGGTGTGGGGTTAGGTTGTGTATTGGAGACCATTTTGTGGTCTCAAAATAGGCTCCTATAGGACATAGGCTCCTATTGTTATGTACTTTCTTCTCAGGATCCCCTGAGATGTCCCAAAGATTTTTAACACTTGTGTTTTCACTTTCATTTGTTTCCAAGAATGTTTTTAATTCTTCTTTAATTTCCTGGTTGACCCATTCATTCTTTACTACGATGCTCTTTGGTCTCCATGTATTTGGGTTCTTTCCAACTTTCCTCTTGTGGTTTAGTTTTAATTTCAAAGCACTATGGTCTGAAAATATGCAGGGAATGATCCTAATCTTTTGGTACCAGTTGAGACCTGATTTGTGACCCAGGATGTGATCTATTCTGAAGAATGTTCTATGTGCAGTAGAGAAGAATGGGTATTCTGTTGCTTTGGGATGGAATGTTCTGAATATACCTGTGATGTCCATCTGTTCCACTGTGTCCTTTAAAACCTTTATTTCCTTGTTGATCTTTTGCTTAGATGATCTTTCCATTTCAGTGAGGGGAGTGTTAAAGTCCCCTACTATTATTGTGTTATTGTTTATGTGTTTCTTTGATTTTGTTATTAATTGGTTTATATAATCGGCTGCTCCCATGTGAGGGGCATAGATATTGAAAGTTTTTGGACCTTCTTGTTGGGCAGACCCTTTAAGTATGATATAGTGTCCTTCCTCATCTCTTATTATAGTCTTTGGCTTAAAATCAAATTTATCTGATATAGGGATTGCCACACCAGCTTTCTTTTGTTGTCCATTAGCATGGCAAATTGTTTTCCACCTTCTCACTTTAAATCTGGAGGTGTCTCTGGGTCTAAAATGAGTTTCCTGCAGACAGCATATCAATGGATCTTGGTTTTTTTTATCCATTCTGATACCCTGTGTCTTTTGATTGGGGCATTTAGCCCATTTACATTCAGGGTAACTGTTGAAAGATATTAATTTAGTGCTATTATATTGCTTGTAAGGTGATTGGTACTCTATATTGTGTCTGTTCCTTTCTGGTCTGTTACTTTTAGGCTCTTGCTTTACTTAGAGAACTGCTTTTAATATTTCCTATAGGGCTGGTTTGGTGTTCACAAATTCTTTTAGTTTTTGTTTGTCCTAGAAGCTTTTTATTTCTCTTTCTATTTTTCAGTGACGGTCTAGCTGGATATAGTATTCTTGGCTATGTATTTTTCTTGTTTAGTGCTCTGAATATATCATGCCAGTCCTTTCTGGCATTCCAGGTCTCTGTGGATAGATCTTCTGTCACTGTAATATATCTACCATTTTATGTTACAGATCTCTTGTCCGGAGCTGCTTTCAGGATTTTCTCTTTGTCACTGAGACTTGTAAGTTGTACCCACTATTAGATGATGGGGTGTGGATCTATTTTTATTGATTTTGAGGGGATTTCTCTGTGCCTCCTGGACTTTGATGCTTGTTCCCTTCATCGAATTAGGGAAATTCTCTGCTATAGTTTGCTCCAATATAACTTCTGCCCCCACCTCATTTTTCTTCTTCTAGGATCTCAATTATTCTAATATTGTTTCATCTAATGGTATCACTTATCTCTTGAATTCTCCCCTCATGGTCCAGTAGTTGTTTGTCTCTGTTTTTCTCAGCTTCCTTATTCTCCATCATTTGGTCTTCTATATTACTAATTCTCTCTTCGGCCTCATTTATCCTAGCAGTAAGAGCCTCCGTTTTTCATTGTACCTCATTAATAGCCTTTTTTATTTCAACTTGGTTAGATTTTAGTTCTTTTATTTCTCCAGAAAGGGATTTTCTAGTATCTTCCAATCTATTTTTGAGCCCAGCTAGCACCTTGATAACCGTCATTCTGAACTCTAGTCCTGACGTATTACTAATGTTTCTATTGATTAGGTCCCTAGCCATTGGTACTGCCTCTTGTTCTTTTTTTTTTTAGGTGAGTTTTTGTACCTTGTCATTTTATCCAGATAAGAATAGATGAATGAGAGAAGAAAAAACTAAAAGCGTAGGAACGACTACAGAAAGATATACACTAACCAAATCAGAAGAACACCAAAACTGGGGGGAGAAGAAAGGAGGAAAAAAGAAAAAAAACAAGAATGTATATATATATATATATATATATATATATATATATATATATATATATATATTAGACTGGTGAATAGAACAGAGCCACACAATTGAATTTGGGTGTATCTTGTTCTATTAGAAGAAACTGCCTCCCAAAGTTTTAAAGAAAGAAACACACACACACATACACACACACACACACACACACACACACATACAAAACAAGGGTATATATGATGAAAGGATGGAATATGACTGTAAAGATGAAAATTTAAAAAGATTCTAAAAAAGGAATTGATAAGAAGTTGGTTGAAAAAGAAAATAAAAGGAAAGAATGTGATCAGGCTGGAGACTAGAACAAAGTGATGTGGTAGATTTAGGGTACATTTTGATCTCTTAGAAGAAATTGTATCCCAAAATTTTAAAGAAAGAAAAATCTGTACATATACAAAAAATGAAGTTAAATACAATGAAAGGAAAGAATATGACTATAACAGTAAAAATTTTAAAAGATTTTTTTAAAGATATTGATAAGATAAAATATTTTTAAAAAACCTTAAAATAGAAAAGAGGAAAAAATTTTTTAAATAGAATAAGAAAAAAATAAAATTAAAAAAATTTAACTTTGAACAAGTAAAGAATCATGGGGGGAAAACCATGACTTCTATGTACTGTATTCCTGCAGCTCTGAAGTTTTGCAGTTCTCATTTATTGGTGAAGCTGATTATGGTTGGATTCTTGTTGATCTCCTGGGGGAGGGGCCTACTGCATTGATTCTCAAATGTCTTTGCCTGAGGCAGAATTGCACCACCCTTGCCAGGGGCAGGCTAAGTAAACTGCTTAATTTTGTTCTCAGTAGCTTTTGTTCCCTGAATACTTTCTATATAGCTTTGGAGGAGGAGCATGAAGATGGCAGCTTCCCAGTCTCCAGCTTAGAGGAACCAAGACCTCAGGACCCCACTCCTCAGTCCACCCTCAGAGAAAAGCAGTCAATCATGCCTGTCTCCCTGGTCTCTGGACATTCTCTATGCTCACCCAGCCTGTGAATGAGCATTTCTATCTCTGGTGCACAGCCTTGTTTGGAGTCTCCAAACCCAGCAGATTCTTGTAGCATGTTCCCATGCCACTCCTCCCAGAGGAGGAAGGACGGGTTCTCCCCAGATCTGCCACTTATGGGATCCATGCTCAAAGAGTGCCTTGGATCACAGTTTAAGGTAACCCCAAGCTGAGAGCCCACTCCTTGGCTCTATCTCTGCAGCCATCTTCCCCACTCTAATACCTGGGAGCTCTCTCCCACTCAGGCACCCCAGTTCCTTTCTGTGACCCTGAGGGCCCTAAGACCACACTGTCCCTGTGAATACTCTACCCCCCAGCTTAGTCTCTGCAACAAGGTCCCTCAGTGAAGCAGACTTCTAAAAGTTCCAGTTTTGTGTGCCACTGCTCTACGACTTGCCAGGAGCTGGCCCCTGCCCCCATGGTCTCTCTTCCCATATATCATCTTGGATTCACTACTCTACATGTCCTACCTTCCAAAAAATGGTTGATTTTCTTTTTTTTTAAGATTTTATTTATTTATTTGACACAGAGAGATATAGAGAGAGAGAGATCACAAGTAGGCAGCGAGGCAGGCAGAGAGAAAGGGGGGTAAGAAGGCTCCATGCCAAGCAGAGAGCCTCATGCGGGACTGGATACCAGGACCCTGAGATCATGACCTGAGCCAAAGGCAAAGGCTTAATCCACTGAGTCACCCAGGTGCCCATGCCCCTTCATTTTTAAAAGATATTTTTACTGAGTATAATATTCTTGCTTGACAGGGTTTTTTTTTCTCTAATTTGAGGATGCTATGCCACTGCTGTCAAGCTTTCATTGTTTCTGATGAGATGTCATGTAATTATCTGTACATAATGACATTTTTCTCTTGCTAATTTCAAGATTTTTATTTTCTCCTAGTCTTTCAACATTTTGACTATGATATGTCTGTTTGTGGCTCTCCTTGAATTTATTCTTGGATTTCAATGAGCACCTTGCATGCGTAGATTAATATTTTTATCAATTTGGAAATTTTCAGTATTTCTTTAAATACTTTTATGCTCATTTATCTCTCTTCTCTCTTTCTAATATGCCTGCTATGTATATGTTGGCATATGTAATGATATCCCATATTTATCTGAATCCCTGTCCCCATTTTTCATTTTCTTCCTTTCTGTTCAGATACCCTAATCTTTATTAACCTATTTAACCTCAAGTTGACTAATTTTTTACCATGTCAAATCTATTTATGAGCCCTTATAGTCACTTTTTATTCATTTTGTTTAATGTACTTTTCAACTCCAGAAATTCTATTTGGTTCTTCATTATAATTTCTCTCACTTTATTAATTATTTAATGAGATATTGCTATTACACC
The DNA here is from genome assembly GCF_964662115.1 of Mustela nivalis. Lineage (NCBI taxonomy): Eukaryota > Metazoa > Chordata > Mammalia > Carnivora > Mustelidae > Mustela > Mustela nivalis. The sequence goes on from NC_139040.1 coordinate 90,418,335, forward strand.
TTATTTTCTTTAAGCAAGGTTTCCATTACTTATTTGAACATATTTATGATAGCTACTTTGAAGTCTTTGTCTGCTAAGTTAGTATCTGGGTCCCCATAAAGTCAGTTTCTATTGTATTTTTTTCTCTATATGGGTCATAATTTCTTGTTTCTTTTTGTATGTCTCATTTTTTGTTGTTGAAATGGACATTTTAGATAATACACTGAAACAATTCTGGATACAGATTCTCCCTCTTCTTTCTAGGATTTTATTGGTTGCTTGGTTGATTATTTATTTTGTGACTTAGCTGGACTATCTAGGTGAAGTCTATTTCCCCATTGATGTAGAGCTTCTGTTTCTCCCCAGAGGATACAACCTTAGGCATGCACACAGTATTCCTGACCACCATGAATAACTGTGGTTTTAGCTTCTCTCTTTTTGTCTTTTTCCTGATGTACTTGTTAAACTTCTGGCTGGTATGCTTCTATTAGTATTATACCTAGCTCTTGGAGTGGAGACAAGATAGCGGGGAAGTAGGAGGAGGCGCCGTTTCAATCTGTACCCTAAAGTGAGCTGATTACCTACCAAAGAACTCTGATCACCCATGAAATCAGTGTGAGATCAGAATTATACATGTCTGGATCTCTACAGGATCAGAAGGTGTCAGTGGGCAGGTAAAGCGGAGTGGGAATGTCGGACTGATATCAGAAGATAAACAAAAGGGGGAGGGAGCCACCAGAGGCGACCAATTGGAAAGTAATACCCCTAATACGAGACTGCCCTGCATCTGGGGACCAGCATTAACTTGGAGACTGGTTGAAAGCACTCAGAAAGCCAAAGGATCACGGCGGGGGGTGGGGGAGAATTGTGGGAATCGGGGTGGCTAGGAACAGGGGTTTAAGTCCCCGGACCCAGGATAGCCTCCCCTGGTGTTGAGCCAGAGAGAGTGTGGTGGAGAAACCAAGTCTTGGTCCCTGAGCCGCCAGCACTCCCTAGAATGCGTGGGATCCGGCTCCTGTGAGGGGCTGGGAGCCTCGCCAGATGGCAGAACGCCGAGCCATGCTATAGAGCCTGAGACACGCGCACCCCTCACCCTCCTCTGAGAGAAGTGTGTGAGGCCCAGCCTGGTGCTCTCAGACACGCATGCTGCTACCAGAGCCTGAGATGTGTGTGCGACCCACAGCCTCCCCTAAGAGAGGGGTGCACACGAGCCCGGCATTCATAGACCCAGAAAGACCAGGCACTCCCAGCCCAGGCCAGGGGGAAAATCTCAGTGTGCAATCGCCTGGAACCTCTCTGGCAGTCTGGAGTTGCCCAGACAGCCGCCGCTGCAGTGGTTTTGGGTACAAGCAGAAGATCTTGCATCCCTAGGGACCGCGATTTGGAACCTGCTCTGCCAGCGGCCAAGGGGGAATTTATATGGGCTCTGCTGCACCCACAGGGGACCAGGCTGATGTTTTTCACTGAGAGGGAGGTCAGGGAGCAGTTTTATTTCCTCTAAACCTGCAAAAACCATCAAAAGTGGTCAAGGCGAGAGAAAAAAAAAGTGAACAAACATAAAAACCTCCAGAGAACAAAAGCCTGAAAAAAAAAAAAAAACGGTTTCCTCAGAGCCCACCCCCTTGAGGGGGGTGGAAGGACTTAACTCAGGGAACATCATTGACTGAAAACCCACGTGGCAGGCCCCTCCCCCAGAAAACCAACCAGGAAAGAAAAAGAGAAAAAAAAAAGACTACAAGAGAACAACCATCACTACTTCATAGGACAACTTTTATTTTTAACTCATTCCCACTGTTCTGGTTCAGTTTTTTTTATATAGATAATTTTTTAACCTATTTACCATCACAGTGAGATGTCCAGTACATCAAATTCCATAATAACATTCTATCCTGAACTTTTTGATACATACATGTATGTTTTTCTTTTGCATTTCTATTTTTTAATTTCTTTTTTCTAAATTTTAGTTTAGTTTAGTCTAGTTTATTCCTTTTTTATTTTTATTTTCTAATATTCATACAGAGATAAACTTCAAGGTAATCCCCTTTCCCCAATCAATGCTACCCCTATAGGTAAACCAATTCTTAATCCCCCTTTATCTTAGGGAAGTTGAGTCTTTTAACAAAGATATCAAGATACATCCAGGAAGAATCAAAATAAACTTCCTCCACCACACTGAGAATTTATAACCACTCTCCCATCTTTTTCTTCCGCCAAGTATTTCTGTGTTTTTGTGTTTTTCCTGATAGTATATAAATCTTATACTTGGGGTTCTTTTTGACAAGGTTATTCCTTTATTTGCACACACACATATATATTTTTTTCTCTTGTCATATACTTTTATCAGTCTTTTTGTTTGTCTGTTTTTGTTTGTATACTTCATAAATCTTAACCTTGGGGCCCATTGGGGCTGAATTTTCTTTTTTATCTTTCCTTTTTTTCCACTCTCTCTCTTTCTTTCTTTTTTTCTTTTTCTTTTCTTTTTTCTCTCATTTGGGTGGGGAATCCTGATTGCTCAGAAGCATTCCAGGGTGCACCTTGACTGCACCACGGTCGATACATCCAGTTACATTGTTCAATCATCTCTCACCAAAATGACTAGGAGGGGGAATGCCCAACAGAAGAAAAATACAGAGGATGGGCCTTCTGCAACATAGCTAACAGCTATCAATATAAACAATATGTCAGAAAGAGAATTCAGGCTAACAATTATCCAGGCAATAGCTAGGTTGGAGAAAGCCATGGATGACCAAATGGAATTGATTAGGGTAGAACTGAAAGCAACCAGGGATGATGTTCACAGTGTTAGGGCAGAGCTGAAAGCCACCAGGGATGAGGTTCACAATGCTCTCAATGAGTTCCATTCTAATCTAAATTCTCTAAAAGCTAGGGTAACTGAGACAGAAAATAGAATAATGGTCTGGAAGACAAACATATAGAGAAAAAGGATCAGGAGGAAGCCTGGACCAAACAGCTTAGAAGACACGAAAACAAAATCAGAAAAATAAATGATGCCATGAAAGGTTCCAATGTCAGAATTATTGGAATTCCTGAAGGGGAGGAGAATGAAAGAAGTCTTGGAGTATAGTGGAACAAGTTCTTCATGAAAATTTTCCTAATCTCACAAATGGAACCAGCGTTCATGTACTAGAGGCCGAACGATCTCCACCCAAGATTATAGATTCCAAAAAAAATCGAGGCACCTCGTAGTCAAACTGAGGAATCATAATTGTAGACACAATCTCTTGAGAGCTGCTAGGACAAAGAGGCTCCTTACTTACAGAGGAACACCCATCAGAATAATGTCAGACCTGTCCACAGAGACCTGGCAAGCCAGAAAGGGCTCGCAAGATATATTCAGGGCACTAAATGAGAAGAACATGCAGCCAAGAATACTTTATCCAGCAAGACTGACATTCAAAATGGATGGAGAGATAAAGAGTTTCCAAGACTGGCAAGGCTTAAAGACTATGCAACCACCAAACCGATACTGCAGGAAATATTAAAGGGGGGTTCTATAAAGAGGAAAAATCCTAGGAATATCATGGAACAGAAATATAGAGAAAATCTACAGAAATAAAGACTTCAAATGTAACATAATGTCAATAAAAACATATCTATCAATAATCACTCTCAATGTGAATGGCCTAAATGCGCCCATCAAATGGCACAGGGTTGCAGATTGGATAAAACGACAGGACCCATCCATATGTTGTCTACAAGAGACCCATTTTGAACCTAAAGATACACCCAGACTGAAAGTGAAGGGATTGAGAAGCATCGTTCATGCCAGTGGGCCTCAAAAGAAGGCCGGATAGCAATTCTCATATCAGATAAATTAGATTTTAAACTAAAGACTGTAGTCAGAGATACAGAAGGACACTACATCATTCTTCAAGGGACTATCCACCAAGATGATCTAACAATTGTAAATATCTATGCCCCCAATATGGGAGCAACCAATTACATAAGAAAACTGTTAATCAAGATAAAGAGTCATATTGACAGGAATACATTAATAGTAGGGATCTTAACATGCCTCTCTCAGAAATAGACAGATCATCGAAGCAGAAAATCAATAAAGATACAAGAGCATTGAATGACACATTGGACCAGATGGACCTCATAGATATATACAGAACATTCCACCCTAAAACAACAGAATACTCATTCTTCTCAAGTGCACACGGAACCTTCTCAAGAATAGACCAAATACTGGGTCACAAATCAGGACTCAACTTACACCAAAAGACTGAGATTATAACCTGCATATTCTCAGAAACTGGAGCTCAATCACAAGGAAAAGTCTGGAAGGAACTCAAACACCTGGAAGCTAAAGACCACCTTGCGTAAGAATGCTTGGATCAACCAGGAGATCAAAGAAGAATTTAAACAATTCATGGAAACCAATGAGAATGAAGACACTTCGGTCCAAAACCTATGGAATATAGCAAAGATGGTCCTAAGGGGGAAATACATAGCCATCCAAGCCTCCCTCAAAAAAATTGAAAAATCCAGAATACACCAGCTGTCTCTACACCTTAACGAACTGGAGAATCAACAACAAATCAAACCAACTCCACACATAAGAAGGGAAATAATCAAGATTAGAACAGAGATCAATGAGGTAGAAACCAGAGATACAGTAGAATGTATCAATGAAACTAGAAGCTAGTTTTTTGAAAGAATCAATAAGATTGATAAACCATTGGCCACACTAATCCAAAAGAAAAGAGAGAAAGCTCAAATTAATAAAATCATGAATGAAAAGGGAGAGATCATGGTAACACCAAGGAAATAAAAACAATCATCAGAAGTTATCAACAGTTATATGCCAATAAGCTAAGCAACCTAGATGAAATGGAGGCATTCCTGGAAAACTATGAACTCCCAAAATTGAGCCAGGAAGAAATTGATAACCTGAATAGACCGATATCTAGTAACGAGATTGAGGCAGTGATCAAAAACCTCCAAAAAAACAGGAGTCCAGGACCTGACGGATTCCGTGGAGAATTCTACCAAACTTTCAAAGAAGAAATAACACCTATTCTCCTGAAGCTGTTTCAAAAAATTGAAGCAAAAGAAAAACTTCCAGACTCTGTTTATGAAGCCAGCATTACCCTGATCCCCAAACCAGGCAAAGACCCTACCAAAAAGGAGAATTTCAGACCAATATCACTGATGAATATGGATGCTAAGATTCTCAACAAGATCCTAGCAAACAGGATCCAACAGCACATTAAAAAGATTATCCACCATGACCAATTGGGATTCATCCCTGGGCTACAAGGATGGTTCAACATTTTCAAATCAATCAATGTGATAGAACAAATTAATAAGAGAAGAGAGAAGAACCACATGGTCCTCTCAATCGATGCAGAAAAGGCATTTGACAAAATCCAGCATCCGTTCCTGATTAAAATGCTTCAAAGTATAGGGATAGAGGGAACATTCCTGAACTTCATAAAATCTATCTATGAGGGGCACCTGGGTGGCTCAGTGGGTTAGGCCACTGCCTTCGGCTCAGGTCATGATCTCAGGGTCCTGGGATCAAGTCCCGCATCGGGCTCTCTGCTCAGCAGGGAGCCTGCTTCCCTCTCTCTCTCTCTGCCTGCCTCTCCGACTACTTGTGATTTCTCTCTGTCAAATAAATAAATAAAATCTTAAAAAAAAATCTATCTATGAAAGACCAACAGCAAATATCATCCTCAATGGGAAAAAGCTCGGAGTCTACCTGTTGAGATCAGGAACATGACAAGGATGCCCACTCTCACCACTCTTGTTCAACATTGTATTAGAAGTCCTAGCAACAGCAATCAGAAAACAAAGAGAAATAAAAGTTATCCAAATTGGCAATGAAGAAGTCAAACTCTCTCTCTTCACAGATGACATGATTCTTTATATGGAAAACCCAAAAGACTCCACCCCCAAACTACTAGAACTCATACAGCAATTCAGCAATGTGGCAGGATACAAAGTCAATGTGCAGAAATCAGTGGCTTTCTTATACACTAACAATGAAAATACAGAAAGGGAAATTAGAGAATCGATTCCATTTACTACAGCACCAAGAACCATAAGATACCTGGGAATAAACCTAACCAAAGAGGTAAAGGAACTGTACTTGAGGAACTACAGAACACTCATGAAAGAAACTGAAGAAGACACAAAAAGATGGAAGACCATTCCATGCTTTTGGATCGGAAGAATAAACATTGTTAACATGTTTATACTGCCTAGAGCAATCTATACTTTTAATGCCATTCTGATCAAAATTCCACCGGTATTTTTCATAGAGCTGGAGCAAATAATCCTAAAATTTGTATGGAATCAGAAGAGACCCTGAATCACTAAGGAAATTTTGAAAAACAAAAATAAAACTGGCGGCATCACGTTACCTGATTTCAAGCTTTACTACAAAGCTGTGATCACCAAGACAGCATGGTACTGGCATAAAAACAGACACATAGACCAGTGGAACAGAGTAGAGAGTCTAGATATGGACCCTCAACTCTATGGTCAATTAATTTTCGACAAAAGAGGAAAAAATATACAGTGGAAAGAAGACAGTCTTTTCAATAAATGGTGCTGGGAAAACTGGACAGCTATATGTAGAAGAATGAAACTTGACCATTCTCTTACACCGTACACAAAGATAAACTCAAAATGGATAAAATACCACAACGTGAGACAGGAATCCATCAGAATCCTCGAGGAGAACATAGGCAGTAACCTCTTCGATATCAGCCACAGCAACTTCTTTCAAGATATGTCTCCAAAGGTAAAGGAAACAAAAGCAAAAATGAACTTTTGGGACTTCATCAAGATCAAAAGTTTCTGCACAGCAAAGGAAACAGTCAACAAAACAAAGAGGCAACCCACGGAATGGGAGAAGATATTTGTAAATGACAATACAGACAAAAGGTTGATATCCAGGATCTATAAAGAACTCCTCAAACTCAACACGCACAAAACAAACAATCATATTAAAAAAATGGGCAGAAGATATGAACAGACACTTCTCCAATGAAGACATACAAATGGCTATCAGACACATGGAAAAATGTTCATCATCACTAGCCCTCAGGGAGATTCAAATTAAAACCACATTGAGATACCACCCTACACCAGTTAGAATGGCCAAAATTAGCAAGACAGGAAACAACATGTGTTGGAGAGGATGTGGAGAAAGGGGAACCCTCTTACACTGTTGGTGGGAATGCAAGTTGGTGCAGCCTCTTTGGAGAACAGTGTGGAGATTCCTCAAGAAATTAAAAATAGAGCTTCCCTATGACCCTGCAATTGCACTTCTGGGTATTTACCCCAAAGACACAGATGTAGTGAAAAGAAGGGCTATCTGTACCCCAATGTTTATAGCAGCAATGCCCATGGTCGCCAGACTGTGGAAAGAACCAAGATGCCCTTCAACGGATGAATGGATAAGGAAGATATGGTCCATATGCACTATGGAGTATTATGCCTCCATCAGAAAGGATGAATACCCAACTTTTGTGTCAACATGGACAGGACTGGAAGAGATTATGCTGAGTGAAATAAGTCAAACAGAGAGAGTCAATTATCATATGGTTTCACTTATTTGTGGAGCATAACAAATAGCATGGAGGACAAGGGAAGATGGAGAGGATAAGGGAGTTGAGGGAAATTGGAAGGGGAGGTGAATCATGAGAGACTATGGACTCTGAAAAACAATCTGAGGGGTTTGAAGTGGTGGGAAGTCGGAGTACCAGGTGGTGGGTATTATAGAGGGCACGGATTGCATGGAGCACTGGGTGTGGTGAAAAAATAATGAATACTGTTATGCTGAAAAGAAATTTAAAAAAAAAGATGCTTTTTCCTTGTGAAAAAAAAAAAGAAAAAGAAAAAACAAACAAGCAAAAACCAACCAAACAAACAAAATATCTAGCTCCTAATCTCTATTAATTGCTACCTGATTGCTCTATTGTTTTTTAAATGCTCTGCAGCATAAATTGCTCCATAATATGATCCAATCCAGCTGGGTTCTTTGACAGGGACACCGTATTACCAATCTTTTATGTTTACTAAGATCTAACCTTAAGAAGAACCTCTGAATTATAAATCAGGAGCTGGAGCATAGGGTGGGAATGGGGGATGGAAAATCCACTATTACTAGATGTCCCACCTAGGTCCTCTCTTTGGAACAGGTGATATGTGTGTATGCACACATGCACGTACAGGAGGCACTGGTGCCACTCCCAGCTACTGACACTAATTAGTATGGATCTTCTGCATCTCAGATATGTGAAGGATAGAATACACAAGTTTATTGGTTCTGATTCTACCTGAAGTAGGTCTTCGACCCCCAGAAATCTTAGCAAGATAAGAGCTACACTTGACTGCCAAATGCTTTGGATTCCCTCTCTTATAACACAACACAGTACATAATTAGGGGACTGTTTTCTTGACCAGCTGCCCTGTCTGGTTCTCCTTAAATAGTGGGAGTTAGGGTGGGAAACAGGCACCTCCTGGTTATTGCCACCTACTCTATATAGACCTTCTACATAACAGAGCTGTCAAAATAGGACCTGATGATGTCTGAAAAGCATACAAAATAGTTTTTTCCATCCGAGGGGTCTGAGGAAATGAGATTTGCCACGTGATAGTTGAATCTGATGAAATAGTTCTTCTGTGTGGCAGAGCTATCAGGGATGGCTGCAGTCTCTAGTTCAAATACCATGGCCTGGGGGGGAGGGGTCAAGATGGCGGAGAAGTAGCAGGCCGAGACTACTTCAGCTAGCCAGAGATCAGCTAGATAGCTTATCTAAAGATTGCAAACACCTGCAAATCCATCAGCAGATCCAAGGGAAGAACAGCAATTCTGGAAACAGAAAAACAACCACTTTCTGAAAGGTAGGACCAGCGGAGAAGTGAATCCAAAGCGACGGGAAGATAGACCCTGGGGGGAGGGGCCGGCTCCCGGCAAGCGGTGGAACAACCGCACACAAAATCAGGACTTTTAAAAGTCTGTTCCGCTGAGGGACATCGCTCCAGAGGCTACCCGGGGCAAAGCCCACACGGGGTCAGCGTGGCCTCAGGTCCCGCAGGGTCACAGAAGGATCGGGGGTGTCTGAGTGTCGCAGAGCTTGCGGGTATTGGAACGGGAAAGCCGGCTACAGAGACAGAGCCGAGAGTAAGCTTGCAGCTCGGGGTGACCTTGAACCGGTCGCAGGCTCAGTGAGCTCGGAGCGCGGCCGGAGGTCAGGCAGACGGGAGTAACTGAGCGCGGTTCTCTGGGCGCGCACTGAGGAGTGCGGCCCTGGGCTCTCGGCTCCTCCGGCCGGAGACCAGGAGGCCGCCATTTGTATTCCCGTCCTCCGGAACTCTACGGAAAGCGCTCAGGGAACAAAAGCTCCTGAAAGCAAACCCAAGCGGATTACTCACCCCGGCCCCGGGTAAAAGCGGTGCAATTCCGCCTGGGGCAAAGACACTTGAGAATCACTACAACAGGCCCCTCCCCCAGAAGATCAACAAGAAATCCAGCCGAGACCAATTTCACCTACCAACTAGTGTGGTTTCAATACCAAGGAGAGCAGCAGAATTCTAGAGGAGGAGAAAGCAAAGCATGGAACTCATGGCTTTTTCCCTGTGATTTTTTTTAGTCTTGCAGTTAATTTAATTTAATTTTTTTTTTTCTTTTTTTTTTTTTTTTTTTTTTTTTGCCTTCGGGTAAAAATTTTTTTTTTAACTGCTACCTTTTTCTTTTTTAACGATTTTTTACTAGTTTATCTAATACATATATATTTTTTTCTTTTTTATATTTTTCTTAGGTGTTTTCTTTTTTTTTAATTATTTTTTTTTTATTGTTTCCTTTTGAACCACTTTTTATCCCCTTTCTCCCCCCTCATGCTTTGGATCTCTTCTAATTTGGTTAAAGCATATTTTCCTGGGGTTGTTGCCACCCTTTTAGTATTTTACTTGCCCCTTCATATACTCTTATCTGGACAAAATGACAAGACGGAAAAATTCAACACAAAAAAAAGAACAAGAGGCAGTACCGAAGGCTAGGGACCTAATCAATACAGACATCGGTAATATGTCAGACCTAGAGTTCAGAATGACAATTCTCAAGGTTCTAGCCGGGCTCGAAAAAGGCATGGAAGATATTAGAGAAACCCTCTCGAGAGATATAAAAGCCCTTTCTGGAGAAATAAAAGAACTAAAATCTAACCAAGTTGAAATCAAAAAAGCTATTAATGAGGTGCAATCAAAAATGGATGCTCTCACTGCTAGGATAAATGAGGCAGAAGAAAGAATTAGTGATATAGAAGACCAAATGACAGAGAATAAAGAAGCTGAGCAAAAGAGGGACAAACAGCTACTGGACCATGAGGGGAGAATTCGAGAGATAAGTGACACCATAAGACGAAACAACATTAGAATAATTGGGATTCCAGAAGAAGAAGAAAGAGAGAGGGGAGCAGAAGGTATACTAGAGAGAATTATTGGGGAGAATTTCCCCAATATGGCAAAGGAAACAAGCATCAAAATTCAGGAGGTTCAGAGAACGCCCCTCAAAATCAATAAGAATAGGCCCACACCCCGTCACCTAGTAGTAAAATTTACAAGTCTCAGTGACAAAGAGAAAATCCTGAAAGCAGCCCGGGGAAGCAGTCTGTAACATACAATGGTAAAAATATTAGATTGGCAGCTGACTTATCCACAGAGAACTGGCAGGCCAGAAAGAGCTGGCATGATATTTTCAGAGCACTAAATGAGAAAAACATGCATCCCAGAATACTATATCCAGCTAGGCTATCATTGAAAATAGAAGGAGAGATTAAAAGCTTCCAGGACAAACAACAACTGAAGGAATTTGCAAACACCAAACCAGCTCTACAGGAAATCTTGAAAGGGGTCCTCTAAACAAAGAGAGATCCTACAAGTGGTAGATCAGAAAGGAACAGAGACCATATACAGTAACAGTCACCTTACAGGCAATACAATGGCCCTAAATTCATATCTCTCAATAGTTACCCTGAATGTGAATGGGCTAAATGCCCCTGTCAAAAGACACAGGGTATCAGAATGGATAAAAAAACAAAACCCATCTATATTTTGCCTCCAAGAAACACATTTTAAGCCCGAAGACACCTCCAGATTTAAAGTGAGGGGGTGGAAAAGAATTTACCATGCTAATGGACATCAGAAGAAAGCAGGAGTGGCAATCCTTATATCAGATCAATTAGATTTTAAGCCAAAAACTATAATAAGAGATGAGGAAGGACACTATATCATACTCAAAGGGTCTGTCCAACAAGAAGATTTAACAATTTTAAATATCTATGCCCCCAACGTGGGAGCAGCCAACTATATAAACCAATTAATAACAAAATCAAAGAAACACATCAACAATAATACAATAATAGTAGGGGACTTTAACACTCCCCTCACTGAAATGGATAGATCATCCAAGCAAAAGATCAGCAAGGAAATAAAGGCCTTAAACGACACACTGGACCAGATGGACATCACAGATATATTCAGAACATTTCATCCCAAAGCAACAGAATACACATTCTTCTCTAGTGCACATGGAACATTCTCCAGAATAGATCACATCCTCGGTCCTAAATCAGGACTCAACCGATATCAAAAGATTGGGATCATTCCCTGCATATTTTCAGACCACAATGCTCTAAAGCTAGAACTCAACCACAAAAGGAAGTTTGAAAAGAACCCAAATACATGGAGACTAAACAGCATCCTTCTAAAGAATGAATGGGTCAACCGGGAAATTAAAGAAGAATTGAAAACAATCATGGAAACAAATGATAATGAAAATACAACGGTTCAAAATCTGTGGAACACAACAAAGGCAGTCCTGAGAGGAAAATATATAGCGGTACAAGCCTTTCTCAAGAAACAAGAAAGGTCTCAGGTACACAATCTAACCCTACACCTAAAGGAGCTGGAAAAAGAACAAGAAAGAAACCCTAAGCCTAGCAGGAGAAGAGAAATCATAAAGATCAGAGCAGAAATCAATGAAATAGAAACCAAAAAAACAATAGAACAAATCAACGAAAGTAGGAGCTGGTTCTTTGAAAGAATTAATAAAATTGATAAACCCCTGGCCCGACTTATCAAAAAGAAAAGAGAAAGGACCCAAATAAATAAAATCATGAATGAAAGAGGAGAGATCACAACTAACACCAAAGAAATACAAACTATTATAAGAACATACTATGAGCAACTCTACGGCAATAAATTTGACAATCTGGAAGAAATGGATGCATTCCTAGAAACATATAAACTACCACAACTGAACCAGGAAGGAATAGAAAGCCTGAGCAGATCCATAACCAGTAAGGAGATTGAAACAGTCATTAAAAATCTCCAAACAAACAAAAGCCCAGGGCCAGACGGCTTCCCGGGGGAATTCTACCAAACATTTAAAGAAGAACTAATTCCTATTCTCCTGAAACTGTTCCAAAAAATAGAAATGGAAGGAAAACTTCCAAACTCATTTTATGAGGCCAGCATCACCTTGATCCCAAAACCAGACAAGGATCCCACCAAAAAAGAGAGCTATAGACCAATATCCTTGATGAACACAGATGCGAAAATACTCAACAAAATACTAGCCAATAGGATTCAACAGTACATTAAAAAGATTATTCACCACGACCAAGTGGGATTTATTCCAGGGCTGCAAGGTTGGTTCAACATCCGCAAATCAGTCAATGTGATACAACACATCAATAAAAGAAAGAACAAGAACCATATGATACTCTCAATAGATGCTGAAAAAGCATTTGACAAAGTACAGCATCCCTTCCTGATCAAAACTCTTCAAAGTGTAGGGATAGAGGGGATATACCTCAATATCATCAAAGCCATCTATGAAAAACCCACCGCAAATATCATTCTCAATGGAGAAAAACTGAAAGCTTTTCCGCTAAGGTCAGGAACACGGCAGGGATGTCCATTATCACCACTGCTATTCAACATAGTACTAGAGGTCCTAGCCTCAGCCATCAGACAACAAAAGGAAATTAAAGGCATCCAAATTGGCAAGGAAGAAGTCAAATTATCACTCTTCGCAGATGATATGATACTATATGTGGAAAACCCAAAAGACTCCACTCCAAAACTGCTAGAACTTATACAGGAATTCAGTAAAGTGTCAGGATATAAAATCAATGCACAGAAATCAGTTGCATTTCTCTACACCAACAGCAAGACAGAAGAAACGGAAATTAAGGAGTCAATCCCATTTACAATTGCACCCAAAACCATAAGATACCTAGGAATAAACCTAACCAAAGAGACACAGAATCTATACTCAGAAAATTATAAAGTACTCATGAAAGAAATTGAGGAAGACACAAAGAAATGGAAAAATGTTCCATGCTCCTGGATTGGAAGAATAAATATTGTGAAAATGTCTATGTTACCTAAAGCAATCTACACATTTAATGCAATTCCTATCAAAGTACCATCCATCTTTTTCAAAGAAATGGAACAAATAATGCTAAAATTTATATGGAACCAGAAAAGACCTCGAATAGCTAAAGGAATATTGAAAAAGAAAGCCAACGTTTGTGGCATCACAATCCCGGACTTCAAGCTCTATTACAAAGCTGTCATCATCAAGACAGCATGGTACTGGCACAAAAACAGACCCATAGATCAATGGAACAGAATAGAGAGCCCAGAAATAGACCCTCAAATCTATGGTCAACTAATCTTCGACAAAGCAGGAAAGAATGTCCAATGGAAAAAAGACAGCCTCTTCAATAAATGGTGCTGGGAAAATTGGACAGCCACATGCAGAAAAATGAAATTGGACCATTTCCTTACACCACACATGAAAATAGACTCAAAATGGATGAAGGACCTCAATGTGAGAAAGGAATCCATCAAAATCCTTGAGGATAACACAGGCAGCAACCTCTTCGACCTCAGCCGCAGCAACATCTTCCTAGGAACAACGCAAAAGGCAAGGGAAGCAAGGGCAAAAATGAACTATTGGGATTTCATCAAGATCAAAAGCTTTTGCACAGCAAAGGAAACAGTTAACAAAATCAAAAGACAATTGACAGAATGGGAGAAGATATTTGCAAACGACATATCAGATAAAGGACTAGTGTCCAGAATCTATAAAGAACTTAGCAAACTCAACACCCAAAGAACAAATAATCCAATCAAGAAATGGGCAGAGGACATGAACAGACATTTCTGCAAAGAAGACATCCAGATGGCCAACAGACACATGAAAAAGTGCTCCATATCACTCGGCATCAGGGAAATACAAATCAAAACCACAATGAGATATCACCTCCCACCAGTCAGAATGGCTAAAATCAACAAGTCAGGAAATGACAGATGCTGGCGAGGATGTGGAGAAAGGGGAACCCTCCTACACTGTTGGTGGGAATGCAAGCTGGTGCAACCTCTCTGGAAAACAGCATGGAGGTTCCTCAAAATGTTGAAAATAGAACTGCCCTATGACCCAGCAATTGCACTATTGGGTATTTACCCTAAAGATACAAACGTAGTGATCCAAAGGGGCACGTGTACTCGAATGTTTATAGCAGCAATGTCCACAATAGCCAAACTATGGAAAGAACCTAGATGTCCATCAACAGATGAATGGATCAAGAAGATGTGGTATATATACACAATGGAATACTATGCAGCCATCAAAAGAAATGAAATCTTGCCATTTGCAACAACATGGATGGAACTAGAGCGTATCATGCTTAGCGAAATAAGTCAAGCAGAGAAAGACAACTATCATATGATCTCCCTGATATGAGGAAGTGGTGATGCAACATGGGGGCTTAAGTGGGTACGAGAAGAATAAATGATAGAAGATGGGATTGGGAGGGAGACAAACCATAAGTGACTCTTAATCTCACAAAACAAACTGAGGTTTGCTGTGGGGAGGGAGTTTGGGAGAAGGGGGTGGTATTATGGACATTGGGGAGGGTATGTGTTTTGGTGAGTGCTGTGAAGTGTGTAAACCTGGTGATTCACAGATCTGTACCCCTGGGGATAAAAATATATGTTTACAAAAAATAAAAAATTATATTAAAAAAATAATAAAATAAATAAATAAGTGTCTTCAAAAAAAAAAAAAACAAATACCATGGCCTTCTACTGTTTTTACTGAGTTTCTATACATTTTAAAAATAAATTTATCTCTACTTTTTGTAGAGATAAATAATGCTTAAGCATTATTAATAAATTAAGCATTTGTTCCTTCACTAGATTTATGGGTTTCCAAGTATATTTTTCATGTCTGTATCCATGAAGCTTAACACAGTGCCTGATATATAACAGATGTTCTGTAAATGTTTTATACATCAATGTTAGCTACCATTTACTGAGTTTCTATTATGTGCAATGTGCTCTACTGTTGCTTATTTTTTTGCATCTGTTACTGCAATCCTGTCCACAATCTTACACAACTTGCATTAAAATTAACCCTATTTTGTAAGCCTGTTAACCAACTTCCAGAGGTTTTGCTAATTTTGATCAGCTTTCTACATGTATTCCCAGGGGAGAGTTTTCCTTGAGCTCTTTACTTGCCATTCTGGGAATTGGAACATCCTTTCTCTTTTTATAGCCACTGTTGTAGAATGAGTTGTTTACACTTAGTCTCTCTACTTCCTCACTTTATTCCTTTCTCAACCAATTGGAGATTGGCTCCTGTCCCCACTATTCTCATGAGGTAAACCTCCTAATGACCTCTAACATGTCAAATCAATAGACACTTTTCTGTTCTAATTTTGCCAGAAGCTCTTCACAGAATTTGACACTGTGGACCAATCCCCTGTTGCGGCTCTCATTCATCTTGTGTTCTGTGAAACCATTCTCTCCTGAGTGTCCTCCCACTTCTCTCTCTCTTTTTAAAAGATTTTATTTATTTATTTGAGAGAGAGAAAGAGGGCACAAACAGAGGGTGGGGGGTGGGGAGGGAGAAGTAGGCTCCCCACCAAGCAGGGAGTCTAATATAGGACTCAACCTCAGGACCCTGGGATCATGACCTGAGCTGAAGCAGATGCTTAACCAACTGATTAACCCAGACATCACTCCCACTTATTAAACCATGCTACGATATTCTATCTTTTAGATTCTTCTTTGTCTATATGCCTCCCAAATGTTGGGTTTTCCCAAACTTCCCTCCTTGTCACTTCTTCCTTTATGAACTCTCCCTATGCAACCAAATTCACCCTCTTTGTTTAAGTACTACCAATATTCAAGTGTCTCCCAAATTCACATCTCTATAACCTTGCCTGGAACTTGATACTTGTGTATCCAAAAGCCTGCTGAATATCTTCACAGTTGTTTCTTGGCCTTTTCAAATTCAACATCTACAAATCTGGCCTCATCATCTACCTCCACTCAAACCTGTTCCTTCTTCTGTATTTTCATTGTCAATGGATTGTGACAATTTCCACCTAATCCCCCAAAAGAGAAGACTGTAAATTGTCCTTAATTGTTCTTTATTCCCCTTCCCAATTTATCAGGTCATGAAGTCCTGCTGATTTTATTCCACAAATGTCTCTCAAATTCATCCTTTTGTCTCTAGTCTTAGTGCTCATGCCTTAAGGCACCAACCATCATGTCTGGCATTGACCCAATGGTCTCTGTGTTCTAGTCTGGCCCCATCACCTCCCCAACTTTGTACAGCAGCCAGAATGATGTATTTATAACACAAAAATGATGTTATCATTACCTAGTAAAAATCTTGTGACAGTTCCTTATCATGAACAGGATGTTATTCAAATTTCTTATGACTTATAAAGCCCTTCCTGACATGATTCCTGATCACTTTTCTGGTTGC
The DNA here is from genome assembly GCF_964662115.1 of Mustela nivalis. Taxonomy (NCBI): domain Eukaryota; kingdom Metazoa; phylum Chordata; class Mammalia; order Carnivora; family Mustelidae; genus Mustela; species Mustela nivalis. The sequence continues at coordinate 90,435,142 of NC_139040.1, forward strand.
ATCTAACCAATTTCTGCCCTCGTCCATCCCTTCCCTCAGGTATCAAAGGCTACCCAGCATCCTTTTAATAAACATCTTGCCTGTTTTAGATTAAGTTTCTGTTGCTTGCAATAACAATCCCAACCAATTCATGACCTGTTTGTGTTACTCAGCAAATGAACCAACTTTTGATTGCTTCATCATCTTTTCAGAAGCTCTTCAAGAAGTTAGAGTGTCCCACTTAACATATCTTGACTACCTGACAATATCTACAAATTCTTCAAGATTCATTTCCAATACCAACTCCCCTCTGAGGCCATCCTTGGCACTCCTATACTAAATTAAGCATTTGTTCCTTCACTAGATTTGTGGGTTTCCAAGTATATTTTTCATGTCTGTATCCATGAAGCTTAACACAGTGCCTGATATATAACAGATGTTCTGTAAATGTTTTGTACATCAATGTTAGCTACCATATACTGAGTTTCTATTATGTACAATGTGCTCTACTATTGCTTATTTTTTTGCATCTGTTACTGCAACCCTGTCCACAATCTTACACAAATTGCATTAAAATTATCCCTATTTTGTACAAGGAAACTGATGTACAGAATAGCAACATCTCTTCCCCAAGGACATATGGTTGGTCAGTAGTAGAATCTGGATGAAAACTCAGTTCCTAGGAAGATGTTGCTGCGGCAGAGGTCGAAGAGGTTGCTGCCTGTGTTCTCCTCAAGGATTTTGATGGATTCCTTTCGCACATTGAGGCAAGGGAAGCAAGGGAAAAAATGAACTATTGGGATTTTATCAAGATCAAAAGCTTTTGCACAGCAAAGGAAACAGTTAACAAAATCAAAAGACAACTGACAGAATGGGAGAAGATATTTGAAAATGACATATCAGATAAAGGACTAGTGTTCAGAATCTATAAAGAACTTAGCAAACTCAACACCCAAAGAACAAATAATCCAATCAAGAAATGGGCAGAGGACATGAACAGACATTTCTGCAAAGAAGACATCCAGATGGCCAACAGACACATGAAAAAGTGCTCCATATCACTCGGCATCAGGGAAATACAAATCAAAACCACAATGAGATATCACCTTACACCAGTCAGAATGGCTAAAATCAACAAGTCAGGAAATGACAGATGCTGGCGAGGATGCGGAGAAAGGGGAACCCTCCTCCACTGTTGGTGGGAATGCAAGCTGGTGCAGCCACTCTGGAAAACAGCATGGAGGTTCCTCAAAATGTTGAAAATAGAACTGCCCTATGACCCAGCAATTGCACTACTGGGTATTTACCCTAAAGATACAAACGTAGTGATCCAAAGGGGCACATGCACCCGAATGTTTATAGCAGCAATGTCCACAATAGCCAAACTATGGAAAGAACCTAGATGTCCATCAACAGATGAATGGATCAAGAAGATGTGGTATATATACACAATGGAATACTATGCAGCCATCAAAAGAAATGAAATCTTGCCATTTGTGACGACGTGGATGGAACTAGAGCGTATCATGCTTAGAGAAATAAGTCAAGCAGAGAAAGACAACTATCATATGATCTCCCTGATATGAGGAAGTGGTGATGCAACATGGGGGCTTAAGTGGGTACGAGAAGAATAAATGAAACAAGATGGAATTGGGAGGGAGACAAACCATAAGTGACTCTTAATCTCACAAAACAAACTGAGGGTTGCTGGGGGGAGGGGGTTTGGGAGAAGGGGGTGGTATTATGGACATTGGGGAGGGTATGTGCTTTGGTGAGTGCTGTGAAGTGTGTAAACCTGGTGATTCACAGACCTGTACCCCTGGGGATAAAAATATATGTTTATAAAAAATAAAAAATTAATAAAACAAAAACAAAAACAAAAAAAAACTCAGTTCCCTAGGACTCTGAATCCTTACTTTATAAAATTCCAGAATGAACCTGAGGTTAGGGGTATAATGAACAGCATAAACAAAAGTACAGAACTAAGAAGACAATACATATAGGGAAACAGTAAAGAGTTCAGCTGGTGTTTGGATTTGCAAAACTGGCATAGAAGGAAGATATCCAAATGCAGATGGCCTGAAATGCCACACAGAGAAGCATAGACTTTATTCAACAGACACATATGAGTGACATGAAGAATGTATCTTTTTGAGAATATTAATCAAGTGTCATTGTTCAAGATGGATTTGAGGGCAAGGGACTGAAGGATGGAGTCAAATCAGAGCCCTTGATGCTGTTTAGCAAACTTATTCCTCAGCAATTCCCTCTCCCCTTCCTCTCAGCAGGTTCCAAACTTTTTAGCAATTTTCTTCAGACCTTTACCCACCCGCATTGCTTGCTTCCAGCAACTGGTCTTTATTGAAAGAAAGGTAAAGGACTTATGTAAGAAAGCCTTCCATTCTTGTTCCCTACTGCTAAATTTATATCTAGCTGGCCCCCAACCTATCCTCTTTAGTGTTAATAGCTACCATTTTGAGCACTTACTGTCTTATGTAATCCTTACAACTACAGTGTGAGAAAGATTTAGTTCTCAGTTTGTAACAGAAAATTGAGGCTTGCAGTGGTTAAGTCCCTGTCAACTTCACTCAGATAGCAAGTGGCAGATTTGGGATTTTAACCTAGGGTCTTTGGTTCCAAAATCACCTTATAACTACTACAGTCTGAGAGTGAGTGGTATCTGCACCACTACCCTGAAAGCGTTCCATTTCAACTATCTCCTCCCACCTCTTTGGGGCCCTTCTCCAGCAACTACTCTAGCCTTTCTTTTACAAAGTCTACCTCTCTACTTTCATGGACTTTTTCCTCTCAGTGAATATATACCCTAAGGTATTATCTACTAAAAAAAAATATTGAACCAACAAAAGGTCAATTTCACCCAAAGTTTTTTTTCCCCTATAAACATCATCCTAGTTCATACCCTTTATTCTACATGTCTGTAAATATTTTTCTATCCTGTCTCTGCTTTTTCAGTTCCCACACTGAAATATGATTTTTGTCTCTACCACTGCATGATATCACTTTTGCTAAAGCCATCAAATTGACAAATCTTATTTCAAACTTCGTATTACCTAGTCTTGTCGCTCGTCCACTGTGTTTTCTTATTCTCCTTGTCGTTCGTCCACTGTCTTTTCTTATTCTCAGCTTTCATACCACTACTTTACTTCAAACCCCCATCATTCCTTGTCTGGATTAATCTTTTTTTCCCCACTCTTACTATCGCAAGCCTATTATCCACACGGGCTGTAAGAATGACCTTTCTAAAATGTACATTTAACTGTGTTGTTGCTCTGCTTAGAATTCTTTAATTCAAATACAGAACTACAGGGCACCTAGGTGGATCAGTCATTAAGCATCTGCCTTTGCCTCGGGTCATAATCCCAGGGACCTGGGATTGAGCCCTGCATCGAGGCCTGCATTGAGCCCCATATCAAGACCCACACTGAGCCCCGCATTGGGCTCACTGTTCGACAGGAAGCCTGTTCTCCCTCTCCCATTCTCCCTACATGGGTCCCCCCCTCTCACTGTATCTCTGTCAAAAAATAAGTAAAATCTTCATCAAAATCAAAGGCTTCTGCACAGCAAAGGAAACAGTCAAAAAAACAAAGAGGCAACCTACTGAATGGGAGAAGATATTTGCAAATGACAGTACAGACAAAAGGTTGATATCCAGGATCTATAATGAACTCCTCAAACTCAACACACACGAAACAGGCAAACATATCAAAAAGTGGGCAGAAGATATGAACAGACCCTTCTCCAATCAAGACATACAAATGGCTATCAGACACATGAAAAAAATGTTCATCATCACTAGCCCTCAGGGAGATTCAAATTAAAACCACATTGAGATATCACCTTACACCAGTTAGAATGGCCAAAATTAGCAAGACAGGAAACAACACGTGTTGGAGAGGATGTGGAGAAAGGGGAACCCTCTTACACCGTTGGTGGGAATGCAAGTTGGTGCAGCCTCTTTGGAGAACAGTGTGGAGATTCCTCAAGAAAGTAAAAATAGAGCTTCCCTATAACCCTGCAATTGCACTCCTGGGAATTTACCCCAAAGATACAGATGTCGTGAAAAGAAGGGCCACCTGTACCCCAATATTTATAGCAGCAATGGCCACGGTCACCAAACTATGGAAAGAACAAGATGCCCTTCAACGGACGAATGGATAAGGAAGATGTGGTCCATATACACTATGGAGTATTATACCTCCATCAGAAAGGATGAGTACCCAACTTTTGTAGCAACATGGACAGGACTGGAAGAGATTATGCTGAGTGAAATAAGTCAAGCAGAGAAAGTCAATTATCATATGGTTTCACTTGTTTGTGGAGCATAACAAATATGATAGAGCATGAGGGGGTGTTAGAGAGGAGAAGGGAGTTGGGGTAAATTGGGGAGGTGAATCATGAGAGACTATGGACTCTGAAAAACAATCTGAGAGGTTTGAAGTGGTGGGGGGGGTGGGAGGTTGGGGTACCAGGTGGGTATTATAGAGGGCACGGATTGCATGGAGCACTGGGTGTGGTGAAAAAAATAATGAATACTGTTTTTCTGAAAATAAATAAATCAATTTAATAAAAAAATAAGCAAAATCTTACAAATAAAAAAACAAAGAACTACATAGTATGTTGTACATGCTTTTTAGAATTATGGCCCTTATTTAGACTTTCAGCCTCATCTTCGCTCTCTTTTTCCCTGCATACTTCATGTTCCATCCATATTGAATGCCTTGCTTTCTCATACCTTCATGCCTTTATATGTGTTTTCCCACTTTTTCATACATTTCTTCTCTTTGGTCACTGGTTGAACTTCTCTTCCTCCAAGACTCAGTTCAGATGTAATTTCCTTTGTTCTACCATTCCTAACTTACTGCCCTGCAATCTCTTCACTCTTGTCTCTTCCATATTTCCCAGTCCCCCAGTTCATTGTTCTACCCTCTATTTCAACACAGTACCTCTATTAGCACTAATAGATTCCAATAACAATCATAATACATCCCAACAAGGTAATGAATTCCTCAAAGACAGAAATTGGGTCATAAATATTTTTGTATCTTCAGTGCCTGACACATAGTGTGCGCTCAATGAATATATGTTGAATTTAAAGGATGAATTAATGAGGCTGTCAACCTTGCCCCTATATAAAATAAGAGATCCAACCTATGGCAGCAACCATAGGAATATAAATAGAAGAGACAGTAGGCCTTGGCTGGGTAAGATGAACATAGCAGAAGAGATAATTGGGGTTGTTCTTATCAATGACAGAGAATGGAAAGTTAATTGAATTGAAACAAAAATGCTGAAATAAGACTGGTTTTTTTTAATGTAAACATGAGACATCCAGGTAGCAATTTACAACCATTGGAAATTGAGGTGCAAGGTTTAGGGATAAAGCTGAAATTTCTAAGGTAGAATGGGGAAGTGGCCTTTTCTTATAGAAAACAGATACCACAACAGGATTTAGTTTGACTGAAATTTATCAACATCACTTTCTTATCTCCCACAGTTTGGGGAATGACATTTATTAACAACTTCTTATTTATAAGCCAGGACTAGACTACTGTGGTTGCATATGTGTGAGTGAATGAGTGATGAGCACAGACATTCAGGCTCTTTTTCAATCACCCATTTATTCAACAAAAATTCAGCAAGCATCTACTCTCTGTCAGACTCTGTGCTAGGTGCTTGTCTGAACAAGAAAGATTAAGTCCCTACCTTTGTGTGATACATAAGATTTGTTAAAACAAAAACAACAAAAAACAAACACAAAACAAATAACCACATGAATGTATATAAAAGAAATATAAATCAAAATTACTGAAACCATGATGACATAAAGGAGAGGATAATTGGAGGAATTCCTCAAGAATTCTTTGAGGATGGGATGCCTGGGTGGCTCAGTCCGTTAAACTTTTGCCTTTGGCTCAGGTCATGATGTTGGGATCCTGTAATCAAGTCCCACATTGAGCTCCTTGCTCACTGGGGAACCTGCTTCTCCCTCTGCCTGCCACTCTCCCTGCTTGTGCACACATTCTCTCTCTCTCTTTCTCTCTGACAAATAAATAAAATCTTTTTTTAAAGGATTCTTTGAGGAAGTGATATTAAATTAAAATCGTGATTTTCATCAATCTTCTTATCAGTTACTTAGAAATAGGACCAAAAACCTAAATTAGAAGTCATTCAATATTGTAGAACTCAGCTGCATATCCAATCAATCCCCTTAGCCTGACTCCCATATATATATACATATAACCACCACCACCACCACCACCACCACCAACCCCATTCTCCCAAATCTGCCCAGTTATGGCTGCAAAGGGACAAAGAATACTGGGATCAGGGGATGGGAAGGGCTCTGTGGCAGTTAATTTTCAAATGAACCTTACTTCCCAGTGTTCATACCATTGTATGATCCCCTCCCACACTGACTTTGGACTGGCCCTGTGAATCATTTTCACTAATAACAAGTGGCAGAAATGATGCTTTGTGACTTTGAATCTCAAGGATCTAAAATTTCTGTTTTCACCATTTAGCACACTCCTTGCTGAATCTAGCTGCCTTGCTGTGAGGAAACCAGGTAGCCATGTGAAGAGGGTTGCATGAAGGAAAACCAAGGCTTCAGTCAAAAGTCCAAAAACTATTAGCCAGAAGCTAGCACCGATCAACCACCATGTGGATGAGATGAAAATTTTGGACCTTCCAGCCATCCCAGCACCTCATCTAATAGTACATGAAGAATAACTTCCAAGTCAACACACAGAATCATGAAAAACATTGTTGTTCTGAACAACTAAGTTTTGCAGCAATAACGGAAATAAGTCCTTACACCCACGAAAGTCCAAAAGTAGGAAAATGTGTTAAGCCAAAACTTCATAGAATCTTCTTTGTGCTTTTTGGGTTGTGTTTATTTGTATTTACCAAACCCTTTCTTTCACAATGATCAGTAACTGCCTTTATAATGAGAAAAAAAATAATTATTTAAGGAATTTTAAAGTAGGATCATTCCTTGGGGATTTGGGTATAGTGTTGGACAGAGTCTGCACCAATGAGGACTGCATTTTTTTTTTACCTAATCAATGCCATACTGGTAAAATATCTTGCTGGCTCATATGAGTCCAGGTAATTGTTCAAAGTTGATTAAGTCACCCTCCTATCTGGAGATTTGGAATAGACTAGAATAAAGAAGGAAAATAAATTCAGTGGTCTAGAAAAGAATGATATGTGGCTTAAAAGGCTGGAAGGTTTGGGGTCTTGAGCAGAGAGCTACAGATTTCTGGCAACAGTTAAAACCTTGCCATTAGGAGAAAAATCTAATACAGACCTCCAAGTATCTTAACAGGACTTTGGTCCCCCTGAATTTTTCCCTTCTTTTTACTTTCTTTGGTGAGAAATACACTGCAGCTAATTTCCAACTTCCCAAGCAAGCAGAACAAAATGATAGCTGCCCAACTGATATTCTCTATCAGACAAGAACCTCTTCTTCTCCTGGTAAGAAGGCATTCCAGTTGGCACACAGCTTTATGGCAGCAAAATGATGAAGAGTAACTGGACACAAAACTGCATTTTCATGTCCCTTGTCATGTGAAATTGCTATTTCAGCCTTATAAAAAGAGAAAAAAGCTTTCTTAAGATTTACCCCTTTGTCAAAAGAGGGGTGAATTTAAAAATTTTCCTCCCTGTTATTCCATTCAATTAGCAAGTGACAGTCCATTTCCATCCAATGTGTTGATTAAATGTGCAGCAACTTATTCAGTTTCAGTCAACCAGCAACTTCAGTGACAGACTTCTCTTCAGTGTATAGAAATATAACATAAGCAGATATTCACAACTTGATTATAAATAGTTTTTGCATACAAATAATATGCAAATGCTATTTATTGCTCACTTCCAAATCCAAGTTCAACATTCAAAGTAAGACCACGGTTATTATGAAATAGCAGAATAAGAGAAAAAAAATTCTTTAACAATTTAAAAAAATCATCCCAAATTTGTGGTTTTGAGAATAGCTTTGCTAAATCCTTCCTGTTAAAAGAAACAGCCAAAGAAATGTACAAAATGTACATTACATTGGTAAGTTCCCATTTCATACCTTGATGGTGTGGGTGTTGGACTATGGGTAAGTTGATGGTGCAAGAAAATGGACCCTGACAGCAAAAATTGCTGTACTTCTTATTCAATTAACTGTGGTTTGAAAATAGTCTTCCTTTTTCATTGTACTAGAATTACAAACATGAAATTAAAATGTAAATATTTTCTGGTTCAGGCAAATACCTGCATGTGAAGACTGAGGTCTGTGGGGAAAAGGAACCTTGCAAATGTTGAAAAAGAAAAACAAAACTAGGAGCATCACGTTGACTGATTTCAAGCTTTACTACAAAGCTATGATCACCAAGGCAGCATGGTACTGGCATAAAAACAGATACATAGACCAGTGGAGCAGAGTAGAGAGCCCAGATATGGACCCTCAACTCTATGGTTAAATAATCTTCGACAAAGCAGGAAAAAATATACAGTGGAAAAAAAGACAGTCTCCTTCAATAAATGGTACTGGGAAAACTGGACAGCTATGTGTAGAAGAATGAAGGTTGACCATTCTCTAACACCATACACAAAGATAAACTCGAAATGGATAAAAGACCTCAATGTAAAGCAGGAATCCATTAGAATCCTAGAGAAGAACATAGTCAGTAACCTCTTCGATATCAGCCACAGCAACTTTTTTCAAGATATGTCTCCAAAGGAAAAGGAAACAAAAGTGAAAATGAATTTTTTGGACTTCATCAAGATCAAAAGCTTCTGCACAACAAAGGAAACAGTCAGCAAAACAAAGAGGCAACCCATGGAATAGGAGAAGATATTTGCAAATAACACTACAGACAAAGAGCTGATATCCAGGATTTATAAAGAACTCCTCAAACTCAACACACACAAAACAGATAATCATGTCAAAAAATGGGCAGGCGACATGAACAGACACTTCTCCAATGAAGACATACAAATGGCTATCAGACACATGAAAAAATGTTCATCATCACTAGCCATCAGAAAGATTCAAATCAAAACCACATTGAGATACCACCTTAGACCCGTTATAAAGGCCAAAATTAACAAGACAGTAAACAACGTGTGTTGGAGAGGATGTGGAGAAAGGGAAACCCTCTTACACTGTTGGTGGGAATGCAAGTTGGTGCAACCCCTTTGGAGAACAGTGTGGATATTCCTTAAGAAATTAAAAATAGAGCTTCCCTATGACCCTGCAGTTGCACTACAGGGTATTTACCCCAAAGATATAGATGTTGTGAAAAGAAGGGCCATCTGTACCCAATGTTCATAGCAGCAATGGCCACGGTCACCAAACTGTGGAAAGAACCAAGATGCCCTTCAATGGACAAATGGATACGGAAGATGTGGTCCATACATGCTATGGAGTATTGTGCTTCCATCAGAAAGGATGAATACCCAACTTTTTTATCAACATGGACGAGACTGGAAGAGATTATGCTGAGTGAAATCAGTCAAGCAGAGAGAGCCAATTATCATATGGTTTCGCTTATTTGTGGAGCATAAGAAATAACAGGGAGGACATGGGGAGATGGAGAGGAGAACGGAGTGGGAAGAAATTGGAGGGGTATATGGACCATGAGAGACTGTGGACTCTGAAAATCAATCTGAGGGTTTTGGGGGGGCGAGGGATGGGAGATTGGGTGAGCCTGGTGGTGAGTGTTATGGACGCCATGTACTGCATGGAGCACTGGTTATGGTGCATAAACAATGAATTCTGAAACACTGAAAAGAAATTAATAAAAGAAATTTTAAAAAAGGAAAAGAAAAAACCAAAAATAATGATGTGAATAAATATTCAAAGTCATAGTAATGATGAAAATAATTGACTTTATATAACTATTTTAAAAAATAATTAATAAATGGATATAGTATAAAAAAAAGGAACCTTACCTCAATGACACCTAGAAAGACTAGTAAGGAGGTGACGAAGAGATAAGGGCTTTTGGAAAAAATGTGAGTTCTGAAATTAATGATGAAAGCTTTAAAACATGACCAGTTCAGGTATCATTACTTCAGGGGTTGAGTGTATAGGGAAGGGTCTTTGTTCTAGGTGACTCTGTAGACAGCATCTGAGGAACTTACGATATTTAGAATTTTACAGAAATGGTAATGTTTATTGAGTACCAGAAGAGCTGTAAGGAAAAGCTCTGGTTTAAAATGAAAAGTAACATTCATTCATTGATTTATTCAAAACACATTTATAGGGTTCCTATTCCATCCCATGTCCTGCTATACATTCTGGGGATATAGGAATGAACAGAACAAAGTCTCTGCTCTCACAGAACCTACAGTTTAGTAGCTAAATTGAGAATATCAAGAAACAAAAAAAATTTTTAAGATTATTTATTTATTTGACAGAGAGAGATCACCAGTAGGCAGAGAGGCAGGCAGAGAGAGAGAGAGGAGGAAGCAGGCTCCCCGCTGAGCAGAGAGCCCGATGTGGGACTCGATCCCAGGACCCTGAGATCATGACCTGAGCCGAAGGCAGTGGCTTTACCCACTGAGCCACCCAGGCGCCCAAGAAACAAAAATTTTAAATGGTTCTAAAAGCAGGATCTATATGTGAGTAATGTCTGTAATTTCACTTGGACAAGTTGTGTCTGATTCCTGAATAGGTGATTTATTTTCCTTATGGGCATTTCCATATCAACATCAGTAGCCACTCCCAATATTCTTCCCTTTCTCCTTTAGCTCTTAAGTTCCCATCCTTCATCTTTCTAATGCTGATTTTGGGGCATCAGTATGCATTAAGAAAGGAGTGCTGGCTCCACCTTATGGAATAGGTCCCTCAGCTTTAAGTTCTAGCCTCAAAGGAATGGTCCTGAATGTCCCAATCATTAGCAGAAGATCATACCACATAAGAGAAGCCAGCGAGTATGAAGACAGGCCAGAAAGTGGGGGCATGAATTCTGACTCTGGTTGGTTACTTACTCCTAAAAAGCACTTTGTTATAGGACTATAAAACCAAGAGTACATGGTACTGTGCAATAGTAGTCAGACGAAGATAAACATAGAGAAGGACCATGAATATACAGAATGAATGGGAAATAAAATGTAAATGATTATACTTTCTAGGTGAAAAAATTGTAACCTTCTGAATTAAACTGCATACATTTGCTACCTTTGTGAGCCAAGAAAAAATTCACACTGAAAGATAAAGCAACTCTAATCATAGCTGATACACAAAAGTGTAATGTTAAAACACACCTGCACCAAGATAACTTTTAAATAAGTTTTGAAGAGAAATTAAACATAATAAAGAAGTAGCAACATCAGGCTCTAATGTCCTTGAAAGTTTTCAGGAGCCTGCTTTAAAATTTCCACAAAACTCTCAATCTACCTCTTCATCCTCCCCTAATTAAATCTGATTTTCCTCAAGCACTAGCATTCTAAATACAAAAAATAATTTCTTACTCAATTTTATTGTTTTTTCCTTTACTCATTTAAAAATATAATTTCTTTTCTTTTTTATTAGAAATCTCTCCAACTTCAGCTACATTGTAAACTAAATTAGTTTGATGGACTATCTTTGGAACCCAACAACCATTTATAAAATATTTCCTTCCTCTCTTTTTGCACAGATATTTTTATTCCTATGTAATTCATGAAATATTTTAGCTTATTCTTTCTCATAATGGGTTTTGAATTTCAGGACTTTTAGTCTTTTGCACCCAGCTTTATTTAAGTATAATTGACAAAATTTTAAGATATTTAATGTATGCAACATGATGATTTCACACCCATTTACATTGTAAAAGGAGTGCCCCATCTATCATTTACATATTTACTTATTTTTAATGAAAATATTTAGGTTTTACTCTCTTAGTAAATTTCAATTATATAATACAGTGTTATCAACTATAGTCACCATGTTGCATATTAGATCCTTAGATTTTATTCACCTTATAACTGAAGTTTGTACCCATTTACCAACCTCTATCTATATCCTACAAGCTCCCTACCCACTATCCCTGGCAATCACCATTCTGTTTTCATGAGTTCAATCATTTTTTTTTAGATTCTACATATAGGCAATATCATATATTGTTTATCTTTCTCTATCTGGCTTATGCAAAATGTCTCCAAGATCCATCTATATTGTAAAAAATGGCAGGATTTTCTTCTTCTTTGTGGCTGAACAATATTCCTATAGTTATCCCATTATATTCATACATTCATCCTTTGACTAACATTTAGTTTGTTTTCATACATTGGCTATTGTAAATAACACTGCTATGAACATGGGAGTACAAATAATCTCTTCAAGATACTGATTTTGTTTATAAAAGTTTTTCTATAGGAAAATTAATTCTGTAATCCAGACAACTGACATACAAATGAACATTGCAATGGCCTGTTTGTGATTGATAAATGTCAGTTAAGTGTTGCAGACAATAAATGTTATTGAAATTCAGATGGAAAGAGCTCTCTGTGTTAAAAATTCTGGGATTGGTTTCACAGATGAGTGAAGAAAGCATCCTAAACAGGTGAAACAGTAGGATCTGGGGCATTAAAGCAGGAATTGTCTAGGGTATATTTGACAGCTATTGCTGGAGTGAATAGCTTGAACAGAAAAATGTTGAATTGAACCAGATTATGGGGATGGGTGAGGGTTTTTTACACGGAATAATAAAAGTATACAGAATTCATATGAACTCCTATGTTAGTACTATCAGCCAACTTGAACACAGAACAATGCAGAGCTCTACCTATATGTGTATGGAAATTGTTACCATCCCCTCCAAGTTATGGTCTATCCCTTTACTGTATTCTTACTCTCAGTGAATGACACCACATGCACCCATCCACATGAAGTAAAACCCTGGGAAATTTTCCTTGACACACACTACCTCTTCATTCCCACATGTAAGTCATCTTCAAATCCTGTAAGCACTACCCCACAAACAAACACTACCCCACAGACATATCCAGAATTCACCCACTTCTCTCCTGCCATACTAGCTTCCTCTACTATCTCCACAGTCCAAGCCATCAACACCTCTCACCTGAACTACCTCAATATCCTCCTGCGTCTATATTTGCCACCCTCAATCAATCTACTCCACACTGTAGTCAGTGACCTTTATAGAAAACCAATCTGATTGTGTTACACATTTTAAACTCTGGTGGTTTCTCATTGCTTCTAGAAAACAGAACTTCTTCACATGGCCTTTTAGTTTGTTCCCCACTATATCTCCAATCATACCTCAAAGCATGAATCCCCTACTTTCTACAGTCAGCCATACTAGCCTTCTTTCAGCCTTTTTTCTTTCACAAGTCTCTACTGCCTTGGGGATTTTGAACACCCTGTTCCCTCAGTCTGAAGTGTTTTTTCGTTTTCTTCACTCTTCACCTACTTGACTCCTATTCATTCTTCAGATCTCTACTACATAGCAGTTCCCCTGAGAAGCCTTACTTGATCTGCCAGTCTAAATTAGACCTTCATATTGTTCTCTCACAGCATGTGAAAGTTTTCCTTCCCAGAACTTTTCAAAGTTGGACCTTCATATTTGCCTCTGTGGTTATTTAACTAATGTCTATTTCCTTCATTAGACTGTAAGCTCTAGGGAGCAGGAACTATATTTGTTTTGCTTTCCATTGTATCCCTGATGCTTAGCAAAGTGAAAGACACACAGTGGATGCTCAAAAGAAATTTCAATCCAAACTCCTTGCTCCCTTGCACTTCAACCATACTAGCCTCTTTACTATTCCACTAATCTTTTCCTTGAACACTCCTGTGCAAGAGCTTTGGTACTTGCTGTTACTCTGCCTGGAAAACTCTTCCCCCAAATTACTCTTTCACATAATTCAGGTCTCTGCTCCAATGTCTTCTCTGAGCAAATACCTGTGGTGTGCATTCTTGCACAAAATGCTGCTATACAATGATGGTGAGGATTATTTTTTTTAAAGATTTTATTTATTTGACAGAGATCACAAGTAGGCAGAGAGGCAAGCAGAGAGAGTGAGATAGAGAGAGAGGAGGAAGCAGTCTCCCTGCCTAGCAGGGAGCCCAATGCGGGACTCGATCCCAGGACCCTAAGATCATGACCTGAGCTGAAGGCAGAGGCTTAACTCACTGAGCCACCCAGGCAGCCCGATGGTGAGGATTATTAATACAGCCCCAGTGAAATATAAGTCTTACAAAAGAAGAGTTTGATCTGTGTTTTTTTTTTTCATTGCTATGTCCCCAATGCCTAGAGCAGCTCCTGAAATAGTTGGTATCAACAAATATTTATTGAAAAAAAATAGATTATTCCAGGCACCTACCCAAAGCAGTCTATATTGTGTAAGAAGAAATTTGAAAGACCATTGAGAAATGAAGATCACTGGAGCATTAGTGGGAAGCTATCTGAAGTAACTTGTGTGAGAAGTTGACAGGTTTACCAGTTTGGGGAAATTTTCTTCAACTTATATTTTTGTTGTTGTTCTTTTTTTAAAAATTTCTTTTCTGTGTTCCAGAATTTATTGTTTATGCACCACAACCAGTGCTCCATTCGATGCATGCCCTCCATAATACCCACCACCAGGCTCACCCAACCTCCCACCCCCTGCCATTCCAAAACCCTCAGATTGTTTTTTAGAGTCCACAGTCTCTCGTGGTTCATCTCCTGCACCGATTTCCCCCAACTCCCTTCTCCTCTCCATCTCCCCATGTCCTCCCTGTTATTTCTTATGCTCCACAAATAAGCAAAACCATATGATAATTGACTCTCTCTGCTTGACTTATTTCACTCAGCATAATCTCCTATATTCTATTAAAGGGGAGTACATATTGAGATCTCTCATAGAATCTCTCAAATTTGAGTATGAAGGAATTCTCAGTTTATATTCTTTTCCTCCTACAATTATCTAACATTAACTTGAAAGTTCTCAGGGGGATTACCCTGTTCTTCCCAACTCCTATAGACTGTAAACTCCTTGAGACAAGGAACTATGTTTCCTCCTGTCTCCAGGAGAGACTCAGTGGTTGCTAAAATACATTGAGTAGGTCCCATTTGGGGAAATGCTTCTAAAGAGTCCTTTTGTTTCTGCTTGGACCAGTGCTCCCCTGTCCTTTTTCTCCCCTTTTCTCAGAAATACTGAAAGTCCAGGGAAGAGAGGAATGACGCCATGATGATTGTTACAGATATAATCTCTCAGTGTTCTCAAATGAGTAAGAATACTGCCCTTTTCCTATATGAGCAAATTAGTATGTTGGCAAAACAGAACAGAAATGTATTTTTTTTTAGATTTATTTATTTATTTATCAGAGAGAGGCGGGGGAGAGAGCGAGTACAGGCAGACAGAATGGCAGGCAGAGGCAGAGGGAGAAGCAGGCTCCCTGCTGAGCAAGGAGCCCGATGTGGGACTCGATCCCAGGATGCTGGGATCATGACCTGAGCCAAAGGCAGCTGCTTAACTAACTGAGCCACCCAGGCATCCCCAGAAATGTATTTCTTAACATAGTTAAAAGAACTATACCTTCTACTCAAGGGATCCAAATGATGATGGACTTTATAACTAAAATCATTTGCTGTAAACAAATGACATAACAAATTCACAACTTTGTAGCAAGTCTTATAACTCATGTCACTGAGAAAGGGGTCCATATGGCTTATCTAATCAGAGTCAAAGGGCCCTGAGTATGGCTCAAACATCAGAGACCAAATACAAAGTGGACCAAAAGAAATTTATCAGCTTTCCTGAGGTTATTAGTTAACAAACATAAGATTTTATTTATTTGCTCTTCCATGAGTTGTGTGTCTTTTCAAGCTTCTTAAAGAGACTATAACAGAATAATAACTATGGAATGCAAATAGCCAGACTTTGAGGTTCTTGGATGAATATGAACCTCAAACCACCCCAAACTATTCTTCCTCATTATTCTAACAATAAGAGGCAAGGCAGTGGATATCTTTTCCTTTATTCTTATAAAGATAAGACATAACTGAGCATTGGCAGGCTGTCTTTATAGAGCTGACGTGACAAGCGGTTACACTAGAGCAAGAACCAAGCACCACAATATATACCTTTCAAAGCCTTCCACCTACCACTCCAATTTACAATGGCCCTAATGTGTGGGTATGAAAGAGGTGCCAGACAGGGGTCTGGACTGGCGCTATCAGTTGATTCTTTGTAGCTTCCAATCTCATGTAGAGATGACCCCCCCCCAACATGCTAGTCTCCTATAAGCCTATTTTGACATGGAAGACACGTATTAAAAGGTTTCCCAGGTATATGGACATGGGAATGTCACATATGTAATTTGGGAAGTAAAATTAACTATGAAACCAGAACAGGGGCACCTGGGTGGCTCAGTCAGTTAAGCATCTGCTTTCGGCTCAGGTTGTGATCCCAGTGTCCTGGGATCTAGCCCTAAGGAAGCCTGCTTCTCCCTCTCACACTCCCTCAGTTGTGGTCCCTCTCTCTCTCTGTCAAATAAATAAATAAAATCTTTATTTAAAAAAAGAAAGAAACCAGAACAATCATACTGAACAAGAAACCATCTTTGTCATCATTCATATTGGTTTTGTTCTGTTTTGTTTCTTTCGAAGGTACCCCTAAAGCCCAATCCCTCTGCTTTTAACTATCTTATCTCCTGACTAAGTTAGCAGTATCTGGAACCAGGCTGCTTCAATTCAAATCTCAGTTCTTGCACCTTAGCCTTGCATAAATGAACTAACTCTTTGTCTCTATTTCCCCTTCTGTAAAATGGGAAGAATAATAGTACCTATCTTATAGGGATTCTGTGACAAGAAAATATGTGTATAGAGGACTAAATGCAGCACCAGCTCATAGGACTTTGCTGCTAAATAAAGGGTATTATTATTGTTATTCATTTAGCTAAGCCACAGGTAATTAGGGTTTTTTTTTAATATTTTATCTATTTATTTGGCCGACAGAGATCACAAGTAGGCAGAGAGGCAGGCAGAGAGAGAGGAGGAAGCAGGCTCCCTGCTGAGCAGAGAGCCCGATGAGGGGCTCAATCCTAGGACCCTGAGATCATGACCTGAGCCGAAGGCAGAGGCTTTAACCCACTGAGCCACCCAGGAACCCCGGTAATTAGTCAGTTTTATCAATCAAAACAAACTATGCCTAAACTTAAGGTCAAATAGCCATTATTTGTAAGCTTCTTTCTTTTCTTTTTTTTTTAATATAATTTTTTATTTTTTATAAACATATATTTTTATCCCCAGGGGTACAGGTCTGTGAATCACCAGGTTTACATACTTCACAGCACTCACCAAAGCACATACCCTCCCCAATGTCCATAATCCCACCCCCTTCTCCCAAAACCCCTCCCCCCAGCAACCCTCAGTTTGTTTTGTGAGATTAAGAGTCACTTATGGTTTGTCTCCCTCCCAATCCCATCTTGTTTCATTTATTCTTCTCGTACCCACTTAAGCCCCCATGTTGCATCACCACTTCTTCATATCAGGGAGATCATATGATAGTTGTCTTTCTCTGCTTGGCTTATTTCGCTAAGCATGATACGCTCTAGTTCCATCCATGTTGTCGCAAATGGCAAGATTTCATTTCTTTTGATGGCTGCGTAGTATTCCATTGTGTATATATACCACATCTTCTTGATCCATTCATCTGTGGATGGACATCTAGGTTCTTTCCATAGTTTGGCTATTGTGGACATTGCTGCTATAAACATTCGGGTGCACGTGCCCCTTTGGATCACTACGTTTGTATCTTTAGGGTAAATACCCAGTAGTGCAATTGCTGGGTCATAGGGCAGTTCTATTTTCAACATTTTGAGGAACCTCCATGCTGTTTTCCAGAGTGGCTGCACCAGCTTGCATTCCCACCAACAGTGTAGGAGGGTTCCCCTTTCTCCGCATCCTCGCCAGCATCTGTCATTTCCTGACTTGTTGATTTTAGCCATTCTGACTGGTGTGAGGTGATATCGCATTGTGGTTTTGATTTGTATTTCCCTGATGCTGAGTGATATGGAGCACTTTTTCATGTGTCTGTTGGCCATCTGGATGTCTTCTTTGCAGAAATGTCTGTTCATGTCCTCTGCCCATTTCTTGATTGGATTATGTGTTCTTTGGGTGTTGAGTTTGCTAAGTTCTTTATAGATTCTGGACACTAGTCCTTTATGTGATATGTCGTTTGCAAATATCTTCTCCCATTCTGTCAGTTGTCTTTTGATTTTGTTTTTTTTTTTTTTTTTAACTGTTTCCTTTGCTGTGCAAAAGCTTTTGATCTTGATGAAATCCCAATAGTTCATTTTTGCCCTTGCTTCCCTTGCCTTTGGCGTTGTTCCTCGGAAGATGTTGCTGCGGCTGAGGTCGAAGAGGTTGCTGCCTGTGTTCTCCTCAAGGATTTTGATGGATTCCTTTCTCACATTGAGGTCCTTCATCCATTTTGAGTCTATTTTTGTGTGTGGTGTAAGGAAATGGTCCAATTTCATTTTTCTGCATGTGGCTGTCCAATTTTCCCAGCACCATTTATTGAAGAGGCTGTCTTTTTTCCATTGGACATTCTTTCCTGCTTTGTCAAAGATTAGTTGACCATAGAGTTGAGGGTCTATTTCTGGGCTCTCTATTCTGTTCCATTGATCTATGGGTCTGTTTTTGTGCCAGTACCATGCTGTCTTGATGATGACAGCTTTGTAATAGAGCTTGAAGTCCGGAATTGTGATGCCACCAACGTTGGCTTTCTTTTTCAATATCCCTTTGGCTATTCGAGGTCTTTTCTGGTTCCATATAAATTTTAGCATTATTTGTTCCATTTCTTTGAAAAAGATGGATGGTACTTTGATAGGAATTGCATTAAATGTGTAGATTGCTTTAGGTAGCATAGACATTTTCACAATATTTATTCTTCCAATCCAGGAGCATGGAACATTTTTCCATTTCTTTGTGTCTTCCTCAATTTCTTTCATGAGTACTTTATAGTTTTCTGAGTATAGATACTGTGTCTCTTTGGTTAGGTTTATTCCTAGGTATCTTATGGTTTTGGGTGCAATTGTAAATGGGATTGACTCCTTAATTTTCGTTTCTTCTGTCTTGCTGTTGGTGTAGAGAAATGCAACTGATTTCTGTGCATTGATTTTATATCCTGACACTTTACTGAATTCCTGTATAAGTTCTAGCAGTTTTGGAGTGGAGTCTTTTGGGTTTTCCACATATAGTATCATATCATCTGCGAAGAGTGATAATTTGACTTCTTCCTTGCCAATTTGGATGCCTTTAATTTCCTTTTGTTGTCTGATTGCTGAGGCTAGGACCTCTAGTACTATGTTGAATAGCAGTGGTGATAATGGACATCCCTGCCATGTTCCTGACCTTAGCGGAAAAGCTTTCAGTTTTTCTCCATTGAGAATGATATTTGCGGTGGGTTTTTCATAGATGGCTTTGATGATATTGAGGTATGTGCCCTCTATCCCTACACTTTGAAGAGTTTTGATCAGGAAGGGATGCTGTACTTTGTCAAATGCTTTTTCAGCATCTATTGAGAGTATCATATGGTTCTTGTTCTTTCTTTTATTGATGTGTTGTATCACATTGACTGATTTGCGGATGTTGAACCAACCTTGCAGCCCTGGAATAAATCCCACTTGGTCGTGGTGAATAATCTTTTTAATGTACTGTTGAATCCTATTGGATAGTATTTTGTTGAGTATTTTCGCATCTGTGTTCATCAAGGATATTGGTCTATAGCTCTCTTTTTTGGTGGGATCCTTGTCTGGTTTTGGGATCAAGGTGATGCTGGCCTCATAAAATGAGTTTGGAAGTTTTCCTTCCATTTCTATTTTTGGGAACAGTTTCAGGAGAATAGGAATTATTTCTTCTTTAAATGTTTGGTAGAATTCCCCCGGGAAGCCGTCTGGCCCTGGGCTTTTGTTTGTTTGGAGATTTTTAATGACTGTTTCAATCTCCTTACCGGTTATGGGTCTGTTCAGGCTTTCTATATCTTCCTGGTTCAGTTGTGGTAGTTTATATGTTTCTAGGAATGCATCCATTTCTTCCAGATTGTCAAATTTATTGCCGTAGAGTTGCTCATAGTATGTTCTTATAATAGTTTGTATTTCTTTGGTGTTAGTTGTGATCTCTCCTCTTTCATTCATGATTTTATTTATTTGGGTCCTTTCTCTTTTCTTTTTGATAAGTCGGGCCAGGGGTTTATCAATTTTATTAATTCTTTCAAAGAACCAGCTCCTACTTTTGTTGATTTGCTCTATTGTTTTTTTTTTGGTTTCTATTTCATTGATTTCTGCTCTGATCTTTATGATTTCTCTTCTCCTGCTAGGCTTAGGGTTTCTTTCTTGTTCTTTCTCCAGCTCCTTTAGGTGTAGGGTTAGGTTGTGTACCTGAGACCTTTCTTGTTTCTTGAGAAAGGCTTGTACCGCTATATATTTTCCTCTCAGGACTGCCTTTGTTGTGTCCCACAGATTCTGAACCGTTGTATTTTCATTATCATTTGTTTCCATGATTTTTTTCAATTCTTCTTTAATTTCCCTTTTGACCCATTCATTCTTTAGAAGGATGCTGTTTAGTCTCCATGTATTTTGGTTCTTTTCAAACTTCCTTTTGTGGTTGAGTTCTAGCTTTAGAGCATTGTGGTCTGAAAATATGCAGGGAATGATCCCAATCTTTTGATACCGGTTGAGTCCTGATTTAGGACCGAGGATATGATCTATTCTGGAGAATGTTCCATGTGCACTAGAGAAGAATGTGTATTTTGTTGCTTTGGGATGAAATGTTCTGAATATATCTGTGATGTCCATCTGGTCCAGTGTGTCGTTTAAGGCCTTTATTTCCTTGCTGATCTTTTGCTTGGATGATCTGTCCATTTCAGTGAGGGGAGTGTTAAAGTCCCCTACTATTATTGTATTATTGTCAATGTGTTTCTTTGATTTTGTTATTAATTGGTTTATATAGTTGGCTGCTCCCACGTTGGGGGCATAGATATTTAAAATTGTTAAATCTTCTTGTTGGACACACCCTTTGAGTATGATATAGTGTCCTTCCTCATCTCTTATTAGAGTCTTTGGCTTAAAATCTAATTGATCTGATATAAGGATTGCCACTCCTGCTTTCTTCTGATGTCCATTAGCATGGTAAATTCTTTTCCACCCCCTCACTTTAAATCTGGATGTGTCTTCGGCCTTAAAATGAGTTTCTTGGAGGCAACATATAGATGGGTTTTGTTTTTTTATCCATGCTGATAGCCTGTGTCTTTTGACAGGGGCATTTAGCCCATTCACATTCAGGGTAACTATTGAGAGATATGAATTTAGTGCCATTGTATTGCCTGTAAGGTGACTGTTACTGTATATGGTCTCTGTTATTTTCTGATCTACCGCTTGTAGGCTCTCTCTTTGCTTAGAGGACCCCTTTCAAGATTTCCTGTAGAGCTGGTTTGGTGTTTGCAAATTCTTTCAGTTGTTGTTTGTCCTGGAAGCTTTTAATCTCTCCTTCTATTTTCAATGATAGCCTAGCTGGATATAGTATTCTTGGCTGCATGTTTTTCTCGTTTAGTGCTCTGAAAATATCATGCCAGCTCTTTCTGGCCTGCCAGGTCTCTGTGGATAAGTCAGCTGCCAATCTAATATTTTTACCATTGTATGTTATAGACTTCTTTTCCCGGGCTGCTTTCAGGATTTTCTCTTTGTCACTGAGACTTGTAAATTTTACTATTAGGTGACGGGGTGTGAGCCTATTCTTATTGATTTTGAGGGGCGTTCTCTGAACCTCCTGAATTTTGATGCTTGTTTCCTTTGCCATATTGGGGAAATTCTCCCCAATAATTCTCTCTAGTATACCTTCTGCTCCTCTGTCTCTTTCTTCTTCTTCTGGAATCCCAATTATTCTAATGTTGTTTCGTCTTATGGTGTCACTTATCTCTCGAATTCTCCCCTCGTGGTCCAGTAGCTGTTTGTCCCTCTTTTGCTCAGCTTCTTTATTCTCTGTCATTTGGTCTTCTAGATCACTAATTCTTTCTTCTGCCTCATTTATCCTAGCAGTGAGAGCCTCCATTTTTGATTGCACCTCATTAATAGCTTTTTTGATTTCAACTTGGTTAGATTTTAGTTCTTTTATTTCTCCAGAAAGGGCTTTTATATCTCTCGAGAGGGTTTCTCTAATATCTTCCATGCCTTTTTCGAGCCCGGCTAGAACCTTGAGAATTGTCATTCTGAACTCTAGGTCTGACATATTACCGATGTCTGTATTGATTAGGTCCCTAGCCTTCGGTACTGCCTCTTGTTCTTTTTTTTGTGTTGAATTTTTCCGTCTTGTCATTTTGTCCAGATAAGAGTATATGAAGGGGCAAGTAAAATACTAAAAGGGTGGCAACAACCCCAGGAAAATATGCTTTAACCAAATTAGAAGAGATCCAAAATCGTGACGGGGGAGAAAGGGGATAAAAAGAGGCTCAAAAAGGAAGAAAGAAAAAAAAAAGAAAAAAAGAAAAGAAAAGAATTTATAAAAAGAAAACAAATAAGAAAAATATAAAAAAGAAAAATATATATATTAGATAAACTAGTAAAAAATCGTTTAAAAGAAAAAGGTAACAGTTAAAAAAAAAAATTTACCCGAAGGTGAAAAAAAAAAAAAAAAATGAAGAATGAAGAAGAAAAAAATTAAATTAACTGCAAGACTAAAAAAAAAAAAAAAAAAAAAAAAAAAATCACAGGGAACAGGGAAAAAGCCATGAGTTCCGTGCTTGGCTTTCTCCTCCTCTGGAATTCTGCTGCTCTCCTTGGTATTGAAACCGCACTCCTTGGTAGGTGAACTTGGTCTCGGCTGGATTTCTTGTTGATCTTCTGGGGGAGGGGCCTGTTGTAGTGATTCTCAAGTGTCTTTGCCCCAGGCGGAATTGCACTGCCCTTATCAGGGGCCGGGGTGAGTAATCCACTCGGGTTTGCTTTCAGGAGCTTTTGTTCCCTGAGCGCTTTCCGTAGAGTTCCGGAGGACGGGAATACAAATGGCGGCCTCCTGGTCTCCGGCCGGAGGAGCCGAGAGCCCAGGGCCGCACTCCTCAGTGCGCGCTCAGAGAACAGCGCCAGTTACTCCCGTCTGCCTGACCTCCGGCCGCGCTCCGAGCTCACCGAGCCTGCGACCGGTTCAAGGTCACCCCGAGCTGCGAGCTTACTGTCAGCTCTGTCTCTGTAGCTGGCTTTCCTGTTCCAATACCCGCAAGCTCTGCGACACTGAGACACCCCCGATCCTTCTGTGACCCTGCGGGACCTGAGGCCACGCTGACCCCGCGTGGGCTTCGCCCCGGTTTAGCCTCTGGAGCTATGTCCCTCAGTGGAACAGACTTTTAAAAGTCCTGATTTTGTGCGTGGTTGCTCCGCCGCTTGCCGGGAGCCGGCCCCTCCCCCCGGGGTCTATCTTCCCGTTGCTTTGGATTCACTTCTCCGCCGGTCCTACCTTTCAGAAAGTGGTTGTTTTTCTGTTTCCAGAATTGCTGTTCTTCTTCTCTTCGATCTGCGGATGGATTTTCAGGTATTTGCAATCTTTAGATAAGCTATCTAGCTGATCTCTGGCTAGCTGAAGTAGTCTCAGCCTGCTACTTCTCCGCCATCTTGACTCCTCTCTCTGTAAGCTTCTTTCTTTCAATACATTGATATTTTGCTTGCTTTCCCTTGGCTTCCGAATCCAAAAACAATGACAAAACAACTGCTTGTGTTCAAATTATGTCTCTACCACTTATTGTGTGACATTAAGTTATATAACCTCTCTGTTTCAGTTTCTTCAGTTTAAAAAGAGAATAATAATAGCATGATAAGATCATTGTGAGTATTAAATGCCTTCTAGAAATACTGAATTGGGACTAGAGCAAGACTGGAAAAAGCAGGGGAAAGTTAATTTTAAAGATGAGGAAACAATGCAATTCCTATCAAAGTACCATCCATCTTTTTCAAAGAAATGGAACAAATAATGCTAAAATTTATATGGAACCAGAAAAGACCTCGAATAGCCAAACGGATATTGAAAAAGAAAGCCAACATTGGTGGCATCACAATTCCGGACTTCAAGCTCTATTACAAAGCTGTCATCATCAAGACAGCATGGTACTGGCACAAAAACAGACACATAGATCAATGGAACAGAATAGAGAGCCCAGAAATAGACCCTCAAATCTATGGTCAACTAATCTTCGACAAAGCAGGAAAGAATGTCCAATGGAAAAAAGACAGCCTCTTCAATAAATGGTGCTGGGAAAATTGGACAGCCACATGCAGAAAAATGAAATTGGACCATTTCCTTACACCACACACAAAAATAGACTCAAAATGGATGAAGGACCTCAATGTGCGAAAGGAATCCATCAAAATCCTTGAGGAGAACACGGGCAGCAACCTCTTCGACCTCTGCCGCAGCAACATCTTCCTAGGAACAACGCAAAAGGCAAGGGAAGCAAGGGAAAAAATGAACTATTGGGATTTCATCAAGATCAAAAGCTTTTGCACAGCAAAGGAAACAGTTAACAAAATCAAAAGACAACTGACAGAATGGGAGAAGATATTTGCAAACAACATATCAGATAAAGGACTAGTGTCCAGAATCTATAAAGAACTTAGCAAACTCAACACCCAAAGAACACATAATCCAATCAAGAAATGGGCAGAGGACATGAACAGACATTTCTGCAAAGAAGACATCCAGATGGCCAACAGACACATGAAAAAGTGCTCCATATCACTCAGCATCAGGGAAATACAAATCAAAACCACAATGCGATATCACCTCACACCAGTCAGAATGGCTAAAATCAACAAGTCAGGAAATGACAGATGTTGGCGAGGATGCAGAGAAAGGGGAACCCTCCTACACTGTTGGTGGGAATGCAAGCTGGTGCAGCCACTCTGGAAAACAGCATGGAGGTTCCTCAAAATGTTGAAAATAGAACTGCCCTATGACCCAGCAATTGCACTATTGGGTATTTACCCTAAAGATACAAATGTAGTGATCCAAAGGGGCACGTGCACCCGAATGTTTATAGCAGCAATGTCCACAATAGCTAAACTATGGAAAGAACCTAGATGTCCATCAACAGATGAATGGATCAAGAAGATGTGGTATATATACACAATGGAATACTACGCAGCCATCAAAAGAAATGAAATCTTGCCATTTGCGACAACATGGATGGAACTAGAGAGTATCATGCTTAGCGAAATAAGTCAAGCAGCGAAAGACAACTATCATATGATCTCCCTGATATGAGGAAGTGGTGATGCAACATGGGGGCTTAAGTGGGTAGGAGAAGAATAAATGAAACAAGATGGGATTGGGAGGGAGACAAACCATAAGTGACTCTTAATCTCACAAAACAAACTGAGGGTTGCTGGGGGGAGGGGGTTTGGGAGAAGGGGGTGGGATTATGGACATTGGGGAGGGTATGTGCTTTGGTGAGTGCTGTGAAGTGTGTAAACCTGGTGATTCACAGACCTGTACCCCTGGGGATAAAAATATATGTTTATAAAAAATAAAAAATTAAAAAAAAAAGATGAGGAAACTGGAATACAAAGAGTAACTTTGCTAAAATCTTACTGCTAGAAGTAGTGGATCCAGAATTTGAGCTTATTCTGAATAAACTTTTTTTCCCTAGAGTTTTCTTCCCCTTCCTTTCTTGTACCATTCTCTCTTATATAAACTGCCTCCTTCAGACTAGTATGTTCAGTGGTCCTCAAATGTACCTTGCCCCTGCACACCTTTGCACATACTATGTCCCTTGCTTGGAATGCCTTTTCCCATTTCTTTACCCCCTCTCTTAATCAAGGCCTAAGTGAAAATCTGCCTTGCATAATGAAGCCCCACTGATTTGCTCTCCAGCTCATGCCAATCTCTTTGCCTCTCAGTTCTGGAATTCTCAGTGTCTACATCAAACCCTTGACAACACCACTAGTGACTAATAATGCATACCTACTGTGTACCTAGGTATCAACTAATACATGATTTTATTTAATCCTCCCAAGAAACCCAGAGTTAAGTACTTTCATTAACAGCTTCATTGTACAGATGAGAAAATTGAGCCTCAACAAGGCTAAATAGTTTGCTCATGGGTAGTAAGTAAAAGAGACAGGGTTCCAATCCAAGCCATGTAATCCCCAAGACCATACTCTTACCCACAACATTCCACTGACTGGTGTCCTTGGGCTTCTCTTCACATGTTTCTCTCAGTTCCCCAACTTGATTCTGAGTTAATTGAAGGAACAACCATGTATTATTTATCTTTATAGTTTCAGTGTGCCCCGTAGCATAATGCCTGGCAAGGAATAGGTATCATACATATCTATTTAATAAGAATTGGCTTCCAACTTAATCCACAATTTCACCTTGAAAATCAAACAAACAGACATGAATCATGTTTATGGATGAAATTAGGCAAGGTAGTGTGGCTTGATCACCAATTCCATTAGTCATTAGTGACAGGATGATGTCTGCATATTCTGGAACCTGAGATAAGCTTCTTTTTGTCTTTCTTTCTTTCATCACTCACTCATTCAACAAACTATAATAGAGGTAAAAGCTTGCATAGAGCTCTGAGGGAGCGCAGAGAAAAGAATTAACTTGGGAGGGTGTGTGTAGGGGGAGGGTGTTGGGGAAGGTTTCTCGGAGAAGGTGGCCTAGCCCCATTCAGCAACCACTATAGTACCATTTCAATAAGTGGATGCATAATAAATGGGAGTAATAATACCATTACCTAAATAAATAATGGAAATGGAATAGAGTTGGCAGAGATCACTTGATTTTAGAATTATTAGTGAAAACAAGTTAGGAAAAGGATCTTGAGACTTAAGGGCATGGGATTTGCCAGGGCTTAAAGCATAGGTTCTTTGTAAGTAAAAGATGGGGAAATAAAAAAAAATTCCCCAGGTGCTGAATGCCTTTTAGGCACCTGATGTTTGATGTGTATTATTTCATTTAGTCTCCA
This sequence comes from Mustela nivalis, assembly GCF_964662115.1. Taxonomy (NCBI): domain Eukaryota; kingdom Metazoa; phylum Chordata; class Mammalia; order Carnivora; family Mustelidae; genus Mustela; species Mustela nivalis. The sequence continues at coordinate 90,462,079 of NC_139040.1, forward strand.
AAGTAATAATGTGAAATGAGGCTTTCCTCCCATTCTATGGTAATAATGCTGAGGACAGGAAGGTAAAGTGACTTATAAATGGTAAAGATTAGTTGACCTTGTTTTAGTGCTCTTTCCATGAATATTGGTAACAAACTCTCATACAGAACTTATTAATTACAAAGAATGTTACTTAATGTGTTACATTTATTAAGTTATTTAATTTTTCAGTACCCTCAATGCGGTAGGCATTAACATTATACCATATTATTTTACCGATAAAGACAATGAGACACAAGGAAACTAAGCAATTTTCCCTAGATCACATAATAAAGAAAATGATGGAGCCAGAATTCAAACACAAGTCATCAGTCTCTTAAACTAAGTACATTAGACTGCTTGCATTATGTTAGGCTTAGTTGGCTAGAAGGAGGTATTTGCCTTCCTAGTTCTATGAGGCCATTAGCACAAATTCTTCCTGTGAAGGTGATTGATTGGGGGTAGGGGGTGATAGAAAGTTGGAAGAGAGATTTGGTGTCAGCAGAGGAAATCAGCATTTCTTAGTATTTCTTTTTCTTTCCCTGCTTTACTCCAAAGTCAGAGAGTGGGTATGTGGCAGCCTAGGGGTATAGAGGTCACAATCTACTTCCTCACCCCGTCCTTGAATCTAACAAGGGCAAAGTCCATCTTTTCAGAGATTCCCCATAAGTAAACCCTTTAACATCATCTTGGAAATACACAATGATTGATTTTAGAACATTAAATTTCTCCTCAGTTTGCCTTATGTACCACCCAGGATGAATATCAGGCCAAAGGAAAATGCCAGAGTTAACTCATGATGGGGGTGTCCCTTTTAAGGAAGTTTTAACTTATTTAGTTTCCTATGCCCTCTTTGTTAAGGGATAGAGCACAGTCTAGGGGAGAGGAGGCATGACACTTTCTAGTTTTGAACAGCAGGGACCCAGGGTAAGGAATATAAGATATACTAGACCTAAGCAATCCCCATGAAACTTGAGAACTTGCTGTCCTTCCAGCAACAAACTTGTTGATTTGTCCCAATAGGGGTTGTCAAAATAATTGTCTCCACTTACTCCTTACTATCCAGCTTACCTTTCACTTCACTTACCTTTTGTTACCTTGTTTTTTGAGGAACATTTGTCATGTCACTTTGATGACTGAGTTTTAGTAATGTTTTGTTAGTTGGTTTTAGTGGATGATGGCCAAATAGAGTAGACAAGAACCTGGTCCAAATTGTGTCTCCCAAAGACACTTCTATCTGACATGCCAATACCTCATTCTGCATGCCACTCAAAGACATTCCACTCAGCTTCCCTCACATATTCAGAATCAAGTTTATCATGCCAGAGCCCCCACTGAGCTGGCTGAGATATCTCTGCTTATAGAAAGGCATACGTTAATTGAAGTAGGCACCTCCCAGTTCTATCATGAATAAAAATGAAGCATATACCTGATCTCCCAACCCCAAGTTTCTAATCTACAAGGCAGTATAAAGAGTGGTTCATAATAAGCCAGAGAATTACCATTCTAAGTGTTTTCTGCAGCTTGATTTTATTATACCTTTAATTAAATCAGTGTTGTGGCACCCACCCCCAGTAGAGATGATGAAGGGCAGTTAGCTCAGAGGATTTCTGAGGGAATAAATGGCTTCGCCAACCTGTAGACCTTGCAGCAACTATTGTGGCAAAGAAAAGAGGAAACAGGGAGAGAAAGAGTAAGGGAGATCAGAGACATATATGAAACAGTGAGAGTGAAGGGAATAGTAGATAGCCAAGACCAGAGAGAAGGTGAAGGATGCAACAGATGCTGATCAAGCCCCATAGCACAGAGCTGAGATATCTGGAAGAGTGTTTTCTCTGGGAAATAACCAGATCAGTGAGCATATTAAGAACCTCACTGAAAGGTGCCTGGGTAGCTCAGTTGGTTAAGCATCCAACTCTTGATTTAGGCTCAGGTCATGATCTCAGGGTCCTGGGATGGACATTGAGATGGAGCCCAGCATCAGGCTCCATACTCAGCACAAAGTCTGCTTGTCCCTCTCCCTCGGCTCCTCCTCTGGCTCTCTCTCTCTCACTCTCCCTCTCACCCTCGCTCTCTTGCTCGCTCTCTCTTGCTCTCTCTCAAATAAATAAATAAAATCTTAAAAAAAAAAAGAACCTCATTGAGCAGAACTGTGGCTTCAGCTGCTGGAGGTATGGAGTGGGGAGGGCAAAAGACAAGCTTCTGGAGGTGGGAATGACCTCAAGTTGGGGGTGGAGGAGGACAGAGAATGGAAGAAAAAATGCAACAATCCATAAGGGAGTAAGAAAAACACATTAAAGGTGGGACTCAGATGTTGACATTCTCTGTGCTGTTTAGTGTCAGGGCCTCATGGGAGAAGAAAGAATTGCACAATTCTCAAGGTGAAAAGAAGACACGTGCAGAATCACTGAGGGGAAGAGAAAACATCAGTAAACCATTCAAATGATGATTTGTTGTCAGGATTAGATACCCAGTGATATTAGTAAATATTCACACAGAGACTGTGTAGTGGGAACATTAATAATTCATACACTGTGATGCTTCCCAGGGATCTATTTGCTACAATTCAAATCTGAGGCATGACAGAATTTGATGTAATTTGGAGGCCCCAGGGACAGCTGCATATTGTGAGGTTTGAAATAAAGCTTACAATGGAGGGAATCAGATAAATTTTAGAACTAAGGAATCAGCTAATTGAATTCTCCCCCTTGACAAATAAAGACACTGTGGCTCAGAAAGCAAAGGCATTTGCCCAGTGAATTACTGTGGGATCTGGGCTTTTAGACCAGGAACCTGAGCTCGTCTCCATACAATTGGTCACTGGTGCCATCTGTGTGGGTTCAGAACTGAGGAGAATTGGGACAAAAAGTCACTGGACATTGGGGAGGGTATGTGCTTTGGTGAGTGCTGTGAAGTGTGTAAACCGGGCGATTCACAGACCTGTACCCCTGGGGATAAAAATATATGTTTATAAAAAATAAAAAATTTTTAAAAAAAAGTCACTGGAACCCAATGCAATCTTTCACCCCACCCCATCTCCAGGATTCAGAAAGTAAATAGATCCTAAAATGGACAATAAAAGAGAAAAATGCCTATAAGAAAGGCTGGGCCATCGTAGCAAAAGAGAAATGGGCTTTTCATCTCATTATCTGAATTAATTAAATGGAAACAGCATCAAATAACATGCAGCTACAATGATGTTCTAGCATCATCTATAAATTGAAAAGTATATTTTGAGATGCTTTTATGTATTCCATACTATGTGAGGCTGTGAGAAATAAGTGAGGAATGATTCTTAATTTGATTTCTCAAAGGAGAATTCCATGTGGGTAGGGAAAACAGATCTAGCAAATGAATTTAACTACCAAAAGCCCTAGATTTTCCAGGTCAGTTCTCATTTAAAATATTCAGCACCATATTCATAGTTGCAAATCAACATCTTAAACTACTTGATTTAGAAATTTTGGTTCACTCATTCATTTAATATATATTTATTAGGTGTCCACAGTGTGGCAAGCATTATACATACAAGGTACTAGAGATCCACTTATGAACAAAACACAGTCCCTGGCTTCATGGAGTTTATAGACTGTTAATAGACACAGATAATTGAATACAATTAAAGTCATAAAGTAGGGTTATTTTGGGGTGAAACATACAGTACTATAGGAACATAGAGGAAGGGACAATATTATGCCTCCTGAAAGCTAAAAAGACTTCTGAGAGGAGGTAATGGCTAGGGTAAGGACTGAAGAGCAAGTAGGAATTAAAAGTAGGAATTAGCAAGGCAAAAAGAGAGAGTGAGGAAGGAGACAGAAATATATTCTTGTCAAAGGATATAGCATGTGCAAAATCCCCAAGGCAAGAAAACAAAATACGGAAGTTTTTTATTATCAACTTAGTGTTAAATTGTGGATTGCAAACATTAAGTAAGGTAAGAAATGGGGGGAAACTACAGGTTTTTTTGTCAGTGATGGTTAAGAGGGAACAAAGTCTGGAAGAAATTCCAAATACTGAAAATTGGGAAATATAATTTTTACTTTCAAAACAATGGAGAAAAAGGAATTCTGCAACTATTAGCCAGTGTGTTTTATGTTAACCCAGGTCCATATTCCTAAATGTATAGTCAAGGGACTGGTTTAAAAACACATCATTTAAAAAGGAAAGAAAAAGCATAGCAGAACTCACCAAGTGTTAGCCATGGCAAACTAACTTTATTTTCCTTTTATGGGATTACTAACTCAGGGAAATGCTATAAGCAGGGCATGTCTGAGTGCCAGACAATCTCTCCTGATAATTTTTTCAACAACTGAAGCAATGAGGCTGGATGATAGTAGAATTTGATGGATTCCCTATAGGATGAATGAACATTCCCAAGTATGCAAATGATAAGGTATCAAATATGATGGAAAACAGAACAAGAAGCTATAAAAATCTTTCTTCTCAACCAGGTCATAAATGCTCTCTAACTATAATGACCATATAATTTATCACCCAGATTGGAACATTTTGAAAGAGACAGGGATCATTTTTATAATTATGTCAGCAAAATATGCATAAGCCAGGACTGTCACCAGGCAGACTAGGGTATATGGTGCCTTATCTATATTTATCGAATGAATAAATGAACAAGTGCCCAAATGAATCACATCTAAGAACACCACATCTCCTTAAGTCTTTTTGAAGTGTGCCATAATCAGGCAACAGTATCAACTTTCTCTCTAATTCTCCACATTGCTTCCAAAGAATTACTCCTGATGTAAAAATCTTCCTCTTCTGAGGTTCATATTTTCAGCAGGTGGTCAATACCATGTAAAAACCTCTTGGTCATTCTTCCACATTCATTGAAGGCTTTGGAACCCATCCCTAACCTCTCCTCTCACATAGGCTTCGTTGTCATCCTTTGGGGACTTCAGTGGTCACTGACCCGTTCAACCCCATGCTCTCACAGTTTCTTTCTGGCGAATTTCTCTTTTCTGCTTCAAATACAACCACACGTTGGACATTTTGCTGCTTGGAACTGCTCCATTTCTGAAATTTGAACTCTACTGTCCTACTATCTAATTATGCCTTCCTATCCTTCTAAGCTTCTCACTCCCTCACTCCTATGACATCAATTTTTTAATCTCATTGAGACCTTAAATTACTTTCTTTAACCAACATAGACCCCCTAAGCAATAATTTCATCTCTTCACTATCCTATCTCTGCTACTCCCTTTCCATCTTATCCCTCCACTGCACCCTATAAAACAAAATATTTTGTGGGTTACCTGACCTTTCTTTACCTATCTTAAGCTAAGTATGACTAGAGAAAAATCACACAAGCATGTGGATAACTACCAGTATAAAATCTTGATATCCAATCTTAGCTTGATCTTCAAGCAGTCAGATAATCCTACTATCTGACCCTAACCAAGTTTCTTTCCCAATACTCTCAGTGGCTATGAGAAACTTTCAGCAGGCCCCTCAAGTTCCCTACCCACCCACCATATTTCTTAACATGTACAGTAGATGAACTTGCCTCCTAGTTCACTAGGAAAACAGAGGTCATCAGGACAGGAACCCTCCCAACTTTATTTCTGTACCTAGAAACTTACCTGCACTTGCAACTACCCTAACTTGACCTCTCATGCCTCAGAGGAAAAGATGTCTCCTTCTAATTAAGGTTTATTCCTCCATCTGTGCTATTTTTTAAAAAGATTTTATTTATTTATTTTAAAGAGAGAGCAGGATCAGGGCAGGGAATGGGCAGAGGGAGAAGGACAAGCAGACTCCCAGCTGAGTGGGGAGCCCAGCACAGGGCTTTAAGCCAGGACCTTGATACCATGACCTGAGCCTTGCTCCATTATCTTCTCTCTCTTCTGTGCATTTCCCATTTCCCTCTCTACTAACATGGTCCTTTTGTAGGTCTCCAATGATTACTTGGACACAGTCATTTTTTTTCAAAAGTTGTTTGACTTATTTTGAAATAATTTAATTCACAGGAAATGGCAAAGCTTGTTCAGGAGTGGCTCCATGTATCCTTCACCCAGTTTCTCCCAGTGATTACACTTTATTTAATTAATATCAAATCAGAAAATTGACACTGGTTTTTATCATATGTGTGGATTCCTGTAACAATCACTGGAATCAAGATATTGAACCATACCATCACCATAAGAATCCTCCTTGAGCTTCCCCTTTATAGTCCAATTGCCTCCCCTTTGCCCTCATTATCCCTAACTCCTGGTAACCATTGAACTATTTTTCATCTCTATAATTTTGTGATTTTGAGAAAGTTATATAAATAAAATCATACATTCTGTGACCTTTTGAGATTGACTTTTTTTTTTACTCAACATAATTCTTTTGATATTCATCCAAATTGTTTCATATATCAATAGTTCATTCGTTTTTATTGCTGAACTGTATTTCATCATAGGAATATAACACAGTTTATCCATTCACCTGTGTTGGACATTTTGATTATTTCCAGTTTGGGGCCATTAAAAACAAAGATTTTTAAAAACTATTCTAGAGCCTGTGCATTTCCATACACATTTTATAATAAATTTTTCTAATATTTATAAACAATCTTGCTGGGATTTTGATAGGGCTACATTAAACCTACATAACTCTTTGGGGATAACTGTCATCTTTACTATGTTGAGTCTTCATGGACACTGTATGTATTTTCATTTATTTAAATCTTCTTTAAATTCTTTCATTAGCATTCTGTAATTTCAACATACAAATTTCATATATGTTATGTTAGATATTCACCTAAGTGTTCAAATTTTCATTTTTTGAGTGATTTTATAAATAGAATTGTATTTTAAATTTTGGTTTCCATTTGGTCCCTTGCTAGAATATAGAATTACAATTCCCTTTTGTACTTGATACATACCTCATGACTTCACTGAACTCACTCATTATTTCCATGAATTTTTTGCAGCTTTCTTGGGATTTTATATATAGACAATCATGTTCTCTGCAAATAGAAATAGTTTCATTTCTTCTTTACCTGTGCGCCTTCTATTTTCTCAGTGAACTGGCTAGAACTTCCAGTACTCTGTTGAATAGTCATTGTGAGAATGGATATACTTGCTTGTTTTAGATCTTAGAAGAATATTCAGTCTTTATCTGTTAAGTATGATGTTAGCTGCAGGTTTTTCGTATATGATATCAACTTGAGAATGTCTCCTTCTATCCTTAGTTTGCTGAGAGTTGTCACCACTAATGAATGTTGAATTTCGTCAAATGCATTTCAGCATCAATTGATGCAATCATGTTTTGTTGTTGTTGTTGTTCTGTAAGCCACTTAATGTGATGGATGACATTGATTGATTTTTAAATATTAAAGCAACCTTACATCCCTTGTCTCTCCATTAGAGATTTCTAGTTTGATTCTATTGTAATCACAGAACACATTTTGTATAATTTCACTTCTTTTAAATTTGTTGAGGTTTGCTGTATAGCCCAGGCTATGGGTTCTCTTGGTATACAACCTTTGAGCCCTTGAAAAGAATGTGTGTGCTGATGTTTTTGGGTGAAGTGTTCTATAAACATCAATTAGATAGAGTTGGTTGATGGTGTTGTTCAGTTTTCCTATATACTAATGTTCAGTTTTCCTATATCCTAATGTTCTGACAAGTTGTTCTTTTGATTATTAAGATAGGAGCATTGAAGTCTCCAACTTTAATTCTAGATTTGTCTATTTCTCCTTTCAGTTTTATCAAGTTTTGATTCACATTCTCATTTTAGATCTTTTGATTTTTGCTCTACATACTTTGTAACTCTATTGGTTTGTTAATGCACATTTAGGATTCTCATGTTTTCTTGGTAGATTGACCCTTTTATCATTATGTAATATTTCTTTGTCTCTGGTAATTTTCTTTGCTCTGAAATTTACTTTATCTAAAATTAACTTATTCACTCCTGCTTTCGTTTTATTAATGTTTGTATGGTGTATCTTTTTCCATACTTTTATTTTCATCTTATATATATCATTATATTTTAAATAAGTTTCTTATAGACAGCATTAAGTTTGGTCATTTTTTAAAAAAATTTACTCTGCCAATCTGTCTTTGAATTGATGCATTTAGACAATTTGCATTTAATGTAATTACTGATATGTTAGGATTTAAGCCTATGATTTTATTTTTTTTTTTATTTTTAACTTTTTATTTTTTATATACATATATTTTTATCCCCAGGGGTACAGGTCTGTGAATCACCAGGTTTACACACTTCACAGCACTCACCATATGATTTTATTTTTAACAAAACTGTTTTTCTGCTGTTCTGACGGTTTTCTTGTTTGTTTGGTTGGTTGGTTTTCCATTTTCCCCCTAGCCTCCCTGTAAGTTACTTGAATATTTTTTTAGTTTAGTTTTGATTTTTTTCTCCCCCCACCCAGTCCCCTAGTTTAGTCTTTAATTAATCTTTTTGTATAGCATTTTAGTGATTGATCTTAGTATTCCACTATACATGCATAACATCACATTTTACTGGTGTTATCATTTTTCCACTTAGAGTATAGAAACTTTACTTCCCTTTATGTTCTTTTGTTCTCCTCTATTTACAGTATAATTGTCCTTAATAGCTCTCTATATATTGAGAACAACATCAGTGTTCTCATTTTTCTTTAGCCACCAAACATAATTGATAAACTCATGAGAAGCAAAGCGTGTTACTAGGGCTGTGATAGCAAAACACCACAGACTGCATATTTTATTTTTTAAAATATTTTATTTATTTATTTGACAGAGAGAAATCACAAGTAGATGGAGAGGCAGGCAGAGAGAGAGAGAGAGAAGCAGGCTCCCCGCTGAGCAGAGAGCCCGATGCGGGACTCAATCCCAGGACCCTGAGATCATGACCTGAGCCGAAGGCAGCGGCCCAACCCACTGAGCCACCCAGGCGCCCCAGACTGCATATTTTAAACAGAAATTTATACTCTCACAATTCTGCAGGCTAAAAGTCTAAGATCACTTATTTGTGGAGCATAACAAATAGGATGGAGGACATGGGGAGATGGAGAGGAGAAGGGAGTTGGGGGAAATTGGAAGGGGAGGTGAATCATGAGAGACTATGGACTCTGAAAAACAATCTGAGGGGTTTGAAGTGGTGGGAAGTCGGAGTACCAGGTGGTGGGTATTATAGAGGGCACGGATTGCATGGAGCACTGGGTGTGGTGAAAAAATAATGAATACTGTTATGCTGAAAATAAATTAATTTAATTAAAAAAAAAGTCTAAGATCACAACAATTTCACTTTTGAGTTCTTCTGAGGCCTCTCTCCTTGGCTTACAGATGATGATCTCTCTGTGTCTTCATATGGGCTTTTCTTTGTGTGGCTGCGTATCTGCATCCTAATCTCTTCTTGTAAGGACACCAGTCATATTGGATCAGTGTCCACCCATATGACCTAATTTTACTTTAATCACCTCCTTAAAGGCTCTATCTTTAAATACAGTCACATTCTGAGTATCTGGGGCTTAAGATCTCAACACATGAATTTGGGGGGACATAATTCAGTCCATAACCAAAAACATATTGTATTTACTCCTATTTTTGCTCTTTCTTGTGTTCTTTCTTCTTGATGTTCCAAGATCCATTATTTTATAATTTCCTTTCTGTTTTGAGAAATTATTTTGCCATTCTTTTAAATTGGTCTGCTAGCCACAAATTCTCTTAGTTTCATTCTTTTAAGAATGTCTTGATTTCTCCATCATATCTAAAGTATATTTTCACTAGCTATAGAATTCTGATACAACAGTTGTTTTCTTTCAGCTCTTAAAAAAATTTCATGCCTTTTTCTTCCAGCCTCCATAGGTTTTTGTTTGTTTGTTTGTTTTTGAGAAATTCACTATCATTTTAATTGTTTTTTTCTCCCTTTAGGAAATACATTCTTTTCCCAGCTGCTTTAAAGGTTGCCTTTTATTGTCTTTAGTTTTCAGAAGTTTGACTATAATGTGTCTTGGCATGCATTTCTTTCAGTATGTTTTGAGTTCACTTAGCATCTCAAATCTACAGGTTTATGTTTTTTGCCAAATTAGGGGAAATTTCAGCCATTTTTCCTCCAGATACTTCTCCAGTCCCACCCTTTTTCCCCCCTCTCCTTCTGGAACTCCAATGACATGGAAATTAGTGAGGCTTTTAAAATCTTTTTCAGTCTATTACTCACACTGGGTATTTTCTATTGCTCTATTTTCAAGTCTACAAATTCTTTCCTCTCTGCCCTCTATTCTGATATGGAGCCTGTCCACTGAGTTTTTGTATTTGGCTATTGTATTTTTCAGTTCTAAAATCTTTGTTTGGTTCTTTTTTATATCTTGCATTTTTTGCTGAGAATTTCCATTTCTTTGCTAAGAATTTCTATTTTTTCATTTGTTTCAAGCATGTTTGTAACTGTTCATTGAAACAGTTTTATGATGGCTACTTAAAATTTTTTGATAGTTCTAATGTCTGTGTCATCTTACTAGAGTTTGCTGATAATCTTTCATGCAAGTTGAGATCATCCTGGTTCTTTGTATGAGGAGTCATTTTTTATTTAAAACTAGACATTTGGGGTATTGTATTGTGAGACTGGATCTTTTTTTTTTTTTAACTTTTTATTTTTTATAAACATATATTTTTATCCCCAGGGGTACAGGTCTGTGAATCACCAGGTTTACACACTTCACAGCACTCACCAAAGCACATACCCTCCCCAATGTCCATAATCCCACCCCCTTCTCCCAAACCCCCTCCCCCCAGCAACCCTCAGTTTGTTTTGTGAGATTAAGAGTCACTTATGGTTTGTCTCCCTCCCAATCCCATCTTGTTTCATTTATTCTTCTCCTACCCACTTAAGCCTCCATGTTGCATCACCACTTCCTCATATCAGGGAGATCATATGATAGTTGTCTTATTTTAAATATTTTGTTTTCCAGCTCTCCTCTGATACCACTCTGGTATGGAAAAGTGAGTGCTACCTCATTATTGCCATGCTAGAATTGAAATCCAGGTTCTCTATAGATCTCTGGTGATATTCAGCGAGAGCATTGTTGAAAGTCTCAACTTTCCACAAGGCTTTCCCTGACATCACTCCAGTGAGCAGAGTGTGGGGTTCCTCATTACCACCAAATAGGGTACCTCATTTTCATTGGAAATGAAAATTCAAGCTCTCCATGTGATTTTCACTCCTCCCATGAAAGAAGGATCTTATTACTGCTTGGTGAAGGTAAAAATCCTAGCTCTCTACTCAGCATTCTCTGACATCTTCTTGACAGGAGATAGTGAAAGACTGGGTGCCTTGTTACAGGGTACAAGTCTAGCTTCCTTATTTAGTCTTTGCTGACAGTGATGGGGTAGGGCCACAGATTTTTCTGTGGTGTTTAATTGGAGTTTTCTGCCTTGCTTCCTCCCCCTTTTCCCAGCCTGCTGGAGACAGCAGGCTTTACTAGGCTTTTTTGGTGGGGGGAGTGGGGATGGGAGGTGGGGACTCTGTGCCTATTTTTTCTATCTTCTCCTACAACCAATCTGAGATGTATGAAGCACAGGGTAACTCTGGAGGCCTCACCTCTGTCATACATTGGGGTCCAAAGTCTCTAATGGTCTGTCTTCTCTCCCACCTTGTAGAGTCTTATTTTTGTTCTATGAATAATTACCAGACAGGTTGCTATATTTGGTGGGAGATAAGGAAAAGTATGTTTACCCCATATTACTAAAAGCAGAAGTCCCATAATCCCAAATAATCATTTTATATCTTTGATTTATTTGAACTCTCTGCAACATTCGATACCGTTCTTCTCAAAATTCTCTTTGATTGTTATCCCACTCTTTAAATTTCTCCCTAATTATCTTGCTGTTCACTCTTAGTCAGCACTGTGAGCTCCTTTTCCCCTGTCCACCTGATAGATTTTGGGATTTCCCGGGTTTCACTATCAGATTTCTAATTTTTCACTCTATGACCTATCATGATTGATTTTCAGATTTAAATATCAAGTTCAGTTCTTTTTTTTTTCACACTCCCCATCCAATTGCCTATAGGATATGAATATTGAATACCTCACAAATATCACACACTGAAAAGATCAAAACTTAAGTTCATCATTTTTCACCTGAAACCTGACTTTTGCCTGTATTGTCATAGAGGTGATAGGATATAGTGGTAAAACATGCACACTCAGGAAACTAGATTCAAATTCAAGCACAGTTTATTACTAGCTACATAGCTATGGGTAAATTATTTAATTTTTCATTACACTAGCTTCATGATCTGTAAAGTGGAATTCAACCACCTCATAGGTTGAAGGGTAGATTATTATGACTTAAAATTCCTCAAAGTCTTTCCCTCTCTTTCAGGATCCAATCCAAACACATTACCATGGCAAACAAGGTTTAGTCCCATGTTTTGACATCTTCCCTGTCACTTCTTCCCCTATTGTTGCTAATACGCAATCTATACTCTCCTTAGAAAGGTTGTAGTCTTTAAAATATACCACATTCTTCCTATTCATACTGTCTGAAAGATTTTGTTCTTCCTTAAAAAAATTTTCTCATCTTTTAAGAAGCTGCTCAAATGTTCAAGCTTAAGTAGATGAAGACCCTTCCTTGATATCTTAAACACTAACATAATCGTCATCACACCCAAGGAAGTATTCTGTAAGTTCCATATGCATTAACCCTTTCTTCCCCTACAATTCCATTGGTGAATAATATTATTATTTTCTTTTCATTGATGAAGATAATGAGGCACAAAGAAATCAAACAACTAATAAGAGACTAAGTAAATCTTTCACTCTAGGGTTATTTTTCCCAAACCCAAGCTTAGACTGGGTACCCCTTTTATGTGTTTCTACATAACCCTAAACACTTTTAACTTGGCATTTATCTATCAGTGATTTTATTCTCTATTCCTTTCATAATATATGGAAGTCAGGCACTGTCTGTTTCACAGCATCCAGCGCAAGACCTGTACCACTAAATGTTTTCTGGGTGAATGAACAGAATGATGAGTTGAATGAGCCAAAATGAAATTTACCAGGAATGAATGTAAGGACTACCTTTGAGTTCCAAGAACCAGCTGTACAATGCAGTACAGGCATCTTTGTCTTCACGCCAGGCTGCGTAAGAACCATATAGATGAGTGGTTTGACAATAACCCCTATTCTGTCCAACAATGAGATGTGACTGCCAAAAATACAAAGGGATAGAAATCCTCGTTACCTCAAACCCTCACAGATAGAGTCACTGCAGCTCAGCCCTGTCCTCATCATGAGCCATCGTGACTTAGGCAACACACGTAGTGCAATTCAAGTCTAAAATGGCATCAAGTGGAAGTAACATCTAAATTTCAAAAACATCAAAATGAAAAATCGCTGAGAGCCATTGTAAGATGCCATTGACTGTAAGCCCCATCCTGTGTTCAAAGAAAAAAATAGCATGCATCTTAAAGTTGATTAAACATGAGTATCTTCAGTTTCAGCTCACCACTTGGTGGGACCTAAATTAACCTCACTAGCTGCCCATTGGCAATGCTAGGGCTAAACACAAAGCTTTTGTATAACCTCTGAGCTATAGCACTTCCTTAAAGTGTATTCCTCCTTTCCTGTCTCCTCTTAATTTTCTGTGTTAGTGCAAGCAGTACACAGGGTATCTGTCTGTCTGTCTCCATTTCCTTCTTAAATTCTATTCTACAGCTTGGTCCTAAGGTGCTACTCCAGATCCTAGTCCATGTGGATGAACCTAACCCAGATCTCTGAACCTTCCAGTCCCCAAATTAAATCTACAGTTAATAAGTTAATTGTCCAGAAGCCCTGGCTTTGAGGACCCCTTTACCCATTTGGCTTCTGACTCTCAATCCACTTTTTCTCATGGCCTGGGGCTTGCCCCACCCTTTAAACACCATACATTAGACCCACTGGGGGCTCATCAAAGTCTGGCCTGTGCAGCCCAGTTAGTGTCCGCAGTACTGCTCTGCTCTGTTATGAAAAGCAGCCTCACAGCTGCGACAAGAGCCGCTCCAAAAAACACTTCATCATGGCTTGAAGCCTGCTGCAGTGTTTAAAGCACATTCGCCGCTTTATTATCAGCCTGTGGATCATTTATTTTGTGAATTATCTGTGGTCATTTAGAGCCCGAGTTTGCCCCTCCTCCCAATTGCAGAGACTGAATCCAGGCACTTCCACTCCCAACCACCAGGCTCCCCCCTCCCTTTGCCAACCCTTCACGTGTGCTCTGGAAATGCAAACTCATTCTAATATCAGCCCAAGAAAAACCGAATTAGGAACAGAGGTAACTATAAAAACAAATTCTTAAATACATCTCTAAGACAAAAGGAGAGAATTCAGAGCTTATCAGTAGCAATGATAACCTCAAGTAGTGCATATAATTAAGAGCAGGCTTGATTCTCTGAAGGCACTCTGAGGTACATACAAACCTGTAATCTGATGAAATCCATGCAGTGAAAATAGACACATATATATTTTAGCTGTCCAGGGGTAGATCATGTTTGATATCTGGCTGAGAATAAACTAGAAATCAAAGAATTAGATAAAACCGCAGAGAAAAAGAATAGAATGGCCTGGAAGCTAAGCTCATTGCCACTGAAAAAATAAAAGATTTATAGATGCAAAAGAGATGGGAGTGTGGAGAGATGAGGAACTAACAAACAGAGTAGAGGGGAGAGGGGAAAGAAGAAAAAGGGATTGGAGATGGATTTGTAGATACTTTGGGGATATTTGATGGTAACAATGATGAAATGGAGAAGAAAATCAGCTGTACTGACTTTCTGCCTGCTGCAGGACTAGAACCATGAAAGGAACTCCAGAGCAGAACACAGTCTGGGGTGACTGTAGCAGGCAAGGGGGAGCTCAGAAACAGCTATAGGGATGAGCTATAGATATTTGCATTCATTTTTCAACAGGCTCAAAGTAAAAAGCACAAGTAAGAGGTGGAGGAAAATGGTAAAAAGAAGTGATGGGGAAAAGAAAAACTAGGAAAAGGAGCCTGAAGAGGCTGGGACCAGGAAAAAGAGAAGCATGTGGTAAAGATGCAAACTAAAAAGTACTTGAGGTCCAGCTATTTTAAAAGGCGCTTGATGTCGATTCATAGACTTGTACCCCTGGGGCTAATAATACATTATATGTTAATAAAAAATAAAAATAAATTTTTAATAAAGGTACCTGATGTGAACCAAATGAGACACAGCCTTAGTCATCTTATGCTCTTAAGTGCCTGGCACATTTTGAGTGTTCGCAAGTGTTTTATATGATTCAAGATATGTATATGTGCACATGTGCACATGAATACACACGAATATTCCTACAGAAAGTTGAGGGTGGACTAAAACACAAAATTCTCTTCAGAGATATGATAAGACTAGCAGAATTTATTTTTACCTTTATCTCCACTAATGCTTGGTCCTCCAGATGACATCAAGCCCTAATAAAGCTCTGCTTCTCAGGACCCCAACTACTCTGTTTATGGCATCTATCTTGCTCTGGGTGTATGATTATATAGACTGTGGCCTTTTCTGTGCACTCATTGAGGGTAGAGGGCAGTTGTCCACAGCACTGCCTCAAATAGAGCTAGACATATAGTAAGTACTCAAAAAAACCAAAATAAACAAACAAACAAACCCAGAGTGAGTGAATTAAGTAAGTGGAAAATTCCAGTATTCTTCAGATAACAAATTGTTCTTATCCTCCAAGGAACTGTCTTCAGGTAGAAAGGAGAAGTGGCAACTTCCCAGAAATGGTGGCTGGGAGAAGATGGCAGATGGGTCTCCTTTTTTACTCCCCCAACCTTTTCCTTCCAGAAAGCATCCTGAACCCAAAGGTAATACTGTGAATCAGAATACTCTATTCTGTAACCAATCTACCTTGCTGGAAAAACCCCTTAATATACTCCTACTTCATGAAGACAGTTCTGCTGCATTCAAAGTGTGACCTCACATTTTAGGACAAGGTTAATTTTAAAACATTCTTATTTTTATTATTTTTTCAAAAAAATAAATATCTGCGTATTACATTAAAGAGTTTATATGCATTTTGCAGTACTGAATCTCATCTTGAACATAATAAAAAGGGTCATTTCAAATCCGTATTTCCAAAGGTTTACTGGATGGGAGTTAGCCAGGTGGTTTTTTTTTTAAGATTTATTTATTTATTTCAGAGAAAGAGAGAGAGAGAGCACTTATTTATTTATTTGAGAGAGAGGGAGAGAGAGCACGGTTGGCGGGGCAGAGGTAGAGGAAGAGAGAATCTCAAGCAGACTCCCCCACTGAGCATGGAGCTTGATCTCACCACCCTGAGATCATGACCTGAACTGAAATCAAGAGTCAGACATTTAACCAACTGAGCCACCGAGGCACTCCACCAGTTGTTTATTTTAAAATAATTTGTTAAGCTGCACATTTATGTTTCATGCATTTTTCTGTGTGTGTGTGTTATATTTAAAAAGTTCTGTTGTTTCCAACTGAGAAAGTGAAATACATACTTGTGGAAATTGTTTTATGTATTAAAATGTAATAAATGACTATAAGACAGTACTTTTGAAATATGTAAAAGTAATGGTTGTCTTTTTTTCTGAAACATGTCATAAGTGATAAGACCTCCATTAACTCTGAAATCCCCATTAAAGGGCTTACTTTGTCCCTATCAAATGAAAGTAATCACCTCTAGTAGATCTATAAGGATTACTTTGGGGTACAAATCTTTGAAAAAAAATTTTGTGTGTTGTCATCTTCTAGAATCCTGTTGACATTATTGGAAGCTAAATGACTAGATATAATGCTGCTGTGGTAAAAACAAGCACCGAAGAATGGTCACCTCACCCTTCTTTCCCAACCTATGCTGGACTAGTTGGAAATACAAGAATGGTGGTAGAGTTACTGCATTATTTGTTATTGGATATTTCTTTGTCTTCACCAAAGATGATTCACTAAGAGGGACTAAAGTGGAAAAGAACCTGATTGCTAAGAATACAAAATCTCCTGGTGCAGATTCGAATGTTGGCTTATCCAATAAAATATCAGGAAATTATTATTTTCATCCAGGCTATTCTCTCTGTCTCACTCTTTCTCTCCTTGTGCATACTTCCAAGCCTTATCACATGCTGCTTCTTCTGCCTAGAACACAGTCTCCCATTTCCACCCCAGCTCAACTCAGTTAAGCTGTACTCTTTTCTCTTAGCTTAGATGGAAACTCCAAGAAGTCCATCCAAGGGTACCCAAGGCTAGACTCAGTGCCATTCCTCTGTACTCCTCCTCTCATAGCCCTGATGCCACTTGATCCTAATGGCTTGTTTATGGGCTTGTTAATCATGGTAGTCCCAAGCATCTATCACAGTTTCTGGCACAAAGTGGATGCTCAATGAAGGCTGTTGAATGAATAATTGAAATTCATTTACGTGAAGAATTCCCCACCTCTTCCAGTCAAAACAAATTGCTCTTTCCATGTGTCATGGCACTTTTTACAGATCTCTATTTTAGGCTGTCTTATGTTATAACTAGCTGTATACTGGACATCTTCCTTCACAATGTTTCATGCTTCCAAGGGGCAGGGAATTAACCTTATTTATCTTTGTATTTTCCTTGGGATCGACCTTCTTCCTTATTTGTACAACATAGACCTCAAAAAATGTTTGTTGAATTGAATTTCTCTGCCCTCTAGCCCCACTGTCACACAATTAATGATCAGTAAGGATTGGTTCATGATCTGTAAACAAAAACTTAACTGCACTAGAGAAATTGCTATTTAAAAGAACAAGTTAGTGAATGTTTAGGGAAAAAATTTGTAATGTGAATAATTATCTCCTAATTACCTGGTTAGCAAATCCAAGATTTCATAAACAGGGGTTTTTTTTGGGGGGGGGTTCCCTACAAACATAAACATGCTCCTATGATTACTTTAAATTTTGCAATTTTACTGTTTTTCCTCCTTGGAATATATATTTATAAATTAGGTAGGACCAGAATTAATTTTAGGGAACTAGATAAGAAGACACTGAGATATCTCTCTCTCTTTCTCTCTCTCATGCACACACACACACACATTCACACAAGAAAAAAGAGTTATAAATTAGAGTGATCTTTTTGGTCTCAGCTCTAACCTGAGATGGTCCCAGTTAACTGAGATAAGATGCAGCATAATGAACATAGCCTGACACTTTTGCAAGGCACTAATTTAAACTTAAGGCATGCATATTAAGTCATTTTAATTTGTTGCTTATACCACATACTTGTCTGGTCACAACTTAAAAAAATTAAATTGAACATTGTCATCTCTATTCCACTGGTCTCCCAGATTCTACTCTCTCCCTTGCATGGTCCATTTTGCACACAGCTTTCCAGAGTGTTCTCATGAAAACATAAATTATATCATGTATGTACACTGCTTATAGCTCACCATTGACTTCACACCACATGAGAACAAAAATCCATACTTCCTACCTAGCAGACCCTAAATGGCTCAGTCCCTACCTACCTTTCTACCCTGCTCTGATTTTCTTCTAGTTTCTTGAACAAGCCAAACTATTCCCAGCTTAGAGACTGCAAATACTGTTCCCCTTGCCTGGAATGTTTTTCCCATAGATCTTTTCAGGATCAGTGCCTTCTCATCTCTCTTGTCTCAAGTCAAAAATCATTCCCTGACCATTCTGTTTAAAGTAACCATCCCTCCCACCATTGGTCACTTCCTAAATCGTTACCTTCATAGCACTTATCACCATCTAATATCATTATCTTATTTATATATTTGTTTATTGTGTGTCTTCCTCTTTAAGAAAATAAGCTATATTAAAGCAAAGGCCTTATACACTGCTGTGTCCTCAGCAGCTAGAATAGTGCCTCATACAGAGTAAGTTGGTTTAATAAATATTCATGAAATAAATAGTGGTGAAAATCAGTTGGGATCCTTTTCAGTATTGAGTTAGTTCTGCGTCTTGCCCAGGGCTGAGCAATTCAATCTGATTCAATTTAATTTAGTTCAACAAGCATTTATTTGTTTTATTCACCTCTGATTCTCCAGAACCTAGGAGGTGCTTGGCACATTGTAGATGCTCAACTAAGAATGGTTAAATGAAGGAATGGGCTGTGTACCTACTGTGTGCAACATGAAGATGGAGAAAGCCACTGGAAAAGAGGGGCACAATAATGAGGAAAGCAGCCCAGAGCCATTTGTTGACTGCCAACAGACCAAAGGCAGAGCCTGGGCCTGGTCTCCATGGCAACCTTTCAATAGAAAGCATAGGAAGAAATCCATCTTACACTTTTCCACCAGTCTAAACAGAAGCTAGAAGGAAAATGAAAAAAGAGGAGAGGTGTTTTTTTCTAAGGCTCACATCACCTCTCTTTTCCACTATCAGGGTATGGATCTCCAAACTGCTTGCAGGGTATGTTTGGGGGAGAGGCTCCTCCATCAGTCTTGTTCCCACTGGAGCTCACTGATGGGAGGAGTGCAGCACAGTGCCAGTTTCCCAGTAAGGTGATCCCTTGGGGCCTACCTGAATCACTGCAGGGGAGGAGTTTCCATGGAGAGGGCTGCTTCCTTTAGCTCCATTAGGCCTAGGTGAAAGGTAGAGATGGCACGGGGGAAGGGGACTAGCCTGGATTAAAGCTGTAATTTGTGAAGCACGAGATAGGCTCTGTGCCACCTCTGGGCCTCTTCCTATAGCTGTAGCGCTCTCCTGCTGCCCTAGTTACACTATCAATGACATCTTTATGGAAAAGCACCATCTATACTGTAGATTCTACAGAAAGTTCTTTCTAAAAGCATTAGTTCAGGAGGACTGAGTTGGGCTATATATTAAGAATTAGCTCAAGCTATATTACCTCTATCTCTCCAAACTCTCCAAAATAAGATAATAATACTACCCCCATTTTGCAAATGAGAATACTGAGACTCAAGTTAAGTAGAAGTTTAAAATCTCAGACTCTGGAGCTGAACTCCAACACTATGAGATCTTGGACAGCTCAATCTTTCAGAGCCTCAGCTTTTCTAAAGTGAGGGTAAAAATAATATATAACTCCATAGGGATTTATACACACACACACACATACACACACACACACACACAACCCTTGAAAGTGCTTAGCACATTATCTGGTAAATAGCACATCATTGCTCCATAAATATTAGCTGTTGTCATTATCCAAGATTACTGAAGTAGTATAGAGATCAGATTCAAACCCAGGTCTCTCAGGTCTCAAGGCCCTAACTCCCTTCATTATAGCAGGAGTTTTCAGACCATAGCATGCTTCAGAATGACCTGAACACTTGCTAAAGCAGGTTACTAGGTTTTACCCCTAGAGTTTTAGGTCTGAGTGGAACCTGAGAATTTATGTTTCTAACAAGTTCCCAGGTGATGCTGATGTTGCTGGTCTGGAGATCACGCTACAGATCACTGCACAGAAGTCCTAAACTAGGGCTTCACTTTCAAAGAACATCTAAAAGCAGCTCAAGAGATTTTAGAAGATAATCAGGTAGGAACAATTCCAGAGCAACTGCATTCTAAATAGAGGATTATGGAAGCTGAGAGACTGCAGCTCTGTCTATAGAAAAGCACAAAGTAGGGTTGCCTTCTTAGAGCAAGGAACTTGCCCTTCCAATCACAAAAAGCTGTAAGCCAGTTCTTCATTCAGAGACTATACAGCTACTGTGAGCAGCATGAGAAGGCCCTAGGGGAGAACTCCTCTTCACTGCTCACCAGAGCCACAGTGGCAAACAGCCAACCCTGGGGGGTGTTTGGGTTTTTTTTTTTTAAACCATGTCCAAGCCACACTGTTGGCTCTAGTTCAGGCCTAAGCTCACATCTTGGGTATTTGGGAGCTAATGAGAGACACAGAGCCTGTAAATCTGTTTTAACAGTGAGTCCATGTGGCTAGGATGGACTTTTCCTTCCATTGGAATGACTACAAAATACTTCCTCACCAATAATTCATTCCAAAAGAGGATGGAACTTGAATACATGGGCTTCTCAGTTCTCCCACTAAGTAAAGTCCATGCTTAGAATTCTGTATCCTGAAACATCCATATTGACATTCCTAAACTCCCATCTCTAGTAGCTACCATCCAAGGTAACAATGCACAACACAGGGCTTATGCTAAGCTCCTCTCCCCACAGTTTCTTAAGGCCCTCTGCTCTATGCTTAATACCCATTGATCTATTTCTATGACATACTCTCAATTATTTAGTCCCCCACACACACCATCACAGGCATCCCAAAACTAGATTTCAGTCTCTGGCTAGACAAACTTTCCCTAAATTTTCCCATAAACATTGGTTTGAAATACAGTTCTTTGGTATAGGCTCCTCAAAATGCAAATATCCTTGGCAGAGTAACACTTTAAAGCACAGTAAGTCTTAATACTCAAGTGTCAGTGATTCTGGGAGTCCTTTCCCAGCAATTTAGGAAAACATGGGGCATAAACCTCAAGCTCCTTCAGAGCTAGGTATATGACTGACACATGTGTATATTCAGTCCCCAAGAAGACCCTGCTTCTATTTATTTGGGAAAGGCAGTTGAGTGTCTATGTGCATTATCTGCTAAGTCTTTCAAAACACACCTATACACTGAAAATGTAGAAATTTTAGATTACTGTCCCAGGCCCCCAATTTTTAATTTTGTAAACAATAGATAGCTTCTTTTGAGGAGAGTGAAAGATATTCTCTTTCTCTTTCTCTCTCTCTCATCTCCTCATCTAATGTTACAACTGGGAAGCCCTTAACAAATACCTGTTGCCAACATTTCTCTATTGGAGGTATGTATTGGAATATGCTAGGTCCCTTTTATTTTTATTTTTATTTTTATTTTTTTTATTTAAATTCAATTTAGCTAACACACACTATATGATTAGTTTCAAGGGTAGACATTAGTGATTCATCAGTTACATATAATACCCAGGGTTCATTACATCAAGTGCCCTCCTTAATATCCATCACCCAGTTACCCTGTGACCCCACCTACCTCCCCTCTAGCATCCCTCAGTTTGTTTCCAAGAGTTCAGAGTCTCTTATAGTTTGCCTCCCTCTCTGTTTTCATCTTATTTTATTTTTCCTTCCTTTCTCCTATGTTCATCTGTTTTGTTTCTTAAATTCCACACAGGAGTGAAATCATATGGTATTTTTCTTTCTCTGATTGACTTATTTGGCTTAGCTCAATACCCTCTACTTCCATCTATGTTGTTGTAAACAACAAGATTTCATTCTTTCTTTCTTTCTTTTTTTTTTTTTTGCCAAAATAAGATTTTATTTTGAAAGTCATTTCAAGGGACAGTAAGGAGGGAGACCTAGGACGCGGCAGATGGAGACTCGGATGCGTGTTCTTTGCAGGCCCCACGGTGGTCCGTCAGGCCGGCAAGTTGCTTTCTTTGGTGATCCCGTGTTCAGCTTCCGGGAGAAGAGATCTTTTCCCACAAGCCACCTTCATTCTTTTTGTAGAGCAGAGCCTTATTTCCAGGAAACAGTGCGCTGGTGGGAGATGGGTGTTTTTTTTTAAAACATCAAGGTAGACCTAATATGTGCCACAAAGTGGGGCGGCTCAGCCAGAAGCGAAGTGGAAAGGTTCTCTAGCATCTGCTTGTCGTCTTGCTGTAGCCAGAAGTCGGCGTGCGGGAAGGGCACCCAGGAGTAGGGCCCCAGACGTAGCTGTTCGGTCTCTGCATCATAGATACTAATCATTGGTCCTCCTGTTAAAGCCCGGGCAGCCCGCAGCGCCTCCTCCGGGCTCTGGTCTGGGAAGGATGCTCGGTAAATCTCCGCGGTCTTGATGTTCACAGCGATGCCGTAAATGATTGGAAAGTGGTTTTCATTTTCTTCCCGGTCATTTAATTCTGTCACACATAACGTCACTAAGTGAACGTCCTCCTCCTGTCTGTCAAATTCACTAAGAAGCTGATGAGTAAGTTTTTGTGACAACTGCCTGTCGTCACTGAAGCCTCCCACGAGGTGCACCTCCAGCCTTCCACACTGGGCGTGATCGGAGAAGGACTTTATGGAGCTCATGATCAAGGGCACCTCCGCTCTGGTGTCCGTTCCATCGCAGTGGGTCAAGCAGGTGGCCCCGTTACCTGTGTGCCTCAGGACCACGATGTGACAAGTGGTGGCATCATCAGAACCCAGAATGGAGATGGAGCCATCCTTTGGGGAGGTCACTGCCAGCTCTCTTTGCTGAACATACAGAAGGCCCTGGGGTCCCACTTGTTGAACAGACTGACCTCTAAGAAGTCTGGCTCTTTCCTCCAGAGGCGGGTGGGCTCGCACGAGGTCCCCGGCGGACTGCGGCAGCCACACTCGCCGCCCTTCGACGAGCAGCGGCATCGCGGAGGCGGCCGCCCCGGCAGGCCCAGGGAGGCGGCCGATTTCATTCTTTCTGATGGTTGAGTAGTATTCCTATATATATGTATAAATACACATCTTCTTTATCCATTCACCTGCCAATGGACATCTGGGCTCTTTCCATATGTTGGCTCTTGTGGACATTACTGCTATAAACATTGGGACACAGGTGCCCCTTTGAATCACTGCTTTTCTGTCCTTTGGGTAAATACCTAGTACAGCAATTGCTGTGTCATAGGGTAGTTCTCTTTTTAACTTTTTGAGGAATGTCCGTATTGTTTTCCAGAGTGGCTGCATCAGTTTACATTCCCACCAACAGTGTAAGAGGGTTACCCTTTCTCCACATCCTGGCCAATATCTGTTGTTAATTTTAGCCGTTCTGACCAGTGTGAGATGGTATCTCATTGTGGTTTTGATTTGTATTTCCTTGATGCCAAGTGATGTTGAATTAAGTCACCTTTTAAAATTATATATACCTGGGTCCTATTCCAGATATACTGAGGCTGGGTCTCAATTCAAGGGGAACGTAGGCATCCAGAATTTCAGAAAAACATAACTCTTACTGCTTCCAGTACATATACCTAGTTGATCTCATTCAAACTCATCATTTTAAAGATGTAGAACCTGATATCCAGTGAGGAAAGCCACTCATCCAAGGTTACACAACCTGTTAGTAACAGAACTGACTCCCCAGTCCAATCTTGAAAGAGTCAATTAATTGCCTTTACTCACAACATTGTCCAGAACTGCTCTCTCTGTGTGCCTTATAAACTTAAATGTATACAACAAAAGCTATAAAAGAAAGGACACAAAGAGAAGGATAAAGAAAAAAAAAACAGGAAGAGGGAAACAGAAAGCATGGTGGATTTCAAACTATTCAAGGAGTTAGATGGAGATAAGAACCTGTGAAGGTCTGAAATTTCCAATACTTACTAGCTAGACAGGTTCTGCATAGAAATTATTTGAAAGTCACACTGCAAACACTATTGGGAATTTTATGATCCCTGAGCTCAGTGGCTGTCATCTTTGTATTGCTATTAATCAGCCAGGTTTGGTCTTCCATTCCCCAGTATAATCTCCTCAATTGTCCTTAGCCCTAGGCTACACTATGTGATACTTTCACCCCATATTGAGCCTTGCCCAATCTTCTGTCTCTTTGCAGGTCAGACAGGCTCCCATACATCCTTTCTGTGTTAAAGCCACCTGCAGAGTGGCAGAGACAAAGTCTCCATGGACCTAAGTTACATGAGTTTGTTTTCTTTTCAGATTTACTTGAGGATGGGGGAAGCTGGAAGCCTCCAAAGCTTTTTCTACCAATGCATCAATGACATCCAGTCTAGAGGAGGGATTTCCAGCTATGACAATTTTCTATTTGAAATAGGATCCTGAAAAAAAATTAAAAAAAGCTTTCGTAAATTCAAGGTTAAGAAAGTGGTTGGGGGGTTTGGTAACACTAATTTTTCAATTACCTTAACCTTCTGCCAATGCACAAGTAATCCTTGCCTTCTGCATTTGTGATTTTTGTTCTTCTGAACCTTGATAAAGGAGGTCATGAAATGATGCGGAAGTCATTTTAGGTATAGCTTTCAGCTTCCCATCTCATTTCCCAAAGTATCTGTCACATAGTTTCTCTTGTCATACAAGCTCCCTCTACTCAGTCTTACCTCCCACCTTACTGAAATCAAAGTCACACTAAGTGAGCTCCCTAGAACTACCTTCTCCCTACATTTCTACCCAACATTCTATTTTCTTCTTTGTATCACCTATCTTCTCTGCAATGACTGTCTATATCCATCTACTTGCCCTTCTCTTAACCTCCAGCATTCTGACTTCTATCTTCACCACTCTTCTATACTCCTCTACTTTCATCAGTAAACCCATGAAATGAAATAATAGTGGTAGAGCATATTGGCACAGTGGAGAATTGGCACAGTTCCTGACACAGAATAAGTACTCAATAACATGGTACATCTTCTGAAACATAAGCAAACGTATGCATGTACCCATGCATATGCATGTACACACACACACACAGAGTCAATTCCAAAGGCTTTCATTCTTTATCTCTTTGTGGCATTTGACACTGTTGACCACTCTCCCTCCATTCTTGAATGTTTCTGTCACTATGCATTAGTGTAGTGTCTTCTTACTCTTTTCTTTTTTCTTCCAATCTCTTCCAAATGTGGTCACATCCTAAGATTCACAACTGAAATTCCTTATATCTCTAGATTCTCTTTCATAGATCACTACTCCTCTAACTATAGTCCATGTACTCACATAGCTAAGCACATAGCACAACTGGCATTTTTTTGGTAACAAAGCTTTCTTGATGAAGGAAGCAGTGCATTGATTTGCATTGATTTACATTCTGCCCCAAGTGTCTCCTCTTACCATGTATGATGTATCATGTATATATATATATATATATATATATATATATATCTTACCATGTATCATGGCCCAATGCCCCAAGATTTTTTACACTGTTACAACTTCAGTATTCATCTCTATTCAAATAAAGTTTATTCAAATTAGCATCTCTAACCCCAGCTTCTTCCCAGAGCTCCAAACCTATATCTTAGATGCCTGCTAGATTCCAACCACCACCAGCAACCTGGATAGTCAACAAGTTAAAAACTAAACTCATACCTGAAATCCTTTGGGGGGACAAAAAAACAAACCTGCATGTTTCCAAATATGTCTTTTATACATATTTTTTAATCATACACATTCATTTTCTTTGTAAAAAAATTTTAAAGTTACAAAAAAGTCCACTTTGTATACCATCAGCAATCAAGGTCCATTCCTCTCCTCCTCAGAAATAACATTGATAGTTTGGGTTTGAGTATCATTCTAGATCTTTTCCTACACATTTGCATACATATGGAATATGTCACTGTAGAAAACATAGGGCACTGTTTTTTTTTTTAAATCTCAGTGTTATAATGTATTATTCTCAAATTGTTCTTTGCAATCAACAAAATATTTGGTAGATCTTTCCACATAGATATATTTCATTTTTTTTTAAGTACCGAATAGTATTCCACAGAAAAGACATCCATAGTTTATTTAGCTTTTCCTATAAATAATGAACTTTGTGTCACAGACACTGCTGTGTTCAGGAAACCATTCTATTACCCTCCTGGGCACACAAAAAGTCACAGGTGGGCAACATGACTAGACCTGGCCAATGGAATGTGAATGGAAATACACATTCTATTTTTAGCCCTGGCACTAAAATCTACAACAAACTCCTCTGCTCTCTCTCCCTTCTATTGTGACCATGTGGGCCATATGTGGAAGATGGTGGTATTACAAGATGGGAGAAACAGGATCTCTGAATAACTGTGAGGATGATCTAAGTGAAGAGAGAGATGCCATGTTAGTAGGCAATATATCATTATGGTGTTAAGTCACTAAGACTTTAGGATTGTTTATTACATCTATCATTGCTTAGCCTGACTAATACAGACCTTAAGGTTGTTTCCAGATTTTTACTATTTCAAACAATGTTGCAGGGAATGACTTCTGTATATGTGGAGTTGTTTTCCTATAATAAATTCCTCCCTTACAATTTATCATTTGCTTTAACTCAGATCTCATGGTCATTGTTCACTACTACCGTTTTTTGGCCCTCCTTCTCATAATCAAATAATTACAGTTACTTTTTACTTGGTAACGTCTCTTGCATTTCTCCCTTTCCCACCCCGTGTTAATATCAACCTAGTCCAGGGCCCCAGCCTCCTATCTGGTCTCACTGCATCAATCCTCTACACATTCTAATCTAGCCTCACAACCAGCTGATCTAAGTTTCATAAACTTCCACTTTAATCATGTCACTATTCTTGCTTAAGAAATGATAAGGAAAATGTGGTCCATATACACTATGGAGTATTATGCCTCCATCCGAAAGGATGAATACCCAACTTTTGTAGCAACATGGACGGGACTGGAAGAGATTATGTTGAGTGAAATAAGTCAAGCAGAGACAGTCAATTATCATATGGTTTCACTTATTTGTGTTGCATAACAAATAGCATGGAGGACAAGGGGAGTTAGAGAGGAGAAGGGAGTTGGGGGAAATTGGAAGGGGAGGTGAACCATGAGAGACTATGGACTCTGAAAAACAATCTTAGGGGTTTTGAAGGGGCGGGGGGTGGGAGGTTGGGGTACCAGGTGGTGGGTATTATAGAAGGCACGGATTGCATGGAGCACTGGGTGTGGTGCAAAAACAATGAATACTGTTATGCTGAAAAAAAAGAGAAAAAGTAAAAACTCAATTTAATTAAAAAAAAAAAAAAAAAAGAAATGATCACTAGCTCCTTGTTCCACATCAGATAAAATATAAACTCCTTGACCTGACACTTAAGGTCACAATTGAGTCCCATTCTACCTTTCTAACCTTATTATTAGTTTCTTACCCAAAGAAACTGCATTTCAGTTGGAAGCACCTTCTCTTAAATCTGAATTTATTTAATATATTCATAATGCTGCTTTTGCTTATTTATTTGACTCCTACTCATTTCTTAAGACCAAGATTATACCCTTTTTCTTCTGTGAAACTATCTGTGATCATTTGATCTCACAGGAATTGCCAAGTCCACAAATTCCTTTAGCACTTTTACTTCCTCATGTGGTTCATGGATACTGTCTCTTTAACCTTTAAAACAATTTCGCCTGCCACATCAAGACCTCCCTGTAGAATTATGCCGTCTCCCTGCCTCAGGACATCATCTCTCTGAAATCTATCATACACCTTCTTCTTTCCCACTTAGGAGTACTGTGCTCCCTTCCTTTTTGTCTCTCTTCCATCACTCATATTTCTTCTTCTGGGATTATAAAAATAAATATTCTCATAACTCAAGCCCAATGGCTCTTTCTCTTCTGGCTTTCTTTCACTGACCCAGATAGACTCCCTCATTTCTGTTGCTTAAATTTGGGTCAAAATGGGTACAGATGGGAAGTTACAACTGTTGCTACTTCAAGAAAAGTGGGAGGGGGTCCCTGGTGACTCAGTTGGTTAAGCATCTAACTAACTCTTGATCTCAGTTCAGGTCTTGATCTCAGGGTCATGAGTTCAAGTCCAGCATTGGGCTCCATGCTGGGCTTGGGGTCTCCTTAAAAAAAAAAAAAGGAGAAATGTGGGAGCAGCAAAGATCTTGTGGTCATTTTGGGAAGTTCTTGGGAATTTTCACAAAAGATATCAGAGGCTAGGTATCAAAATGGGTAGAAGCACCCCAGAAGTGATGAAAGGAGATGAATGGAGAAATGAAAGGAGAGAATGAGGCAGTCTGGAGAGGGGAGGTGGAAATGAAAGCAGAAATTGGGGCAGATATGCAAGTAGATCCTTGGATTGAGAAAATTCGGTGGATGGAAAGTAAGGGCCAAATGTTTAAAAGGTGAAAAGATTACCACTCCTAAGCAGCCAAGAATCTATGGTGGCCCTGAACATTTTCTTCTTTGTTCCATTTGTGTTTCAACCAAAAGCTCTAATTACAGTTGATGAGTGTTAAGAGCACTGCTGATGCAACCAAATTAAAGAATGAAGAGCCATATGCTTTAAAGTGAAATTAGACATGATAAAAAAAAAAAAAACTTGTACAGCATCCTTTAAAGTCCTTGAAAGTGCCAAAAGTCCTATTCAGAATCTCTGCAAAAGCCCTCGTCTTACTTTATCCCACTCATAATTAAACCAGCTTTTCAAAGTACCAGCACTAAAACTTACTTATTCAATTTTATAGTTAATTTTATTTGATTATTAGTACAACAGTATTGCTCACGTGAATTTTTGTAACAATTATACAATTTCAGCTATGCCATGGAACAAATTAGATTTATGGATGCATCTGTAGAAGTATCCATCTTTAGCAAGTTCCTGATATAACATGCACTCCAAGGTCCAAACAACTGTCTTACAGCCCAACTTTAAAACATCACCTATTACTTACTTTTCTATGTGTTTGTTTCTTGCCTCATCAAACAACCCATAAGCAACTCAGAGTTAGGGAACCTACCACTTTCATTTCTTACCCAGTGTTTCCCCAACCCTGGGCCAGGCACACAGCCTATATCTTCTTCAGAACTGGGTTCAGATAAGAATTCAGTTGAATAGCAAATTAAACCTGCCTTCTCCGTACTTGTTCCTTTCACGTTCTCTCTTCCTTCACTACTACACTTCTTAAAACAGTAATCCGTCAGGGCAAGTCACTCAACTTCTTTGACATAGTTTCTACACCTGTATCTTGAGTATGTAATAATTTACTTTACTGATGTAAAATGTTGAGGAAGTGGCTATTTAATAAAAGTGGTCCATCATTATTATCTTACTCCTTGGCTCACTATCAATGAGTTACTGTTACTAACAGTGAAAGTCAGAACCACCCCCTTTCAGGTGTGCTACAGTGATAAAAGGATTGAGTACCACTCTCTGAAGTGGTGACTCCATAATTTAGTCTTCATAACTGCCTTGGGGATCTTTGATGGACTCAGGAGGGCTTCCCAGGCTTGATTTGCACAGATGCCTTTATGTTCACTAAAGGTACACAGAAAGAGGAGGGTTTCCAGCATATGTAAATTCAGATGTTTCTAGGAGTGCTTCATGCACTACACAGTAACATTCCCTCTGGGCTGAGGATGGGGCTGCTTTGAGGTAGCTAGGAGCTTTTCCAGAACCAAAAGTTCAGTAAGGTATGTGGGCCTTACTCTCCAGAAAGGATCTCCAAAACCATAATCAGCTGCTCACCCTATCAAAAACAACATACCCTCGTATATGTATATATTATATAAAATAGTAAATATGAAAAAATACTAAATATTAGATATGGATTTTTTAAAAAATCATCTGTCCCTAATCTTTCTAGCTATGTACTTTGGTGCACAAGAGACCCTCAAGGCAAGGTTCATTGTTATTGGGATGTTTATGAATTTGTATTTCAAAGTAAAAAAGGGGGGCAATCTGCACTTAGTTTCCACTTCCTTCCCTGTTATTTGTGTCTCAGCCCATTTGGCCTAGGATTCTTCTGGCACCATTCTACTGAATATGTTCTCTTTGAGGTCATCAATATCCTAAGTATGGAATCAAGTAGGCCTCTCCTGTCATCATCTTTCTTGACCTCTGTGTAGTATTTGCACACTGTGGACCACACCATCCATCTCTTCAGGTTTTCCTCCTAGCTCTCTGATTATTCATTCTCCTCTTCCAACAACTTTTCTTCCTTTGCTTATCTTTTAAATGTTGCTGTTTCTAGAACTCTCATTCATAATGCCCTTTCCATATTTTGCAAACTCTCACAGAGAAATCTTCTTCACTCCCTTAGCTTCAACTACCTCATTGATGATTCATGTTTTTATCTCCAACCTACACATTTTTCCTCCACCCTAGACCCATATATTCAACTATCTACTGAATCTCTTCAACTACTCTCCATTAATGACACCATCATCTATAAAGTCTTCTAAACTAGAAATCTGGGAGCCACAGAAAATTTTCCTTCTCTCTGGTATCCACATTCGATTGTCCACAAAATACTATTATAACATTCATTGGAATTGCCTCTTGATCATATTCCCTCCTCATTATTTCCACTGTCACTGGCTTTGTTCTCACCCTTATCACCTCTCACTTGGATTTTTTGCAACAGTCTTTCTAATCGGTCTCCCACCATCCATTCTTGCCTCCTTCCAAACTGCCCTCCATGTAGCTGTTGCAGTGAACTTTGTAAACTACCAGTACTATATCATGCTTCTGCCCCCCAAAATTCAGTGTTAAATACAAATGCTTTACTATGGCATAGGGAGGTCCTTCACAGTCACTCTAATTTCCTTTTCTATCAAGATCATCTGACATTGTTTCAGTCAAACTGAACTTCTTGCAGATCCCTGAACACTCTAAGCCCTTTTTATTTCTGTGACTTTGCAAATGCTCTTCCTCATGCCTGAAATGACTTTTCCATTCTTCCCCATTTTTGAAACATAACTCAAATGTCACCTCCTTTATGAACACTTCCTTTGTTCCCCTGGAGCGAGGGGAGACTATGCCTCTTCTGAGTTTGCATTTTGTCCAGGCATCTAATCATCTCATTTATTAATCTGTATTTCAATAATTTGTGTGCACCTTTGTCTTGAAGGTAGATCTGTGTGTAGAGCGATAAATGAAATAAAAGCAGAAAATGGTATCTTATGTGTCTTTATACCTTCATACCTACTACAGTGCCTGGCACATAGTAGATAATCAATAGCAATTTGGTGAAATGATAAATATGGTTGGCTGCCTAGAAAGGCACTAAACCAATAAAATCATAATAAAGCAAAAAAAAAAAAAAATCTCCACAGAGTTACATGCATGCATTGAGACCCATGGATTACTTGGATTCTTAGCATCTGGGTTCACAGTTAATGACTACATGAATTCTACTCTAAAGGTGCCTAAGGCAATAATGAAAGATTCTATAGCAGCAACCAGAGCTACAATAACCAGGAAACTAATTTACTTAGTTATGGAACTGTAATATCTTTTTCTATTCTTAAGTACATTCCTTCTTGGCACTGAAGAAGAAAAACACTAACCCTTAGGCTAGTGGTGGAAGTGGGAGTGGAGGGAGGGAGTGAGGATTAGCTGACTTCTTCAGTCTCATTCACACATTTTGGTTTCCATGGAAGAGAGAGAGCACACGTGTGATGTCGTCAAGACTACAAAATCTTTCCTCGTCACTCTTTTCTCCAAAGAAGTCAAACCTCTTTTAAGAACTCTATCCTCTGACTTACGCTTACCCACCTTCACTTGTCACACAAAAGAGAACCTTTATCAAGGGAGGAAAGTCTATGATATTTCAGTATGTAGTCAATCTAGTCACCTCTTTTATCATCATACCAGAGTGTGTCTTGATGAAGCTTAATATAGCACAGAAGAAAGAGATTTACAGAGCAGGAGTGAAAATCCAACGCAGTAGAAAGAAAGTGGTTAAAGGCAAAAAGTGAGTCAGCTCTACAGGCACAGCCATAGCTGATGGTACCAAGGAAAACATGGACATTCAAAAAATTTTCACCGAGGTTTGCTGACCAACTTTGTTGCCAATGCCCTATGTTCTCACCAGATTAATTAGTACTAGGAAAAATGTTCAATAAGCACCTGGCAGTGCAGTTTGATTCTCTGCTGTGGACTGAATTGTGTGTCACCAAAATTCATGTGTTGAAACCCTAAACCCCAATGTGATGGTATTTAGAAGTGCTTCTCAGAGATCATTACGTTTAGATGAAGTCATGAGGGCACCACCCTCATGATGGGACTAATGGCCATAAAAGAAGAGACACCAGAAATCTTGTTCTTTGACTCTCTTCATCGTATGAGGACACAGTAAGAAGGCATCCATCTGCAAGTCAGTAAGAGCACTGTTACAGAACCCAACCATCCTGATCTCAGATTTTTAGCCTCCAGAACTATGAGAAATAAATGTATATTGTTTAAGCCACCCAGTCTGTGGCACTTTGTTATGGCAACCCAAGGTGACTAAGATACCCTCCTGGGATTCTCCTTAAAGGTAGCAACTCCAAGTTATTAGTGGTGAGTTAATTTAGTGTATACTATCTGTATCTGTTCCCAGTTCCCCTAACTCTTCCATTCTTCAAGAAGCTCAAGAGAAGTTTCAAATTGCAATGAAGCAATTCTTCCGGCTCCTCTTGTTTGTTTTCCTCAAGGCTATGTTCATGTGAACAATTCAAGACATTTCCAGCTTTATGCCTTTTATTCCTAAAATTTCAAAGAAGTTTGCAGATTAGACAAAGTTCTCCTCATTTCCAGTCCAAGTTTCCATTTCCGCTATGAATAAGAAGTAGAATAAGGCTGCAGTTCCATGCTGCAGTTGGAAGAAAAGTCAGTATTCTTGGGAAAGAATGCAAGCACAAGGGAGGATTTTGAAAGGAAGCAATATTCTTAGGTAAGGATGGGAAGAAATGGTTAATGGGAGGGGGAAGTAATATTGATAAAAAGCGGATGCCTCCTACTGCAGGTTTGGAGTGGACAGCAAATGAGGGGGAATAGCAATGGCTGATGTAATATGCCCTTCTGTCATTTCTAGAGATCCTGACACAATTTCCCCAGAACTTGATTGACTTGGAAAGTATTCACTTGGAGGATTCAATGTTAATGAACTACAAATGAGTATCTACCTCACAAGGCTGTTGGGAAAATTAAATGAAATAATATATGGAAAGTGTTTAGCATAGACCCTGGCTTATAATACTCAATCCATAAATGGAAGCTGTCACTATAATTGCTGTTGTTGCTGTTGGTGGTGGTTAAATTAGGGTTTCCTTGTTATGGTAACTGTTCCTGTTAATGGTAGGTTTTCCCTGAGTTGGTTTTGTCACAACAGCAACTGTAATAAAGGGAGACACGTGAGTTGATAGCAGTCCTGGACAATAACCTGAAAAACAGTGAATCAAGAGATCAATGAAATGCACCATCTATCCCACTACACAAACTTAGGAGTCATCAGTGACATCTCCCTCTGTCTCTGCCCCTCACTCTCAATCCACCACCAAGCTCTATTTATTTCTTCTCTTAAATATCTATTGACTGGCTAGCTAACTGTTCTCCCAACTTCTCTTATCCCTCCCCAATGGTCTATTCTTCACAAAAAGGTCAGCATAATCTTCTTAATGTGTAAATTATGACATCCTATTGACCATGACAGTGTAAACACATACATTTATCTCCACTCCTTTGGCAGACCTCACTAAAATGATCATTCCAGGAGAGATGATGATAACAATACAATTTTTGAAGCTAGAAAGTAGAAATACAAGGGTAACTGACTTAGCAGACCTAAGGAAATTGAATCCAAAACTGGCAGTGTGAAAAATTAATAAGCAAAACAATTCACAACAAAGAACTTCCAGAAGTTCAGTAATTGGTGGTACCACTACTTCTGGAATTGGGGGTGAAATTGAGGCTGAAAACGAGAATATGCTTAAAATTTTATTAACTAGTTAGATCTCGATATCCCATCTATAATTTCACACTATTGGGTGATTGTTTCTGCCATCCTCCCACCAGAATATGTGAGATTTATTCTCTGGAGAGAGTAAAAAGAAAGGTTTCTGGATTGGGGAAACATTGAACACAGTTGAGGCAGAGGTTCTATATGAAAACAGAAGAATCGAGAAGTTTACATATTGATTGTTGAGACTCCTAGCCTCTTGGCTCTCAGAATTCTGGCAATCAGACTTATAGCCTTCAAGCAGGGTATTAGAGTATTCTTCTTTGGGAATATAAAAAAAGAAAGACTTAAAGATACTTGTATAAAGGGTTGTTCAAAGAAAAAAGCCAACCAGATCATCTTGTAGTAAAGCCCCTTTGTAGCAGACAAACTCTAAAATGATCCTCAACAGGTTACACTTCCTGGTGTTCATTCCTTCATGTAATTCTCTCCCCTGGAATGTTGTTGGGACCTGTGACTTCCTTTTAACCAACAGAATATGGCAAAGATAATGGGATATACTCCCATGATTAAGTTACATTATATAAGGTCTGCCCTAGCATACTGGAGCCAGGGTCTCTTCTTGTGGGCTTGATGAAACAAGAAGCCATGCTGAAGAATCCCACGTGGCAAGGAACTGCCAGTACCTTTAAGGAACAGTGGGTGGCCTCTAGCGAACAGCTAACAAAAAGCCAGGGCCCTCAATCATATGGCCACAAAAAAATAAATCCTGCCAAAAAACTGAATGGACTTGGAAGAAAATTATTCCCCAGTCAAATTTCCAGATAAGAATGCATCTTAAACAACACTTTGATTCATCCTGTGCAGAAGGCCCAGCTATGCCAAGCTTGAATTCCGGATGCATAGAAACTATGAGATAATCGCTGTGTGTTCTTTTAAGTCACAAACTTGGTGGTAATTTGTTACACAGCAATAGAAAACTCATGCAATCATAGTCTACAAGTCTTATTAAGCATTCTGATTTTCTAATCAGCTTTTAAGGAACCTACTTATAAACATGAGCAGATAGCCAAGGATGATGACATATCTGAGGAAAGCCTCTGATATCAAAGATAGAAATCTAAACAAACAAATCAAAAACTTAAAAAAAGAGAGAGATGAAAAATAACCATTAATATCAAAGAGATTAGAAAAGATATTGCATCCACTAAACAAGAACAAGGTGATATTTTTATTTTTTATTTTATTTTTTTATACTGAGAGAAGACAAAATTACTATTTAAAATTCTTTGAAATTATTATCAGAGAGTTATATAATAAGGAATTTGTATGGTCTTTTATCCCAGGTTCCTGGGATGGAGCTTCTATACCCTTGGAATTTCTTGAGTGATAGGATTGTCTTTGTTATTCATGATAAGCCCCTTGAACCATGTTTGAATTTATACTAATGAGGTGATTTATGGTGGGATCCTAGGTAGTTTCAGGATGGAAGCTGGCCATTCTGGAAAGACTAAAAAGACTAACCATGAGTGTTAGGGCTTTGAGCCAGTTGGTATCAGTTCGACTTGATCTCTGAGGAGAAGGAGGGAGTTGGAGATTGAGTTCAATCACATGGTCAGTGATTCGATCATGTCTAATAATAAAGCCACACATATACAAAAAGAAATCTCTGGACACCAGGGCTCAGGTGAGCTTCCTGGCTGGTGAGTACATTGATGTACCAGGAAAGAGCATCCTGACTCCACTGGTGGGGTGGGGGCATGTACACTTGGAAGCTCCATATTTGATAACCTCCTAGAACTCACTCTACAGATCACTTCTTTTGGCTAGGCTAGACTTCATTTGCATTCTTTGTAATCAAGATGTAATAAGAAGTATCCACCTTTCTGAGTTCTATTGTTCTAGAGACTAATCAAACCTGTGGGAGTCATGGGAACCTCTGAATTTGTAGTCAGTAGGAAAGAAATGTGAGTGTCTTGGAGAACTCTGAATTTGTGACTGGCATCTGAAATGAGGGCAGTCTTTTTGGGAACTATGGGAACTATGACCTTAACCAGTTAGCATAAACCTGGGGCGGGGTGGGGGGGAAGGTAAAAAAAAAAACAAAACAACTAAAGAGAATAAGATGAAATAAATAATTCAAGAAAACTTTCCAGGATTAAAAGACAATCCTAAAATTTAAAGATCCCACAAAATTCCAGTACAATGGAAGGAAATAGACATGCACCAAGATATATCAATTTGACATTGCACTCATAAGGGCAAAACAAAGAACCTAACTTCTAAAGAGCAAAAATTAAAAAGGTAACTTACAAGAGATCACGAATCAAAATAGTTTCTGTCTTCTCCAAAGTTGGGAGCCAAAAGACAATGAAGTAATGTCTTCAAAATTATTAGAGATATGGTCAGAATAAGAGCAGTGCCACAGATCTAAGGAACAATTAGGTCATGCCGAAACAATTCAGAAGGATGTCTCCCAGAAGACGAATTTGACAGAAGGAGCCAATGCTCTCAATGATATCAATCTTCACACACTGAGAGAAGAATTGATTGGGAAACAGGTTATAGATGAAGTAATGTTATGTATGTAGAAAAATAAGAAATTGAATAAATAAGACAATTATCAGTTTCATTAAAAACACAGATGTGCAAGAAAGGAAAAGTAATCATAGTATGCTATAACTCAACTGTGAAAAGGATTTCACATAATATAAAAATAATGATATAATCACTGAATATTGATGTAATCAAAATTACAACATAATTGTACTGGTAGAGTGGTAAATAGGAAGTTTATGTTTGTGTGTACATGGGGGCTAATGGTGATAATGTGCTAAACTCCTCTCCCATAGAATACTTACCCTGAAAATTATAAATAAGCTTTATAAGCATGCTATTTAGCTAAAAGAGTTCAAAGTAGTTGCCTTCGGTGAATTGATAATGGGGTGGGTGACAGCTGTTACAAATTACAAAGAACTCTTTGGTTCTTTAAACTGCATAAAAAGTAAAAAAAAAAATTAGAAATAAAAACTGCTCTAAAAAGAAAATTTAAATCAGATCATGTCACCAAATAGCTTAAAACTCCTAGTGGATTACCACTGTAATTAGAATCAAATCCTAACTCTCCCATGACTTATATGGCTCATCATGATCTGAATCCCGTCTATTTATACTTCATCTCATACTTCTCCCCAACCCCTGCCCCCTGCATCTCTAGGTTCCAGCCACTCTGGTCTACTTTCTCTTCCTCAAACATATCAAAATTTTCGCCATCTCACAGCCTTTGTGTTTGCTGTCCTCTCTGCCTGGAACCACTCTCCCCAGATCTTCACGTGGTGGAATCCTTCTCTTCATTCAGGACTCAGCTGAAAGCTGCTTCTTTGGAGATGTTGTCCACAATCAGACAAACCAAACTGGGGGACAGTTCTGAAAGTAACTCACCCATAAACTTTAAAATTGTCAACGTCAAGAAAAACAAATAGAAGCTGGGGACTATTCTAGATTAAAGAAGACTAAAGAGATAAGAACAACTAAATGCAATCTATGATTTTACCCTCTAAATTTTTAAAAAGTTATATGGAACATAATTGGGACAATTGGAGAAATTTAATATGTATTATATACTAGATAATATTAATGTATCATTGTTAAACCTTCTGATTATGATAATTATATTGTGTATATACAAGAATGTTTTTGTTCTTAGGAGAGCTATGCTAAAGTGTTTATGGGTAGAGTGTCATGCTGTCTACAACTAACTTTCAAATGGCTCAACCAGAGAGAGATAGAAAGAAAGAAAGAAAGAGAGAAGAGTTATAGATATCAAGCAAATATGGCAAAGTGTTAACAATTAG
The DNA here is from genome assembly GCF_964662115.1 of Mustela nivalis. Taxonomy (NCBI): domain Eukaryota; kingdom Metazoa; phylum Chordata; class Mammalia; order Carnivora; family Mustelidae; genus Mustela; species Mustela nivalis. Next base: position 90,500,194 of record NC_139040.1, read on the forward strand.
TTAATATTAATGAAGAATATATGCGTTCACTGTATTATTCTTGCAACTTTTCTGTAAGATTGAAAACTTTCCAAAACAAAAGTTGGTGGGGTAAAAATATTGAACTTCAGTAGGTTTGTTGATAGTAGTTTTGATGAAGTAATTGCAAACCATTTTGGATATGGTATAGGATTAAACAGATGAGTAAATATATTGACCAAAGTAATCCTCTAGGCAGTTTATATCACAACATCCTGTTTTGTTTTCTTCATCACATTTATAATTATCTAAAACATTATTTTGTTTATACATTCATTTGTCTGTTTAATGTCTGTATTTCTCCCAGCTCCTACCCATAAATGCTATTTGAGTAGAGGTGGTGTCTGTCCTATTTCCTGGTGAATTCCCAGCATTCAAACTAAGGCCTAGCACATTGTAGATGTTCAATAATTACCTGTGGAATGAATGAATGAAAGAATCCCAAGAAATCTTGGGTAGAAACAATGGTCAGACAGCTGCAATTTTGCTCCTAGGGTCATGTTAAGGCTCTGAAGCCCTGTTGGGAAAGGGCTTTTATTTTTTATTGCAGAGACCTGTGATGCTGAGAGAGAAAAAGGATAGGGAAGTCAGCCTCATTCTGGCATATGAAGCGTGGTTAAAGGCAATAAGACCTATCAGAAATTGCCGTGACCCCAAAGATTACAGCTAGAGGATAGGGACTTAAAACTAAAAGGTAAATGATAACAAGGAGGTCCTGGAAATGCTTTAGTCTCCATACAAGTGACCTATATGACACCTGTCCTTGCAAGTCACTTGAATTGTGTAAAGACTCTTCCTTTAAATTCCCTCTTATCACAGAGCCAATGAATTGTAGATTTAGAGCTAAATCTCAGTAAAGGAGAAACAGGGGAAGAAAAAGGGCATATCTGAGAACACAGTAGGTGCTTCTTTGGGGGAAAGGAAAGTTACCTTCCACCTCAACTCTTTTCATCATAGCGGTTCTCCCTGTCAACCTTTTTTTTTTTTTTTTTAATTTCCTTTCCCTACCTGTTTCTCCCTCATGCATCATTTCCCTGCTCCCTACCCTACCTGGGGTTAGTGCCAGAAAGAAGTGTTTGTGGAGACTGGAGAAGTGGTAAAGTAATTTTGTGCGGGGACAATTCTTACTAAAATAATCATTTTGTGCTTCTGAAAAAGGACACATACACACACACACACACATTTAAATATTGAGAATGAGTATTACAGTTGTCTCCTTGCTTCCATTATTGACATCACACCATGAGGGTGCTAAGACAGAAGTTTTTTCAGTCTTTCTAAACACCATCACCTCAGAAATCCTATCAGCTCTATATGCTCCCCTACGGCACCCTACCCTCTCCCACACACCTGTGTCCCGTCATACCATATTCTATCACTTCTTTCTCTGTGGCCTTATAGCAAACTGTTTTCTCTTATTAATCTGAGTTCAGTTTAGATCCTTGGCAGTTCAGAACTGGATGGCTGCTTCTCAAAAACTTTCCCACATATCTAAGCCATAGTAAGTCAAAGATTCTGCAAAGATCCATTTTCTTATCCCCCTGACTAAATTGTCCTCGATCTCTTAATCTGCTTTCAAGTCTACAACCTGAACTTTCTCTCATCTCCTCCATTCCACTGTTCATTCAACATCAGTTAGAATTTCAAATTAGGAATTCCATTAACATGTTGAGTCCATGGAAGCCAAATGACCCATTATGGACTGAATCCAAATGTATAGGCAGGTGGTTAAGCAGGTTGGGCCAGCAGTCTTGGCAATGCAAATTCAAAACTAAAGGTTGCAGCAAAAAATCAAGAAAGAATCATGATTTCACAAATGACCCTGGATTAGCTAGATACTAGCTCAAGGGAGACAATGTAGATTTGTAGATGATTCTAGAACCAAGTATACCATTTACCATTAAGGATAATTTTCTCACTGGTTGGATCTACTATGTTATCCCCATACTCAATCTTCATTGGTTCCCAATTACCATTAAAATCACATCTTCAAATCCTTCAGTCTGGCATTCAAAGCCTTTTACATTTCCCCTTCTTCTTACCACTTACTCTGCTCTTACCTTACTTCTCATCAATCCTTGGTATGATTTGTTTACCTCAAACAGATCTGTTTACCTCAACCTGGCATATTCTCACTACTGTTTGCAATTCTTGCTCCTTTCCTTGCCTGTAACGTCTTTCACTTCCTCTTTGCAGATCCACATTAACTGCATTCTTTAAGACCCACTTCAAGATATACCCCCTTCTAAGAAGCTTTTCCTGATTCTCTCACTGCGTCACTGATATTTTGTGCTAAAACAGACTTTAAAACTCACTGATCAAGTTCAACTTTACCCACCCCCCCACATTTTTCAAATGAGAAAACTTAAGGCCCAAAAATATTAAGTGATTTGTATAAGGTCTTTGAGTTTAGTGGTAGCAACTTAATCTCAAACCAGATTTCCTGACTCTCTTTGCAATTTCCTTTCTACACTGTTACACTTTGTCCCCATAATCCCATCCCCCACACACAAGTTCAATGTGGTGTCATCATCATAAACTAACATCTGTGTTTGGATTGTTTTTCACCTCTATTTGGTTTATTTCAACCACCAAGTGCTAGTAATTCTTGAGGGAATATTTCTGCCCCCTCTTCTCCTTCCCCATGGCACCTAAAAAGGCTATATATACCTCAGAGGGGCAGGAAATACATCTTCACTGTGGAGTGCTTCCCTTCAAGAAAATATAAAAAACAAAACTAACAAAATGAGTACACCCAGGGTGGATTATTATATCACATACATATTCAAAAAGTTCCTTTAAACAGGGACCTCCTATAGTGAACTTGGTTACAGATCATTAACTACCATCCAGAGAGAGAGGGAGAATGAGAGCTGAGAAACCTCGAAGTAAAAATGTAAGAAATCACTGCTCCTCTTACAGGCTTGAGAAATAGAAGGGCGTTAAGGCAGACTTCCCACTTTGCAACAGAGAGGATTTACACAGCCCCTGTTTTGCAACCCCCAACTCAGCACTAGCTCTGGTCTCTCTCAGCTGGAAGTTGAGTGACACAAATTCTAAATGTCCGTTCCAACATTAATTATCTTTGTGACCTAAGACATATCACTTAATCTCACTGGACTTGTGTTTTCTCGTCTGTAAAAGGTTAGGGGGTGGGAGTGTGGGATGGAAGTTCAGACTTGCTTTGCCTCACACGTTTTTTGTGAGGCTGAAGTGAGATAATATATGTGAAAGTGCTTTAAAATTCAAAAGGCATTATATGAATGCAAGGTATTAACTTTTTAACTCCCATTCCTGTATCAATTAAATCATAGGAGACTAGAGCAAGCAAAGGATAACAGGTTTGCATGCTAATCCCATCTAAATTAATTGTCAGAATCCTCTGCCTTCTCTGTAAATGCTGTTCTTCATCCCGTCTCTATTTTATTTGGTAGAATATTATAAAGGTTGCTATTTTGGCTTCGCATATTGCCGAGGTGGCAGGAATGGGGGAGGTTGGCAGCTGCTGAGCCTCAAGAGAGGTACCTATTTCTTTCCCAAATTGCTCTAAAGGGGGAAGGGGAGGGAAATTGAAGCTGTTGGTCAAGGAAAAAAGAGCTTGCACTCTAGCTCTACAGGGTCACTCTCTTGTTCAATAATGAAAAGAAAAATGAAAAAAAAAAAGGAGAAATAAAAGCTTTAATTTTGCCACATTTCTCAAGTTTTCTCTCCTTTACCTCTCCAGAATTCCTAGCATTCCTGAAATCAAAGGACCTATGTGCAGGCTTGGAAGAGCTTTATTTTGGGTGGTATCAGGATAAATGTGAGGCATGGAATGAAGTAGCACATTATGTGTTCAAAAATTTGAACCCATTCTTCTGGTCTATCCTTCCTCTAGCCCAATTAGGTAACTTATATAATATGCCTTAAAGTCCCACGTTAGGGACCATGTCTGCCCTGGGACATCCAGAACCAACTCCATTCAAACCTCTGTGGAAATGGTCATCGTTCTTATTCTTATGCAGCTCTTGGCCTTTATATCAGTATTGTTCAATTAGAAAAGAGCCTTTTAAGAGATCATCAATCATTCGAAATATCAAATACTGCTAAAAAGCAATGCAGGGGAAAAAAGGACACCCTAACTGGTAACCTGCAATGAATCATCCACTTAACAGACATCTTCTGAATCCCTACTATAATTCCAGCCCAGATTATGTTTTGAGGAAAACACACAAGCATCTCAGTAAAGCTTTCTCTGTTAAGAGACTAGCAGACTATGGGGACAGGAAGGTATAGATAAGATATAGCAACGGTGTCTCCCTACAATAGGCACCAATGAATTCTAACCTCACCCCCCCACACACACCCATGGTGGTCCCATGTAAAGAATTGTATTCAATGTCGGGCTGAGGAGAGACTAAAAGGCAAAGCTAAACCTTACTATAACATAAAGCAATAAGGCAGCTTGTGATGTACTGAGAAATGCCTTAAAAATTAAATTAATCATAATTAAATCCAGGCAGTATATAACCCACCCTAATGGAGCAAAAATCATGCGCAAACAACTATTTTAGCATTCACCCTCAAACTGACCTTGCAGCAAGAGTTTACATCATTAATTTTGGACTCCTTGTGATTAAGTATAGTATTATAGACAAGAGTATCAATGAACATACATGAAGCAATAGCTCCAACTTGTCCCCTGGTGGTGTCCTGCTTGATGACACCCGATCTATGCCAAACCCCACCCTATTGCTCTCTAACCTAAGAGGCCGTCCTGAGCAGTAACTCCTCCACCTTGAACCCTTCTAATTATATGCCAGGGTTTGGTGAAAATAAGATTTAAATGTAAGATATTAGCCCCTGCTAAGGACAGAGATTTCACCAAAGTCTGAAAGCCTGAGAAGTGAGCTCCAAGTATAAGCATACTGGCTAGTCAGATCTGACATCTGCATGTTTCAGTCCTGAACAAAGGGTAAAAAGCAGCTTGGCTGCTTACATGTGGGATGTAAAAGAGGAGAAAAAGACCAAGGAGGGTAAAAAAGATGAACTCTTTGTGTGGATTTACTGGAAAGCAGCCTGCCATCAATGAGAGACTTGATAGACAGGGCTCACCTCCCCTGGGTTTTCCTAGCCCCGGACATTAAAAATGGTCCTGACGCTAGCTTAGTAACTGCCAAAGAGTGTAGCCCTTCTCCAGAAGGGTGGGCTTAGGCTGTGATGCAGCAATGAGGATCTTGGAAATGCAGATCTCATCAAAGATTCTGGTCTTTGGAGGTGGGGGGCTAGGTGAGACTGTCTTCTGCTGTATTATTTACTGCTGGGACGTGGTGTAGGGAACACAAAAATGCGGCAGGTTTTAGAAAATTCTGGGTAGGTCAGTGTCATTTGTCAAAAGAAGAGGGACTAGTGGAGGATATGGTCTGGGAGGAGAGGGTGAGAGGAGGGGCTGCAGAAGGAGGGCTGCCATCTACAACTGCAGTATTATGTGTATCAGAGATAAATTCACTTGTCATATTTCAAATTAGGTTTATAGGTACTACCCCCATCCCCCACACAGCAGTGGCTTAACGGGTGGTCTTCTCAATTTTTAATTGCAATTTTGCAGTATATGGGTGTCTGAAGTCTAGGTCTGACTGAGATGATGGTCTGTATGTATGTGTAGGTGACTAACAGTCGAGAGATTTAAAGTCTCTCAATGAGGTGGGAAGGGTGCTGCGGCAGGGACCGGCTGTACTCCTCTCAAGAGAATCTTCCATCCCTAACGTCAGGGTGCTATTGAGCTATCAGGAGGTGAAAAAGGTGTGGGTGGTGCAGTGAATTTTCCCCAACACAAGGTACACACACACACACACACACACACACACACACACACATTAACAAGTTCTGTAAAAAGTCCTGCTGATGCCTGGGAAGTCCAGCTAAAAGCAGTAGGCAGTCTCCCATGGCCAGAGCGAGCGAGGCAGACTCCCGAATCCTCACGGAGACCAGGACAGCGGTCTCTCCGGAGCGCGCAGCCTAGCCGCGGCTTCCCGGAGAACTCTTGCCTTGTTCTAGGGGCTACATCTGCAGGCTGCGGAAAGCCAGGGCTCCAGCCCTTTCTCATTACACACCTTTCCCGAAGCATCCCAAGCCCTGTATCCAACGGCAAACCCCTCAGATCTGGCGAAGCTCAAAAATGCAAAAACTGAGGCTGGGGGCAAATTGTACTTCAATCTTAAGGACTCAACACACGCGCGCGCGGGCGCGGGCGCGCGCGAACCGCATATACCCCAACCCCGTACCGCTTAATTTCTTTCCCCGGGTTAGAAAAGAGGATTACTTGCTCACAGAGGCTTGGAGATGGGGGCAGGAGGTTCGTCCGAGGCTAGGCTCACCTGCTGCTGAGGTGAGAGAGCAGACACTGGATGCAAGCTGTTAGGAGCCGCGGCTCACAGCTGAGTGGTTGGGGGGTTGCAAAGACCCTCAAGTGCTCCTCTGGTTTTTTTGTGTTTTTTTTTTTTTTTAATTTTTTGCATTCACGTCACCAAAGGGTTAAACGGCTGGGCTCCAACAGGCATCCCCCCCGACCCCGCCGTTCCACTCCCCCCTCCCCTTTTTTGTCTCCCCCCCCCCTCCTCCCGCACGTCGCTAGGAGGTCATCAAGCCCTCTGTCCAGTCCGCGTTCGCAAGCCCCTCTGCTTCCCGCCCATCGAGCCCGTGGCTGCTTACGAAGAGGTGTGCGCTCACCGAGGGGCGTGTTCCAGCACTGGGAGACGCCGAGCGCCCCTGGGTTAGACCTCAGAACCGAGCCAGCCATGGAGCGGGGCGGGGGAAAGTTTGGCACCCTGCAAGGGGTAGTCGAACAGGAGTGGGCGGGGCGCCCGAGGGTACTTTAGCCCTCCAAGCTCAGGGGCGCAAGCTGCCCAGACCTGAGGCGGTGTGCGGCCATGGACCGCGGAGCTGCCGCGGCCCAGGGCACTGCCCCGCCTCAGGATGGAGAGCAGCCCGCGGAGTCTCCAGAGCCACCGCCGCCGTGGCCGCCACCGCGGCCGCCGCCGTCACCACCGCGGGCTCCTGCGCTGCTCCATGCGCCTTCGCCAGAACCGGCACCACAGCTCGGTCCAGAACCTGCTCCAGAACCCTGTCCGAAGGCGACCCGAGAACCAGCCACAGAATTCGACACAGAAACGGTCTCAGAACCCAAATCAGAACCGGCCCCAGGGCTGGCTCCAGAACCAGCCACAGAACTCGACAAAGAACCGACCTCAGAACCAGCCAGGGAGCCTGCCCCCGAACCGGCTTCGGAACCAGCCACAGAACCAGCCACAGAACCGGCCTCTGAGCCGACCCCAGTGCCAGCCGCAGAACCGGCCCCCAAGCCGGTCCTAGAACCAGCCCCAGAACCAGCCATAGAGTCCTGCCCTGAGCCGGCTCCAAAGTCCCGTACGGAGCCGAGCCCAGCACCACGTCTATTGCAGTGTCCGGTGGTCGCTCCAGAGAGGGGTCTAAAGACCTCATCATCGCCCCGAACACCAGTGCTGTTCTCCAGTATAAAGGTAGGAAAAAGACCCCCTGAGGCGTGCGGGATGAAAGAAGCAAAACGAGGACGGATGGCTATTGAGCTCCTGGGACTCTGGGTACCCAGAGCATCCCATTTGGCTGCCACTGACTAGCAAAGATGCGCGGAGAGATGCAGGGATGGAGAAGCCCGGGGGAGTGGGAAATGGTTGGGAGGCGGGAAGCAACATGTGGAAGCGCCGAGTGGGCTGTTGGGGCTAGAAACAGGGTGACTGCACGCGATGGGAGTCGGAGCAGTTTCCCCCATGGAGAGAAGTGGCAGTGCAGTGAGCGCCTATGTCTTGAAAAAGAGGAGGAAGACGTCCCCGGGGAGCGCAAGAGACCTAGAGAAGTATTTGGGGCTGGCCCTGGGTACACGGGGATGGTACTTAGTGGTGGGGTTGGGGGCGTGGGACACACCTCTTAGCCACGGTCTCTGCCGCAGAGGCCCAAGCTGCGGAGCCGCAGCGGTCAGCTTAGCCCCCTCCCTGACACTGGGGAGGGGGTCACTAGCGGGGACGCAACTGGCGGCGCTCCGAGGAGGTTCCTGGCGCCTCTGTCTGCTGATCTGCTGCTGGGAGCGGGTACTCCGGGTGGGGATGAGGGGATGGGCGGCGCCCACGCGCACTGCAGGGGAAGGGCAGGGTTCGTTGGGGGAGGAGGGGGAGAGCATGCGTGTGTCGAAGCCACCATTCCATCTGTCTGCAGGATTTCCCGGCAGGTAGGTGCAAACACTGTGATATGATGATGGACCGCGTTAAGAGCCGGAGACTGGCATCCCGCACCGGGACCAGTCGGAATGGTACAGGAGTCCCGGTTTAGAGACACCAAAATAGGAGTTGGTATTTGAGAGCGTGCGAATGGAAATCCTCATCTCTTCCAGTCTTCAGAGGTGCCTTCCTAAACGTTGAGGTTTGCCTGGAGAAGACAAGTGGAGGATCCTCGAGCACCCGCCCGGGGGCGGGGGGTGGGAGGGAGGAGGAAGGAAGTTTTCTGTATTTGCCTTGGACCCCCTGAAACCCCGTTGGCTCTTCAGCAGGAGTCTGTTTGCCCTTCTTGCTTTCTCTGTACTCCCCCTACTCTTCCTTTCCCCCTATAAACTTCGTTCCATGTGACTGTGAATACAGTGATAATGCATAGATACACCTTGATTTAGCTTCCCCCGCAGGGGGAAAAAAAAAACAACGAAACAAAACACAGAAACAAACAAACAGCACACCACACCAATACCTGTCCATCCTGCTGCCTAGCGGGACATAGGGACAGGGCTCTGGAATCCTTCTGCTGCGTACTGCACACTTGTAGAATGTAGGGGAAGGGGAGAGAACTTGACATCGCGAAATAGAAATGGAAGCGCTGGTTGCTTCCTGAGATATGAGTAGGGAGGCTTGAATTTGCAAAATAACTGCAATGATAAATGACTGAACAAAAGGAAGCCTAAAGCGAAAAGTTTCACAGGGGAAAAAAAGTGTAGAGGTTTAAAGAATAAATAAAATAGGACCGTAGGAGACTAAGACAGGTTGTGGTGGCTGTTTTCAATCCAACAACTGAGTTCTCACCAGGGGTTGGATCTCCCCCTTCCTGCAGCAGCCTTTCCCTGCAATGATCTCAGGAAAGGAAAGGACCCTGCAGCTAGACACTGGAGATCACCCTAACCTGGGATGTGCTCTGGTCTTTTTGGAAGAGTTTGCAAAGAAGCAGGTGGGAGGGAGACCAGCAGGGACTACCTGAGCTATGGCCTTCTTAAGTGAGATTTTGGGAACATGGCTCAGAAACTGACACCTGAGGACCTAATTACTAGGATATCCGGCAAATATATGGACTCTTTGACCCCTGGAAGACTGACTAGAGGCCAGGAACTCCAGGGATGAACCCTGTGACAGTGGGAAAGCATGTCCCACAAGCTTGACAGGAAAATGCCTGTTGCCAGACAGCTAAGGAAGATCAAAGTAAGGGGAATCAGATTAGTTTCCTCTACAGAGTGCCCTCTCAGACAGGCTGACCAGCTGGGCATTTGTCAGCCTTGGCAGGGGACCAGGACCCCCCAAGGTTTGACTTTGCCCTTGGTAGAGTTAGTCATTTGTTCAGCCATTTGTCTTCTAAAATGGAGTTAAGAACACTGACCATCCACTAAAAGGGCCAAGAAAATGAACCCATCAGTGGCTCTAGATGTTTTCAAAGGATGCAAAGGATCTGGGTAAATGCTCAGATTGCTAGGTGCCAAACCTGTCTTCAACACCCTAGGTGTTGCTATGCAGTTGCTCTGTGGTGCCCATGGGAACATCTGATCTTCAGTGATAGGACCGTTCTCTGCCGCATCCCCCTCAGGCAAGCAGCACACACAGCCAGCTGACTTGCATCTTAACATTCAAGGCAAATAGGTTGCCATCTTAGCAGGAAAAGCCTTGTTCTCAGACACTGCCTCCTTGAGGCAAGCCTGGGGAAACACACACACACACACACACACACACACACACTCTCTCACAGTCTCAGGGATTGTAACAAAATACAGCTTTTATCATACAATGAAATCCTACATGGCAAGGCACAGTCAGTTCCAGTAGCATGAAACTAGACTGAAACTACTCATTTCATCAAAGGATGAAATGAATAAAACGAAGTGTTTGAATGTGACTGCAGGTTTCTCCCAGATAATTTTTGCTGATTGGTATTGTGGTTAAAAAAAAAAAAAAAATTCAACATCTTCCAATATGTAGTCTGCGCTCTATTCAGGTTTCAGAAAGTGTTGGTTGCAAATCGATGCCAGTCATGAAGATGGAGACTGAGAAAAGGGGGCTCGTATTGTCTTTCCAAATAGATACCAGGATAACACAATCTTGTGAACCAAACCTGTCTATTCCCTTCCTTTCTAAAATGTTTTGATTTCCAGGAAATGAGCCATAGTCTCCCACCTGGTCGCAGCAAGTGTAAGTGAGGATGTGTGAATTGGTTCTTTAACTATGCTATGACTTGCTTGGGGGGTGTGGGGCTTACATGAAGTATACTGTATTTGTTTACCTTGCCTCACCTATAGTTGAAGAAAGATAGTTCATGTTTTTATCAGTTGGGTCTGACTACGAAATTATGATCACACTATACAGGTGATTGATGAAAAATCTGAAAAGAAATACACTATTGTGGCCTTTATTTCTGGGATGGGGGTGTGTGTGATAAGAGATTCACTGCCATTTACCATTACATCCCAAACCATAACAAAGCAATTTTCTGGCATTTTTTGCACTTTTTACACACTTTCTTGCAAGGTAGCAAGCATTTGTTTATATGTTATCTGGTAATTCTTGCCTGAATACTTTATCGTTTTACTTATTTCTGAGCTTCTCAAAGGTAGATACTGTCTCTCTCTTTCAGTGTCCAATACAATTCAGCCCTCCCTGTTTTTGCTCAGTAAACATTTGCTGAAGCTTTAAACCCAGCAATTCCATTTCCAGCAACGACAAGGACAAGAGACTGCTACTGTGAATGAATAAAAATGCATTCTCAATGATTTCAGAGTGAGAAGTAAATGCTTACTTAAATAGCCTGGAATATATAGTCTTTAAGGAAATGCAGTCAATCTTTCCCTTTTCAAAATGGGTGTTAGAACCATAATTAAGAAGCAAATTACCAACAATTAAAAAAATGGTTTGGAAAGTATCCTTATCCCCTGCAGTCCCCAGCAGCAGTAAACTAATGATGATGTTGTTGGTTTCAGGGGTAATATATTTTTTTCCTAAGTGAACGAAATATCTGCAGTGACTATAAACAACTTTGGGATTGTGGAATTGAATGTTTAACCTGTTGAAGGTCAGGATGAAATTAATTTCTTTCCTCTTAGGTTCTCTCCCCCACTCTTTGCCAGGTTTTGATGAAACCATCTGACTTGTTTGGTATATATTGAGAGCTCCTGAACATTTGCGGCAGTGTGTTCTAGAAAAGATAATGAGATATTTGGTCAGTTGTCTTTCTTTTCTGAGAATATAATTCTTAGGTGTTTATTAAAATCTCTGACTGGGGCTTCTGCACAACCACATCCCAAAAACCATTGTCCAAAGTGCTTCCAAGGAAAGGGGGAAAATCCATAGAGACCAGGAAACCATTCAGGGATATTATAATAAGGATTATATAATCCTTTCTGCTAGTATGAGGCTCTACAGTTTGCAGAATGCTTTCCTCTGCATTATTAACTCTTATTCCCCTGACAAAGGCAGCAGGGTAGGATAAGTCAAAACTAAAACTTGATGCCTAATAGGATATAACTATTAATTTATCTAGTGTGGATTTTAAAAAAATATCCAACATAGGGCTTTCTGTGATACACAGGATCCTCATTTGTCTAAGCACAATCTTTTTAAATTAACATATAATGTATTATTAGCTTCAAGGGTACTGGTCTGTGAATCATCAGTCTTACAATTTCACAGCACTCACCATAGCACATATCCTCCTCAATGTCCCTAACCCAGCCACTCTATCCCTCCCCTCCCCACCCCCCAGCAACCTTCAGTTTGTTTTGTGAGATTGAGTCTTCTAAGAACAATCTTTAAGCTGATATTCCCTCGCCTGGATTTTTTTTAAAGCAGCCATTGCTGTTCCCAGTCTGATGCTCCTGCTGGGGGCCATCCTAGAACTGGAGTCTGAGAAGGAAGGATAAGAGGCAGAGGCACAAGACACTGAAACCTATTACTCCCAAAGAAGACATTTTTTTTTGGAAAGAAAATAAATAGAAATTCTGCCATGGATAGGATGCCCAACCTTTCCAAAGACTGCTGACTGTAATTCCCTCAGTGGAAAAAAAATAATTTTAAGGGTTAAAAATGAAATCATCCATTCCTAAAGGGAGATGCTCCACCCTCACCAAAGCAAATAAACCTTATTCTCAAAATAGAAAAACAAATTTACAAGTTTAAAAAAAAAAAGAGAAGAAAGGAACAGTGACCCCGGATAATGAAACTTATCCCTCCCCTTAAAATTATTTTAAGAAAAAAAGAAATTTTAAAGGGAGATGTTCTTCACCCTCATCAAAACCCATAAAACTTATGTCCCCAAGAGAAAAATTAAAGAGGAAAAGAGAAAAGTCACCTCAAGGTAAACAGTATTTCTAATCATAAAAAATTCACAAAATTTATAAACTTTATTTGCACCCACTGCTCATGCCCAATCTCTTACAAAAAATATGGTGGCAAAAAGAAATCTCCCAAAGGGGAATCTCACCAAATCTCCCTAAGGTTATTTCTTCTAATTACATGAAATGTCCAAAATAGGCAAATCCTTAGAGACTGAAAGTAGATTAGTGGTACCCTGGGGCTTGGGGAAAGGAAAAGGGGAAGTGTGGGTGATGGCTAAAGGGTACATTGTTGCTTTGGAAGATAACAAAAATGTTCTGAAATTAGTGGTAATGGTTGCACAACCCTGTGAATATGCTAAAAACACTGAATTTGTACACTTGAAAACACTGACTTTTGTGATACGTAAATTATATCCAAATTTTTAAAAAATAAGTAAAAGAAAGAGATCACTCCTCTAACTGCAAGATAATGAACCCACTGTTTTCCCTCAAATAAACAAAGGAATAAATGAATACATAAGGAAAAAATAAATTTTTAAAAAAGAACCAAAAGACAGAGAGATCCTCTTAAGGGCACGGCCATCAACCTCACCAAGGAAAATAACCTTTATTCACACACACACACCCAGTTTTTTCTCTTTGGGAAAAACAAAGAAAAAGACATCTTTGTATGGGCAGATACTTTCAAAATCATCAAAGCCCATGAAACTTACTAATCCTTCCATCCCAGAAAATGATTTTACCAAAAAGAAAGAAATATTAAAAGGACAGCATCCCTGATCTTACCAAACATCCTGAATTTTAATTCCCAGAAAAGGAGAAAAAGACAAACAAAAGAAATAAATCCCTCCACTGCCAAGGGGAGATGCCCCATCCTTACCAAAGCACATGAACCTTATTTTCAAAATGCATTTTTTTAAGATTTAAAAGAAAATCAATAATGGGAAGGCATGTATACTGGTGGATGAGATAATATCAATGAAATGAAAACAAAATCCTCTTAAAGAAAAGAGCTCCAGCCTCACAGACACATGAAATTTTCTGTCAAGATACAGCAAAACCAAATGCAGATTCTGTAAAGGAGAAAAAATAAAAGGAAATCCTTCTAGTGGGAGATGATCTGAATTTATTCAAACTCCAAAGCTTGATTCCTAATATAGGAAATTTAAAAATTGGAAGCTTAAATAGAAAAAGAGAGAAACAGAAACAAAACCAAGATGTCCCCAGCCTCAACAGAGTTCCTTTTTACTCAAAACAAGAATATACATTTAAGATTAGGGAGAAAGAAGGGGAAAAAATGAAAAAAATATTTCCAAAGAGAAACCTCCTTTTTAGGGAATGAAGATGCCCCAGTCTCACCAAAGTCCCTGAATGTTTTTTCACCAAACAACAAAAAGGAAGGGAGAGAGCAAAGAGGTGAGGGAAAGGAGTTGGGAGGGGAGGGAGAGGGGGTGAGGAAATGAAGAGGGTAGAGAGGAAGGGAAGGAAGGAAGGAGAGGCAGAAGAAAATAAATTAAGGGGCAATTTTTAAAAGAAAGACATTCTTCTCAGGGAAGGTATCCCAATATTTTATTGATGATAATGCATATTATTCCTGATGATCAAGCCACTCTACCTCCCACAAAAAGGGGGAAAAAAATCTCCCACAAAATCTCTTCCTGGGCCCTGGGTGGCTCAGTGGGTTAAGCCGCTGCCTTAGGCTCAGGTCATGATCCTAGGGTCCTGGGATCCGAGCCCCACATCGGGCTCTCTGCTCAGCAGAGAGCCTGCTTCCTCCTCTCTCTGCCTGCCTCTCTGCCTACTTGTGATCTCTCTCTGTCAAATAAACAAATAAAATCTTTAAAAAAAAAATCTCTTCCTAAAACTTCTTTAAGGGGAGATGCCCCCAATCTCATCCAAACACAGGGGCCTTATTTATCCTCCAGCCTTCAAGTATTTTTTTAATGAAATAAAGGAAAAAGAAATTCTTTTACAGAAAGACGCTCTCAATCTTATTACTTCCAAGTTAATTATTTATTTTAAAAAATCATGAAAGAAAAGAAATCTCCCCACCCCACCAGGAGGGCCCCCAACCTCACTAAAACCTGTGGCCCTTATAGTTTTGCCATACAAAACCTAATCTTTTTCTGAATGGAAATCCTCCAAACTTAAGGAGTTATGCTCCCACAACCCCACCAAAAGCAAAGGATATTTTTCCCCCTTTTTTTTTTTTTTTTTAAAGAAAAGTCCTTCCATTATAAGAGATGCCTTCAATTTCATGGAAATCAATCTACCTTATTCCTCTTTACATCCTCAGGAAAACAAAGCCAGAAAAGAATGGCAAAAGGAAAAGAAATTCTCCTAACCTAAAGCAAGTTGGCCACAATCTCACCAACATCTTTAAACTTTATTCCCCTAATGATTTAAAAAAAAAAAAAGAGGGGAGAGAAAAGCCTGTCTTTTAAGAAAAAGTGCTCTCTACACCTACCCCATACTAAAGACTTCCTAGGAAGTGTAATACGAAGAAAAGGCAATATCTTTCTAGAACTGTGCCAATGAACTTTAAATTCAGAACCTGAGGCTGAAGGGTAGTAAATGTTTAATCCCAGGCTGATTTCCCTCTGCTCCAACTCCAGCCCACTTCTGGTTACCTTCGCCATCAGTCAGTCAGGCTGTGCACTCCGGTAAGGCAAACCTTGCCCATGGAAAACAAAATTAGGAAAACAAACCTTCTGGGAAAAAATGATATATTGCATTTCCAAACCAAACAGAAATGATTTGGAGGATTAGCTGCCTCATTGTTCCCCTCTAGGACTATAGAAACTCAAGAGTTGATGATAAACTCTAAAGCAATGACGCTCTATTAACTTCCAAATTAGACACACACCTACTTAGCAGAGAAGGACCCTTAGCCAATTCAGTAATGGGTTTCTCAAGGTGGTTGTCTAATCATGTGCTCACTTAAATGTCTGTTCTCTAGAGTTATAAAGGGTTTGATTTTCACAAATACATAAAATTTGCAAGTCAGATTTATAAGCAGAGACTAAGACTCAATTAATGTTTTCCAAAGTTTTTAATTCATTTACTTATTTAAAAATTAAGTTGAGTACCTGTTTATATCCTCTGTGCTTAGCACTAAAGATTCCATGGTGGGCAAAATCACAGAGATGAGACTTTCTTTAAACAAACTGGCAAATGAGACACCCAATTACCAAAACAGATATACAGGGGGCAAGGATTTGTTTTACTAGATGTTTTGCTGATGCATTCATTTAAATAATTCTCTCAGCATACCTCCTCTTAAATAAAAATTTAATGTAATAAAATAAAGGATATGTATCTTTATTTCAGCGAAAGTAGGAAATCAAAACTGCTTCCAAAAAGTAAATAAAAATTATGTAGCACCCCCCACTCAAGATTGAGTATCAAGAGATAATGAATATTTTGTTGCTTTTTCCATTTATTTTCTCAGAAAAGATGCTTATATACACTTATAATCTACAGTTAAGGCTTTAAAGGAATGTACAATTGTGTCTCAGACTCCTCTTACCCGTTACCTCCCCCACTTAATTATTAAATCATGTGTGTTGTTCTACATTGTATTTAGGAAACAATTGTTAATTTTAGCTTAAAGTCTATCTAATCAAATGTTTGCCTGTGTGATCTGATTGATAAACATATGCTGGAAACCTAACAGTTCAGAGATGTATTTGAAATGTAAAGCAATGAGAATATACATTGTCACAAATACAGTTGGCAGTTTGATCTCACATTTACTATGTGCACTTTCTTAGACATCCACATTTCATTTGTTCAACTAAATTTCTCGCAATTTGGACTTGAAGCAGGATACCTGAGTAAAATCTACCCTTTTCCCACTGTTGAATTCCCAAAAGGAAAATCTACATTTAAATTTCTAAGACTCTGTTGGGTCACTTTTAACCATATGCAAAAATGTACTAATGGTTTTGTCTCCTTTAACACACAGTTACCAACCATGCTCATTAGGGTTCCTCCTTCCCAGAAGGGAAATACTTTTGTTTGAGGACATTATCAGCAATTATAAGGAGATAGAATATTCATTCACTTTTCATTAACCAAATGTGGTAGAAAATTGAGAGAGTTAACAAACTGTATACAATCCAACTGAGGTTGAAGTAGCAATTTAAAAGGCAAGTGTAGTGTGGTATTGAGAAGATCAGAGTCTTCGTCCTCGTCTGTAGCACTTGGAGATTTTCCTCTTCCAAAACATTACAGGCATTTGCTGTTTAAAGGCTGTTTAAGCCTTTTCTTTAAAGAGATTGTAAAAGAGATTTCAGACCCTAAGGACGGCCATTCCCACCCCCTTGTTTTCCTCCTAGCACAGGGCAAGGCACATGATACTGGGAGATTCTTAGAGATCAGTGTGATGCTCCAACCCAGAGCTTTGCAGAAATCTTCTAAAACAAGAGGCAGTGGGTTTGGGGAATGAGCTTGCCTCTGTCTTCAGGAGTGGGAGGAGGATAGAAACGCTGCTTACAGGGCTCAACTAAGAATTTCCAGAATCCGGGATATTCGTTCATTTGCCTTCTCTTGCAGCTAATGTCTCTACCTGTTCTCTTCTGGGATTTTGCAGTTTGAGGCAGGAAATGAAAGGTACCTGCTGAGCAAAACCGATATTGTTAATCTTCTTGGCTCTAAGTGGAGACACTTGAAACCAGGCAAGTTTTTGATTAACCTGGGCTCTGTCAACTGAGTCCCCCACTCTCACTTCACTCTTCACTCCATGAAGCTTGCTCCAACATTACAGCAGGATCCTCTGAACCCCACCTCTAACAGTAGTCCCTGCTTACCTTGATTGCTAATGTTCCCTCAATAAGTGCATTTATTATGTTCCTTGAACATACTATTTCATAGTTTATTCACATCGCCACGCATGTCCCTTGCAGTATAAATGATAAAGGTGATGTAGCGTTACTAAAACAGCTATGCATAAACAGCAAAGAGGAAAGTAAATGAGGCTACAGAACAAGATTATTGATTTCAGAAAATTAACAAGTTTGTGCCCTTCTCACTAACCTCAATTAATGCTTAATATGACAGTTTCCCTCCTGCCAGGCTTGAGTAGAACATAACTCTTCTCTTATTCAGAATTTGGATATTGCTGTCCCTTTCTCACACCCTCACCTTACTCTGCTTGACTGTTAAGACTAACAAAATTAAAATGATAATTTTGGCATTGTCCTGGTCTCTTTTTCTTTAATTTATTCAACTTGGTGACTAGATCTCCAGGGCTTGCCTTTTTTTTTTTTTTTTTCATGTGAAATCAAAGCACCCATTTGTGGCTCACTTCGTGGCTTTCTTAGTATATTGCTTTGCCCTAGTGAGTTGTCTTTCTAGAAATGCCTGGAAAAACCTTAATTTGCCTTTTCATCATCCCTCATCGCACTAAATTTTTTTTTTAATTTTTTATTTTTTATGAACATATATTTTTATCCCCAGGGGTACAGGTGTGTGAATCGCCAGGTTTACACACTTCACAGCACTCACCAAAGCGCACTAAATTTTTTAAGAGTTCCCCCATTTCGTCTTCTAATGGTGGAGAAACAAATATTCCCAGGCAGCTTGAAAGCCTACTTTCTTTGTTTGTTTGTTGAGTTTTCTATTTGTTTGTTTGTTTGTTTTGCATACAGTATAGTAAGGCATCATTATGAATGACACATAAGCATATCTGTTAATTAGCTCATAAAGTGTTCAATAATTATGTAATTGTATATAAAATGCTTTACAATATGATACATATTTGGAGGATTGCTACCTGGGTATTTTAGAGTATTTTACTGATATTTGAGGAAATTGGTTGGGGTTTTTAAGATGAAATGGGAATGCATTATTACTTTTCCGATGTAAAATAATGGAAAAAATTTTCTCACTGTCCAACAAATTTTTAGAGGTGGATTAGATTCAGATATGAAGGACTGCCTAATAGCAAATTCACTTTGATATAAGAAATTTAGGGGGAAAATATAAAGTTGTTTGAAGTAAGTGGGATATATTATTCCCAATATATTCTCCTCAAACCCAGAGAAAATCACAATTATATTAAACAGTGACATTATCAGGTAGAAAGGAGGTTATCCCTGAATTGGGCAGGTGAGGCCAAGGCCTACAGACAGAAGAGTGAGGTCTTTGTATAGTATATGGAGTTAGAAAAAAAAATGGCCACTCCAATAGAGTGATAGAATAGAGATTGAAATAATGTGGAAAATTAAGTGAACGGGCAAAGTCCTATTAAAACTTTGAAGGCAACCAACAAAATTGTATATATCAACCAACTGATGACATACAACCATTGGAGGGCTGTTGACTAGTAAAATAACATGGCTAAAGCAGAGGATTGGTTGATGGAGTATATAATTAAAAACTTTCAAATTCTTTGTATGTCAAATTCCAAATTAAACTATGAAAGCTAAAAGTGGAAGAAAAGAGTAATATTATCTAGTGTCCTTTTTCTATTGCTTTGGTCTTCTTTTCTCTTTTGTAAGTGTTGTCTGCTTTCTCTATATTTTTTATTCTATTTCATATCACAGACTTTTTCTATAGCAAAAGTAAGAAGTTTATGGGAATCCAGTGAAACCTTTTGTCCTCAGTGTTGTACACCCATGAAATGTCCTGAAAAGGGCCTTTGGGGATCATCTAACCTAATATATTTAAAACCTTTTTTTAAAGATTTTTATTTATTCATTTGACAAACAGAGATCACAAGTAGGCAGAGAGGCAGGCAGAGAGAGAGGAAGGGAAGCAGGCTCCCTGCTGAGCAGAGAGCCCAATGTGGGCTCCATCCCAGTACCCTGGGATCCTGACCTGAGCTGAAGGCAGAGGCTTTAACCCACTGAGCCACCCAAGCGCCCCTAAAACTTTTTTAACAGTAGAAACTTTTTAATATTTTCTCAATAAAATCTTAAATGAGAGCCTAATATTTAATATAAATACAAGAAATATTTCATTAGGTCTTTTCTTTACTAAAATGGGTTTATAAAAGATGTACATTTCTAATTGTTTATTTGAATCTAAGAGGAAAGCAAGTTTGCACTCCCTGTTTATTACTGGCTGCTTAGCAAGGATACTGGTCATGTAGGAACACATTGAATAGGAAAAAGAAGCAAATCAGAGTTTAAAATTTGGCCTAAAATATTCCAAAAATCCATAATAGTCTCCTGGAAACATAGCCATTCTGGAGATTTCCTCCCCCACCACACCCCAGGAATGTGTTACAACAGTCCTCATAAAATGGATTGTCATAATGTGCATTGCCTTTGCTCATAGGAATATATATATTATGGGGGATTGTGTTCTTGACCAAGGACACTATACCAAGTAAATGGTAGGTATAACTAAAAACATGTAGTGAAAGCTAATGTATAACTGTAAGCTTCTGTGATAATGTAAACCAGCAAAATTGTTCCAAGTTCTATAAAATGGGCATAAATGTACCATACACATTGATTTTGTAAGGGGTCCTATTGTACTACAAAATGTATATGCAGCACATTAAAGAGCCAATTCTACATAAATTTAATCTATTGTTATTATTCATTTAAAATTTGTGCTCTGCCTGCATCCAGGAAGGATATGAAGTATCCTATAAAATTAAACACATATAGAACAGGACAATTAAGCTCAAATAAAAACAAGACAATACCAGCTCAATGCAGTGGTGAATGAGACTTTAAACTAATACATTTTAGTTATAATAAACCCCAATTACACATTTAACTAGCAGTACTTTTGTTTGCTGCCTTTGGTGCTTGAAGGACTTTGGGGAATGATCTGAATGACTCAGGCCTCACAAAGTTGGTATCCAAGGAAGTTGAGCTGATGCCTCATTTTTATGCGATACATCTTCCTGTAGCAAGCTGCAGCAACCACAAAATGACAAACTAAAGGTTGCCAGGATTGTGGTATAGGTGTTAATTAACTGTCCTAGAAGGCTGAGGCTTCAGTTATTTTGGTGTGCCTGCATTATTCTAATATCACAATGCATGTGTCTGAGAGGCACATAAGTATGGGATTTCTCAAATAAAATAGTATTTCCAATAAAATTTCTCAAAAAAATCCAAACAGTAACTGGTTCAATAGTTTGGACTCTTTCTCAGATTGGGAATTGCTTCACGTTGGTTCTAGTCATAATTCCACTCTACATAGTTGTACAATATGGGATAAATTGCTTAATCTTTCCATGGTTTAGCTTTTGTGTCTCTTAAGTGAAGCCAATAATGTGCTGTTGACTCAGCGCAGCTTAGCAGTCTCTTCCAGCAAGTCTTCACTGCTATCACATCCCAGCTAGGTACCCTTCCTGTAGACTTCCATAGCATCCTACACAAACTTCTGCTTCTCAGTTGCCAAATATACTGAGATTATCAGCTTCTGTATCCCATTAGGGCTGTAAGGATAAGGTCCTTAGGACCTAACATGCTGTCCACCATTCAATAAATTGTGGCTAAACTACTTTATAAAATTTTGACATTCCCAATCAGAGAAAGACAACTATCATATAATCTCCCTGATATGAAAAAGTGGAGATGCAACATGGGGGGGTTACAGGGGTAGGAGAAGAATAAATGAAACAAGATGAGATTGGGAGGGAGATAAACCATAAGTGACTCTTAATCTCACAAAACAAACCAAGGGTTGCTGGGGGGAGGGGGGTTGGGAGAAGGGGGTGGGGTTATGGACATTGGGGAGGGTAGTGCTATGGTGAGTGCTGTGAAGTGTGCAAACCTGGCGATTCACATACCTGTACCCCTGGGGATAAAAATATATTATATGTTTATTAAAAAATAAATTAAAAATTTTTTAAAAATTAAAGTTTTGACATTTCAAATTTTATCCAAAATAGATTTTTATTAATTACAGGAAAAGCTTTAACTTGTTTTGCCAATGCCTCTGATCAGATTAGCACACTGATCTTGAAAATGGTTTGATCAAGAAAGAGAATATGGAGTCTCTACTTAGACACAGGAAACTCTTAAAAGCCGCCTTGTTTCCAATTAAAAGGAGCAACTTCTCCCTAAAATAAGATAAACAACTTCTGTCTTTTCAGCTGGGAAAGAGCACCACATAAAGTTTTATAGTTTGTATACTATATAAGCCTGCCATGTCTAAGGGGACACTTTTCATAAAGTAAGCCAATATATATATATATATATTCTTTTTAAATATATATATATATTTTAAATATATATTTTTTTAAAATTTTTAAATATATATATATATTTTTAAATATATATATATTTTTAAAATATATATATATATATTTTTTTCTTCCAACAATTTTCCTGCAGATGGCAGTCAAGTGCCTTGTGCTAACAAAATTGGTATATTATGACAATTTTCTGACAAATGGAAGGAAAATACCTTTAGCAAATGGTGCCTTTTCCTGATGTTCCCAGTGGTGTGTTGTGGGCTGATCCAGCTACTAATTCTTTGCATTTAAATACAATGTCCCCCTTAGCAACTTTCTCAAAGCTTATAAACCATATGCTTAGAACCAATTTCCAAAAGTATCTATTTTATTCCATAACACAATTAACCTGAGCATCATTTTAAAACAGAAACCTACAACTGCTTGAAAAAGGAATTTTCAGGGACACAGACATAGTCAGGCATACATCCACAGATGCATACTGGTACATTTACTCCAGGAACTAAGTATATATACTTCAATAGCTGAACAGCCTGGTAAGTAGATATACGCACACACAGCTTAGCTGGATATTAAAGCATATAAAGGAGGAGGTTCTGGTTGCTTGCTTTGGTACTAACCTCTTGCTCAGTTTTCCTATTTAATATATTTTCATTATGTCTCACTCCTACAGTCCATGAGTTCCCCAAAATTTGCATGCTCTTTTGTGAGTTCAATTCAACATACCTTTCTAAGGGCTTACTAGTGTCAAAGAACTGTGCTAAGTAGATAAAGGAACCCATTTCATCTTGGAAGATTGTTTGAAGGTGGTTAGATCTGAACTGTGTCTGAAAATTAAGTAGGACTTTGATAGGCAAACATGAAAAAGGAGAGAAAAGGCAGAGGGAGTATCCTAAGCATAAACACGGAAGAGGTGGAAAGGACAATGCTCTATGATAATCCCACAAAGACTAGATATGGTAGGAAGTTTTAGTGTATCAGGAGGAAAGGCTGGAGAAGCCAGGTGGGAGCTAAAATGCAGAGGACCTTGAATACCAGGTGAAGGAATATGTGATCGATTCCTTAAACAGTGGAGAATTGTGAAAAGTTTTTGATTGAGAGTAACATGACTAGGTTTGGATTTAAGAAAACTATCAACATATAGGATGGGCTAGATAGGACGACTCTAAGGGATGGGACTTCAGTCTAGGCAAGAGATGTTGAGGACCTAAGGCAATCAGGATGGGAAGAAATGGAAGAGATGCTAACAGGATTTTGTTTGTAACTGATTGGGTGTGGACGATGGGCAAGATGAGTAGAAGACAACTTTGAACTGATGAGTCTGGCATTGTTAGAATTATAGAGATCAGGACAAGAGTAGACTTAGGTAGTAGCTAGAGGAAGATTATGAGTTCAGTTTTGGAAAATTTGAATTTGAGGTGCTGGTGAGGCCTGTGCTCAAGACAGTGATTATAGAAAGGCAAGAACTGAAGGGTTAGACGACTGGAGGACTGTTTGAAAACAATGCCCCTGGATTGAAAACAATGAAGTGAAATTAATAGAATCAGATAATGGAAGAGAAACAATAAGAACAAATTCTTTTTGAGAAAATACACAGAGGAGAAAATACTAATGTAGAAATTGAAGTTTTGGAAGAGAAGTGAGAGATAAGAGAATGTGTACTTTTTAAAAAGGAACATTTTCTTTTAAAGTGTTGATTCTGAATAATTTTTTAAACAACTTCTCTATCCTCTCCTTTGGCTATTCTGTTGATGAAAACCCTCTGAATGGTATTGAAAGGACAGAAAATCTTGTTAATGTGTTGTTTTGAGACTGAATGCAAGTAGCTCTTCTCCCATTACCCAAGTCTTTATTTGTAAGCCTCAGAATATAGTGTGTTTGGGGAAACCATTAAGAAAGGTTAATAGTTACCTATTTATTAAGGGAAAAGCAAGAGAACATTTTTCTTATGTTAACATAATAAGAAGAAAATATTGTCCTCTACATCAAAGATTCTATTTTAAAGCTCTTTGCACGTAGTACGCACTTAATAACTTGAAATAACAAGAACCGCAAAGCAGTCTTATATGTATAATGATACTAAAAGATCTCCAAAGACAGTAAACTAAGACATGTTAAGGTATTATAAGATTTTCTCTGAATATGTTGAGAGGAGATAGGGACTTTCTTAAAGAGAACTATTCTTACCAGGTGACCTTTGTCTTTTGGCAGCGAGGTAAATAATAAGCCACTTAAAATCACTCCAGACAGTGGAGGAAACACATGGAATTCCAGACAGAATAATCAGAGAAGAAACTGATAAATGTTTGAAATTGTGAGCTGAAGTCTAAGTAGGTCCCTAGCTCTTTGCCAGTTGGTGTGGGGAAAAAAAGGTAGATAGGAAGTCTGCGATTTTATTTGGGAAACAAAACATGTATACTGGAGACAGGTACATAACAATACAAGGAAATATATTATTATATTTCAGCATGTGTAGCACAGAAAATAATGCTATAGAAATATAAAAGAGGAGCAATAAAGGATGAATTAGTTTGGGAAGGCTTCCTGATGGAGGTGAGATCAATTGAGTTTAGATCTGGGAGCAACATACAGAGATTTGGAAGCAACCAGGACTCTATTCAACTGATATCAAAGATCTTTTAGAGAAAATCAGAGGGATTTGGACTCTATTCTGTATAGCAGGACATTAAGGTTCTTGAATAGGAGAGTAACATAATGAAAGAAAATTTTCTAAGATATATATTATGACAGTAAGAAGGATAGATTGGAAGAGATAGGAGGCAGGGAGATTAGGCTGTTATAAAAATCCAGGTGAGAGATGAGGGTGGCCTGATTATTGCAAGTGGTGATGATCACTCATTCATCTAAAATCATTTATTGAATACTTATTCTGTGTCAGACACTGTGCTGATAACTGTAATTTACCTGAAGGAAATTATAGCCAAGCAAAGGAAATAAGGCCAAGTATACAAATAACTACAATCACAAGGAGAAAAATGATACTCATTTTAATACAAAAGAAACTCTGAGTTCAAAGGAGATAAGAAGTGATTGGACCCTGGTAGAATGGGGTAGACTTGGGTTCAGAGATGAATTAAAGTATATTCCAGAGTTTTTCTTACTTGGGGGGAAGTACCAGAAGGAGTGATAAGAAGGACAAACAAAAGAGTGTGAGCAAATGTACTAAGGTGAGAAAACACCGTGTTTTGGAAGCCAGAGGATGTAGATCTTCAGGGATACAGATAGAAATGTAGAACTGGGAGAAAATGGGGATAGAACAACTGATTTGGGGGGTGGTGAGTAAGGAGGAAAGGAAATCATTAAGTGAGAAGCATGAGAGATTAATAATTTCTAATTTTCTTTCCACTTTGCAACTCACCTTTTTCTCAAACTCTGTCTGGATTCTTTCTTGGTGACATCCAGGGTCCAAGATGCTTTTGTTTCATTTCTGGACTGCCCACTTCTACATACTATCTTTCTCTAACATGAGAGTATAGGCTCCTGCTTGATGTTCAGAGATACCCTAATCTGAGAAAAGAAATTATTCACCTATGGATTTCATACAGGGTCTGTTTCTATAGTAAGCAATATCTACATACAATCTTTGGTATTTAAGAGCATCTTCTAGTCTCAGTTTTGCTACTGTATATTCATGTTTGGTGTGCCTTTAGAAGGTATTGTTGTGCATGTGAGGAACACTATTCCTAATCAACTTTCTCTGCTTGCTTATAATACTAAAATTTCAGATTGAGCTTTCAGAGACCTTGCCCAATCACTCATGTTATAGCCCTAAAAAGCAGTGGTATTTCTAGACTACCTCTTGATTTTTGTATTATACTCCACAATTTTCTAAAATACTTCCACATTTCCCATATCCCATGTCTTTAGATCCTCACCCCAACCCTGTGTGTGATATTGACTTTATCCCCATTGTGCAGATGAGAAAACTGAAGCTAAAGGACACTTGAATTAAGAATTGGAGTCAAGATTCAAGCCCAAGTCTCCTGACTCCAAAACCAGTCTCTAATCCATGCAGGCCAGTTAGTACAAGGTTTTCAAAGCAGCCCTTTTGATCCCAGAAATGATCTAGATTCCTCTAAACAAAATGGGAAAATGGAGGCCACCTGTCTTCATTTCAGGACTAATTACCTTTGTTAAAGCCAACCAAGTCCACAAGCTTAAGATAAGACAAGATTTTTGGGTGGTTGTAATGTTGGTTTTTTTTTTTAATGCTGAAAATTGCTTTAGATGCTTATAATGATGATTCATTATGTAAATAATTGGGGACTTCCTGAGGTCAGAATCATCAAAATGTTCTGTAATTCTTAAGAGATTAAAAACACACCAGTCTAGTCATTTGGCCCCAGAATTGAGATTTAAGGGCTTGATTCTATTCCTAGCATGCCTCTATGATTTGAGGTAAATCCTTTAACCTCTTACTTTTTATTTACCCATTTGTAAATAAGCATATTTCCCATTATAGAATATCTGGGAAACACTTTAAAATTCTAGGCTCAAAAGTATTTCAAAGCCTTATAAGTTCCTTAAACCTCTTTATACAGCTTTAAAATGACTGTGACATCAATACAAGGTGGAATTATTTTGTTAAAAACAAGTATATGGAGACAGGGTTAAAGCACAGATTTCTGCCTGCCGACTACTGTTTCTAATAGGCACAGCTCAGGTCTGTGTTCCACTTTCACCTCCACCACAATGTGGTCTTGCCACTGCTAGTGGGATCATCTTGCATTCCACCTCCTACAGGGTCATAAATCACTAAGACTGATATCCGTGGGTGCAGATTTTTCTATAGTAGAACACCAGTGAAGCAGGGTAATTCTCTAATTTCATTTCCTCCCTTTGAAGGCTGGATTATGTGGAAGGAAAAATATTTTAGACTATAATACAATATTCCTCTGTCCCATGCCTTAATGTCCCTGTATATAAAATGGAGCTATTAAGATCTGCTTATACCTGCAGAGAGGATGGTGTGAGATTAACCGTGGGAATTGCAGTATAAAATAGAGGGCTTCAAAGTCAGACACATTTGAGTTGAAATCCCAGCTCTGTCATTTCTTATCTCTGTGACCTTGGGCAAAGACCCTTGCTCACCTCTCTCAGTCTTACTTTTCTCATTTTACACATGAGACTAATAATTCCTACCTTGTAGTGTTGTTCTAAGGATCAATGGCTTATCAAGAGTTTAGTTCAGTACATGGCAACTAGTTGGTTCTTTAAAAAATGGTAATAGTAGGGGCATCTGGGTGGCTCAGTCATTGAACATCTGCCTTTGGCTCAGGTTGTGATCCCAGGGTCCTGGGATGGAGCTCTGCTTCGGGCTCCCTGCTTCTCCCTCTCCCACTCCCCATGCTTGTATTCTCTCTCTCATTGTCTCTCTCTATCTGTGTCAAATAAATAAATAAAATCTTAAAAAAAAATGGTAACTGTAGTTTTCCTTGCCCCTGCCAGCAGAGGTGGCAGCCATCTCCTACTTGGTATCATAGCCACCCTCAGAACACTTGTGAAGCTCAAGATTGTTAAAAAAAAGGAACCAAGAAATCATCCAGCACCAGTCAGACCAATATGTCAAAATTAACCATAATTGGTGAAAACCCAGAAGCACTGACAGTAGAGTGCACAGAAGATTCAAGGACCAGACCTTGATGCCCAACATCAGTTACAGAAGCAACAAGAAAGCAGAGCACACACTGCCCAGTGGCTTCCGGAAGTTCCTAGTCTACCTTAGGTGCTGCTGATGTGCAGCAAATCTTACTGCGCCCAGGCTGCTCACAATGTCTCCTCCAAGAACCACCAAGCCACTGTAGAAAGAGCAGCCCACTTGTCCATCAGCGTCACCAATCCCAATGCCAGGCTGCGCAGTGAAGAAAATGAATAGACAGCTTATGTGCATGTTGTGTTTGTGTTAATAAAACCACAAATCTATTTTTTAAAGGGTAACTGCTACCATGTGAAAGACACTGATTTTGCTTCAAGCAAGTGCTGTGTGTGTGTGTAATGTATATATGTGACTGCCTCTGCTTCCCTTCTCTTTTTAAAAGGATGAGTGTGCCATGCAAAGCAAACTGAGAAGAACAAGGGTGGCTACCATTGCTTCTTAATAATATATTTTAACATCAGAGTCATATACTCCCTTTATTTACTGATGTTTTCTTCTTCTGGTTAGAGGGTTATGTCAAGATAGAGTCTTGCAATTCAAGTCAACAAGTATTTTGCTTTAAAAAATTTTATTGTGATATAATTGACATACAACATTACATTAGTCTCAGGTATACAACATAATGATTCCATATTTGTATATATTGCAAAATGATCACCACAATAAGTCTAGTTAACATCTGTCACCATATACTGTTACAACATTTTTTTCCTCCGTCAACAAGTATTTTTGAGCATGTCGTATGTGCCCCTCTGATTTCTTAAGTTCTCTCCTCTTGCCCGGATTTCATTAATATTAATTATTTACAGAATTTCCTAAGTTTTTAGTTAATAATGATTTCAATCCCTCCTGAAACCTGACTACCCATATCTCTCAGGACTTTTTTCCCCAGAAAAGCAGAAATTTTAATTCAAAAGCAATTTTATGTGTGAGTGAAGGAAGAGAAAAGAACCCCCAAAAAGCTGCAGGGAAAAACTGATACAGCTGCAGCAGTCTGTCTCTGCAGGCAGCCTGCAGATTTTATATATATATATAATATATAGATTTTATATATATATATATATATAAAATCTATATATTCATTTTTATTTTTTTTAATTTTTTTATTTTTTATTTTTTTTAATTTTGTTTATTTATTTTTTTAAAATTTTTTATTTTTTATAAACATATATTTTTATCCCCAGGGGTACAGGTCTGTGAATCACCAGGTTTACACACTTCACAGCACTCACCAAAGCACATACCCTCCCCAATGTCCATAATCCCACCCTCTTCTCCCTCACCCCCTCCCCCCAGCAACCCTCAGTTTGTTTTGTGAGATTAAGAGTCACTTATGGTTTGTCTCCCTCCCAATCCCATCTTGTTTCATTGATTCTTCTCCTACCCACTTAAGCCTCCATGTTGCATCACCACTTCCTCATATCAGGGAGATCATATGATAGTTGTCTTTCGCTGCTTGACTTATTTCGCTAAGCATGATACGCTCTAGTTCCATCCATGTTGTCGCAAATGGCAAGATTTCATTTCTTTTGATGGCTGCATAGTATTCCATTGTGTATATATACCACATCTTCTTGATCCATTCATCTGTTGATGGACATCTAGGTTCTTTCCATAGTTTGGCTATTGTGGACATTGCTGCTATAAACATTCGGGTGCATGTGCCCCTTTGGATCACTACATTTGTATCTTTAGGGTAAATACCCAATAGTGCAATTGCTGGGTCATAGGGCAGTTCTATTTTCAACGTTTTGAGGAACCTCCATGCTGTTTTCCAGAGTGGCTGCACCAGCTTGCATTCCCACCAACAATGTAGGAGGATTCCCCTTTCTCCACATCCTCGCCAGCATCTGTCATTTCCTGACTTGTTGATTTTAGCCATTCTGACTGGTGTGAGGTGATATCTCATTGTGGTTTTGATTTGTATTTCCCTGATGCCAAGTGATATGGACCACTTTTTCATGTGTCTGTTGGCCATCTGGATGTCTTCTTTGCAGAAATGTCTGTCCATGTCCTCTGCCCATTTCTTGATTGGATTATGTGTTCTTTGGGTGTTGAGTTTGCTAAGTTCTTTATAGATTCTGGACACTAGTCCTTTATCTGATATGTTGTTTGCAAATATCTTCTCCCATTCTGTCAGTTGTATTTTGATTTTGTTAACTGTTTCCTTTGCTGTGCAAAAGCTTTTGATCTTGATGAAATCCCAATAGTTCATTTTTTCCCTTGCTTCCCTTGCCTTTTGCGTTGTTCCTAGGAAGATGTTGCTGCGGCAGAGGTCGAAGAGGTTGCTGCCCGTGTTCTCCTCAAGGATTTTGATGGATTCCTTTCGCACACTGAGGTCCTTCATCCATTTTGAGTCTATTTTTGTGTGTGGTGTAAGGAAATGGTCCAATTTCATTTTTCTGCATGTGGCTGTCCAATTTTCCCAGCACCATTTATTGAAGAGGCTGTCTTTTTTCCATTGGACATTCTTTCCTGCTTTGTCGAAGATTAGTTGACCATAGAGTTGAGGGTCTATTTCCAGGCTCTCTATTCTGTTCCATTGATCTATGGGTCTGTTTTTGTGCCAGTACCATGCTGTTTTGATGATGACAGCTTTGTAATAGAGCTTGAAGTCCGGAATTGTGATGCCACCAATGTTGGCTTTCTTTTTCAATATCCCTTTGGCTATTCGAGGTCTTTTCTGGTTCCATATAAATTTTAGCATTATTTGTTCCATTTCTTTGAAAAAGATGGATGGTACTTTGATAGGAATTGCATTAAATGTGTAGATTGCTTTAGGTAGCATAGACATTTTCACAATATTTATTCTTCCAATCCAGGAGCATGGAACATTTTTCCATTTCTTTGTGTCTTCCTCAATTTCTTTCATGAGTACTTTATAGTTTTATGAGTATAGATTCTGTGTCTCTTTGGTTAGGTTTATTCCTAGGTATCTTATGGTTTTGGATGCAATTGTAAATGGGATTGACTCCTTAATTTCCGTTTCTTCTGTCTTGCTGTTGGTGTAGAGAAATGCAACTGATTTCTGTGCATTGATTTTATATCCTGACACTTTACTGAATTCCTGTATAAGTTCTAGCAGTTTTGGAGTGGAGTCTTTTGGGTTTTCCACATATAGTATCATATCATCTGGGAAGAGTGATAATTTGACTTCTTCTTTGCCGATTTAGATGCCTTTAATTTCCTTTTGTTGTCTGATTGCTGAGGCTAGGACCTCTAGTACTATGTTGTATAGCAGTGGTGATAATGAACATCCCTGCCGTGTTCCTGACCTTAGCGGAAAAGCTTTCAGTTTTTCTCCATTGAGAATGATATTTGCGGTGGGTTTTTCATAGATGGCTTTGATGATATTGAGGTATGTGCCCTCTATCCCTACACTTTGAAGAGTTTTGATCAGGAAGGGATGCTGTACTTTGTCAAATGCTTTTTCAGCATCTATTGAGAGTATCATATGGTTCTTGTTCTTTCTTTTATTGATGTGTTGTATCACATTGACTGATTTGCGGATGTTGAACCAACCTTGCAGCCCTGGAATAAATCCCACTTGGTCGTGGTGAATAATCTTTTTAATGTACTGTTGAATCCTATTGGCTAGTATTTTGTTGAGTATTTTCTCATCTGTGTTCATCAAGGATATTGGTCTATAGCTCTCTTTTTTGGTGGGATCCTTGTCTGGTTTTGGGATCAAGGTGATGCTGGCCTCATAAAATGAGTTTGGAAGTTTTCCTTCCATTTCTATTTTTTGGAACAGTTTCAGGAGAATAGGAATTAGTTCTTCTTTAAATGTTTGGTAGAATTCCCCCGGGAAGCCGTCTGGCCCTGGGCTTTTGTTTGTTTGGAGATTTTTA
The DNA here is from genome assembly GCF_964662115.1 of Mustela nivalis. Taxonomy (NCBI): domain Eukaryota; kingdom Metazoa; phylum Chordata; class Mammalia; order Carnivora; family Mustelidae; genus Mustela; species Mustela nivalis. The sequence goes on from NC_139040.1 coordinate 90,531,486, forward strand.
ATGACTGTTTCAATCTCCTTACCGGTTATGGGTCTGTTCAGGCTTTCTATATCTTCCTGGTTCAGTTGTGGTAGTTTATATGTTTCTAGGAATGCATCCATTTCTTCCAGATTGTCAAATTTATTGCCGTAGAGTTGCTCATAGTATGTTCTTATAATAGTTTGTATTTCTTTGGTGTTAGTTGTGATCTCTCCTCTTTCATTCATGATTTTATTTATTTGGGTCCTTTCTCTTTTCTTTTTGATAAGTCGGGCCAGGGGTTTATAAATTTTATTAATTCTTTCAAAGAACCAGCTCCTACTTTTGTTGATTTGCTCTATTGTTTTTTTTGGTTTCTATTTCATTGATTTCTGCTCTGATCTTTATGATTTCTCTTCTCCTGCTGGGCTTAGGGTTTCTTTCTTGTTCTTTCTCCAGCTCCTTTAGGTGTAGGGTTAGGTTGTGTACCTAAGACCTTTCTTGTTTCTTGAGGAAGGCTTGTACCGCTATATATTTTCCTCTCAGGACTGCCTTTGTTGTGTCCCACAGATTTTGAACCGTTGTATTTTCATTATCATTTGTTTCCATGATTTTTTTCAATTCTTCTTTAATTTCCCGGTTGACCCATTCATTCTTTAGAAGGATACTGTTTAGTCCATGTATTTGGGTTCTTTCCAAACTTCCTTTTGTGGTTGAGTTCTAGCTTTAGAGCATTGTGGTCTGAAAATATGCAGGGAATGATCCCAATCTTTTGATACCGGTTGAGTCCTGATTTAGGACCAAGGATGTGATCTATTCTGGAGAATGTTCCATGTGCACTAGAGAAGAATGTGTATTCTGTTGCTTTGGGATGAAATGTTCTGAATATATCTGTGATGTCCATCTGGTCCAGTGTGTCGTTTAAGGCCTTTATTTCCTTGCTGATCTTTTGCTTGGATGATCTGTCCATTTCAGTGAGAGGAGTGTTAAAGTCCCCTACTATTATTGTATTATTGTTGATGTGTTTCTTTGATTTTGTTATTAATTGGTTTATATAGTTGGCTGCTCCCACGTTGGGGGCATAGATATTTAAAATTGTTAAATCTTCTTGTTGGACAGACCCTTTGAGTATGATATAGTGTCCTTCCTCATCTCTTATTAGAGTCTTTGGCTTAAAATCTAATTGATCTGATATAAGGATTGCCACTCCTGCTTTCTTCTGATGTCCATTAGCATGGTAAATTCTTTTCCACCCCCTCACTTTAAATCTGGAGGTGTCTTCGGGCTCAAAATGAGTTTCTTGAAGGCAACATATAGATGGGTTTTGTTTTTTTATCCATGCTGATAGCCTGTGTCTTTTGACAGGGGCATTTAGCCCATTCACTTTCAGGGTAACTATTGAGAGATATGAATTTAGTGCCATTGTATTGCCTGTAAGGTGACTGTTACTGTATATGGTCTCTGTTCCTTTCTGATCTACCGCTTGTAGGCTCTCTCTTTGCTTAGAGTACCCCTTTCAAGATTTCCTGTAGAGCTGGTTTGGTGTTTGCAAATTCTTTCAGTTGTTGTTTGTCCTGGAAGCTTTTAATCTCTCCTTCTATTTTCAATGATAGCCTAGCTGGATATAGTATTCTGGGCTGCATGTTTTTCTCGTTTAGTGCTCTGAAAATATCATGCCAGCTCTTTCTGGCCTGCCAGGTCTCTGTGGATAAGTCAGCTGCCAATCTAATATTCTTACCATTGTATGTTACAGACTTCTTTTCCCGGGCTGCTTTCAGGATTTTCTCTTTGTCACTGAGACTTGTAAATTTTACTATTAGGTGACGGGGTGTGAGCCTATTCTTATTGATTTTGAGGGGCGTTCTCTGAACCTCCTGAATTTTGATGCTCGTTCCCTTTGCCATATTGGGGAAATTCTCCCCATTAATTCTCTCCAGTATACCTTCTGCTCCCCTCTCTCTTTCTTCTTCTTCTGGAATCCCAATTATTCTAATGTTGTTTCGTCTTATGGTGTCACTTATCTCTCGAATTCTCCCCTCGTGGTCCAGTAGCTGTTTGTCCCTCTTTTGCTCAGCTTCTTTATTCTCTGTCATTTGGTCTTCTAGATCACTAATTCTTTCTTCTGCCTCATTTATCCTAGCAGTGAGAGCCTCCATTTTTGATTGCACCTCATTAATAGCTTTTTTGATTTCAACTTGGTTAGATTTTAGTTCTTTTATTTCTCCAGAAAGGGCTTTTATATCTCTCGAGAGGGTTTCTCTAATATCTTCCATGCCTTTTTCGAGCCCGGCTAGAACCTTGAGAATTGTCATTCTGAACTCTAGATCTGACATATTACCGATGTCTGTATTGATTAGGTCCCTAGCCTTTGGTACTGCCTCTTGTTCTTTTTTTTGTGTTGAATTTTTACGTCTTGTCATTTTGGCCAGATAAGAGTAAATGAAGGGGCAAGTAAAATACTAAAAGGGTGGCAACAACCCCAGGAAAATATGCTTTAACCAAATTAGAAGAGATCCAAAATTGTGAGTGGGGAAAAAGGGGATAAAAAGAGGTTCAAAAAGGAAGAAAGAAAAAAAAGAACAAAGAAAAGAAAAAAAAAAAGAAAAGAAAAAAATTTAAAAAAAAAGAAAACACCTGAGAAATGTAAAAAAGAAAAAATATATATATTAGATAAACTAGTAAAAAATCGTTAAAAAAGAAAAAGGTAACAGTTAAAAAAAAAAAATTTACCCGAAGGGGAGAAGAAAAAAACAACAACAACAACAAAAAAAAAAAATGAAAAAGAAAAAATTAAATTAACTGCAAGACTAAAAAAAATCACAGGAAAAAAGCCATGAATTCCGTGCTTGGCTTTCTCCTCCTCTGGAATTCTGCTGCTCTCCTTGGTATTGAAACCGCACTCCTTGGTAGGTGAACTTGGTCTCGGCTGGATTTCTTGTTGATCTTCTGGGGGAGGGGCCTGTTGTAGTGATTCTCAAGTGTCTTTGCCCCAGGCGGAATTACACCGCCCTTACCCGGGGCCGGGGTGAGTAATCCACTCGGGTTTGCTTTCAGGAGCTTTTGTTCCCTGAGCGCTTTCCGTAGAGTTCCGGAGGATGGGAATACAAATGGCGGCCTCCTGGTCTCTGGCCCGGAGGAGCTGAGAGCCCAGGGCCGCACTCCTCAGTGCGCCCTCAGAGAACAGCGCCCAGTTACTCCCGTCTGCCTGACCTCCGGCCGGGCTCCGAGCTCACGAGCCTGCAACCGGTTCAAGGTAACACCGAGCTGTGAGCTCACTGTCGGCTCTGTCTCTGCAGCCAGCTTTCCCGTTCCAATACCCGCAAGCTCTGCGACACTCAGACACCCCCGATCCTTCTGTGACCCTGCGGGACCTGAGGCCACGCTGACCCCGCGTGGGCTTCGCCCCGGTTTAGCCTCTGGAGCGATGTCCCTCAGCGGAACAGACTTTTAAAAGTCCTGATTTTGTGCTTGGTTGCTCCGCTGCTTGCACGGAGCTGGCCCCTCCCCCCGTGGTCTATCTTCCCGTCGCTTTGGATTCACTTCTCCGCCGGTCCTACCTTTCAGAAAGTGGTTGTTTTTCTGTTTCCAGAATTGCTGTTCTTCTTCTCTTCGATCTGCCGATGGATTTTCAGGTGTTTGCAATCTTTAGATAAGCTATCTAGCTGATCTCCAGCTAGCTGAAGCAGTCTCAGCCTGCTACTTCTCCGCCATCTTGACTCCTCCCCCTATAAAATCTATATATTATATATATTTATTTTCATTCACTCTCCAGGGTGCACAGAATTGGCACCAATTTAATTTATGCTTGCCTCTAGCAAGAATGTTGATAACACTTGAGTGATCTTCCTTCAGTTATCAAGGATAATGAACTTTCATGATCAAAGAACGAGAACTTGTAGTCTAGTGTTAACTTTATTCCAACTTTTGAAGAAGTTGCTGCAGAAACTTAAGCCCCGAAAGAGGCGCTTTTCATTTGGAGGCCCTCCCAGGGAGATATTTTAAGCAGATAGTAGAAGTACTAATTCAATATCTACATAGGATTTTTCCCTTTAGGTGGAGGACTAAAGAAATGTGATTAGATCTCAAAGCTCCTTTTATCATTTTTTTCACCTAGACAGAAAAGAAAATTTTAAAAAAAGAAAGAAGAAAATGAATTTTTGTGTTGCTTTTCCCTCACCCCTTTCAATAAAAATTGTTCTGAAGCTGCTACCAAAGAATACTGACAACTCTATTTTCCTGGTATTGCTTTGTAATTTGATGTTATAGCATAGCAAACATGGCAGACACAATCTCTGCCTCAGGCACATGTCTGATACATGGATTCTATCCATGAGCCAATGTGGAGGGAATAAGTCTGTTCTGTTTATGCACTGATGTTACAACATTTGTTACTATTAAGAGACTTGAGCTCTGACATTGAGTTTGGCTGCTTTGAGAAGGTCTCTAAGATCCTAAGGCTCCTCATAATGGGTGACATCATATATAACCAACTCTCCATCATTAGGTGAAATGAAGACAGATTTGGGTATTTAATTTATAGTGCCAAGTCATCTTGAGATTTCATGAAAGAGGTTCATGGTGGAGCATGTTTCTTGTCCTCTGGGAAATTCTTAAACTCAGTAGTTTAAAAATAACCTTTGAATTTCAGGGAAATTCATTTAGATACTGCTGTGGTTAAGTGGTTGTGTTTGCTAAGCACACACCTCAGAGGATAGGCAAATTATTATAAATGGCAGTAGAGAGGCAGCATTGCACTTCTGGGAAGTGTAAAGCTAATCCAGTTTATGTGTCATCCTGCAACTGGATCAAGTTCTGTGCATAGATGACAGTCAGTGGAAATCTGCCACTTAAAGCTCACCAGTGGAACGAAGTGGGCAGTATCAAAAGTCAGGGCAGCAACATCTGAGTTTCCATCATACCTCCACTTAACCTGTGTTGGCACTATGTAGATTATAAAGATTATTAATTATTAATATCATGTATTAATATTAATATATAAATATTAATTATTATTATAAAGATTATTAAAGCTGGAAACTCAACAGTCAGTATACAATGAGGTGAGGTCATCAGAAGCCTAGAGAATAGATAAAGAGAAGCTTCCAAAACACACTGAAACATAGCATGACTTGGCCTTGGATTTCTAGAACATGAGAGTATGCTCCCAGTCAGGAGCTCTCAGAAGCAGAGTATCTTTTTACATATTGAGCCAAATCTTATCTTAGTTGCAAATGTATACAAAACACCTGGCATGAGGTAGATACTCAGTGGATAAGGCTGGCCCCAAGCATAGGGTTTGGTTTAGAGAGTTTTCCCACACTGATTATTGACAACCATTTATAAACACAACTCATCATCACTTGCACCTGTACTACATTCCAGCATGGACAATATGCTCCATGTTTTTCAAGTCCAAAAATCAGAAGTCCATATACACATTTTCTATGATTTAGGGAATGGAAGAAGAAAAAAAAAACACATAAACCTAGTCATTCTTTCTAGGCTAAAGTCAACCCTAGAAACTGACTCCGGATTGCCAGAGGGAGTTTTATGGGAAAAGTATAGTATAGCTGGAGAAGTCAGGCATGAAAGCCTTAACTCACTGTAGGATCTGTTAAATTATTCTATGCTCTACATGTGTCTGAGCAAGGGCAGGCATAAATGGTAGCACTGGGATGGTTGTGAGTCAGGTCAGATCTTAAGACCAGAGTATTTATTAGCTTTTCTTTATAGGGACCCTGGTAACCAGAATATGTGCATGACCAATTGCATTCTTTGCTCAGAGGCAGAGGATATCTGTTCTCTGCATGTGGCTTCTTTTTAACTCTGAGATAGAGGGAGGAAAGCAAACTAAGTAGTAGTCAGCCTTCTCTCTCCTCAGTGTCTTCTAGTCCAACTGCTATTGAACTCTGTCTTTAACTGTTTTAATTGAGGTTTCCACCACAGCAGACACTTCCTTTGTGGGAGGACTATCGGTGGGTCATGTAGGGGGGGTTCATCACTTTTGGGCAGACCTTTCTTTGTTTCTGCTTAAGGAAAGAGAAAGTGGGAAGAGAGGTAGCTCTAAGTGGGTAAGAAAGTGGGAAGAGAGGTAGCTCTAAGTGGGTAAATCTGAGATGTTGGTATTTCCTGTCTCCTTATGATGACTACCCGGACTGCCATCCTGAGGGATACTTGGGTTTTGGTGTCATGTGTTTTAGCATGCTAGTCACACTCCAGAGCTTGGACTTCCTGCCCAGCAATAGCAGTGTAGTGGTGACTTTAAGAAGGAAGTTGGTTTTTGAAAGATTTTATTTATTTATTTGACAGAGACAGTGAGAGAGGGAATGTAAGCTGGGGGAGTGAGAGAGGGAGAAGCAGGCTTCCCACAGAGCAGGGAGCCTGATGTAGGGCTTGATCCCAGGACCCTGGGATCATGACCTGAAGCGAAGGCAGCCACTTAATGACTGAGCCACTCAGGTGCCCTGAAGTTGATATTTTTATTGAGAAACCAAGAGACTGTTAGCAGCTTGTTGAGGCTATAGGCTGACAGCAATGAACTTCACCTTACCCTGCCCCTGCTCTAGAAGAAAAAGACCTAAGACTCACTATTGTTAAAGATACCACTCAGTTAATTCTAATATCCTAACAATTATTTTGCCAGGGTGTGAATACAGAGGCACCTCCCCCTTCTTCCCAACTTCACAGTTCCCTGCAGTCCCATTGGGGCAATGAAGACTATTATTCCTAGGGAATCCTACAAGGGGAATTCCAGGTCAGGGAGCAGGATGGGGTCCTTAGCTTTTGTTGGAATACAGTTTTGTTCACTGTTGGGACACCTTTCACAGTGACTCAGAGTAGGTGCCTTATCTTTGAGTCATCACTGGTCATCCAGTGTTAATTATGAGCCCTTGATAGTTATACAGACTTTACAGACCATAAGAAGAACAAGAGAATCTATGTGGAAGCTCACTATTCCCTACTTCACCCACTGAGCCACCCAGGCGCCCCTCTAAAACCGTGTTCTGCTGTGAGTTCCATTTTACTGAATTTTATTCATGTTATCTTACTAAAGTAGGTATTTCAAGCATTTGTTGTACATTCGTCTCAAATTTCAATTTCAGGTAAACTGTATACTGTTTCCCCAGGTGCTAAAGAATTTCAGATTTTAGACTTTTTCCCTGTGTATGACCACATACTTTTCAAGGTATAAATTTCACAGATTTATATAACATTATATATATATATATATATATATATATATATGTGTGTGTGTGTGTGTGTGTGTGTGTGTGTGTGTGATGGTTCTCTATTTAGTTTTTCTAAATAGAAATAGTATAATTTAAAGAGGAATTGTAACTTTATGAGCTATTTTCCCCTGTTCATATCAGAGATAATAAATAAACTCTCCTAGATAATATATTTTGTAGCATTATACTCAGCGTTAGGAGCTGTATTTCTATAGATTCCATAGTAGTACATATACTTTAGTAATTACGCACAAGCAATAAGTTAAAATTCTTCCAGTTAGACCGGTCAGTGTGTGTGCGTGTGCACACATATTAAAAGCTTTCAAAGGCATGGAAGATAGCAGAAAGAACTTCATGGGCAATGTTTCTCCAAAGGTGTTATATAATATGCATATAAAAATATGGTACCAAAAACATGATTCATAAAAATAAAAGTTGATAAACCAGACCACATAAAAATGTAAAACTTTTGCTCTGTGACTTTATTAGGAGGATAAAAAGGGAAATTATAGACTGGGAGAAAATATTTTCAAATCACATTTCCAACAAAGGGCTTATTTCTATAACATATAAAGACTCTAAAATCTAAGTATTTAAAAACCATTAGAAAATGGGTAAAAAACAGATATTTCATCCAAGAGAATATACAGATAGCAAATAAGTACCTGAAAAAATCTATGTATGAAAGACCCACAGCAAATATCATCCTCAATGGGAAAAAGCTTGCATCCTTCCCATTGAAATCAGGAACACGACAAGGATGCCTACTCTTACCACTCTTGTTCAACATAGTATTAGAAGTCCTAGCAACAGCAATCAGACAACGAAGAGAAATAAAAGGTATCCAAATTGGTAATGAAGAAGTCAAACTCTCTCTCTTTGCAGATGACATGATTCTTTATATGGAAAACCCAAAAGACTCCACCCCCAAACTACTAGAACTCATACAACAATTCAGCAACGTGGCAGGATACAAAGTCAATGTACAGAAATCAGTGGCTTTCTTATACACTAATAATGAAAATACAGAAAGGGAAATTAGAGAATCGATTCCATTTACTATAGCACCAAGAACCATAAGATACTTGGGAATAAACCTAACCAAAGAGGTAAAGGATCTGTACTCAAGGAACTACAGAACACTCATGAAAGAAATTGAAGAAGACACAAAAAGATGGAAGACCATTCCACGCTCTTAGATTGGAAGAATAAACATTGTTAAAATGTCTATACTGCCTAGAGCAATCTATACTTTTAATGCTATTCCGATCAAAATTCCACCAGTACTCTTCAAAGAGCTGGAGCAAATAACCCTAAAATTTGTATGGAATCAGAAGAGACCCCGAATCACTAAGGAAATGTTGAAAAACAAAAATAAAACTGGGGGCATCACGTTACCTGATTTCAAGCTTTACTACAAAGCTGTGATCACCAAGACAGCATGGTACTGGCATAAAAACAGACACATAGACCAGTGGAACAGAGTAGAGAGCCCAGATAAGGACTCTCTCAACTCTATGGTCAAATAATCTTCAACAAAACAGGAAAAAATATACAGTGGAAAAAAGACAGTCTCTTCAATAAATGGTGCTGGGAAAAATGGTCAGCTATATGTAGAAGAATGAAACTTGACCATTCTCTTACACCGTACACAAAGATAAACTCAAAATGGATAAAAGACCTCAATGTGAGACAGGAATCCATCAGAATCCTAGAGGAGAACATAGGCAATACTTTCTTCGATATCAGTCACAGCAACTTCTTGCAGCTATATGTAAAAGAATGAAACTCGACCATTCTCTTACACCGTACACAAAGATAAACTCAAAATGGATAAAAGACCTCAATGTGAGACAGGAATCCATCAGAATCCTAGAGGAGAACATAGGCAGTACTCTCTTCGATATCAGCCACAGCAACTTCTTTCAAGATATGTCTCCAAAGGCAAAGTAAACGAAAGCCAAAATAAACTTCTGGGACTTCATCAAAATCAAAAGCTTCTGCACAGCAAAGGAAACAGTCAACAAAACAAAGAGGCAACCCACGGAATGGGAGAAGATATTCGCAAATGACAGTACAGACAAAAGGTTGATATCCAGGATCTATAAAGAACCCCGCAACCTCAACACACACAAAACAGACAACCATATCAAAAAATAGGCAGAAGATATGAACAGACACTTCTCCAACGAAGACATACAAATGGCTATCAGACACATGAAAAAATGTTCATCATCACTAGCCCTCAGGGAGATTCAAATTAAAACTACATTGAGATATCACATTACACCAGTTAGAATGGCCAAAATTAGCAAGACAGGAAACAACACGTGTTGGCGGGGATGTGGAGAAAGAGGAACCCTCTTACACTGTTGGTGGGAATGCAAGTTGGTACAACCTCTTTGGAGAACAGTGGGAGATTCCTCAAGAAATTAAAAATAGAACTTCCCTATGACCCTGCAATTGCACTCCTGGGTATTTACCCCAAAGATACAGATGTCGTGAAAAGAAGGGCCATCTGTACCCCAATGTTTATAGCAGCAATGGCCATGGTCGCCAGACTGTGGAAAGAACCAAGATGCCCTTCAACGGACGAATGGATAAGGAAGATGTGGTCCACATACACTATGTAGTATTATGCCTCCATCAGAAAGGACGAATACCCAACTTTTGTAGCAACATGGATGGGACTGGAAGAGAGGATGCTGAGTGAAATCAGTCAAGCAGAGAGAGTCAATTATCATATGGTTTCACTTATTTGTGGAGCATAACAAATAGCATGGAGGACATGGGGAGATAGAGAGGAGGAGGGAGTTGGGGGAAATTGGAAGTGGAGGTGAACCATGAGAGACTATGGACTCTGAAAAACAATCTGTGGGGGTTGAACGGGCGCGGGGGGGGGGGAGATTGGGGTACCAGGTGGTGGGTATTATAGAGGGCACGGATTGCATGGAGCACTGGGTGTGGTGCAAAAATAATGAATACTGTTATGCTGAAAATAAAAAATAAATTTAAAAATTAAAAAAAAGAAAAATGTTCAATGTCATTAGCCATTAGGAAAATGTAAATTAAAACCACAATTAGATGTTTCTACATGTCTATTAGAATGGCTGAAATTAAAAAACAGTGACACCACCAAATTCTAGAGAGGATATAAAGACACTAGATCACTCATATTATTGGTGGGAATGTGAATTGGTACAGGCACTCTGAAAAATAGTTTGAATGTAAAATGGTACAGACAATCTGAAAAATAGTTTGGAAGTTTCGTTTCAAACTAAAAACAGATTTGCCATACAGCCCAGCAATTGAACTCTTGGACACAGATTCCAGAGAAGTAAAAATTTATTTTCAGGTAGAAATGTGTACACATATATTCATAAAAGTTCTTTTTTTAACTGTGTTGTTAGTCACCATACAGTACATCATTAGTTTTTGAGGTAGTGTTCCATGATTCATTGTTTGAGTATAACACTCAGTGCTCCATGTAATCCATGCCCTCCTTAATACCCCTCACCAGGCTCACCCATCCCCCCCTTATAAAACCCTCGGTTTTTGTTTCCCAGAGTCCATAGTCTCTCATGGTTTGTCTCCCCATCCGATTTCTCCCCCTTCATTTTTCCCTTCTCCTAATGTCCTCCATGCTATTCCTTTTATTCCACAAATAAGTGAAACCATATGATAATTGACTTTCTTTGTTTGATTTATTTCACTTAGCATAATCTCCTCCAGTCTCATCTTTGTTGATGCAAAATCTGGGTATTCATCCTTTCTGATGGCTGAGTAATATTCCATTTTGTATATGGGCCACCCCTTCTTTATCCACTTGTCTGTTGAAGGGCATCTTGGTTCTTTCCACATTTTGACTATTGTGGACATTGCTGCTATGTTCATAGATGTTTTATTCATATATCCAAACACTGTAAACTACTCAGATGTCCTTCAATTGTTGAATACAATTGAAACAAATTGAAACAAATTGAAACAAATCATGGTACATGCGTACCATGTAATACTACTCAGCAGTATAACTTTGATGGACCTCAAGGAAGTTATTCTGAAGTTATTCTGAATATAAAAAGCTAATCTCAAAAGAATACATCCTGAACAGTTCCCTTCATATAACAATTATGAAATAATAAATTAAAGAAACAGAACAGATTGGTGGATGCCAGTGGTTAGGGATGGGTGGGGCAGAGGCAGTAGTATGGCTGTAAAGGAGTAGCATGAGAAAAATATTGTAGTGATGGTACAGTCCAATATCTTGATTGTCATGATGTTTACTCAAAGCTACACCTGTGATAAAATTGCACACACACACACACACACACACACACACACACATTGAGTTTATGTGTAACTGGTGAAATCCGAGTAAGTTCTATGGATTGTACCAATGTCAGTTTCCTACTTTTCATATTGTACTATAGTTATGCAAGCTGGTAATATGGGGGAAGGTAGGTGAAGAGTGCACAGGACCTCCTTGTACATTTCTTGGAACCTTCCTTTGAATTTATAATTATTTCAAAACACTTTTTAAATGTCTAAAAAACCAAGAGTAACATTTTTTGGTTGCTCTATATTTTGTTTTCTATGTAGGGCATACTTATTTTTTTTAACTTTATGTATTAAAAATAATTATTGTATATTAAAAATAATTTCCCATCTTTTCACGCCTAAACATAGCATGATGTATTTTAAAAAGTGCAGTTTATACTGTAAAAAGATATTAATTCTCTGGCATAAGAATGTGATGGTGAAAATGGGAGGTACTAGAACACAGCTGAAACCAGAGTTTTACAGCCAGCCCACTGTTAAACTGTAATTAACAAATTTCATAGTGTTGTTTGTTTAGGATTTTTGTAATAATCAGTCCTCAGTTGTGGCACGATTGATCAAAATATATGTTTGCCTTTTAGAATGTGTTTTATACTTTCACTTAAACGTGGTTATATAAGCCCAGTGACTCCCTATTCCAATCAGAAGACAGATCATATCTCATCTTAGACTCAAAGTACCCAACTAAGGCAGAATGACTGTCTTGAGACTTGAAAAATATATATTTCACGTGCTTTTAGTTCTTAGTTGCTTTAGGTTATTTATTATGTGGTGAGATGGTCTTGTGACATTTACCTTGAGGAAATTAATTAAGCATTTCAATTCAAGAGGACTTTCTTAGGTCTATAGGTTATATTAGACTTTAGAAATCAAGAACAAAGAATGTTATCAATGGACTTTCTCAAGATCCTTTGTTAAATTGTCTTAGTGAGACCCCGAAAACATTTTAATCCAGGAAAATGGTATAATTTTTATTTATTTATATCAGCTTACCAAAAGGTTTATACCTAAGCTAATATATACCTACAAACATAGTCTGGAAAAAAAACCATGCAAGTGGCAATAATATAAACTGAACAGAATCTGTAACACACTTTGACGTTCTTAAATGCTATTGAGAAAAGCTAAACTTGGAGAAGCAAAAGCACTCTAAGTGTACTTATTGAAGCAATGAGTTATAAAAATGATACCCTATGTTCTCATTGCCTTTGTAGGATGCTGAAAGGATAAATCAGGCAGAATATAGAAAATATTGTAAGCCTTATAGAAAATGTAACCTTGATTTTTTTTCTCATACAGTAAAAGCTTTTATACACTGAATTCTGCCTTCCTGATACCCTTCACTGACATCTTTTCCTCTACCATTTTTCTCTTTGACTCTCCTATCCACTCACTCCAGAACCACCTTTTTTCATCCAAATACCCATATACCTCATTTCAAGCTGTCAATCAACATGTCCTCTTAACCTCTGAATATGCGTTTTGAAAGACTTATATATGTGGGATTCAATTAGAAAATTAAGATAGACTAAAGGGCATCCCAATCCACCTCTAAGTCCTTTAATGAGGAGATGGTATGTGCATATACTCTACCTATTTGGGAGTCAGTAAGATTGTCCTCTTTCATATTTACTCAAGGTTTATGAGGTTTTCAGGTTACGTTTCCCTTGTTATTTTTTATTATGTAAGGAGCTAATTCTGGCTACAAATCATGTGAGTTTAAAAAAATCAGTGAATAACGAGCCTGGAAAAGTCTTACCTTGCCTCTAGGTCTGGATAAATTAATAAGCCCATCAGCTGGGGATATCACAGTGGAAGTTTGGCCCATCAGGAAAAGCACTGAGATTATACGTAGGTGGAGTATTTTCTTATAGCTGATTTCTCTGCAATAACCAGAGAGCGTTCATTGGCATGGGCAATCTCTACCTATTCTGCACTCCTCTTCATTAAAAGTGCTCTTAGTTTTCTACCAGTCTCATGTTGGTAGAGCAAATATTTAGTTGCTCCTGTAGAACTGAAAGTTAAGTAGAACAAGCTTTTACTTTCTGTGCATCAAGACTAAAAGGAGGAGAGGAATCTGTTAAGAAAAATAAGAGCAGCCATTTGGAGGGGGTAGCTTAAGTATATAGTTATAAGTATGTAGCCATGAACAAGGAGATGGGTTTGTTGACTATGATGTCCACTGTAAACTTCTTAAGGTTTTGAAAGGTACACAGATAAAATGAGAAGATGCATTTGCCAGCTTTCATTGTATAACTGTACATTTAGACTTCCCGTGAAAGCCCACGGCACATAAATGGCAAAGTAGAAAAGAAGGGTTAGGAGGGGGAGGAGTCAAGATGGCGGAGAAGTAGCAGGCTGAGACTACTTCAGCTAGCCGGAGATCAGCTGGATAGCTTATCTAAAGATTGCAAACACCTGAAAATCCATCGGCAGATCGAAAAGAAGAAGAACAGCAATTCTGGAAATAGAAAAACAACCACTTTCTGAAAGGTAGGACCGGTGGAGAAGTGAATCCAAAGCGTCGGGAAGATAGACCCCGGGGTGGGGGGGGAGGAGCCGGCTCCCGGCAAGCGGTGGAGCAACCGCGCACAAAATCAGGACTTTTAAAAGTCTGTTCCGCTGAGGGACATCGCTCCAGAGGCTACCCGGGGCAAAGCCCACACAGGGTCAGCATGGCCTCAGGTCCCGCAGGGTCACAGAAGGATCAGGGGTGTCTGAGTGTCGCAGAGCTTGTGGGTATTGGAACAGGAAAGCCGGCTACAGAGAGAGAGCCGACAGTAAGCTCACAGCTTGGGGTGACCTTGAACCGGTCGCAGGCTCAGTGAGCTCGGAGCCCGGCCGGAGGTCAGGCAGACGGGAGTAACTGGGCGCTGTTCTCTGAGGGCGCACTGAGGAGTGCGGCCCTGGGATCTCGGCTCCTCCGGCCGGAGACCAGGAGGCCGCCATTTGTATTCCCATCCTCCGGAACTCTACGGAAAGCGCTCAGGGAACAAAAGCTCCTGAAAGCAAACCCGAGTGGATTACTCACCCCGGCCCCGGTAAGGGCAGTGTAATTCCGCCTGGGGCAAAGACACTTGAGAATCCCTACAACAGGCCCCTCCCCCAGAAGATCAACAAGAAATCCAGCCGAGACCAAGTTCACCTACCAAGAAGTGCGGTTTCAATACCAAGGAGAGCAGCAGAATTCCAGAGGAGGAGAAAGCCAAGCACGGAACTCATGGCTTTTTCCCTGTGATTTTTTTTAGTCATGCAGTTAATTTAATTTTTTTCTTTTTCATTTTTTGTTTTCTTTTTCTCACCTTCGGGGAAAATTTTTTTTTTAACTGTTACCTTTTTCTTTTTTAACGATTTTTTACTAGTTTATCTAATATATATATTTTTTCTTTTTATATTTTTCTTAGGTGTTTTCTTTTTTTTAATTCTTTTCTTTTTTTTCTTTTTTCTTTTTTTTTTCTTTCTTCCTTTTTGTACCTCTTTTTATCCCCTTTTTCCCCACTCACGATTTTGGATCTCTTCTAATTTGGTTAAAGCATATTTTCCTGAGGTTGTTGCAACCCTTTTAGTATTTTACTTGCCCCTTCATATACTCTTATCTGGACAAAATGACAAGACGGAAAAATTCAACACAAAAAAAAGAACAAGAGGCAGTACTGAAGGCTAGGGACCTAATCAATACAGACATTGGTAATATTTCAGATCTAGAGTTCAGAATGACAATTCTCAAGGTTCTAGCCGGGCTCGAAAAAGGCATGGAAGATATTAGAGAAACCCTCTCGAGAGATATAAAAGCCCTTTCTGGAGAAATAAAAGAACTAAAATCTAACCAAGTTGAAATCAAAAAAGCTATTAATGAGGTGCAATCAAAAATGGAGGCTCTCACTGCTAGGATAAATGAGGCAGAAGAAAGAATTAGTGATCTAGAAGACCAAATGACAGAGAATAAAGAAGCTGAGCAAAAGAGGGACAAACAGCTACTGGACCACGAGGGGAGAATTCGAGAGATAAGTGACACCATAAGACGAAACAACATTAGAATAATTGGGATTCCAGAAGAAGAAGAAAGAGAGAGGGGAGCAGAAGGTATACTGGAGAGAATTATTGGGGAGAATTTCCCCTATAAGGCAAAGGGAACGAGCATCAAAATTCAGGAGGTTCAGAGAATGCCCCTCAAAATCAATAAGAATAGGCCCACATCCCGTCACCTAATAGTAAAATTTACAAGTCTAGGTGACAAAGAGAAAATCCTAAAAGCAGCCTGGGAAAAGAAGTCTGTAACATACAATGGTAAGAATATTAGATTGGCAGCTGACTTATCCACAGAGACCTGGCAGGCCAGAAAGAGCTGGCATGATATTTTCAGAGCAATAAACGAGAAAAACATGCAGCCCAGAATACTATATCCAGCTAGGCTATCATTGAAAATAGAAGGAGAGATTAAAAGCTTCCAGGACAAACAACAACTGAAAGAATTTGCAAATACAAAACCAGCTCTACAGGAAATATTGAAAGAGGTCCTCTAAGCAAAGAGAGAGCCTACAAGTGGTAGATCAGAAAGGAACAGAGACCATATACAGTAACAGTCACCTTACAGGCAATACAATGGCACTAAATTCATATCTCTCAATAGTTACCCTGAATGTGAATGGGCTAAATGCCCCTGTCAAAAGACACAGGCTATCAGCATGGATAAAAAAACAAAACCCATCTATATGTTGCCTCCAAGAAACTCATTTTAAGCCTGAAGACACCTCCAGATTTAAAGTGAGGGGGTGGAAAAGAATTTACCATGCTAATGGACATCAGAAGAAAGCAGGAGTGGCAATCCTTATATCAGATCAATTAGATTTTAAGCCAAAGACTCTAATAAGAGATGAGGAAGGACACTATATCATACTCAAAGGGTCTGTCCAACAAGAAGATTTAACAATTTTATATATCTATGCACCCAACGTGGGAGCAGCCAACTATATAAACCAATTAATAACAAAATCAAAGAAACACATCAACAATAATACAATAATAGTAGGGGACTTTAACAATCCTCTCACTGAAATGCAGAGATCATCCAAGCAAAAGATCAGCAAGGAAATAAAGGCCTTAAACGACACACTGGACCAGATGGACATCACAGATATATTCAGAACATTTCATCCCAAAGCAACAGAATACACATTCTTCTCTAGTGCACATGGAACATTCTCCAGAATAGATCACATCCTCGGTCCTAAATCAGGACTCAACCGGTATTAAAAGATTGGGATCATTCCCTGCATATTTTCAGACCACAATGCTCTAAAGCTAGAACTCAACCACAAAAGGAAGCTTGAAAAGAACTCAAATACATGGAGACTAAACAGCATCCTTCTAAAGAATGAATGGGTCAACCAGGAAATTAAAGAAGAATTGAAAAATGTCATGGAAACAAATGATAATGAAAATACAACGGTTCAAAATCTGTGGGACACAACAACGGCAGTCCTGAGAGGAAAATATATAGCGGTACAAGCCTTTCTCAAGAAACAAGAAAGGTCTCAGGTACACAACCTAACCCTACACCTAAAGAAGCTGGAGAAAGAACAAGAAAGAAACCCTAAGCCCAGCAGGAGAAGAGAAATCATAAAGATCAGAGCAGAAATCAATGAAATAGAAACCAAAAAAACAATAGAGCAAATCAACGAAACTAGGAGCTGGTTCTTTGAAAGAATTAATAAGATTGATAAACCCCTGGCACGACTTATCAAAAAGAAAAGAGAAAGGACCCAAATAAATAAAATCATGAATGAAAGTGGAGAGATCACAACTAACACCAAAGAAATACAAACTATTATAAGAAGATAATATGAGCAACTCTACGCCAATAATTTTTTTTTAATTTTTTATTTTTTATAAACATATATTTTTATCCCCAGGGGTACAGGTCTGTGAATCACCAGGTTTACACACTTCACAGCACTCACCAAAGCACATATCCTCCCCAATGTCCATAATCCCACCCCCTTCTCCCAAACCCCCTCCCCCCAGCAACCCTCAGTTTGTTTTGTGAGATTAAGAGTCATTTATGGTTTGTCTCCCTCCCAATCCCCTCTTGTTTCATTGATTCTTCTCCTACCCACTTAAGCCTCCATGTTGCATCACCACTTCCTCATATCAGGGAGATCATATGATAGTTGTCTTTCTCTGCTTGACTTATTTCGCTAAGCATGATACGCTCTAGTTCCATCCATGTTGTCGCAAATGGCAAGATTTCATATCTTTTGATGGCTGCATAGTATTCCATTGTGTATATATACCACATCTTCTTGATCCATTCACTGTTGATGGACATCTAGATTCTTTCCATAGTTTGGCTATTGTGGACATTGCTGCTATAAACATTCGGGTGCACGTGCCCCTTTGGATCACTACATTTGTATCTTTTGGGTAAATACCCAATAGTGCAATTGCTGAGTCATAGGGCAGTTCTATTTTCAACATTTTGAGGAACCTCCATGCTGTTTTCCAGAGTGGCTGCACCAGCTTGCATTCCCACCAACAGTGTAGGAGGGTTCCCCTTTCTCCACATCCTCGCCAGCATCTGTCATTTCCTGACTTGTTGATTTTAGCCATTCTGACTGGTGTGAGGTGATATCTCATTGTGGTTTTGATTTGTATTTTTCTGATGCCGAGTGATATGGAGCACTTTTTCATGTGTCTGTTGGCCATCTGGATGTCTTCTTTGCAGAAATGTCTGTTCATGTCCTCTGCCCATTTCTTGATTGGATTATTTGTTCTTTGGGTGTTGAGTTTGCTAAGTTCTTTATAGATTCTGGACACTAGTCCTTTATCTGATATGTCATTTGCAAATATCTTCTCCCATTCTGTCAGTTGTCTTTTGATTTTGTTAACTGTTTCCTTTGCTGTGCAAAAGTTTTTGATCTCAATGAAATCCCGATAGTTCATTTTTGACCTTGCTTCCCTTGCCTTTGGCGTTGTTCCTAGGAAGATGTTGCTGCGGCAGAGGTCGAAGAGGTTGCTGCCCGTGTTCTCCTCAAGGATTTTGATGGATTCCTTTCGAACATTGAGGTCCTTCATCCATTTTGAGTCTATTTTTGTGTGTGGTGTAAGGAAATGGTCCAATTTCATTTTTCTGCGTGTGGCTGTCCAATTTTCTCAGCACCATTTATTGAAGAGGCTGTCTTTTTTCCATTGGACATTTTTTCCTGCTTTGTCGAAGATTAGTTGACCATAGAGTTGAGGGTCTATTTCCAGGCTCTCTATTCTGTTCCATTGATCTATGGGTCTGTTTTTGTGCCAGTACCATGCTGTTTTGATGATGACAGCTTTGTAATAGAGCTTGAAGTCCGGAATTGTGATGCCACCAATGTTGGCTTTCTTTTTCAATATCCCTTTGGCTATTCGAGGTCTTTTCTGGTTCCATATAAATTTTAGCATTATTTGTTCCATTTCTTTGAAAAAGATGGATGGTACTTTGATAGGAATTGCATTAAATGTGTAGATTGCTTTAGGTAGCATAGACATTTTCACAATATTTATTCTTCCAATCCAGGAGCATGGAACATTTTTCCATTTCTTTGTGTCTTCCTCAATTTCTTTCATGAGTACTTTATAGTTTTATGAGTATAGATTCTGTGTCTCTTTGGTTAGGTTTATTCCTAGGTATCTTATGGTTTTGGATGCAATTGTAAATGGGATTGACTCCTTAATTTCCGTTTCTTCTGTCTTGCTGTTGGTGTAGAGAAATGCAACTGATTTCTGTGCATTGATTTTATATCCTGACACTTTACTGAATTCCTGTATAAGTTCTAGCAGTTTTGGAGTGGAGTCTTTTGGGTTTTCCACATATAGTATCATATCATCTGGGAAGAGTGATAATTTGACTTCTTCTTTGCCAATTTGGATGCCTTTTAATTTCCTTTTGTTGTCTGATTGCTGAGGCTAGGACCTCTAGTACTATGTTGAATAGCAGTGGTGATAATGGACATCCCTGCCGTGTTCCTGATCTTAGCGGAAAAGCTTTCAGTTTTTCTCCATTGAGAATGATATTTGCGGTGGGTTTTTCATAGATCTACGCCAATAAATTTGACAATCTGGAAGAAATGGATGCATTCCTAGAAACATATAAAGTACCACAACTGAACCAGGAGGAAATAGAAAGCCTGAACAGACCCATAACCAGTAAGGAGATTGAAACAGTCATTAAAAATCTCCAAACAAACAAAAGCCCAGGGCCAGACGGCTTCCCGGGGGATTTCTACCAAACATTTAAAGAGAACTAATTCCTATTCTCCTGAAACTGTTCCAAAAAATAGAAATGGAAGGAAAACTTCCAAACTCATTTTATGAGGCCAGCATCACCTTGGTCCCAAAACCAGACAAGGATTCCACCAAAAAAGAGAGCTATAGACCAATATCCTTGATGAACACAGATGCGAAAAGACTCAACAAAATACTAGCCAATAGGATTCAACAGTACATTAAAAAGATTATTCACCACGACCAATTAGGATTTATTCCAGGGCTGCATCGTTGGTTCAACATCCGCAAATCAGTCAATGTGATAAACACATCAATAAAAGAAAGAACAAGAACCATATGATACTCTCAATAGATGCTGAAAAAGCATTTGACAAAGTACAGCATCCCTTCCTGATCAAAACTCTTCAAAGTGTAGGGATAGAGCGCACATACCTCAATATCATCAGAGCCATCTATGAAAAACCCACCGCAAATATCATTCTCAATGGAGAAAAACTGAAAGCTTTTCCGCTAAGGTCAGGAACACGGCAGGGATGTCCATTATCACCACTGCTATTCAACATAGTACTAGAGGTCCTAGCCTCAGCAATCAGACAACAAAAGGAAATTAAAAGGCATCCAAATTGGCAAAGAAGAAGTCAAATTATCACTCTTCCCAGATGATATGATACTATATGTGGAAAACCCAAAAGACTCCACTCCAAAACTGCTAGAACTTATACAGGAATTCAGTAAAGTGTCAGGATATAAAATCAATGCACAGAAATCAGTTGCATTTCTCTACACCAACAGCAAGACAGAAGAAACGGAAATTAAGGAGTCAATCCCATTTACAATTGCATCCAAAACCATAAGATACCTAGGAATAAACCTAACCAAAGAGACACAGAATCTATACTCATAAAACTATAAAGTACTCATGAAAGAAATTGAGGAAGACACAAAGAAATGGAAAAATGTTCCATGCTCCTGGATTGGAAGAATAAATATTGTGAAAATGTCTATGCTACCTAAAGCAATCTACACATTTAATGCAATTCCTATCAAAGTACCATCCATCTTTTTCAAAGAAATGGAACAAATAATGCTAAAATTTATATGGAACCAGAAAAGACCTCGAATAGCCAAAGGGATATTGAAAAAGAAAGCCAACATTGGTGGCATCACAATTCCGGACTTCAAGCTCTATTACAAAGCTGTCATCATCAAAACAGCATGGTACTGGCACAAAAACAGACCCATAGATCAATGGAACAGAATAGAGAGCCTGGAAATAGACCCTCAACTCTATGGTCAACTAATCTTCGACAAAGCAGGAAAGAATGTCCAATGGAAAAAAGACAGCCTCTTCAATAAATGGTGCTGGGAAAATTGGACAGCCACATGCAGAAAAATGAAATTGGACCATTTCCTTACACCACACACAAAAATAGACTCAAAATGGATGAAGGACCTCAGTGTGCGAAAGGAATCCATCAAAATCCTTGAGGAGAACACAGGCAGCAACCTCTTCGACCTCTGCCACAGCAACATCTTCCTAGGAACAACGCCAAAGGCAAGGGAAGCAAGGTCAAAAATGAACTATTGGGATTTCATCGAGATCAAAAGCTTTTGCACAGCAAAGGAAACAGTTAACAAAATCAAAAGACAACTGACAGAATGGGAGAAGATATTTGCAAATGACATATCAGATAAAGGACTAGTGTCCAGAATCTATAAAGAACTTAGCAAACTCAACACCCAAAGAACAAATAATCCAATCAAGAAATGGGCAGAGGACATGAACAGACATTTCTGCAAAGAAGACATCCAGATGGCCAACAGACACATGAAAAAGTGC
Source organism: Mustela nivalis (assembly GCF_964662115.1). Lineage (NCBI taxonomy): Eukaryota > Metazoa > Chordata > Mammalia > Carnivora > Mustelidae > Mustela > Mustela nivalis. The sequence goes on from NC_139040.1 coordinate 90,553,110, forward strand.
TCCATATCACTCGGCATCAGAAAAATACAAATCAAAACCACAATGAGATATCACCTCACACCAGTCAGAATGGCTAAAATCAACAAGTCAGGAAATGACAGATGCTGTCGAGGATGCGGAGAAAGGGGAACCCTTCTGCACTGTTGGTGGGAATGCAAGCTGGTGCAGCCACTCTGGAAAACAGCATGGAGGTTCCTCAAATTGTTGAAAGTAGAACTGCCCTATGACTCAGCAATTGCACTACTGGGTATTTACCCTAAAGATACAAACGTAGTGATCCAAAGGGGCACGTGCACCCGAATATTTATAGCAGCAATGTCCACAATAGCCAAACTATGGAAAGAATCTAGATGTCCATCAACAGATGAATGGATCAAGAAGATGTGGTATATATACACACTGGAATACTATGCAGCCTTCAAAAGAAATGAATTCTTGCCATTTGCGACAACATGGATGGAACTAGAGCGTATCATGCTTAGCGAAATAAGTCAAGCAGAGAAAGACAACTATCATATGATCTCCCTGATATGAGGAAGTGGTGATGCAACATGTGGGCTTAAGTGGGTACGAGAAGAATCAATGAAACAAGATGGGATTGGGAGGGAGACAAACCATAAGTGACTCTTAATCTCACAAAACAAACTGAGGGTTGCTGGGGGGAGGGGGTTTGGGAGAAGGGGGTGGGATTATGGACATTGGGGAGGGTATGTGCTTTGGTGAGTGCTGTGAAGTGTGTAAACCTGGTGATTCACAGACCTGTACCCCTGGGGATAAAAATAAATGTTTATAAAAAATAAAAAATTACAAAAAAAAAAAAGAAAAGAAGGGTTAGAATTTGCTTTAGGTTGGCAGAAGTTGTTATGTAGCTAGCTGTAGACTTCTGGGTTCTGTCCCGTAAAGCCATAGGCTGTGCTAGTTGGTGTGCTGACACTCTGCTTTTAATTGTTTGTTCTGTGGGAAATGATCTTGTGATGCTTACCTTTATTTCATGTAACTAGTTTTGAGTTTGCAAGATCAGATATCTACAAACTAGTCATCTCTTCCTACATAATTGACCTGGAATTAGAATATGCTATCAGAATAGATTGCCACCAGGTAAATGGTGGTGCCTTAGTTATGGCAGATTATAGCAGCTCTTGAATCTATTTCCCATAGTTGTGATTAATGGAATATAACAGAGGAGGATGTTTTCAAGTCAGTCATCCTTTTTGGTCGCTCAAAAATTGCTTTGCTGTTTTAATATAAACATTACAGAAGATTAGACTGAAATGTCAATGTGCTAAATTTAAAAAGATTAAAAAAAAACCACTTGGGTTCACTAATCTGAGTTGTTCTAATCACTACTTACTTCAACACTGATTTCTCTTCCAGACTTGAGTAGCACATTTCTCTTAGCTTACCGTAAATCTTCATATCTACAATCAGAAGACCTTCTGATACTCTAGGTTCTCTTTTTTTGGGGTGTGGTGAGAAGTTAAAAAGTCCCAGCACTATGAGTATGGGCACAGCGAACACAAATTCCTCTATAGACTTAAAATTGATTTTCTATTTATAGGCTTTATTTCCTTCCCCAGTGATCCCTGCTCTGTTATTCATGGGAGGGAGAGAGCCTGTGCTCACATGAACTGATCCTTAAAAATCAAAAGTACCCTAACCTCTGGTAGTAAAGACCCACTGGGTTTGGACAATTAGTATGTAAATGATGCTGTCAAATTTGGGGCAAACACTGATTTAAAATTGAACCCCTCGGTATCCTGTTGCGACCACATATATACTCACACTCAGCAAGTCTTGTATTCCAATTTAAGGATCAAAAAATATTACCACCATATCCACTGAGGGAAAAAAGAAATAAGTATTGGATTTGTATGTAGCACTAAGCACTTTCATGTATTCTCTTGAAGATGTGGTATATATACACAATGGAATACTATGCAGCCATCAAAAGATATGAAATCTTGCCATTTGCGACAACATGGATGGAACTAGAGCGTATCATGCTTAGCGAAATAAGTCAAGCAGAGAAAGACAACTATCATATGATCTCCCTGATATGAGGAAGTGGTGATGCAACATGGGGGCTTAAGTGGGTAGGAGAAGAATCAATGATCTTTATTAAGAGTTGAATGTCATTGTATGTATTTTTATAAATAAAAATGCGGAGGTTTGTAAGTTAAATTATTTGCCCAAAGACAAACACATAATAAGTGATGGAGCTGAGTTTCAAATCCAGGTTTACCTGACTTCAAAACAATACACTCTCTTTTTATTATATTTAATTGGTTTTGCCTAAATATATATGTTTGAAAATATAAGAAATCTCATGTGTTTCCTACAATAGCAAGTGGCTTATAGGAGCCAACTAATAAGAACATTCAAGAATACCCTTCCTCATTGTTCTCCCCAGCTGTGTTTTCCCTGCACTCAATTTCACTTTATATACATTCATCAACTACCTGCTATGGGTAAGTTGTGGCACTCTGGGCACTGTGCTGGTCAGATATAACTCAGCCTTATTTGTGATTTACCAAGAGTCCTGTGCTGCAGTTTGCCTTTCTGACCTGCTCAGTTTTGAAATAATTTCTATTCCTGAATCCAGGAGCTATCCTTGCAGTCTTTAATTCTGTAGGAGGCTACTTTATGGCAATAGACCTGAGCAGTATTAATAGTTTTGTCGCTTATGTCTTAGTCTTCCCTTGAAGAAACAATGCCAAATGTTAGCATCTTTATCTGTAGTTCACAGCAAAGAGATGGAAGCTTGGGGAAGTGACATGACTTGCTCATATAGCAGATTAGATGGAGTCCACACTCCATGCAATTCAGAGTTTATTATTCCCACTGTCTCTCCCAGGTGCCATATTGCTTCCATGTACAAATGCTTCTCTGAAAACTCCCAAACTGGATCATTCAGATCTCTTACAGTTTTAGAAACTACCTTCTCTCTCACCTCAAAACCACCCTTACTTTCCAGGAAAGAGGGGCAATGTGTACAGTATACTGAGTAGAAATGTGTCTAGGCTTTGTAATCAGACAGATTTGGGCTGGCAGTCATCCCTCTTTGTAAATATGCATGATCTTGGAGAAAGTGGTTGACCATTCCGAGTTTCAGTACTTTATCTGTAATATGAAGCCAGTAATACTTACTTGGAAATACTGTTGTGAGTATTAGTACTAGTGTACACAATGTGACTAGCAGGATGCCAAGCCATAATGGACACTTCAGAAAAGGTGTGGATATCAGACTTGTGTCTGTAATAAGATAATTAATAAACTTAACCAAGAAGGTAAAAGACCTGTACAATGTAACTATAAAACACTGATGAATATGACTGAAGACAACACAACCAAATGGAAATGATATTGTATGTTCATGGATTGGGAAAGCAAATATTGTTAAAATGTCCTTACCAGGCAAAGCAACCTACAGAATTAACAAGTACATTACTTTTTATCATATGTATGAAGAGATGAAAGGAGCAAGAGGGATTAGCTGTGTCTCCATATTTCTCTGTGTATCAATTTTGGTGTTTGTTTATTGCTATTGGTCTGTTTCACACTGTACTCCCCCTGCCACTTCCCCTGCTCCTCCTCTTTCCTAAGCAGGTTTGATTGTTAGGACCTGTTTCCAATTAAATGTCAGTCCCCTCACCCTCCCAGAGGACAGTTTTGCCTACTGTTTATTTTTTGTGTGATGCAGCTCTAGCTGTCCCCCAGATCTTAGCTAATAACCCTTCTTCCCATTTTAGTCAGTGCTGCATTCTCCCCAGCAACTCTGAGCAGGGAGCTGCCCACACTGATTAGGGCACAATCTCAGAGCTAATGAATGGTGACTGAGAGAAGGTTCCAAGTGGGAATCCTATGTATGCATCCTTGGTGGGAAAACAAGCATCTTTTGTCATCTACAAGTCTGTGAATGATCGATGCCATTCCCAGTCATTCTTCCAATGTAGCATACTGATTTTATTCTTATCTCTTTTCTATTTCTCTCTTCCCCCCGCTTTCCAGGGCTGTCAGCTTGAGTTATAAACCACTGATCTCTCACTTTCTCTCCCTCTTTCCCTCTCCCTTAATGCATTTGTACTTTTCTGGATAAGCTATCAAGAGTTGAGCAGCACAAAATCCAGATGGTAACAGTCAGCTTTGCTTTAAGCCCTGGCCAGTGGGTGCTAGAATTTGATTACTGTAGTTAGTAGCCATTTAGAAGATGAGCAGTCTTAATCCCTTAAATATAGCCTGGCTAGAGATGGGGTTATAGTTTTACCAGATGTTTGCCTGCAGGGAGAAGTTGGAAAGGGATACATATCTGGTTGGTGTTTCAACAGGGAAATAAATGAAGGTCCACAACTATGAGAAGGGTAGCAGTAGGTCTTAGGGTAAAGCATCTGAAAGGGCTTTAGCAAGTGGCTCCTGAGGGGGAGGTAGAAGTAACAACAGCACTCTCAGTCTTTTCTAGTAAGATCCTTACAAAATGCTTTTGTGTAATAGTTGTATGGCCAAGTTATTTTTTTAATAACTGCTACCAGGAGCTGTTCAGGTCAGAGAAGAATTTCCCTTTGGGCCCAGCATGGTATTACCCTCATTAACCATGAAGATATCTGATAATAGTGCACTTGAGTATGCCATATTTCTTTACCAGAGATGACAATAGAAAGTTATACTGCAGGATGGAAGAAAAGGGATGAGAAGGGGAAATTAGACTTTGAAAATACAGATGACTAATTAAAAAGATATAAAATAACACCAAAAACAGAAAATTTAGAGATACAGTGAAAAGAGCCTTGTACTGGGAGTTAGGAGGCCAGGGTGAGTTTACCATATAGTGACCTGGGCAAGTTACCTACTTCACTTGGATCACAGTGCTTTCTCTGGAAAAAAGCCAATAGTATTACTTACCTTGCCTACTCCTCAGGGTTGTCTTCAAAGCCAAATAAGAATCTTCAAGATCTTTATAGCTGATAAAGTGCTGTGTAAATTAAACAATTACTATCACCTTAATTACTTTAGAATTTCATATTAAAAACAAACCCAAAACTGAACCAAATAGCTGTGATTCACACCACGAATCTCCCCCCATATCCTGCCTCCTTTTGTCAAATGACATGGAATAGGGTATAACTTGCAAAGAGACCTGTGATTTAAGCCTTTCTTTTTCTTTCACTGAGGGAATAACTGGTTTATAAAACTTATAAACTTATAAAACTCCAAGAGAGATTTTAGCTCTGCCATTTATTAACCTACGTGGGAAGCTACTAAAGTTGTCCAAGCCTCAGTTTCTCCATCTATAAAATAAGGATTGTTACAGCACATACCTTTTAGGGTTGTTGCTGGGATCAAATGAGATAATGCATGTGACATGGTTTTACAGTGCTTCTCACATAGTAAAGGCCCACCAACTGTTAGCAATTCACATTATTATTACCATTACTACTACTACTACTACTACTACTACTACTACTACTGCTACTACTACTACTACTATCACCACCACTGCTAAGGAATCTAGTCCCTGGTGGCCTTCTTTGGCACAGCTCTTTAGCTTTGTTACTTGGCCAGTAATTCGTCTGGAACCAAAGCCCACAAATATAATCTCTTCCTTGACAAACTAGTGTTTCCTGCAATCACAGCTCTCCCCTCCCATTTCCCTCCATATTTGGTGGGCTGCCAAATTACCATTGCCTCCAGGTAAGGCAATTTTATTCAGCCAGAGAGTCGTCTGCTCAGAGGCAGCTAAGGTATCCACAGGTTTAGGGGTTGAGTGAAGTGTCCCATGGATCTGCCTCTTACCCTATCCTGAAGTCAATCCCACCTCTGAAGTGCTTTTACCTGAGATCTTGCTCCTGCTCTCACCTATCACTGGTGGAGCAAAGTGGACAAGGCACACACACACATACATACACATGCACACATGCCTCCCATTACCCCCACACAGAGGTACTAATGAATTAATGAATTTCATCTTCCCTAGACCACTACTGCTGCAAGAAACAAGCAGAACCAACTGGTTCTAGTATCTATTTCTGTCTACCAACCTCATGATTTTTGTCAACACCACTTTATAAAACTGAGAAAAAATAAAAATGAAAACTCACACAACTCCTCTTTATTATCTAACCACTTCATCACAAGAGGACCTATTAATAAGTGTATTCTTAGGTCCTGTTCATGCCTTCAAATAACCGTCTCCATGGGGCCAGTTTGGCAATGAGGCAATCTCTCCAAATCCCCAAGTACATGGGTTAAGTGATATGGGCTTGTCACACCCACATTATGAGGTACATTTGAAGACATAATTAGAAAGAGACAGGTATTTTTAATAAAGATCAAAGCACAGAAAGCATCAATTGAGTCTTCAGTGTTTTGTTCTTTGAGTGAGTTGTATGTTTACAAGTTTTCTTTGGCACTAGTTTGCAGGCATTTTAAAACACCTCTAAAGGCTAAAGTCCCCATCTTTAAGAGCTCCTAAGAATGGTATATAGCATGTTGTTACAAAGTATTAAAATATGCAACATTTGAAATTATGACATTTCAGGCACCTCTCTAAAGGATTGTGATTTTTTTCCTCCCCATTTGTGACTCATTTGCAGTATATGGTCTACTCCAGCTAAACTAGTGGGAAATCTGTAGACATTGCCAGCCCATTGCTTTTCCTATTGGGTGAAATGGTGGCCTCTATAGGGTGAAGAAGTGGATTATAGTGATTCCCAGGTTAGACCTGACACCCAAGCCAGAACATGGTGACCACCCTGTAGCTGCTTGGTATTTGGACGGGACAGGCAGTAAAGTCAAACAGACCCGGGTTACTATGACTTGAACTAGTCACTTAACCTCTCTAAGCCTCAACTTCTCCACCTCTCTTACAGGACTGTTACTGTGGGCATTAAATGAGATAATGCATGTAAACCAAGGGCTAATCACAAGCATTTGTTAGCCCCAAACGACTCACTTCCTTTTGAGGGGTATAGTTGAAGAGAAACTTGAAGAAATCACTGCGCTGGCTGCTTCAATGAGGACATCACCAGAGTCAGAACAGGAACCACTAATCTCAAAGGAGTTGGTTAGGATATCATGTGCCTTGGTGGTGGGATCCCAGAGCTGGAAGCAACAGGCAGGATGCCCCCAAGAAGAAACACCCACAGAAGAACTTATCCATTGTTGGTAGCTGGTAGATGAAAGGGTGGGGAATAAGGCAGTTGGAATAAATCATTCCTTTTTTTATTGGAAACAGTCGTTCCTTTTAAGTTGGTGGCACTAGATAATTGATGCCCTGGTGTCTGTGATCTTGGATAACTTGAAGACCAGGGTCCAAAATTATCTGATATCTTTCATTTAGGGACCTTGTGTGACCACTTAACTTCCTTTTCTAACCATTAGCAACTGTGCTACAGCAACAGGAGTCTTCCACTAAGCTCCCACTTACACTATTCATTTCACTGGGTTTTCTGTTTCTGAGCTTTTAGTTTTCCCAAGGCTCAAAAACAATTCTCTTTTCCCTAGTTGACACCTTTAGCCTTCCCTGCATTTGCAGAGGAAGGACAACCTTCTACCTTACCATAAGCTACTTTTCTCCCCAAACTTCCAAAGCTCTGACCCAACCCTTCCTCATGATCCAGCTCTTAGAGCCAAGCTATTTCCCTGCTGGTCCTTGCATCCCTTTCCCTGATATCCTGCTAGAGCCCCCCAAACTATGCATATGTTCCAGAAGGCACTTCCAATACAAAACAAACTCAGTGACTGTGGTTATAGGGCACCTTCACTCCCATTAAAGAGTTAATGAAGGGGCGCCTGGGTGGCTCAGTGGGTTGAGCCGCTGCCTTCGGCTCCGGTCATGATCTCAGGGTCCTGGGATCGAGTCCCACATCGGGCTCTCTGCTCGGCAGGGAGCCTGCTTCCTCCTCTCTCTCTCTCTGCCTGCCTCTCTGCCTACTTGTGATCTCTCTCTGTCAAATAAATAAAATCTTTAAAAAAAAAAAAGAGTTAGTGAAGATTCCCCACACCACTAAAATAGAGTGACGTGAAGCCCCAGTCCTGGTCCTGCCATTAATTTTCTGTTTGAATCGGGTAAGTACAGTCCCTCTTAGGGCCTTATTTTCATCATCTCTAATGGGGTGAGGAGGAAGATGATTAGTCATTGTTAAGGTCTAGCTCTGAAAATTAAAAGGCAGTTTTGCAGCAAGAGCACAAATTTTGAACTACATAAACCCCATCTTCATATTCCCACCTTCAGCTATCTTGCTAGTCCCTTATAGCAGTGAAATAGCATGTTGAAGTCTGCACAGTTCAAGGCAGCAAACCAGCATTCAAATCTTTGTATAGGTCTGGGAGGACTCAGCTGAGCTCTTCCCCCTTCCTGGCTGCTGCTGGTCCCAGAGCAATTATGAAGAGCCAGGTTACTGTTTTCTGCACTTTGTCAGCCTCAGTCCAAATTATTCACCTCCTCCCCAACCCCCAAGCAATTAGTGGTCCTTACCCTTCCTAGGAAACTCCAACAATAGAAAAAGGAAAGGGAGAGACATAGAGAGATTTGAGAAGACATATGTGTCTGGGTTTTATGGTCCCAGTAGACTAGTTTTAAAGTTACCAACCCTTGATATTTATCTTATCAATGTACTCACACCAGTGCAAAATGATATGTAAATACTGAAAGTCACTGCAATGTTGTTTGAAATAGAATAATATTTTAAACCACTTCCACTACTAGGGGACTGTTTTACATCACATTACATCCATACAGTGGAATGCTATGCAGTTGTAAAAGGAAATGAGGCAGCTCAGTATGTACCAATATTAAAAGGACTCCATGATGAATTAGGCATAGAAAGTGAGAAACAAAACACTTTGCATACATGAAGGCAAAATAATATGTGTATGTATGTTTGTACATGTGTATAAAATATCTTTTGAATGATGTGTGAGGAACTGGTTAAAGTTTTTGCCTATTCAGAAAACAAATGTAGTATCATTCTCAACTTTATTTTATTTCACTAGTAGAGAATAGGGACATGGATGATTGTCTATATAGTTCTTCCTTAGCACAAGAAATAATGAGAGGGATTTGCAGCTATAGTCCTTACAGACCTGAGCAGTAGAAAGATCTGACTCTTCAATGTTAAGGTGACCAACATATTTTGGTTTTCCCATGACTTTCCTGGTTTTAGCACTTACAGTCCTAGGAAAACTGGAACAACTGGTCACCTTCACATTCTTCTGCTGCAACCCTTAGCCATCCAGAGTTGCTAGTGCCAAGGGGAAAGCTCCCATTAGTGGGGTGAATGAAACTGTGGCACAAGCCTCTGCCTCCACAATCTAGGAGGGGCTCACACTTATAGAGTGGCAGACACATGTTCTGTGAGATATCCTCATCTAACAAGACAAGGAAATTGGGGCTCAGAGAGGTTAAGTGATTTGCCCAAGGCCACACAGCTAGTAAACACTGGAGCCAGTCTGTCTGACTCCTGCCATGTCAACAGGACCTCTGGGGAATGTTAAGTTTTCAGTGAAACACCAGTTTTGGTCTTGTTTAAAGCCTAAAGCACCTGAAGTTACATTTTAACCAAATCAAACATTGTTGCTCTGAATCAACTTTGACAGGCCATTTTGGGACATGGTTTTCTTCCCATCACCTCAGCCCCCAAGGCAAAGAGAAGAGATGTTCCAGGTTTTCAGACTGAAAGAGCCATAAGCAGGAAGCTGGCTTCCCCAGCTGTGCTCATGATGGGAGACCTGTTCTCCGCTAAAGAGTGGTAACCTACTCCTCTCCCAACTTGATCCACCTCCCTCCCAAGATCAGCATGAGAAAGTAAAACAGAAGAACACCAAGCTAGTAACAGGTAGTGGTACATGTCATGATGCTTGCCTACTCTTCGATTGGCTAGGGGTAGAATTCAATTTGGCTATGTAATAAGGGCTCCTTTTGCTAGGAAACATTAAAGAAAAAACAAAAACCCTAAAGCCTCACCCATCAAAAGCTCACTGAGCCACAGTAAAACAGACGTAGCTGATAGTCACAGCTTTGGGGATTTGGGAAGAATATAGGAAAAGGTCACATCAGCAGCTTTACTTGCCCTTTCTTAATTAAGCAGCAGGCAGGTGTTAATTATATATAGGAAATTTGGCTGTTTTGTAGACCCTGTTGAGATATTTTGTAGAAGATATTTAATAAATATGGGGCAAGGGAAATCTTACCCGCACTGCTGGCAATTAATTTGTACATGCTGAGTTGCAGAGCATCAGGGAGAGAGGTCATCTGTGCCAGGATGCAAGAGCTTCTGGGAATAATGGAGATTGACTTCTCAAAGAAGACCTGAAAGAAAACTGAAGCAGAGCTTTCCAAAGCTCTAGCTTCCTCTGCAATTGTTGCTACACTTTAGGCAAAGACATTTTGTGTGAACCTGAATTACCTATACTTTGATAAGTTCTGTAATATTGGATTTGAATGAAGCTGATCCATCTCTGTGGTAGTTGGACTCAACACCACACTCACTCCCACTACAAAACAACCAACCTTGAGACTTTAAGAGTAGACACTACAGTGTTTTGGTTTTAATGTCGGATAAAACTGACAGGAAGGCGTAGGAGGCTTGCTTACAGTATGTTCTGGTTTAAGAAGCATCAGATGGATCACATGGCATTTCAGTATGTACAAGGATCCTATGACCCTTCCTAACTTCTTCCTATCTAGGGTGTCAAAACATTGGCACAGAAATGTGGCAGCTTGGACCAAAAAGATTACTGGTGTGCTCCATTTTTTGTGAAATACTTGTATGCCTGTAAAGGTGGCCACCAAGAAAAATTTTACATATAGAACCTATTCCTCATTGCCTTTCATAATAACATTAGAGATGGATTCTTCTGACAAATTTTTTGCCCCAAGATGCTGTGAAATCTCAGAAATGCAAAACAAACATAGACAATTTTATTTGAGAGGAAAAATTTCAAGCATCTTGATATGTCTAAGAAATAAAAATATATGGTCAAGCCACTTAAACTGCAGCTCAGGTTATCCTTCATAGGGCAATATTGAGTTACATGCCTTCACTATCAACTTCAAAGAGCAGCTGAGAGGATTCAATAGCAAAAGTAAAAGTACTTTATCAATTGAACATGCAGTATACATGTGAATTCTCATTACTGTTCTAGTCAATCCTGGACAGTCATTTTATTTATTTTCTTAATTATTTTTATTAACATATAATGTATTATATATTATATTATATTATATTATATTATATTATATTATATTATATCATATTATAGACCTGCCCGAGGAGTACAGGTCTATGAATCATCAAGCTTACACATTTCACAGGCCTACCATACCACATACCCTCCCCAATATCTATAACCCTCTCCCTACCTCCTCACCCCCCAGCAACCCTCAGTTTGTTTTTTGAGATTAAGAGTCTTATGGGGGTGCCTGGGTGGCTCAGTGGGTTAAGCCTCTGCCTTCGGCTCAAGTCACGATCTCAGGGTCCTAGGATTGAGCCCTGCATCGGGCTTTCTGCTCAGGAGCCTGCTTCTCCCTCTTTCTCTACCTACTTGTGATCTCTCTCTCTGTCAAATAAATAAACTCTTTAAAAAAAAAAAAAGAGTCTCTTATGGTTTGTCTCCCTCCCGGTCCCATCTTGTTTCATTATTTTTTCTTCCCTCCCCCAACCACCCCCTGCCCTGCTTCTCATATTCTTCGTATCAGAGAGATCATATGATAGTTGTCTTTCTCTGATTGACTTATTTCACTCAGCATAATACCCTCTAGTTCCATCCACATCGTTGCAAATGGCAAGGTTACATTTCTTTTGATGACTGCATAGTATTCCATTGTGTGTGTGTATAGCTTTATATATATATATATATATATATATATATATATATATATTTATATATATATCTCACATCTTCTTTGTCCATTCTTCTGTTGATGGACATCTAGGTTCTTTCCATAGTTTGACTATTGTGGACATTGCTGCTATAAACATTCGGGTGCATGTGCCCCTTCGGATCACTACATTTGTATCTTTAGTGTAAATACCCAGTAATGCAATTTCTGGGTTGTAGGGTAGCTCTATTTACAACTTTTTGAGGAACCTCCATACTATTTTCCAGAGGGGCTGAACCAATTTGCATTCCCACCAACAGTGTAGGAGGGTTCCCCTGTCTCCGCATCCTCGCCAACATCTGTCATTTCCTGACTTGTTAATTTTAGCCATTCTGACTGGTGTGAGGTGGTATCTCACTGTGGTTTTGATTTGTATTTACCTGATGCCTAGTGATGTGGAGCACTTTTTCATGTGTCTATGGGCCTTCAGGATGTCTTCTTTGCAGAAATGTCTGTTCATGAGTCTTCTGGCCATTTCTTGATTGGATTATTTGTTCTTTGGGTGTTGAGTTTGATAAATTCTTTCTGGATTTTGTAAATTAGCCCTTTATCTCATGTCATTTGCAAAAATATTCTCCATTCTGTCAGTTGTCTTTTGGTTTTGTTGACTATTTTCTTTGCTGTGCGAAAGCTTTTGATCTTGATGAAGTTCCAATAGTTCATTTTTGCCCTTGCTTCCCTTGCCTTTGGCAATGTTTCTAGGAAGAAGTTGCTGTGGCTGAGGTCAAAGAGGTAGTTGCCTGTGTTCTATTCAAGGATTTTGATGGATTCCTATCTTACATTGAGGTCTTTCATCCATTTTGAGTCTATTTTTCTGTGTGGTATAAGGAAATGGTCCAGTTTCATTTTTCTGCATGTGGCTATCCAATTTTCCCAGCACCATTTGTTGATGAAATTGTCTTTTTTCCACTGAACATTCTTTGCTGCTTTGTGATGATTATTTGATCATAGAGTTGAGGGTCTATTTATGGACTCTCTATTCTATTCCACTGGTCTATGTGTCTGTTTTTGTACCAATACCATACTGTCTTAATGATTACAGCTTTCTAATACAGCTTGAAGTCTGGAATTTTGATGCCACCAACTTTGGTTTTCCTTTTCAACATTACTCTGGCTATTTGGGGTCTTTTCTGGTTCCATATAAATTTTAGGATTATTTGTTCCATTTCTTTGAAAAAGCATTGATGGCATTTTGATAGGGATTTCATGAAATGCATAGATTACTTTTGGTAGCATAGATATTTTCACAATATTTGTTCTTCCAATCTATGAGAATGGAATATTTTGCCATTTCTTTATGTATTCCTCCATTGCTTTCATGAGTCCTTTATAATTTTCTGAGTACAAATTCTTTGCCTCTTTGGTTAGGTTTATTCCCAGGTGTCTTATGGTTTTGGGTGCAATTGTAAATGGGATTTAATTCTTAATTTCTCTTTCTTCTGTCTTGCTGTTGGTATATAGAAATGCAACTGATTTTTTTGTGCATTGATTTTATACCCTGCCACTCTGCTGAATTCTTGTGTATGAGTTCTAGCAATTGTGGGGTGGAGTCTTTTGGGTTTTTCACATAAAGTATTGTGTCATCTGCAAAGAGTGAGAGTTTGACTTCTTCTTTGCTGATTCGGATGCCTTTTATTTCTTTTTGTTGTCTGATTGCTGAGGCTAGGACTCCTAGTTCTAGGTTGAACAGCAGTCCCGACCTTAGGGAAAAAGCTCTCAGTTTTTTCCCATTAAGAATGATATTGGCTGTGGGTTTTTCACAGATGGCTTCTATGATATTGAGTTATGTACCCTTTATCCCTACATCATGAAGAATTTTGATCAAGAAAGGATGCTGTACTGTGTCAAATGCACTTTCAGCATCTATTGAGAGTGTCATCTGCTTCAAGTTCTTTCTTTTATTAATGTACTGTATCACATTGATTGATTTGTGGATGTTGAACCAAACTTGCAGCTGAGGAAGAAATCCTACTTGGTGCTGTGAATAATCCTTTTAACGTACTGTTGGGTCCTATTGGCTAGTATTTTGGTGAGAATAGTTGCATCCATGTTCATCAAGGTTATTGGTCTGTAATTCTCCTTTTTGATGGGGTCTTTGTCTGGTTTTGGCATCAAGGTAATTCTGGCCTCATAAAATGAGTTTGGAAGTTTTCCTTCCATTTCTATTTTTTGGGACCGTTTCAAGAGAATAGGTATTAATTCTTCTTTAAATGTTTGGTAGAATTCCGCTGGGAAGCCTTCTGGCCCTGGGCTCTTGTTTGTTGGGAGATTTTTGATGACTGCTTCAATCTCCTTACTGGTTATGGGTCTGTTCAGGTTTTATACTTCTTCCTGATTCAGTTTTGGTAGTTTATATGTCTCTAGGAGTGCATCCATTTCATCCAGATTGTCAAATTTGTTGGTGTGTAGCTGCTCATAATATGTTCTTATAATTGTTTATATTTGTTTGATGTTGGTTGTGATCTCTCCTCTTTCATTCATGATTTTATTTATTTGGGTCCTTTCTCTTTTCTTTTTGATAAGTCTGACCAGGGGTTATCAATCTTATTAATTCTTTCAAAGAACCAACTCCTAGTTTGTTGATTTGTTCTACTGTTCTTTTGGTTTCTATCTCATTGATCTCTGCTCTGCTGTTTATTATTTCTCTTCTCCTGCTAGGTTTAGGCTTTCTTTGCTGCTCTTTCTCCAGCTCCTTTAGGTGTAGGGTTAGGTTGTGTATTTGAGACCTTTCATTTTTCTTAAGAAAGTCTTGTATCGCTATATACTTTCCTCTCAGGACTGCCTTTGCTGTGTCCTACAGGTTTTGAACCACTGTGTTTTCATTTTCATTTGTTTCCATGAATTTTTCAATTCTTCTTTTATTTCCTGGTTGACCCATTTATTCTTTACTAGGATGCTCTTTAGCCTCCATATATGAATTCTTTCCAACTTTCCTCTTGTGATTGAGTTCTAGCTTCAGAGCACTGTGGTCTGAAAATATACAGGGAATGATCCCAATCTTTTGGTACCAGTTGAGACCTGATTTGTGACCCGGGATGGGATCCATTCTAGATAATGTTTCATGTGCACTAGAGAAGAATGTGTATTCTATTGCTTTGGGATGAAATATTTTGAATAGACCTGTGATGTCCATCTGGTCCAGTGTGTCATTTAAAGCTTTTATTTCCTTGTTAATCTTTTGCTTAAATGATCTTTCCATTTCAGTGAGGGGGGTATTAAAGTCCCCTACTATTATTGTATTATGGTTGATGTGTTTCTTTGATTTTGTTATTAATTGGTTTATATAATTGGCTGCTTTAATGTGAGGGGCATAGATATTGAAAGTTGTTGGACCTTCTTGTGGGACAGACACTTTAAGTATGATATAGTGTCCTTCCTCATCTCTTATTATAGGCTTTGGTTTAAAATATAATTTATCTGATATAAGGATTGCCACCCCAGCTTTCTTTTGATGTTCATTAAGAGGGTAAATTGTTTTCTACCCCCTCACTTTAAACCTGGAGGTGTCTTTTGGTCTAAAATGAGTTTCCTGCAGACAGCATATCAAGGGGTCTTGTTTTTTTTTTTTAAATCCATTCTGATACCCTGTGTCTTTTGATTGGGGCATTTAGCCCATTCACACTCAGGGTAACTATTGAAAGATATGAATTTAGTGCTATTGTATTGCCTGTAAGGTGACTATTGCTGTATATTGTGTCTGTTTCTTTCTGGTCTATTACTTTTAGGCTCTCTCTTTGCCTAGAGGATCCTTTCAATATTTCTTGTAGGACTGATTTGGTGTTACAAATTCTTTTAATTTTTGTTTGTCCTGGAAACTTTTGTTTTCTTCTTCTATTTTCAATGACAGCCAAGCTGAATATAGTGTTCTTGGCTATGTATTTTTCTCATTTAGTATGCTGAACATATCATGCCCATTCTTTCTGGCCTGCCAGGTCTCTGTAAATAAGTCTGCTGCCAATCTAATATTTCTGCCATTGTATGTTACAGACCTCTTCCAGAGTTGCTTTCAGGATTTTCTCTTTGTCACTGAGACTTGTTAGTTGTACTAGTAGATGATGGGGTGTGGACCTATTTTTATTGATTTTGAGGGGAGTTCTCTGTGCCTCCTGGATTTTGATGCTTGTTCCCTTTGCCATATTAGGGAAATTCTCTGCTATAATTTGCTCCAATATACCTTCCCCCCCCCCTTTCTTCTTCTTCTGCAATCCCAATTACTCTAATATTGTTTCATCTTATGGTATCACTTATCTCTCAAATTCTCCCCTTACAGTCCAGTCATTGTTTGTCTCTGTTTTTCTCAGCTTCTTTATTTTCTATCATTTGATCTTCTAAAGCACTAATTCTCTTTTCTGCCTCATTTATCCTAGCAGTAAGCCCCTCCATTTTTTATTGCACCATATTAATAGCTTTTTTCATTCCAACTTGGTTAGGTTTTAGCTCTTTTATTTCCCCAGAAAGGGATTTTATTTCTCCAGAAAGGAATTCTCTAATATCTTCCATGCCTTTTTTGAGCCTAGCTAGCACCTTGATAATCATCCTTCTGAACTCTTGTTCTGACATAGTACAAATGTTCGTATTGATTAGGTCCATTGTCATTAGTACTGCCTCTTTTTCTTTTTTTGTGGTGTGTTTTTCCACCTTGTCATTTTATCCAGATAAGAATATATGATTGAGAGAGTAAAATACTAAAAGGATGGCAAAGACCCCAGAGAAATATATGCTAACCAAATAAAAAGAGACCTGAAACCAGGAGGGAGAAGAAAGGGGGAAAAAAGAATTACATATACGTGTGTGTGTGTGTGTGTGTGTGTGTGTGTGTATAACTGGTGAATAGAATGGAGCCACACACTTCACTTTGTGTGTATTCTGGTCTCTTGAAAGAAATTACCTCCCAAAATTTTTAAGGAAGGGACAAATTTACTTATTTACTTACATATTTATATGTATATTTTTATTTATAAATTTATTTATATATTTATAAAAACTTATAATTTATATATAAATTTTTATATAATTTTTAAATTTGTATATACATGTATATGTATATATATATATTTATATACACACACCATATATATGGGTAAACACGATAAAGGGATGAAATATGATTGTAAAGATGAAAATTAAAAAATAGTCTAAAAAAGGAAATGATACGTTGGTTGGAAAAAGAAAAATAGAGGAGAGAATGTATCAATCTGGAGTTAGATTTAGGATATATTTTGATCTATTAGAAGAAATTGTATCTTAAAATTTTAAAGAAAAAACCTATATGTATACAAAAGTAATGTTAAATACAATGAAGGGAGAAAAATGACTATAACAATGAAATTTAAAATATTTTTTAAAAGGTATTGATAAAATAGTTCAAAGACATTAAAAAGGAATAAGTAGAAGTTAAAAACTGGATTAAGAAAAAAAAATAAAAAAAAAATTAGGGATGCCTGGGTGGCTCAGTGAGTTAGGGCCTCTGCCTTTGGCTCAGGTCATGATCTCAGGGTCCTGGGATCAGGCCCTGCATCAGGCTCTCTGCTCAGCAGGGAGCCTGCTTCCCCCTCTCTCTCTGCCTGCCTCTCTGCCTACTTGTGATCTCTGTCTGTTAAATAAATAAATAAAATCTTTTAAAAAGATTTAACTTCGCAAGACTAAAGGATCATGGGGAAAAAAGCCATGAATTCTATGTGTTACTGTCTCCTCGCTCTGGACTTCCACAGTTTTCGTTGAATGGTGAACTTGGTCTTGACTGGATGTTCTTACTGATCTTCTGGGGAAGGTGCCTGTTGCAGTGAATCTCAAATGTCCTTGCCAAAGGCAGAATTGCACAGCCCTTGCCAGGGGCCAGGCTAAATAACATTCTTGGGTTCGCTCTTGATGCTTTTGTTCCCTAAATGCTTTGGAGGACAAGAATGAAAATGGCGACCTCCCAATCTCCAGCCTGGAGGAGCCGAGAGCTCAAGACCCCACTTCTCAGTGTGCCTTCAGAGAAAAGCAGGCATTTCCCCCCATCTCCTTGGTCTCTGGCTACACTCCGAGATCACCCAGCCTGTGACTGAGTGTTTCGATCTCTGGCACCTGGCCCCATTTGGAGTCTCCAAACCCAACAGATTCCTGCAGTGCACTCCCATGCTACTCCTCCCAGAGGAGGAAGGAGGGGGTCTCTCAGGATCTGCCACTTTTGGGGTCCACGCTCAAAGAGCAGTGGCCCAACTGTGACTTAGATTATGGTTTAAGGTAACCCTGAGCTAAGAGTGCACTCCTCAGCTCTGTCTCTATAGCCAGCTTCCCCACTCCGATACCTGGCAGCTCTGCCACACTCAGACACCCATTGTCTTTCTGTGACCCTGCGGCACCTGAGACCACACTGTCCCCATGATGGCTCCACCTCCTGCTTAGCCTCTGGAGTGATGTCCCTCAGTGGAGCAGACTTCTAAAAGTTCTGGTTTTGTGTCCACTGCTCCATCACTTGCCAGGAGCCGGCTCCTCCTCCCACAGTCTCTCTTCTCGTCACCTCGATTCACTTCTCCACACATCCTACCTTCCCCAAATTGGTCACTTTTCTATTCCTGGAATTGCTGCTCTTCTTCTCTTCTATCTCCTTTTCCATTTGTGGGTGTTCAGAATGGTTTGATAACTATCTAGCTGAACTCCTGGGACGTAATGCTATTTCTGTCTCCTACTCCTCTGCCATTTTGCTTCCTCCCCACCCAGGACAGTCACTTAAAACAAACAACAACAAAAAAAAAAAAACAGGAGAACTCCCTTCTTGCTCACTACGGATTACCATTTACCTCTTAGAGGGAAGCTCATTAACAGTTTTAATACTGAGTATTCAGAACTGTTCATAGAACAGCTTTTAATTCTTTGATATCTATGGTCTTATCTTTCAGGATGAAGTTTGATTAGTATGTTTACTCTGTGGTGTGCATACTAATTATTCAGTCACTCCACATTTTCTTGCCATGGGCAGAGTAGTGGAAAGAGCATAGAGCTCACCAGTATTTTATAATTGTGATTCCTCAAGCAAAGCAACAGAAAACACCCAATCCTCAGATTTACCTTCTGGAAATTGGAGGTACCACTGCATGGTTGTGGTGGAGGGTAATGAGATGATGTTATCTGCAAACAGCCAGGAACTGGGAAACACTATGCAAATACTCTCATGGGACACAAGCATTCTTCCAAAGCTACCCTTTGCAAGGTGTGTGTGTGTGTCTTCCAATTTTTGTCTCACATGGTTGTTAGGTTTAGTAGCCTTGAGCAGGTAAAAGTTTGTTTGCATGCACATATTTTATTGACTTGAGGCAAGTGATTGATTTTTAGCTTCTTCTTGTTCAAGTTGGGGCACTTTTTGAGCTTTAAATAAAAAGCAGTTTATCTAAAAATGGGGATTGGGTTAGTAGGTAAGTTTCTCCCAAAGGTGGACAGAGTTAAAAAGGAAAGGAACTATAGTAATTTTACCTTTTTCAACCCAGATTTTTATATTTGTGGAAGTTCAGAGTTGATGATATAGAGTCTGTGTTTAGAACTTAAGAAACTCTTGTGTGACCTTCTAAACTTCCTACCTACTATACATGGACCACATCAACATTTATCTGCTCCCAACATGGTAATATACATCTCATACACAGGATCCTAACACACAAACTCTAAATTCATGCACTGCAATCTCCTCTGACACTAGAAATAACTACCACTTAATTCACTTTGTCCTCTAGGGAAAGTGACAATTGTTATAGTTCAGAAATTTCAGACTGGTTGCTGTGGGTGGGCTTTGTCCTGCATATATGTTTTGTTTGGCACTCACAAATTTTTAAAAAGTTAGTTAGTTCCTAGTATTTAAATATTACAAAACTTCACACAGATTTTAGTTTGTATTGCCAGCTTGTCTTAAAAAATGGAATGAGCTAGTAACATTTGTCAGCATTTAATCATAATCACCTAGAATTTAGTAGCAACTGATATTTGTCTCTCCAATTCCCTTGCTAAGTCTTGAGGATCCTTTTGTTACCAACCAGCCCTCTATGGATATTGACTAGATATCCCTACACTTAAAGCTGTGCATTCAAAGTGATCAGTTTAATATTATGGCACAGAGAAGAGATAATTATGATTTGGCTGGTATACCAAATTATAGGATATTTGAGTAGATAAACACTGTCTTGGTGGAACCCCTCATTTGAATCAGAAGGTAAACACTTAGAGCAATAAGCATGAAGCCTCCAAGGCTTTTTCAAATAATTCTCTGAGCTCATATAACTTTGTTTCTCTCTACATGAATTATCAGTCCCTCCTCCTCTACTCCCATTATCCTTATCTTTGAGGCAGAGAATGTGCCTGCAATTTCTTCAGCTACCCCAAAGGGCCCTGCCAAAGGTGAAGTCCATATTAGAAG
The DNA here is from genome assembly GCF_964662115.1 of Mustela nivalis. Lineage (NCBI taxonomy): Eukaryota > Metazoa > Chordata > Mammalia > Carnivora > Mustelidae > Mustela > Mustela nivalis. Next base: position 90,573,374 of record NC_139040.1, read on the forward strand.
CTCAGAAAATATGAATGAAGCACTTTATCCAATGATACATGTATCGCAAAGTCTATTTTTCCTTTTTCTTGACTGACAAATACTAGGCTCATGGAATGAGAAATGAAGGTTTTGATGACTTGCTGTGTCCTCAGATTAATAGATTAATTAATTAATTGGTTGGTTCACTGTGTCCTTGGATGGATAATAAAATGTCATTAATTAGCAAGGCACAGGTAAGAGAAGAAAAGAGAACCATTTCTTTAGTACCAGGAAGGGGAATTAAAGAGTGGTCATTACTAAGATTTCATGGAAGGAATCAGCTGGGAAGAAGAGGCTGAATTCTATTACTTCAATGTTTCAAATCACCAGGGTCTGAGAATTTTCTGAAGGCCAGAAAGCCCAGAGTTCTGGGAATCTTCTAGAGGAACAAATCCCCCCTACTCATTTCTCATTACTATTATAATTGCTCACTAAAAATGAGCTATTATAGGGGACACTGTATATTACAAATGTAAGAACAGTATGAGAAACACTTAATAATTGACTAAATAGAATAACTTGAGAAAGGGGCAGAAATAATGGCTATGGCTTCAATGGTTGTAGCAGTTAAAATTTTGAACTTTAGTCTTTAGCAGAAAGGGATAATATGACTGTTTAGGTATCATTAAGACTTAGTATGGAAGAATATACAGCATAGAGGTGAGGAAGTTGGGATAGAGAAAATTAAATACCATCATTGAGAGTATATACCATAGACCACCAGACCAGAGAAAGACTGATGTAATTACAATGCTTAGAAGAGTTGTTTTCTATTGATGACTCAGTTTTAACAATTTCAATATAATTTCTCACTCTCCCTGCCAGCTTTCCCCTTCCCACAGATCTTAATGTTCACTTTGTCTTGACTCTTTCACACCATTCTTTTGTAAACATCTCAAGGGCATTATAATAACCTTGAAACTCCCATAAATTATCAAAAGGACCCAAGTAAACGTTCCTCATGAACTGACTTTACAGTTGACATACAGAGAGGTTCTACCTGTTAGTGCTATCTTATGGGTTGGAGGTAAGATAACAGAGAGTGTAATAGATGTGTGTATATTTGGGAGAACAAGAGTAGCAAAGGATTGCTTAGATCAGGGTCCCAAGCTCAAATGCTTACTGGAGTCAAATACCCCAAACTGAAAGAAGCAACTGCTACTCTGATCCAGCAAACTGTAAGCCATGTGAGACTATAGGTTGACATTGTTACCAGATTTTCTGTTTTTTTTTTTTTAGTGTTATGTTAGTCACCATACAGTACATCATTAGTTTTTGATGTAGTGTTCCATGATTCATTGTTTGTGAATAACACCCAGTGCCCCATGCAATATGTGCCCTCCTTAATACCCATCTCCAGGCTCACCCATCCCCCTACCCCCATCTCCTCTAAACTCAAAGAAGCCATCAACAAAACAAAGAAGTAATCCATGGAATGGGAGAAGATATTTGCAAATGACACTACAGACAAAGGGCTGATATCCAAGATCTATAAAGAACTTCTCCAACTCAACACCCAAAAAACAAGTAATCAAGTCAAAAAATGGGCAGAAGACATGAACAGACATTTTTCCAAAAAAGACATACAGATGGCTAACATACACATGAAAAAATGTTCATCATTATTAGCCATCAGGGAAATTCAAATCAAAACCACACTTAGATAACACCTTACACCAGTTAGAATGGCCAAAATTGACAAGGCAAGAAACAACAGATGTTGGAGAGGCTGTGGAGAAAGGGATCCTCTTACACTGTTGGTAGGAATGCAAGTTGGTGCAGCCACTTTGGAAAATAGTGTGGATGTTCCTCAAAAAATTAAAAATAGAGCTACCCTAAGACCCAGCAATTACACTACTGGGTATTTGCCTCAAAAATACAGATGCAGTGAAAAGAAGGGCCAAATGTGCCCCAATGTTCATAGCAGTAATGTCCACAATAGCCAAAATGTGGCAAGAGCAGAGATGCCCTTCAAAAAACAAATGATAAAAAAAGATGTGGTCCATATATACAATGGAATATTTTTTTAAAGATTTTATTCATTTATTTGACACAGAGAGAGAGAGAGACCAAAAGTAGGCAAAGAGGCAGGCAGAGAGAGAGGGGGAAGCAGGCTCCCCACTGAGCAGAGAGCCCCACGCGGGGCTCAATCCCAGGATCCTGGGATCATGACCTGAGCCAAAAGCAAAGGCTTAACCCACTGAGCCACCCAGGCACTCCTATACAATGAAATAATAATCAGCTAAGTTGGTTGAGCAGCTGCCTTCGGCTCAGGTTGTGATCCCAGCGTCCTGAGATCGAGTCCCACATCGGCTCCTTGCTCGGCAGGGAGCCTGCTTCTCCCTCTGCCTCTGCCTGCCATTCTGTCTGCCTGTGCTCGCTTTCTCCTTTTCTCTGATAAATAAATAAAATCTTAAAAAAAAAAAAAAGAAAGGATGAATACCCAGCTTTTGCATCAACATGGATGAGAGTGGAGGAGATTATGCTAAGTGAAATAAGTCAAGCAGAAAAAGCCAATTATCATTTGGTTTCACTAATTTGTAGAACATAAGGAATAGCATGGAGGACATTAGGAGACGGTAGGGACAAATGAAGGGGGGGCATTAGAGTGGGAGATGCACCATGAGAGACTACGGACTCTGAGAAACAATCTGTTGGGTTGTTTGTTTGTTTGTTTGTTTAAGAAACAAGAGACTTGACTTTTTCTGTGAAATATTCTGTCCTTTAAATATTATCAGCTAATTAAAAACTGAAAAACACTATGTAGGCCAAACTTGCACCACCACTAAGCAGTGAATTCTAATTTAGATTATGATTGGAATTCATGGTAGTCCCTAATTTGGTGACTTAACTAAGTCTGACTCTTTGTCCATTCAGTATGGGTTGGCTCCAGCTTTGTGGTTGTGAATATTTCTCCCAAATGGCACTCTCGTATGTTGGTTTGTATCCTATAAATGTAACTGAGAACTTCCTAAAGATAAAAATGGTAAACAGATTCTATGCTTGCTTTGAGTCATTCTGTTCAAAAAGTGAAAAAGTGACCAGACTATGAGATACATAACGAAAATAATCAGAAGGTAGTTCCTTTTTGGTGACTCTTTTTCTTTCTTACCAGATCATAAATCCCTTGAAGGTCAGGGTAAAGACTTTGGATTTGGTTCTGAAAATGTTAGGAAGCTATTGGCCTTCCTTCGTGAGCAGGGGAAGGGATGTGATCCAACTTAATATTCTAAAAGGAGCACTGTAACACTGATAGGAATGGTCTAGAGCTACAATCTGGAGCCTTCCAGAATATCTGCCATTGCTGAACACAGATTTTCCCCCTATTAATTATCTTCTCCTAAGAATATTGTTCTTATATTTTTATGTTCATGTCCCTCCTCCCCATCCCTTACCACGAGTGGAGGTGTTCTCCATGTTTCTTGGGCCAAATATCCTAAGGAACTTAGAGCCTATATCATTCTGAATGCGTTTTCCAAGGGTAACCAATTCCTTTTCTGACTGAATTAACTTCCTTGTATTTTTATCTGGCTCTCGGGCCATTTCTCAGATATGTGACAGAGATAGAGCCATCCAGATACCTGATATTCTTAACTGAGAGAACAAATTACTCAACTTAATTACTCAACATTATGCTTTATCTTTCAGAAAATACTGAAGGAAGGACCTTTGCTGAAGAACTGTAATTCCTTCAAGAGATGGAAGCTTAGGTATTTTCTGGTTCGAGGACAAAGGCTCTGTTTTGCACACCATCCCGCGGTAAGAAAATATATAGTATATATAGAATATTTATTCCAGAGAATATCTACATGATCTTGTCATTTTGGGTGAGTGGGTGGGAATGCCAGGAAATGTTTGTGAGGGGACATAAGCCAATAGGTAAAGACATGTTGGCAAACATCAAGGTAGAAGTTAAGATCTTCTACTTTTCCTTTAACTTGTCCTTTTGGGCCAAATGGAGGGACACTTTTCTCTCCCTTCCCTTTCCTCTTTCCCTTACCTCTATAGAGTTCCTCAATTAGCTTCTACATCAGAACCAACTACACAATTTGTGGTGCCCAGTACAAAATGAAAATGCACGGCCCCTTATTTAAAAACATCATTAAAGATATTAAAATATAATACAATGATTAGTCATATCATCTTTTATTTGTTATTTAATGTCATTCTAAGAAAAGATAAAATTTTAAATTATTAGCATTTTTGCCATTCATCTGTATATTATGCAATGCCAGTTTTAAAAGCAAATATAAAAGCATTTAGCTCATATGAAAAATGACCAAAATTATATAATTTGTATTTAGTAGCTCATACACACATACATATTTTGTTCTTACCAGTATACAAAGCCATCTCAACTGTTTTAATTTCACATCTTGATATTTATACATTCTACCAGCACCCTGGCTGAAAGAAAAAGGAATTATGGGCTGCCCTATCTTTCCCTTTCCTTGAATGTTACCATTTTCAGCATAAATTATTGGCTAATATAGGGAAGTAACATAAGTAAGAAAGAACACAATAGGGTGCCTTGGTTGTTCATATTTCTTAGAACACCATTGCCTTTTTCTCTGTTTGAGGCAAGTTCTAGTTCCTAACATAAGTGTGGATTCTCAGGGCTGTAAGCTCCCTTACTTACTCAGTCATAGATGTAACATGCTTACCTTGTACTTGCTTTGAGTCTCGTTGAACTCCCATACATCATGGGTCCACTGGAATTCTATGCTCATGGGCATCATGAATGCAAATGGAGTGATAAGACATGGGGTGGCATGCAGGTTGTGCATATCTCCTCTGCTTATGTTCATGAGTGATTGTCCCATTGGACTTCATTTCCAAAACATGTCCAAAGATGAAATTATTAAAAATTTCAAGATTGGGGGCACTTGGGTGGCTCAGTGGGTTAAAGCCTCTGCCTTCGGCTCAGGTCATGATCCCAGGGTCCTGGGATCAAGCCCCGCATCAGGCTCTCTGCTTGGCAGGGAGCCTGCTTCCTCCTCTCTCTCTCTGCCTGCCTCTCTGCCTACTTGTAATCTCTGTCTGTCAAATAAATAAATAAAATCTTTTAAAAAATTATAAAATTTTTTTTTAAGATTGTAACAGCAGAGCATTAAATAAATCAAGTGCAGGGCCCTTCTGAACATGGGGCCTGTATGAATGCACAGGCTCTGTGCCAGGGAAGCCAGCCCTATCTCTATTCATAGTACTGCTTTTCTTGCTGCTGGCTGGATGTTAGCAATTATAGCCAATGTATAAGGAGACATAGGCCTCAAACAGAATAGGACTAGCAACAAAGTCAAAGGCTGCCAGCTAATAAATAGGAGCTAATAACTCTTATCTGCTCCCTTTGGCCCTTAGCTAGGCCATATACCATTATCTTCAACAGCATAAACCCTTAGTTTTGAATATTTCTGAACCACCTAAGCCTTCCTGTAAATCCACCTAACAGTTTTAGAAAGAGTTGTGTTTTTCTTTAGTTTGGTTTGGTTTTTTTTTCTTTTTTTTTTTAAGAGGCAGGCAGAGAGAGAGGAAGGGAAGCAGGTTCCCTGCTAAGCAGAGAGCCCGATGCGGGGCTCGATCCCAGGACCCTGAGATCATGACCTGAGCTGCAGGCAGAGGCTTTATCCCACTGAGCCACCCAGGTGCCCCAAGTTTGGTTTGGTTTTTGTATGTCACATAATATATCAACAAAAATCATGATGCTAAATAAATCCCAGCACTCAAGTCAAAGAAATGATAAGCTCATGACTGCCAAAAATGCCTGTGTGTGTGTGTGTGTGTGTGTATTTTTTAGTGTCTCTTGACATTATTAACCAGATTTTTTTTTTCTTCTCCTTCTTATCTCTTTCCAGTTTGCACGCTTTGAAACAATTGATCTGTCTCAGGTTGCCTTGGCAGAAAGCAGCTGTAGAAATCTTTGTCATAGTTTTTGTGTAAGTAATATTGGAAATGATTAAATTGGTTGAGGTGTGAGCTAGTTGGGTGGAGGGGTTGCCATACCCATGTGTTTCCTCTTCGAAATGCATGTTTCCCAAGTCTCCTTTGATCCCAAAATGTGTGTGGAAATCCACTTAAAGCAAATGAGTGCTAAAGATTATTTCATGTAAACAATTTCTACCAGCCCATTGACAGAGAGGAAAAAGTGATGTCTTATTCTCTATTACCAGCCTGGTATAAAGCTGAGCTGATTTCTGGGTGGTGGGGAGAATGAGTATTATTAAAAAATCAATCCTCCTGGTGAAGGTGATTTAGAAGAGTATCACTGTGAGGTTTTCAAGAGACTGCTAATATGCTGTAGAACATAGCAAGATAATCGTTACGTGACACTCTCTCCATTGATGAGGTAGATAAGAACCTAATCCAAAGTGAGAGCTAACTTATGCTGAGATTACTGATGGGAGCACTTCAAAGAAAGCAGAGGATTTTCAAGGAATGCATTCAAGGTTTTGGCACTGATGAAATGTCATAAATATTCACTTATTCAAGTGGATCCAGACCAGAAAGCTCACTGAAAAATAGCGAATTCTCCTACACACCTCCTTCTAGAATTGTCTTCTCCCAGCCTTAGTGGTAGGTTATGGAAACTGGGGTTCCTCTTCAGCAGAGTGATAATTAGCAGACTAAAAACCTACAGGCCCAATACTCCACTTTTGTGACTGGTCCACATTCCATTCGCTCTTGAAAGTAAAACAGTAGGATATAAGAGGGAGACTCTACTATCATTTCTCTCTCTTATATGCCAGTGACCTAGGGTACAGTTCAGAGTTCTCTTGACCCAATTCCAGAAATCTCAACCTTTGGGTGATGAGCATATATGCTAATGTTTTTCATCTTTATTATACAAAGAAATTCCAAGGACTAGGAAGTCCCTTAGCCTAATTAAAACACAGAGGTATCATTGATCAGCCCCATACAATAATGGGTTGGGACCAAATAAGTGACTGTTGTCATAATTCCCACTAGATTCTATTCCTATCTATCACAGACTCATGCTGTGCTACATGCAAAAGGCGATGGAAATTTCTTGTTGGTATAGTGAGCTCTAGTTCTAAGATTTGGGGGGCTGGTAGTAAAGGCAAGTAGGACCACTGAAGCAATCACTGATGCTGTAGCCATCTGTGTCCCTCCTGCCTTCTGGGAAAAGACCAAGTCTTGGACATGGTCTACCTCGGCTAGACCCTAACATGGCTTTCTCATTATTCCTGCCAGGATCCATACACCAATCAGGATTAAGAGACCAACGGTAAAATTGTCTTCAAGTTGTCCTTGACTATAATCAAGAAAGAAACTGAATTTTTAGACTTTTCACTATTTCACTCTCCCCTCAAAGAGAAAGAGGCATACCCTGCTGAAGCATATACCCTTTTACCATTTTTAAGTAGTCAAAGCAGCAGTAAGTGAGTAAGATTTTCAAGCAGCCTCACTGAAGTAATAGATGGTGCATGGCTTAATGTTTAAAAATGTGTATTCTGGAGCCAAAGAAGCTGTATTTTAATTCTGGCTCAGCTTTCTACCTGCTAGGTGGTCTGGGCAAGTCATTAAACTTTGCCTTGGGTTTCCTAACTATGAAATGAGAAAAATAATAATGGCCACTTCATGGGGCCATAATGTAAATTGAAATAAATAATATATATAAAGTGTAATAGAGCACTGCCTGGCACATAATAAATACTATTAAATTGTTACTCATTACTATTATTATTAATTTGGGTAGGTATCTGAGAATTTCTTTCTTACATTTAAGTGGCTCTGGGAATTTCTGTCTTATATTTAAGAAGTGGCTTGGTAGACCTGTCTAGTCCTTGGAAAGGTCACAGGCTCTGTTTGGGGGAAAAGTTGTAGAATGTGATCCAGCTAATAATATAACCTTATGTTTAGGTGATCACACCACAACGAAAAGTTACCCTGGCTGCACCCAACCGGAAAGACATGGAAGAATGGATTAATGTCATAAAAACTGTCCAACAGGGAGAAATTCGTAAGGTAAGGGAAATAGTAGAGAATCCACATAGCTTTCAGAAGTAAACAGTTAATTTATTTTGTTAGTTAAGCCACCTTTCAAATAATAAGATGGAACTAGAGACCATGTGGTCAGAAATTATAGATGGATATCATTAGGAAACCTACTTAGAACTATTTATAAAAAAAAAAAAAGTAATTCACTTAGACTTGACCTTGGTAAGTATGTGATTTATATAATCCCATATACATCCAACTGATACATAGATGTCACTGTACGCCCAATGGATGAGGCACTCAAGACTTATGTGAGCAGCTAACTTAGAAGTTCCTTTGTTAGCAAATCAGCAGTTTTGACCTGGGTCTCCTGAGTGACTATCGTAACAGCTCACGAACTGAGGCTCACAAAGGAGAAAGAAACAAAGATGAAATAAGTACTTAGTAGCAATGAAATAACTACTCAGTAGCAAAGGCAAGATTTGGACTCAGGCTGTGTGACTCTAAAGCTTATGTCTTTAAACATTATGTCATTTTGCCTTTCTGTTCACTGTCCACCAAAAAAGAAATGTAGGAGGAAGAGCAAGGAACAGTCCCCTCCAAAGCTTAGCAGAGTTCTTCTCCTTAGTAATACCAAACCCCAAGCCACTGGTCCTGGAAACAAACTGTACACTATTCAAACTCTGGGCTATGTCCTCAATCCACTCTTCTGAAGACCCACTATAGTTAGAAGTTATGTAAGCTTCAACAAGGGGTTTTTTTCTTATATCAGTGTATGGCACATAGTAGAGGCATAATAAATATTTGTTGAATGAATAAATGAATCTGAGGGTAATCATGGAAGCATGGTTTAGAAAAAGAATGATATATGGTTCATATTAAAGCAAAGCTCTGCTGTGCAGGTCTTGGAGATAAAGGAGAAGATGAATCCATCCTTAAGAAGAAGCTGATATTTTAAATAACTAGCAAAGGGTAGAGAATTATTACAGGCACTAGGGATGAAGGAAAGGTAATGATAGGTTTTATAAGCAGAAACAATGCTATGGGCGGGGTGGGGGGAAACATGTGTTCTCATTTCTCTAGAACTTCTCAGGCTTTTGACCACTAATTTTCATACCTATATACTCTGCTATTCATGGGCTATGAGTACATAACAAGTTGACTTAACTAGGGCCTAGGTATCTTTCCACATATCAGTAAACTTCTCCCAGGCCTACATTGTCTATGCATAAATAAGAGATTTTTGCTTAGAACCTGATGATGGTCTTTACATGAAATGCTCTTATCATTTTACTCCATTGTCATTTCCTTCTTCCTTTCCTAATAGAGAAAATCATCCCAATCCTCCCCTCCACTCCCATTAAGCCCACTATGGCACAGCATTAGTGGTAGCCACAAAAAGTTGTGATTTCCATTCTCCTCTTCCATTATCATCCCTATGGGCCAATCCCTTTCCTTCCTTTGGTTTATCTCTATCCAAATTGGAGCACTTCTCATGAAACACACACTTTCAATTTGGCATAAAAGCTTACATATGATATTTTAAATTTCAATTATTAGTCTAGAAATGCAAAAGCTCCTAAAGAAAACCATCAGGCCATTACTGTGTCATTCCTGATTCAAATGAATTAAACATCTAAGTAATGACCACCTAGCATAAACTAGAAAGGAAAAAAAAAAGGTCTACCTGTTTACTCTCTTGGAAGAATCGTGTTTCAGGTTGCAATCACAACCTCCGTGAAGCTTTTCCAGGGATCTGAATCTATTATGAAATACTTTTAGCTGACAGTGAAATGTTTCAGCATGACCATCTTAGCAATTCATCCTGCATGAGTCTTAAAGAGTCAAATATGCTTTCTCTCATATGTACTTTATCTCTAATGGTCTCTTCTATTCTCTGTCACAACCAATGCCTGATACAGGTGAAGGAAGATTAGTTATGGACTTAGTGGTCTATTAAAGTCACTGTAAGTAATTGGATAACCTACTGTAAAATAGGCAGTGCACATTAAGGAATAACACCTTACTAGGCCCCCAGTTCTGTTCCATAGAGAGTTGAAAAGAAGGTGTGGCTTTGGTTTCTGGCCTCAGTGAGCTTTTTAGGTAGTTGGGAAGACAAGATATAAACAAAAGAAACAGTTAAATGACAGCATTTGAGATAAATAATAGTTTTCAGACATGTTACAGGACAGTGCATGATTGATTGCCAGATGAATGAAATAGACAATAAAGTGGTATAGGAGTTCAGGAGAGAAAAGTATGGGATAGAGTTCTCTGGGAAGAGTTAATAGAGGATATATTTGAGAGTGACCTTGAAAGGTGAACAGGATTTTATTGGTGACAGGGAATTAAGGGTAGGGAAAAGTCCTGAACAGGGGAATTAGTTTAAGTAAAAGCTGAGTAACATAAAAAGAGAAACTTATAATAGAGTAAAAGAAGAACTCCATTTGACCAGAAGAGTTTGGGAAAGTTAGTTTAAGAAATGTCTAGAGAGGTTGCTCTAGAGAAGTTGCCTGAGCAACCTCTCTAGACATTGTACAGGATTATCAAAGCCAGGATAAAGAGTGGTGAAGAAGAGCAATATATTCAGTTCAGTTTAAAGATGGATTGGAAAAGAAAGAGAGTTTATCAAAGGGATAGAGGAAGCTAGAAATTAATTCAGATAAGACAAAGTTAAGCTCCAGAATGAAGATAGAAAGGGAGGACAAATAGTGGATACTGAAAAGGAAGTGGGGAAAATCTAGATATATGAAAGAAATAAAGGAGAGAGAAGAGTCTTAAGCAGATAAAAGGTTTGAGCCTCAGAGACTTAAAGAAAGAATAGGAAGAAGAAAATGGGAAATAAAGAGCTACTTAGAAAACTAGATTAAAAGGTTAGCTCTTTCTGATGAATTGCCATACATCCATTGACCATGGAAATAGGAATAGACCTTAAAAGTTATCTAGACTCCAGATTCTTGATTCTAAAACATCTTTAGATCAAGTCATGGAGCCTTTATTTAAATGCTTCCAAAGATGGCGAACTAAGTTTCCTACAAAAGAGTCCTTTCTGAGGTACCTGGTTGGCTCAGTCACTTAAGTATCCAACTCTTGACCTCAGCTCAGGTCTTGATCTCCAGGTCATGAGTTAAAGCCCCATGTTGGGTATAGAGATGACTTAAGTAAATAAGAGAAAAATATTTTAAAGAGTCCATTCAGTGTTCTTAAAGGTGTACATTTTAGAAAGTTTTTGTAGTCTTTGGCCTAGTAGAATAACTTTCTAACATTCAGTGTGTGTTACAAGAATGGCATCTGCTGCCTTTTGAAGTAGAAAGCTACCTGTTATTGGTAGCATTAAAAGCGAATTATTTAAGCAACTGCTTCTAAAAATGTTATATATAAAATTAATTTTTCATAGTAACATCAGCAAGATGGTTGAGGTCCCAATGCTCATTCACTTTTACAAAAACATCAAAAACAACAAATAAACAGTTACATGCCAACTAGAATAGCTCTGAGAGAGCTCCAGAATATAATGAAGAAGTTTCAGAAACTCTATGAAGCACAGAGACAGAATGGCGATGTAGAAGAACATAGTTAGCAGTTTATTTGCATTGTCCCACCCTCCAATATGGCAGAGCTTGGGGCCAAAAATCATCCCCTCAGCCTGACCTCCCTCCATAAGGGAAAAGGAGAGCTGGAGGATTTCAACAGTCTTCATCAATGCTGTGGACACATTCAGCATTCACCATGGAGATGCTCTACAGATTCATTGATGCTAAATCAAGTAAATCACATGATAGTTATGATCTCCCTGATATGAGGAAGTGGTGATGCAACATGGAGGCTTAAGTGGGTAGGAGAAGAATAAATGAAACAAGATGGGATTGAAAGGGAGACAAACCATAAGTGACTCTTAATCTCACAAAACAAACTGAGGGTTGTTGGGGGGAGGGGGTTTGGGAGAAGGGGGTGGGATTATGGACATTGGGGAGGGTATGTGCTTTGGTGAGTGCTGTGAAGTGTGTAAACCTGGTGATTCACAGACCTGTACCCCTGGGGATAAAAATATATGTTTATAAAAAATTAAAAATTAAAAATAAAATAAAATAAAATAAAAGTGATGAGGATGGACAAAAAAAAAATCAAGTAAATCACAGCTGCCTGGCCCCCATGTTGCTGTGGACACCCCCCCCAAATAGCTGAGATAGCAACCTCCCTGAAAAATCTGCCACCATTGTGCCCCCACTGGGAAAGTGCCACCATATGTACCCCACCAAATCTGCCACCCACCACTACATTCTTCCCCCAAACCAGAATCACAACCTCCATTCCTGTAGCCATGCACATATTCTGGACCCCAGATCCATGACTCCTCAGCACACACTCATGCCTCACACACCAAGGCACTGTGATAAAAGTACATTTGCCCCAGTCCCAGATACTACAGTTTTTCTGGTTGACCCTGAACTCCAATCCCAGTGCTATGGTGACTGTGTAGGTCCCCACACCCAAGATATTAACACCATTGTCACTGAAAATGTGTTTGTGCCCCTGATCCTAGTACCACTACAGCCACATATGTGCCTACCCACTGGACCTAGCAATAAGAGGGATCCTCTTGGCAATGACTTCCCTTGTGAAGGAAAAGGAAAACAGGGGTACCAAGCAGCCCTCACCACCAAGGAGCCCAACCACCCATATGGAAGCCCACAGCCTTGGCCAATGAGGTCTCCTGCAGTCTTTGCCAACCCTGGCCTCAGCTGATGGAGCTCCACAGAAACTTTGCTGCTGTGCCCTCCCTGAAGCAGGAATTGCTGCTGTACACCATAGAGCCAGAGCTGATGTATCCAAGCCAAATTATACACTCACACCCAACTATAAGTAAAAGTCTTTATCCCAAAATGAGTCTGTGCAGTCTGGAAGAGGTAACTGCTCCATCACATGTGAAAACATCAACACAAGTATACCAAAAACAATTTAAAAAATCAAGAAAACAGAACAGCATCAAAGAATTAACAATAATTTTCCAGTAATTCACATCAAAGAAATAGAGATCTATGGACTTCCTGAAAAATAGTTCAAAATAAGTGGTTTAAGGAAGTTCAGTGAGCTACAAGAGAGCACAGATGAACCATTTAGAAAAACCAGGAAAACAATACATGAACAAAATTAGAAGTTCAACAGATAGATAGAAATCATTTTAAAAAGAGCCAAACAAATTTCTGGTGCTGAAGAATACAATAAATGGAATGAAAAATGCAACAGGTAACTTCAGTTGTAGATTTGATCAAGCAGAAGAAAGATTCTACAAATAGCTCATTCTAAATCAGAGAAGAAAAAAGAATGAAAAGGCATGGAGAAAAGCAAACAAATATATGCATTATGGGAGTCCAAGAAGAAGAAAAAGGGACAGAAAGCTATTTAAAGAAATAATGTTTGAAAACTCCCCAAATCTTGGGAGGAAGATGGAAATTTAAATTCATGAAGCTCAAAAATCTTCAAACAAGATCAGCCCAAAGACAACTATACCAAGACATAATCGAACTGTTAAAAGTCAAGAACAACAACAACAACAAAAATTTGAAAGCAGCAAGAGAAAAGTAACCCATCAAATACAAAGCAGTTTTCTCAACAGATATCTTGGCCACAAAGAAAGTAAGATGATGTAATCAAAGTACTGAAAGAAAAAAAAAAAACCTGTGGGAACCCTATGCCTGGTAAAATTATCTTTTAAAATGAAGGAGGGGTGCCTAGGTGGAGCAGTCATTAAAACTCTCGTTTTTGGCTTAGGTCATGATCTCAGAGTCCTGAGATTGAGCCCTTTTTTAGGCCCCATGCTTCACATGGAGTCTGCTTGGGATTTTCTCTACCTTTCCCTCTGTCCTTTCCCCCATGCTCGCTTGCCCACTGTCTCGCTCTCTCAAATAAATAAATATTTTAAAAAATAAAATAAAATGAAGAAGAGATAAAATCTTTCCCAAGCAAGCAAAAACTGAAGGAATTTATCACCACTAGACCTGCCTTACAAGAAATGTTTGGAAGAATTCTTCAAATTTAAGTAAAAACACACTAAACATTACAAAAGCATAAATCTCAAAAGTAAATGTAAATATAAAGATGTATAAGGATTAATATAACACTGATAATTTATGCATTAGTTTATGTAGTGGATAAATTACTTATAACCTAAATGCTTTGTTAATGGATACACAATATGAAAATAAGGAAACTCTGCCTACAAGAACACAAAGGTATGTGTTCGGGTGAAGTATACGTTATTGAAGTTAAATTGTTAACAACTCAAAATAAAGGCTATGATGATAAATATTTTATACAAGCCTTGAGCCAGCCCCCAAAAAACAGCTATAAGAGATATACAAAAGATTTTAAAAAACCAAAACAAATCATTATGAAAAATAATCATTAATAATAAAGACAGACAACAAGAGAACAAGACAGGGTAAAAAAAACACTGAAAGACATACAGAAAGCAAATACTAAAATAGTAATAGTGAATCTTCACTTATCAATAATTACTTTAAATATAAATAGATTAACTTCAGCAATAAAAAAACATGGAGTGTAATACTCTAGCTTTTTCATGCTGTTGCAAATGGCAAGATTTCATTCTTTTTTATGGCTGAAATATAGATAGATATAGATATAGATATAGATATGTACCATTTCCTCTTTATCCATTCATCAGTCCATGGACATGAGCTGTTTCCATATCTTGGCTATTGTAGGTAATGCATTGGGGTGCATGTACACCTTTGAATTAGTATTTTTGTATTCTTTTGGTAAATACCTAGTAGGGCAATTGCTATATCATAGGGTAGTTCTACTTTAACTTTTTGAGGAATCTTTATGCTCTTTTGTAGAGTGACTGCACAAGCTTGTATTTCTGCCAACAGTACAGGGGAATTCCCCATAAGTCAATCAGAGAGACAAACATCATATGATTTCACTCGTGTGTGATTTAAGAAACAAAATAAATGAGCACTGGGGAAAAAAAAGAGAGAGAAAGGCAAATTAAGAAACAGACTCTTAACTATAGAAAACAAACTGATGGTTACCAGTGGAGAAGTGAGTGAGGGTATGAGTTAAATAGGTAGTAGGTATTAAGGAGTACACCTGTGATGAGCCCCGAGTGTTGTATGGAAGTGCTGAATCACTATATTGTACACCTGAAATTAATATTACACTGTATGTTAACTAACTTGAATTTAAATAAAAACCTTTAAAAAAGACATGTACTGGCTGAATGTGTAAGAAATAAGATCCAAAAATATGCTGTCTACAGGAGACTCGTTTTAGATGGGCATTAAGGGGGCACATGATGTGATGAGCACTGAGTGTTATATACAACTACTGAATCATTGACCACTACATCAAAAACTAATGATGTATTCTATGTTGGATAATTGAATTTAAATAAATACTATATACTGTATAGTATTGTAGTTCCCTACAATTATTGTATTGATCTCAATTTCTGCTTCCAGATCTGTCATTATTTGCTATATATTTAGGTACTCTGATGTTGGGTACATATATTTTTATAATTGTTATATTTTCCTCTTGAATTGATGCTTTTACCATTATATAATGCCCTTCTTTGTCTCTAAAAACAGTTTTAGTCTTAAAATGCATTTTGTCTGATATAAGTATAGCCACCCCTGCTTTCTTTTGATTACTAATTTCATGAAATATCTGTTTTCATCTTTTCACTTTTGGCTCATGATTTTTTCATTAAAAAAATACCCATACAGTATGGGTAAATGCCTAGAAACATACAAACTACTAAAACTAAGAAAAAAAGGGAGAGGATTCAAATAAATAAAGTCAGAAATGAAAGAATAGACATTACAACAGATGCCTCATAAATAAAAAGGATCATAAGAAACTATTATAAACAAACTATGTAAGCTTAAAAAATAAGTAAATGCCTAGAAACATATAAACTACTAAAACTGAATCAGGAAGAAATAGAAAACCTGAATAGACCAATAACAAATAAGGAGCTTGAATCACTAATCACCATTCTCCCAATGAAGAAAAGCCAAGGAACAAAAAAAGAAAAGCCCAGGACCTAATGGCTTCATGGGTGAATTCTACCATTCAAAGAAAAATTAATGCCAATCCTTTCTAAATTCTTCCAAGGTTTAGATATTAAACCAGATACTGACACCAAAACCAGGTTAAGACACTACAAGAAAAGAAAACCACAGGCCAGTATCCCTGATGAACATGAATGCAAAAATTCCTAGGAAAATACTGAACTCAGTAGTACACTAAAAATATCATACATTATAAACAAGAAGGATTTATCCCAGAAATACATGAATGATCCAACATAAATTGATCATTCTGATACAATACATTAACAAAAGGAAAGGGAAAAAAAAAACAAATGATCATCTCAAAAGATGCAGAAAAAGCATTTGACAAAGTTCAACACCCATTCACCAAAACTTTTAACAAAATAGGAATAGAAAGGTCTTGCCTTAAGCAATAAAGGCCATGTGAAAAGCCCATTGCTCACAACATAATCAATGACAAAAACTGAAATTCTGCTTTCTAAGATCTGGTACAAAGCAAAGATGCTTACTCTCACACCTTATTTCAACATAGTACTGGGTATTCAAGCCAATGTAATTAATCAAGAAAAAGAAAAAAAAACATCCAAATTAGAAAGAAAAAAGTAAAATTGTCTCTGCTTGCAGATGACAAAATCATATACATAGGAAAACTGAAAGCCTCAATAAAATTTTTTATTGTTTTAATTTTAATTCCAGTTTAATTAAAATACAGTATTATATTTCAGATGTAGAATATAGTGATTCAACACCTCCATATATCACTCAGTGCTGATTGTGACAAGCAACCTCCTTAATCCCCATCACTTACTTAATGCATTTCCTCACCCATCTCCCCTCTGGTAACCATCAATTTGTTCTCTATAGTTAAGAGCCTGTCTCTTGCTCTCTCTCTCTCTTCCTTTGCTTGTTTGTTCTTTTTCTAAAATTCCACATATGAGTGAAATCATATGGTATTTGTCTTTCTCTGACTGACTTATTTTGCTTAGCATTATACTCTCAAGCTCCATCCCTGTTGTTGCAAATGGCAAGATTTCATTCTTTTTTATGGATGAATAATATTCCATTGTGTGTGTGTCATATACATATATACATTATTTGTGTATGTATGTATGCATAAACACACACACATTGCACATGCACACACACATATCACATTTTCTTTATCCATTAATCCACTGAGGGACATTTAGGTTGTTTCCATATCTTGGCTATTGTAAATAATTCTGAAATAAATATGGGAGAACTGATATCACTTTGAGATCTCAATTTCATTTCCTTTGGCTATTTACCCAGAACTGGGAATGCTGGAACATAAGATAGTTCTATTTTTAAATTTTTGAAGAATATTCATACTGTTTCCATAGGGGCTGCACCAATTTACATTCTCACCAACACTGCACAAGGGCTCCCTTTTCTCCCTATCCTTACATGCATTTGTTATTTTCTGCCTTTTTGATAATAGCCACTCGGAATTGAGATGGTCTATTACTGTGGGGTTTCCTTAAATTCCAGTATAGTTAAAATACAGTGCTGTATTAGTTTCAGATATACAATATAGTGATTCAACAATTCTGTATGTCACCCAGTGCTCATCATAACAAGTGCAATTCCAAATGCCCATCAGGGGGATGGATAAAGTAGGTAAAATATTATTATGGTTTTGTGTGTGTGTGTGTGTGTGTGTGTGTGTGTGTGTGATCTCCACATACATCTTCTTTACCCATTCTTATATCGATGGGCACTTGAAGCTGGAGCAAAATTGTTAGAACTATAAATGAATTCTGTAAAGTTGTAGGATATAAAATCAACATACAACAATCAGGTTTCTTTTTTTATTTAATTTTATTTTTTCAGTGTTCCAAGATTCATTGTTTATGCACCACACCCCGTGCTCCATGCAATATCTGCCCTCCTTAATACCCACCACAAGGTTCACCCAATCACCCGCACCCTTCCCCTTCAAAATCTTCCATTTGTTTCTCAGAGTCCACAGTCTTTCATGCTTCATCTCCCCCTCCAATTTCCCCCACCTCACTTATCCTTCTCCCAATGTCTTCATTGTTATTCCTTATGCTCCATAAATAAGTGAAACTGTATGATAATTGACTCTCTCTGCTTGACTTATTTCACTCAGCATAATCTCCTCCAGTCCCATCCATGTTGATACCAAAGTTGGGTATTCATACTTTCTGATGGAGGCATAATATTCCTTGTATATATAGACCATATCTGCCTTATCCATTTGTCTGTTGAAGGGCATCTTGCCTCTTACCACAGTTTGGCGATTGTAGCCATTGCTGCTATGAACATTGGGGTACAGATGGCCCTTCCTTTCACTACATCTGTATCTCTGGGGTAAATACCCAGTAGTGAAATTGCAGGGTCATAGGGTAACTCTATTTTTAAGTATTCCAAAGTGGCTGCACCAACTTGTATTCCCACCAATAGTGTAAGAGTGTTCCCCTTTCTCCACATCCTCTCCAACACTTTTTGTTCCCTATCCTGTAAATTTTGGCCACTCTTAATGCTAAGGTGATATCTCAAAGTGGTTTTAATTTGAATTTCCCTGATGGCTAATGATGATGAAGTCCTAGCAACAGCAAGCAGATAACAAAAAGAAATAAAAGGTATTCAAATTGGCAAAGAAGAAGTCAAACTCTCTCTCTTTGCAGATGACGTGATACTTTATATGGAAAACCCAAAAGACTCCACCCCCCAAACTACTAGAACTAATACAATTCAGTAATGTGGCAGGATACAAAATCAATGCACAGAAATGAGTTGCTTTCTTATACACTAACAGTGAAACTATAGAAAGGGAAATTAGGGAATCAATTTCATTTACTATAGCACCAGGAACCATAAGATACCTTGGAATAAACCTGTACTCGAGGAACTACAGAACACTCATGAAATAAATTGAAAAAGACACAAAAAGATGGAAAAGCATTCCATGCTCATGGATCAGAAGAATAAACATTGTTAAAATGTCTGTGCTGCCCAAAGCAATCTACACTTTCAATGCCATCCCAATCAAAATTCCACTGGCATTTTTCAAAGTGCTGGAACAAACAATCTTAAAATTTGGTTAGAACCAGAAAAGACCCCGAATCACAAAGGAAATGTTGAAAAAGAAAAACAAAACTGGGAGCATCACGTTGCCTGATTTCAAGCTTTACTACAAAGCTGTGATAACCAAGACAGCATGGTACTGGCACAAAAACAGACACATAGACCAGTGGAGCAGAGTAGAGATCCCAGATATGGACCCTCAACTCTATGGTCAAATAATCTTCAACAAAGCAGGAAAAAATATCCACTGGAAAAAAGTCTCTTCAATAAATGGTGCTGGGAAAATTGGACAGCTGTGTATAGAAGAATGAAACTCAACCATTCTCTTAAACCACACACAAAGAGAAACTCAAAATGGATGAAAGACCTCAACATGAGGCAGAAATCGATCAAAATCCTAGAGGGAGAACATAGGCAACAACCTCTTCAACATGGGCCACAGCAACTTCTTTCAAGACACGTCTCCAAAGGCAAAGAAAACAAAAGCAAAAAATGAACTTTGAGACTTCACCAAGATCAAAAGCTTCTGCACAGCAAAGGAAACAGTCAACAAAACAAAAAGGCAACCCCCAGAATGGGAGAAGATATTCCCAAATGACAGTACAGACAAAGGGCTGATATCCAAGATCTATAAAGAAGTCCTCAAACTCAGCAGTCAAAAAACAAATAATCACATCAAGAAAAGGACAGAAGACATGACCAGACACTTCTCCAAAGAGGACATACAAATGGCTAACAGACACATGAAAAAATGTTCATCATCCTTAGCAATCAGGGAGATTCAAATCAAAACCACATTGAGATACCACCTCACACCAGTTAGAATAGCCAAAATCAACAAGGCAGTGAACAAGTGTTGGAGAGGATGTGGAGAAAGGGAAACCCTCTTACACTGTTTGTGGGAATGCAAGTTGGTGCAGCTGCTTTGGAAAACAGTGTGGAGATTCCTTAAGCAATTAAAAATAGAGCTACCCTATGACCCTGCAGTTGCACTACTGGGTATTTACCCTAAAGATACAGATGTAGTGAAAAGAAGGACCATCTGTACCCCAATGTTCATGGCAGTATCAGCATGGACAGGACTGGAGGAGATTATGCTGAGTGAAATAAGTCAGCAGAGAAAGCCAATTATCATATGGCTTCACTTACTTGTGGAGCATATGGAATAACATGGAGGACATTAGAAGGAAAGGAAAAGTGGGTTGGGGGAAATCAGAGTGGGAGATGAAGTATGAAAGACTGTGGACTCTGAGAAACAAACGGAGGGTTTTAAAGGGGGTGGTGGGGGATGGGTGAGTCTGGTGATGAGTATTAAAGAGGGCACATATTGCATGGAGCAATGGGTGTGGTGCATAAACAGTGAATCTTAGAACACTGAAAAAATTAAATTAAATTAAGATGTTTGAAAAATAAAATAAATAATAAGGTTTAAAAAATAAAAAGGAGGAAATTCTGCTAGTTGGAACAACGTGGATGAACCTGGAGGACATTATATTAAATTAAATAAGCTAGACACAGAAAGACAAATACTGCATGAACTCACTTATATGTGGAATCTTAAATAGTCAAATGCTTGGGTGGCTGAGCTGGTTAAGTGTCTGTTTTTGGCTCAGGTCATGATCCTGGGGTCCTGCTATGGAGCCCTGCATTAGTCTCCTTGCTCCCTGGGGATTCTGCATCTCCCTGTCTTTCTGTCCTTCTCCCCCACTTATGTTCTCTCAATCCCTCTCTCTCTCAAAGAAATAAAATCTTAAAATAATGAAATAGTCAAACTTATAGAAGCAGAGAGTAAGTGGTGGTTACCAAGTGCTAGGAGAGGAGGAAATGAGGAGATGTTGGTTAAGGGATACAGAGTTTCAATTACACTGAATGATGAATGAGTTGAATAAATTCTGGAGATCTAATGTACAACAATGTGCCTATAAGTAATAATTGTTCATTGTATATTAAAATTTGCAAAGAAGGAATATCTTGAGTGTTCTTAATACACACACACACAGAGAGAAGGAAAGAAAGAGGTAACTATCTGAGGTGATGAATATATTGATTAATTTGATTTTGGGTATTTATTTCACTGTATGTGTGTACATATATAGGTATATCAGATCATCAAATTAAATTAAATATATATAAATTTTAATTGTCAAATGCACCTCAATTTTTATAGCTCACTTTAAAAAGAAAATTAGTTTCTTTCTGGTGGATAGACTAGATGAAATCTAACATTCTTTTCAATTTGAGAAGTTTATGATTCTAAGATTTAATTAAGCAGATGAGAAAACTGAAACTCAGAAGAGTTCAGTTGCTTTGCCTGAAGTCACAGTTTATTATTGCAGAATTGAGATTTCAGATCTCCTAACTCTTAATCCATGCTCCTGGAAGAACATCTTAAATTCTGACTAATTACTTATTTTCATTCTCTCTTCTAGTCCCCACCACTTGTGATTATGTAGCAGTCTAACACACAACTAGTGACATAAATTCAGACAACTAGATTGTGTAGGGCATCATATAGATTCATGTTGGCCAAATGATTCTCTAGCTCATGCATAGTGGCTAATAATTTGCTCAGGATGAACACATTTTACACTTGTTGTCCTAGCATAATTACTAATAACTTCCCCTTTCACTGTTAAAGTGCCATGATTTGGATGCTATGGTTACCTTACCAATGGCCAACCCAGCAGGCCCTAACATTTTGTAGTTACTAAATCTTGATGTAACAAAGCTGTTGAGTTTAAGTTGCAGCAAAACCAGTGATTTTGTTATAAGCCATCCCAAACAAGATTCCTTTAAGGAAATAGATCATTAGAAGATTTTGTGCCTTATGGTATGTTTCATCTGAGATTCATGCACTTTGCAGATACTTAATGCTATTAAGTTCTCACATTTGGATAGTGCTGTAGAGTTTACAAAATGCCTAGACTAACAAGACCTTCTTTAACTAATAGAAAAATAATTACTGTACCCATCTGGGTTTTGGATTGTGCTGAGAGGGATTGAGGAGATTGAGGAAATAGTCTTAACTACCCTAAAACAACAAAGAGTATGGTTGGATTGATAGTCTTTGTATGAATGTATTCACCTAAATATTTTAGAGGGGATAAAAATAAAACACAAAACCCAACAACCACACACTGAAAGCCTTAAGTTAAACTGTCTTCCTTAGCATTCAGAGATCAGTGGTTTGTATACATGCCAGTTTTTCATCTGTCTTCAAAATGGATTTTTAATCTGTGTCAACTATTAGAAAAGCCTGTAATGATATACTGTATTGGTTTCCTAGGATTCCCATAGCAAATTACCCTAAACTGAGTGAATTAAAACAACAGAAACTTATTCTCTCACAGTTCTGGAGTCCAGAAACCCAAAATCAAGGTGTCAGCAGAACCATGCTCTCTCTGAAGCCTCTAGGGGAGGATCCTTCTTTGCCTCTTCTTAGCTTCTGGTGTTTGTGTACATTCCTTGGCTTGTTGAACATATTATTCCAATCCCTGGCTCCATAATCACATGGTTGTCGCCTCTGTGTCTACATGCTCTATATCTTCACATGGTATTCTTCTCTGTGTGTGTAGCTGTGTCCAAAATTCCCTCTTATTATAAGGACACCATTCATTGGATTAGGGCTATATGTGGTCTATTTCAGTATGAACTCTTTTTAAATTGACTCTATCTGCAAAGACCTTATTTTCAAATAAGGTCACATTCACAGGTTCTGGGGAATAAGACTTGAATGTATTTGGGGGGAAAACAGTCTATCCTATGCCCACACCCACAAAATTCACAGCCTTCCTACATGCAAAACACATTAATTATTAGCTCAAAATCTTACTTCTAAATAATCTAAATCAAGAATGGATGAGATTTTTTGTATGACCCATCTTGGGTAAAAGCTTCTCTCTATTCGTGGACTTGTAAAACCAAGAAAACAAGTTTTCTGCCTGCAATATACAATGTTGTGACAGGCATAGGATAGACATTCCCCTTCTGAAAGAGAAGAAATGGAAGGAATACAAGGGTATTCCCAGGGTTGCTGAACTAAGGCAAACTGACAACCCCATAAAGCAAATTCTATTAGGTTTCCAGGCCTCAGAATAATTCTCTGGTGGCTTAATATTCTTTCCTCTGGCCCTATTCTCTTAAGTTCACAGGGTTGGGAGCCCCCACTCTAACCAAAGAAGTGGATCCAGGAATACAGTGGCCTCACCTCCAGGCCACCACTCTCTGGTTTCTGAACCACCCTCAGCATCCCTGCTGACCTCTGAGCCCCCTTAGAGCCATTCTTCAATTTTGTTGAAGAATTCTGCCATTTTGTTGAAGAATAATACATGTTCACAGCCAAGTAACTTTATCAGCCTGTTTTCTGCCTGTCGAATCCTCAAAGTCTAACAGTCTTCATTTGGTCCCATGTCTGACCCTTTAGTCCAAGCTGGCAATTTTCTGCTGAGATAGTTTATTGGATCTGTGTGTTACACATCTAATCCCTCCAGCAAAATTTATCTAGCCACAATCTTAGGATCTCTCCAGAGCACATTTTCTCATGTTTTGCAATATATGTAGGCTAATAATTTTCCAAATCTTTAAATTTTGGTGACTTTTTGCTTAATAGTTCTGGAATGGACTGAAACTTGCACGTTCTAGGAGAGAACACTTGTCACTCTATAATGAAATGATCTGCTTAAGAAGTTTTCTCCTCCACTAGATTATGAGCTCCCTAGAGGCAAGAACTTTGGATCATTTATCTCTACATCTCCAGTATCTAGCTTCATCAGTGACACAAAGTTGGCTCTTAGTAACTATTGGAAGAGGGAAGGAGGTTGGAAGGAAAGAAGGAACATATTTGTAGAGTTATAATTTAGTGATTTGGGAGTAGAAAGGTGCTGGGAGCTCAGACTGCCAAAGCCAAGACTATGTCAACTTCCTCAGGACTCTTCACCATCTACTCTGATTTTCTTGGGGCTTTGTCAGGGTCTAAGCATGAAAGAAACATTGCAATCAGAAAGTGGTCCCAGATCAGGTGGATAGCACATAGATAGCATGCCAGAAAGGGTAAGGATGGAAAAGAGAGTGCCATGTGTAGGCTAAAGTTTAGATGGCTAATTCCTGTAAATTGATCAAGGCTGAATACTTAATGTGCTAGAACCCTCAACAGCTCTCTCTCTCTCTAATGGACCACTATTGGCTGGCATCAGGGAGAATATATAGTTCTTTCTAAAGTCTTGTTGTGCCTTTATACACCCTACCCATTATATTTTATAAATATAACCCATTACTTATTGCCAAGAATAAAAAGCTAAATGTGTACACCTATGTCTACACTTGAGAGGAAAGCAGAAAGGAAAAAAAATCAGACATTCACAGGAATTAGAGAAAAATTGAAATAGTCCCATGGAATGCACACACAGAACAAACTTGGGTGCTTTTGGTGCCCTCCACTCCCTTTCTCTTTTCGACCCCAAACTGCTTTCCCCACAGTCATGAAAAGTTAGGCTGTGATAAACAAATGCAACATTTACAGGCAGGTTAACAGTAAATGTCAAATTCATGAATTCATGAAATAAGGCACCAAACAGGATATCATTTCATGAAAGCAAGGACTTTGTCTTTTTCATATAGCTCCAATCCCTTGAAAGGTGCTAAGCACATAGTAGTTACTCAGTAAATATTTGTTTAATGAATTTTGAATGAATTAAATTTATTAACCAGGAAACTGCTATAGGTAGTCATAGTATAGCATTCAGGAAAAAATAAATGTTGCAACAAGAAGCCCCTGAGATGAAACTGTTGTGCAGGTAATGCACTACTCTGCTTACCTGGCAGCAGTAAGTCCAGGAAAGGGAATGTATATCCAGGAGATAGTTAAAGCATTCCTTAGAGCAAAGTTAGAGATTTCCTGCCTGCTCCCTTTCTTTCCTGGCCAGATGACTTGGATTATCACTATATTTCCAACTGACCACCTCCTTGAGCTGACTACTAAAAGAGAACCAAGGCCAAGTCTAGCCAAACTAATTTTGTTTAGACTAAATCAATACAGTGGTTTGGCCAAGCAGTACAGAGATCATTGCTCCTGTCTTCCGTTCCAGTGGCAAGATCTACCTTCCTGTTCTTTTTCCCTTTCCAAAACCACTGGGAAAAAAACTGGAGGTGGGAGATTTATTAGATATTGGCTCCAATATTTAGTCTTCCTTTTCACATGCTCTGACACCTAACTGGCCATTTTAGACTTAGAAGCAAATTTTCTGTCTTTCCCTAATATGTCTCTATAATTAACTCTCTGTTCTCTCTTCTCTTTGATTTATTGTAGATACCTGCAGCAGAAAACAACCCTTTTCTTACTGGAATGCACTATTGGTACTCCAGTCACAGCTCCCGGACCCAGCACTGCAATGTCTGTCGGGAGAGCATTCCTGCCTTATCTAGAAATGTTATCATCTGTGAAGGTACCTCTCTGATTACTTTAGAAAATGAAGCCCAGTGGGTGGAGATAGGGGTGAAGGAGCTCATGTGGCTTTAGTGTCATTGATTCATACTAGGTCATTGACTCTAATGTAAGGTTAATTCTAATACTTAACAGACTGAAGAAGAGAGATGGGAAGAAGCTGGCATGAGAGGAAATTCTCATGAATTAATGGAGGGCTGGGTCTGAGAGAATTGGACAACATGGTTACAACAGTTGGAATAACAGAAATCACCTCATTCTTGCCATCAGTTTCCATTCAAGTTATATAGTAGGTAATTTAGCCAGTAAGAATAAAAAGTAACTAGATAATAGGAGAAATAGGCCTTTGGAGGGGAGTCAGAACTATTTAGATGCATCTAAGTTCTAACTTTCAGAGAAGCTTAGGGAAGGGCCTTAGAATCTTGATTGTCACCAGATTCACATCCACCTTCTCTTCCTTTTTTCATAGTGTGCAAAGTGAAGTCTCACAAATTATGTGCTTTGAGAGCAAGCAAAAACTGCAAATGGAATACTTTATCTATCACTGATGACCTCTTCATGCCTGCTGATGAAGTAGTGAGTACCAGCCTAGAGCCAATCTTTCCTATCTTACCTTTAGCCAGGATACACAGGGGAAGGAAGACTTCTTACTGTCTCCATGCAACCCAAGTAGACTTCCTCGCTAGGCTTACAATCCAACCAATCTAGAAGAATTAAAGCCCCCTACCTCCACCTGTCATCACTTGCTAGCTTTGGATTGAGGAGGGCAGGACCATGAAGAACATTGTTGAGGTTACTTAATGTCCTCCATGGGGTAGTATAGTTACTCCAGTTGGCCCTTTCTCTCCTTATATCTCTAACTTTTACCTCTTACCTTTTTTTTAACTTTCAGAAGACTATGCCTCATCAGTGGGTAGAAGGAAACATATCTGTCAGTTCTCAGTGTGCAGTATGTCATGAGAACTGTGGCAGTTACCAAAGACTTCAAGATTTCCGATGTCTCTGGTGTAATTCTACGGTAAGTCTTCTCATCTCCTTGATACTTAGAGAACTTGACTTCTAGAGAAGGGGTGGAGTTAAGCTATGTGCCTACACATAGATAGAAATCTCAGAGACCTTTACCCCAAAATAGATTATGCAGCTTACATAGTGTAGAGCTCAGTATCTTGGCTTTCCAGATATGGTTATGGACTCTTGGAGAGAAACACTTGACTCTCATCTTTAATGGTTCTTAATTGGTGAGGTCCACTAGCAAATGGGAAAAGCTGAACTATGTTATGACAGTATAGGCAATTTAAAAAAATATGTTGAGTCTATCCTTAAGAAACCTTCTCCTTTCCTTATTCACTATTTCCTGGGAACTTATACTCTTTGTTAATTAATAATAGTTGATAATATTAACATATTATTATTGCCACAATGTATTGAGTGTTTGTGTACATGGTCTCATTTAATCCTTTTAACAACTATAAACTAGGCCTCATTGTCCCCATTTACAGCTGAAAAAAGTGAGGCTCAGAAAAATGAAGTCATTTGCTCAAGGTCATGCAGCCAGGAAGCAAAGAGTCTTGATTCATACATAATTCTGAAAAAATCATATTCTTAGCTACAATACTACCATGCTTCTAAACCAGTAGTTCTTAACTGATGGTGATTGTGCCCAACCTACAGGAAACATTTGACAATATCTGGAGACATTTTTGATTGTTACAACTTGAGGAGAGAGGGTATGCTATGGGCTTGTAGTAAGTAGAAGTCTGGTATTCTACTAAACCTCCTATAAAGCACAAGAGAGTGCAAAACAACTATCCGGTCCAAAATACCAATAGTATCAATGTCAAGAAACTCTGATTTAGACTTTAGCTTTTAGGTGCCCGCATCAAAATAGTGCTCAAACTATTCTGGATAAGAAAAAACTAAAGTATGAGCTTCTTTTTGGAAGACTCTTGGTCCCTCTACCTGCTCCAGTTCATTATTTTCTCCTGAAAAGGAGCTTGTGCCCTCATCAGGCATTCAAATTTTTGCAGCTGTCCCCAAGGAACACCTCTAGATCAAACGGATCTAGTGGTCAGTGAGGGTAGGCACCAAGAACTGTAACCAGTGGAGAAAGAGTTCTTACCTAGCTACCATGCCCAGGGTTCAGAATGGGGTAGCAATCTGAGGAATCCAGTGTTACTGTAGAAGAGGACTTTTAGCATATCTTCATAATTATGGCCTAAAGGGCAAGCTTCTAATTTAAAACACATCTAAATGTCCACTGACATACTTTTTAGAAACATAGGATAGACACCATCTTTGTGCTCTCCCTCTGCCACACCCCAAAGTGCCAGTATCTCCAAGAGGGGAAATTTTACAGGCATCTGGTATGCTTGAGGTTTTTTGTTTTGTTTGTTTGTTTGTTTGTTTGTTTGTTTGCAGCTGTTGCCCAGGTGGTCCCCCTTTATTGCCTAGCTCTGCTGGTCAGCAGGGCTTTCATTCCTGGGTCCTATGGGACTATAACAAATGGAGAGAGGGTTCCTGGCCAACCACCATAAACAGGGAACACCAAACAGCAGGTTGAAAAGAGGCCTATTTGTTTGTCCAGGAGTTTCACCCTGAAAAGCAGGCTTCTGATTCAATACACATCTAGGAGACTACTAAGATGCTCTCTGAGGATGAAAGCCAGTTGGTGTCATTTGCACTCTCCCTCTGACTTGATCCATGTTGCCAGTACCACCCAAAAAGGAGCTTGCACACTTCACTAGCACACCAATATTTGCAACTGCCATACAGGGAACACAGCTAAGTGTCCCAGCTCTGGTGGCCAGTGGGACATACATCTGCAGTCCCACAGGACTATATGTATTTGCATAATTCAAAAGCTGTTTAAGGATCTGGCTTCTAATCACCTGAATTAGGTGCTGATTGAAATCCTCCCCTTTGGGACACTGACATGTTTTGGCACACCCTCAATTACTGGGAGTCACTAGAAATAAAATAGCCTCTTCAGACAATCACAAAAATTTGAGAGAAAATCAAGAGTTAAGGCAGGAGTGAATAATAAGGTCCAGCCCCTACACAAGGCCACACCCTCTAGTCTGAGAGAGGTAGCTATTTAATTGATAGAAATCAATGCAGACTCCTGGGTATTTGCCCCAAAGATACAGATGTCACGAAAAGAAGGGCCATCTTACCCCAATGTTCATAGCAGCAATGGCCACGGTTGCCAAACTGTGGAAAGAACCAAGATGCCCTTCAACGGACGAATGGATAAGGAAGATGTGGTCCATATACACTATGGAGTATGATGCCTCCATCAGAAAGGATGAATACCAACTTTTGTGCCAACATGGATGGGACTGGAAGAGATTACGCTGAGTGAAATAAGCAGAGAGAGTCAATTATGATATGGTTTCACTTATTTGTGGAGCATAACAAATAACATGAGGACATGGGGAGATGGAGAGGAGAAGGGTGTTGAGGGAAATTGGAAGGGGAGGTGAACCATGAGAGACTATGGACTCTGAAAAACAATCTGAGGGTTTTGAAGGGGCAGGGGGTGGGAGGTTGGGGGAGCCAGGTGGTGGGTATTAAGGAGGGCATGTATTGCATGGAGCACTGGGTGTGGTGCAAAAACAATGAATTCTGTTACGCTGAAAAAAAAAAAAATATATATATATATATATATAATCTTTAATAAAAAAGAAAAAGAAGAAAAAGAAGGCCTTTCCCAACCAAAGGTAATAAAAATATTCAAGCATAAAAAAAAACACAAGATAACGCCTCAGAAAAAAGTACTTAATGAAATATAGAAGGGCTATTTACCTGATAGAGTTCAAAATAGCGATACTTGGGTGGTTAAGTCAGTTAAGCATCTGCCATCAGCTCAGGTCTTGATCCCAGGGTCCTGGAATTGAGGCCCATGTTGGGCTCCCTGCTTAGTGGGGAGTCTGTTTCTTCCTCTACCCTCGCTCTGCTCATGTTGTGCTCTCTCTCTCTTTCAAATAAATAAACAAAATGTTTTTTAAAAAGTTCAATATAATGTCCATAAACATACTCACCAAGCTCAGGAGAAGGATGGATGAACACAGTGAGAACTTCAACAAAGAGATAGAAAATATAAAAATGGGGAAGAAACAAATCAATGGAAAAATATTCTGTGCTCATGGAATGGAAAAATTAATATTGTTAAAATGTCCATACTGCCCAATCCATAAATCTATAGATTTATAGGTTTAATGCAATCTCCATAAAAATTTCAATGGCATTTTTCACAGAACAAGAACAAGTAATCCCAAAATTTGTATGGAACCATAAAAGACCCCCAAGCAGCCAAAGCATCTTCAGAAAGGTAAAGGAAGTGAGAGACATCATGCTCCATCATTTCAAACTATATTACAAATCTTATAGTAATCAAAACAGTATGCTACTGGCAGAAAAACAGACTCATAGGTCAATGGAATGATTATATAACCCAGAAATAAACCCATTCATATATGGTCAATTAATTTATGAAAAAGCCATGAATATACAATGGGGAAAAGACAGTCTCTTCAATAAATGGTGTTGGGAAAACTGGACGACCACATGCGAAATAATGAAACCAGACCACTATTTTACACCACTCACAAAAAATTAACTCAAAATAGATTGATGACTTGAACATAAGACCTGAAACCATAAAACTCATAGAAGATAACATGAGCAGTAAGATATTTGGTATTTGTCTTGGCTATATTTTTGTATTTGATACCATAAACAAAGGAAACAAAAGGAAAAATAATTATGTGACTACACTTCTGGGTACTTATCCAAAGAAAATGAAAACACTAATTTGAAAAAATCTATGCACCAATTTATGTGTGCATATCTAATAATAAAATTTTACCTAGTTAAAAACCGAATGCACCACCATGTTATTTACAATAGTCAAGATATGGAAACAACTGAAGTATCCATGGCAGAAGAATGGATAAGAAAATGTGATGTATATAATAATGGAATATTATCCAGCAATAAAAAATAAAATCTTGCCATTTGCAACAACATGAGTGGACCTGGAGGGCATTTTGCTAAGTGAAATAAGTCAGAAAGACAAATAGTATGATCTCACTTATATGTGGAACCTTAAAAAAAAACAAACACCAAACTCATAGATACAGAGAATAGATTGGTAGTTGCCAAAGTGAGGATTGGATGAAATGCATAAGAGGGGGGTTATTTTTTTAGCCACTGTATACTACAGTATTACTTTTTGATGTAGTGTTAATGATTTGTTAGTTGCATGATAATGCCCAGTGCTCATCACAACACATTCCTTCCTTAATACTCATCACACCCCATCCCTTACACCCCTTCCCCTCAGAAACCCTCAGTTTGTTTCCCAGAGTCCATAGTCTCTCATGGTTTGTCTCCCTCTCTGATTTCTCTCCCTTCAGATTTCCCTCCCTTCCCCTATGGTCCTTCCTGCTATTGCTTATGTTCCACATATGGGTGAAACCATATGATAATTATCTTTCTCTGCTTGACTTATTTCACTTAGCATAATCCCCCCAGTTCCATCCATGTTGATGCAAATGGTGGGTATTCATCCTTTCTGATGACTGAATAATATTCTATTGTATATATGTACCATATCTTTTTATCTATTCATCTGTTGAAGGGCATTTCGGCTCCTTCTGCAGTTTGGCTATTGTGGACATTACATCTGTAAACATTGGGGTGCAGTGCCTTTTGTTTTCACTACATCTGTATCTTTGGGGTAATTACCTAGTAGTGCAATTGCTGGGTTGTAGTGTAGCTCTATTCTTTAACATCTAGAGGAAGCTCCATTCTGTTTTCCAGAGTGGCTGCACCAGCTTGCATTCCCACCAACAGTGTAAGAAGATTCCCCTTTCTTCACATCCTGGCCAACACTTGCTGTTTCCTGTTTTGTTAATTTTTACCATTCTAACTGGAGAAAGGTGGTATCTCATTGTAGTTTCAGTTTGTGTTTCCCTGGTGGCTAGTGAAGATGAGTGTTTTTCATGCATCTGTTAGCTATTTGTATGTCTTCTTTGGAGAAGTGTCTATTCATGTCTTCTGCCCATTTTTTCGATGTGATTATCTGTTTTGTGTGTGTTGAGTTTGAGTATTCTTTGCAAATCTCGGATATCAGCCCTTTATCTGTAGTGCATTTGCAAATATCTTCTCTCATTCTGTGGATTATCTCTTAGATTTGTTGACTATTTCCTTTGCTGTTCAGAAGTTTTTTTGTCTTGATGAAGTCCTGAAAGTTCATTTTTGCTTCTGTTTCCCTTGCCTTTGGAGACATGTCTGGAAAGAAGTTGCCATGGTTAATGTTGAAGAGGTTACTGCCTATATTCTCCTCTAGGATTTTGATGGATTCCTGTCTTGTGTTGAGATCCCTCATGCATTTTGAGTTTATCTTTGTATATGGTGTAAGAGAATGGTCGAGTTTCCTTCTTGCGTATGTAGCTGTCCGATTTTCCCAGCCCACTTATTGAAGAAACTGTCCTTTTTCCATTGGGTATTTTTTCCTGCTTTGTCAAAGATTAGTTGACCATAGAGTTGAGGATCCATTTCTGGAGTCTCTATTCTTTTCCATTGTTCTATGTTTCTGTTCTTGTGCCAGTACTGTGCTGTCTTGGTGATCACAGCTTTGTAACATAGCTTAAAATCAAACAATGTGATGCCCCCAGCTTTGTTTTCCTTTTTCAACATTCCCTTGGTGATTCAGAGTCTTTTCTGGTTCCATACAAATTTTCTAACTGTTTGTTCCAGCTCCTTGAAAAAATGCCAATGTATTTTAATGGGAATGGCATTAAAAGTGTAGATTTCTCTGGGCAAGATAGACATTTTAACAATGTTTGTTCTTGCAATGTATGAGCCTGGAATGTTTTTCATCTTTTTGTATCTTTAATTTCTTTCATAAGTGTTCTGTAGTTTCTAGAGTATAGATTCTTTACCTCTTCCATTGGATTTATCTCAAAGTATCATATGGTTTTTGATGCTATTGTAAATGGAATTGATTCCCTAATTTCTCTTTCTACAGTTACCTTGTTAGTGTATAGGAGAGAAACTGATTTCTATGGATTGATTTTATGTCCTGCTACATTGCTGGATTGCTTTATGAGATCTAATAATTTAGAGGTGGAGTCTGTTGGGTTTTCCACATAAAGTATGTCATCTGCAAAGAAAGAGTTTGACTTCTTCTTTGCCAGTTTAGATGATTTTATTTATTTTTGTTATCTGATTGCTGATGCTAAGACTTCTAGCAGTATATTGAACAATAGTGGTGAGAGTTGGCATCTCTGTCACGTTCCTGACCTTAAGGAAAAGTTAAGAACTTTTCCCCATTGAGAATGACATTCACTGTGGGCTTTTCATAGATGTTTTTTATGACATTGGGGAGTGTTCCCTCTATCCCTATACCCTGAAAAGTTTTAATCAGGAACAGATGTTGGACTTTGTCAACTACTTTTTCTGCATCACATGAGAGGATCTTATGATTCTTGTATTTTCTTTTATTAATGTGCTCTATCACATTGATTGATTTGCAAATGTTGAACTACCCTTGCATACTAGGAAAAAATCCCACTTGGTTGTGGTGAATAATCCTTTTAATGTACTGTTGGGTCTTATTGGATCTAATGTACATTGGATCTTGTTGAGAATTTTGGCATCCGCGTTCTTCAATGTTACTGGTCTGTAATTCTCTTTTTTGATGGGGTCTTTGCCTGATTTGTGGATCAAGGTAATGCCTGCCTCATAGAATGAGTTTGGGAATTTTCCTTCTGTTTCTATTTTTTGAAACAGCTTCCACAGAATAGGTGTTATTTCTTCTTTAAATATTTGGTAGAATTCTGATGGGAAGCAGGGAATCTGGCCCTGAACTTGTATTTTTGGAAGGTTTTTGATTACTATTTCAATTTCATTACTGGCTATTGGTCTATTCAGATTGTCTATTTCTTCCTGTTCCAGTTTTGGTTGTTTGTAAGTTTCTAGGAAGGCGTGCATTTCTTTCAGGCTGCTTAATTTGTTGGCATATCATTGCTGGTAATAATTTCTAAGAATTGCTTCTATTTCCTTGGGGTTAGTCATGATCTCTCACCTTCTATTCATGATTTTGTTAATTGGGGTCCTTTCTTTTTTGTTTTGGACAAGTCTGGCCAGTGGTTTATCAGTTTATTAATTCTTTCAAAGAATGAACTTCTAGTTTTGTTAATCTGTTCTACTGTTTTTCTGGTTTCTATTTCATTGGTCTCTGCTCTAACTATTGTTTCTCTTCTCCTGCTTGGTTTAAGTTTTATTTACTGTTCTTTCTCCAGCTCCTTTATGTATAAGGTTAGCTTGTGCATTTGGGATTTTTCTAATTTTCTGAGAGAGACTTGGATGGCTATGTATTTCCCCCTTAGAACCCCCTTTGCAATATGTCATAGATTTTGGACTGAAGTGTTTTCATTCTCATCAGTTTCCATGAATTTTTTAAGTTCTTCTTGAATTTCCTGGTTGACCCAATCATTCTTTAGCAGGATGCTCTTTCACTTCCAAGTGTTTGAATTCCTTTCCATTTTTTTTCTTGTGATTGAGTTTCAGTTTCAAGGCAGTGTGCTCTGATAACATGCAGAAAATAATCTCAATCTTTTGGTATTGGCTGAGAACAATACCAAATACTGTGACCACATACTGTGACCCAGTACGTGATCTATTCTGGAGAAAGTTCCATGTGCATTCAAAAAGAATGAGTATTCTGTTGTTTTCAGTGGGAATGTTCTGTATGTATCTATGAGGTCCATCTGGTCCAACATATCATTCAAAGCTCTTGTTTCTTTGTTGATCTTCTGCTTAGATGATCTGCCCAAGAGTGGAGTATTAAAATCTCTTACTATTCATGTATTACTGTCGATATGATTCTTTATTTTTGTTAACTGTTGGCTTATGTAGTTTGCTGCTCCCAGGTTAAGGGTATATATATTTACAATTGTTAGATTTTCTTGTTGGATAGACTTTTAAGTATGATATAGTGTCCCTCTGCATCTCTTAATACAGTCTTTACTTTAAATTCTAATTTGTCTGATATGAGAATTGCTACCCCAGCTTTCTTTTGAGGTCCATTGGCATGAAAAATGGTTCTCCATCTCCTCACTTTCAGCCTGGAGATATCTTTAGTTCAAAATGTGTCTCTTATAGACAGCTTGTGGCTGGGTCCTGTCTTTGTATCCAATCTGCAACTCTGTGCCATTTCATGGGAACATTTAGGCCATTCACATTGAGAGTAACTACTGAAATATATGTATTTATTGCCATCCTATTGTCTGTACAATCCCTGTTTCTATGGATTGTCTCTGTAAATTTCTGGTCTATATTACTCTTGAGGTGTTTCTTCTTTTATAGAATCCCCCTTAATATTTTTTTTGCAGGGCTGGTTTGGTGTTTGCATATTCTTTTAATTTCTGCCAGTCATGGAAGCTCTTTTTCTCTGTCTGTTCTGAATGATAACCTTGCTGGATAAAATATTCTTGGCTGCATGTTCTCATTTAGTACCCTGATTATGTCGTGCTAACCCTTTCTGGCTTGACAGGTCTCTGTGGACAGGTCTCATGTTATTCTGATGTTCCTCCCTCTGTATTGTAAGAAATCTTTTCCCCCTGGTAGCTCTCAGGATAGCTTCATTGGTTCTAAGATTTGCAAGTTTTACTATTGTATGCCAGGATGTTGGTCTCTTCTCATTGATCTAGGGAGGGTTCTTCTCTGCCTCTTGGACACAAATACTTATTTCCTTCCCTGGATTAGGGAAGTTGTCAGCTGTGGTTTACTGAAATATACCTTCTAGTCCTCTCTCTCCACTCCTTCAAGGATCCCAATAATTCTGACATTGGAACATTTCATGGCATCATTAATCTCCCTGAATCTGTTCTCATGGGTTTTAGCTGTTTATCCCATACCATCTTGGTTGCCTTCCTTTCTATCAATTTATCATCTAAATGACTAATTCATTCTTCTGCCTCCATTACCCTAGCTTTAGAGTATCCAGTTTAAACTGCATCTCATTCATAGCATTTTTAAGTTTGGCCTGATTAGCTCTCATTTCTGCCTATATTGTCGCTCATAGTTTTCTCAAACCTGGCTATTGACTTCATAATTGCTACCTTGAAATCTCTCTGACATCTTACTTATATCCATATCCATTAGGTCTGCAGGAGAGACCACTCTCTGTGGTTCTTTTATTTGTTCGGAGTTCCTCCTTCTATTCATTCTGTTGAGGGGTGTTGAGGGGATGTACAGAGTTCAAAATATCGACTGCAACCCAGCAAAGATGCACCTTAGGAAGATCCAAAGCCGTCAGAAAACACCACAGAAAAAGCAAAGCCAAAATGAAACTCAAGAATAAAATTTATAAAATTAAAGAAGAATTTAAAATTAAAAATTGAAAGAAAGGGAAGAAAAGACAGGGGGGTGAAGTGTGGTGGGGGCTATAATCTCTCCGTGTTGGCAAGGTAGGGTATTTCCATTCTTCTTAGGTGTACTTTGCTCTGTTTGTTAGAGGACACAAATTCCCAGAGTTACAGAGAAAATAAAACTGGTAGAAAAAAGGTTTACATTGAAGCATTTATCTATATAAAAAATATACCTGTAAAAAAATACAAGTTAAAAACCTACTATGAAATATGTTATATTAAACATCTAGTTGAAATGAGAAAAAGGTAAAAAGAAAAAACATAAAAGAAAGAATAAAAAGAAAAAAAGTTGTATCTGAAAAATACCCAAGCCATGAGGCAATGCCTGGAGCTCAATATATTATTTTGCCCTGCATTAGAGTTTTATAGTTTTATGGGGGCCATAGGGTTGTCATCCTCTTGTTCTTTCAGCCTGTCTTCTGGGGGAGGGGCCTGCCATGCTATTTTTCAGGCAACAATGTCTGGACTCTGTGGAAACTGTTTTTTTGAGCCTTTGTTCTCTGGAGATTTTCTGTGCCTTTTCTGAGGGTCAGAACAAAATGGCTGTACCCAGACCTCTGTCCCAATCACAGTCTGCTCTTTCTGAACCCTCCAGAACACAGTCTCCATTTCTGTAAGTGCCACTGAAAACTGGAGCTTCCTGCATGCAGTGTGTGCCCACAGCAACCTTCTTAGCAGTCTACCCAGGGGCCCTGCTTTTTTCTGCCTTTTTTGCTTCTAAAACCTCGAGCAATCCCAGGTTCATGCACATTCACCTGCAGCTCCTGGATCCTGTTTGAGCACTGTTATAAAGCCTTTCCTGGTTGCTACCAGTCTGCAAGTTATCACCCAGTCCCCTGGCATAGGGCACTATTGTGCTCCAGTGTTTTGTCACTTCCCAGGGGCCAGCTTATGGTGGCTCCCTCCCCCTTCTACTTCTCTTCTGATAACTGTTCACAGATTCATGAGTTCTCCCTTCCTACCTTGGGATAGATGGTGCTTTTCTGCTTGTAGGGACCCAGATGCATATTCTTATATATTAGCTTGATTTTGTGGATATTCAGAATGGTTTGGTTGATATCCAGCTAAATTCAGGGGACCTGTTAAAAGAGTCCCCTATTTATGAACTATCTTGCCTAAAGGGAGGTTTATTCTGAAATAAATCAGTCATGGGATGTAATGTACAATATCATGACTATAGTTAATAATACTACATTACATATTGGGAAGTTGATAAGAAAGTAGATCTTAAAAGTTCTCATCATAAGAAAAAGATTCTGTAATTATATACAGTGACAGACATTAGCTAGACTTATTGTGATGATCATATCACCATTGTAATTAAATATCAAATTATTATGCCATACACCTGGAACAAATATAAAGTTGTATGTTGACTATACCTCAATAACAAAAGAAAGAAAAAAGCAAATAGAAGTCATAAAACTGAAGAACATAATAACTGAACTACAAAATACACTAGAGGGATTCAACCTAGACTAGGTGAAGCAGAAGGAAAGACCAGCGAATTCAAAGACAAGACAGTGGAACTCAATCAGAACAGCAAAAAGAAAAAAAAAAAAAACGAGAATGAAAAAATGTGAAGATAGCTGAAGGGACTATGAGACAACATCAAGTGAACCAACATTCTCATTATAGGGTCCCAGATGGAGAAAATAGAGAGAGAACAGGGACAGAAAACTTATTTGAAGAAATAATGGCTGAAAACCTTCTTAACCTGGAAAAGGAAACAGACATACAGATACAGGAAGCACAGAGAGTTGCAAATAAGATGAACATAAGAGACCCACATAAAGGCACATTACAATTAAAATATTAAAAGTTAAAGACAAGAAGAAAATGTTAAAAGCAAGAAGAGAGAAACAACTTTTTATGTACAAGGGAACTCCCATAAGACTACAGCAGATTTTTCAGCAGAAAATTTGCAGGCCATAAATGAGTGGAATAATATATTCAAAATGCTGAAAGAGCAATGGCCACAGTCGTCAAGCTATGGAAAGAACCAAGATGTCCTTCAATGGACGAATGGATAAGGAGGACGTGGTTCATATACACTATGGAGTATTATGCCTCCATCAGAAAGGATGAATACCCAACTTTTGTAGCAACATGGACGGGACTGGAAGAGATTATGCTGAGTGAAATAAGTCAAGCAGAGACAGTCAATTATCATATGGTTTCACTTATTTGTGGAGCATAACAAATAGCATGGAGGACAAGCGGTGTTAGAGAGGAGAAGGGAGTTGGGGTTAATTGGAAGGGGAGGTGAATCATGAGAGACTGTGGACTCTGAAAAACAATCTGAGGGGCTTGAAGTTGTGGGGGGGGTGGGAGGTTGGGGGAACCAGGTGGTGGGTATTATAGAGGGCACAAATTGCATGAAGCACTGGGTGTGGTGAAAAATAATGAATACTGTTATGCTGAAAATAAATTAATTAATTAAAAAATGCTGAAAGAAAAAAACTTCCAAACAATACTCTACACAGCAATATCAATCTTAATTGAAGGAGAGATAAAGAGTTTTTCAAACAAAAGCTAAACAAGCTCATTACCACTATACTGGCCTTATAAGAAATGTTAAAGAGGGGACACCTGGGTGGCTCAGTCAGTTAAATGACTGACTCTTTTTTTATTATTATTATTCTTAATTTCAGAGGTAGAATTTAGTGATTCATCCTCTGTGTATAACAGCCAGTGCTCATTACATCAAGTGCCCTCCTTAATGTCCATCATCCAATTACCTGTTCCCCCCACCCACCTCCCCTCTGGCAACCCTCAGTTTGTTTCCTAGAGTTAAGGGTCTCTTATGGTTTGCCTCCCTCTCTGTTTTCATCTTTTTTAAAAATTTTTTCCTTCCCTTCCCCTATGTTCATCTGTTTTGTTTCTTAAATTCCATATATGAGTAAAATCCTATGGTATTTGTCTCTCTCTGACTGACTAGTTTTGTTAGCATAATACCCTCTAGTTCCATCCATGTCATTTCAAATGGCATGATTTCATTATTTTTGATGGCTGAGTAATATTCCATAGCATGTATCCATCCATACACACACACACACCCATCTTTATCTGGAATATCGGGGCTCTTTCAATATATTAGCTATTGTGGAGTATGTGACTCTTGATTTCAGCTCAGGTCATGATCTCAAGGTCATGAGATCAAACCCCATTTTGGACTCTGTGCTGATTGTGGAGCCTGCTTGAGATTTTCTCTCTCCCTCTCCCTCTGCCCCTCCCCACCGAAGAAAAAAGAGAAGAAGTGCAAAAGGGACTTTCTTAAGGTGAAATTAAAGGGCACTAATTAGTAAAATGAAACCATATGAAAAATATAAGTCTCACTGGTAAGGGTAAATTCAGAATAATCTAACAGTGTAAAAGTGATGAATTAATCACTTATAAAGCTATTACGAAGGTTAAAAGACAGAAGTAGTAAAAGCAACTATAACTATAATTTGATAAGTGATACATGGCATAAAAAGATGTAAATATGATATCAAAAACATAAAACATGTGGGAGAGTAAAATATAGACCTTTATAAGCATTCAAGCTTCAATTGTTATCAACTAAAAACAGACTGTACAAAAGTTGTTATGTGTAAGCCTCATGGTAACCACAAAACAATAACCTTAATAGATACACAAAAGATAAAGAGAAAGAAATCTTCATATACCACTACAGAAAATCTTCAAATAACAAAGGAAGAGAGCAAGGATAAAAGGAACAGGGGAACTACAAAACAGCAGAAAGCAATTCAAAACAACAATTACATACCTATCAATAATTACCTTAAATATAAGTGAACTAAATTCTCAACTCAAAAGACATAGAGGGACTGGATGGATTAAAAAAAAAAAAAGACCCAGTTATATCCTGCTTATAAGAGACTCACTTCAGGGGCACCTAGGTGGCTCAGTGGGTTAAAGCCTCTGCCTTCGGCTCAGGTCATGATCCCAGGGTCCTGGGATCGAGTCCCACATCAGGCTCTCTGCTCAGCAGGGAGCCTGCTTCCTCTTCTCTCTCTGCCTGCCTCTCTGTCTACCTGTGATCTCTGTCAAATAAATAAATAAAAATCTTTTAGGGGCGCCTGGGTGGCTCAGTGGGTTAAGCCGCTGCCTTCGGCTCAGGTCATGATCTCAGGGTCCTGGGATCGAGTCCCACATCGGCCTCTCTGCTCAGCAGGGAGCCTGCTTCTCTCTCTCTCTCTCTCTCTCTCTCTCTACCTGCCTCTCCATCTGCTTGTGATCTCTGTCTGTCAAATAAATAAAATCTTTAAAAAAAATCTTTTAAAAAGAAAAAAGAGACTCACTTCAGATATAATGATACACACAGACTGAAAGTAAAGGGATAGAAAAAGATATTCCATCCAAATGGAAATCTAAAAAAGGAGGGGTAGTTACAATTATATCAGACCAAATAGACTTTAATACACAGACTGTAATAAGAGACAAAGAAGGTAATTATGCAATGATAAAGGGGACAATCCAACAAGAGAACACAACATTTGTAAATATTTATGGACCAACATAGGACCACCTAAGGGGGAAACACACTGTAACACAATATTAAGGGATTTAAATACTCCACTGTCATCAATAGATTATCCAGACAGAAATTTAATACAGAAACATTGGTATTAAATGACACATTACACTATATGGATTTAATAGCTATATGCAGAATATTCCATCCAAAGGCAATAGAATATATATTTTTTCAAATACACATAGAACAGTTTCCAGGATAGATCATATGTTAGACAACAAAACTAGTCTTAATAAATTTTAAAAGATTGACATCATATAAAGCATCTTTTCTGACAACAATAGTATGAAATTAGTAATCAATTATAGGAAGAAAACGGGAAAAACCACAAATATGTGGATATTAAACAACTTGCTACTGAACAACTAATGGGTCAAAGAAGAAATCAAAAGAGAAATAAAAAAATACCTTGAGACAAATGAAAATGCAAATACTGCATACCAAAACTTATGGGATGCAGAATTCTGAGGAAATGGTGCTATAGGAGGATCCTGAGCTCACCTCATTCCACAGACACACTGAACGAACCACCACATCAGTACAGCTAATTCAGAAAATGACCCAAAGACTGGCAGAAGAGACCTTCCACAGTTAATTGTGGGAAGGAGGCCATAATGAAAAGAATAAGAGGGGCAGAGCCACAGGTGGGAATCAAACCCCTGGTTAGACTAACCACAATTGGAAGAGACACCTCAAGTACAGAGAAATAAGAGGATCAGGCCCTACCACCAGGCACCTCAGGCATGGAAGACCTGAAACTGGGAAGACAAGTTCCCATAATATTTGGCTTTGAAAACCAGAGGGGTTTAACTTCATGAGTTTTTACAATCAGCAGGGCTTAATTCTGAGTACTTTAGAAATCAGTGGATTTAGCTCCAAGAGAATCAGATGGTGATTGGAAACTAGATCCCTGCTGTTAAAGAGACAGTATAACAAATAACCCAGCTGAGATACAGCACAGAAGCAGAGTCTGAGAAGTACCTGGGCTGTATAAGTGGAGGAGACTTATTAACTAATCACAGAACATAAACTGGAAGGGAAGGGATCATTAGGAGACTTCTCAAAGAACAAAAGAGCTGGTAGATGTATTTTTCTCTCACATTCTCCAGCCTAGATAGTTGGACACCTACAGGAACCAGCAAAAACACTCTCTACATAGCTTCCTAAGACTGTGCACCCTACCTCTGTTCTCCTGTAGATCTGCCCCCATTCAACCACCCAATAGTCCCTTCAAAGCAGCTTCTGCTAAATCTCATCCTGCAAGCAGCTCCAGCAGGGATAAACACCATTCCAAGGTGACTCCTACCTTTGGGAGAGTAAATGATAACCACACTCACCAGTACACCCACAGTCCCAGCAGTCAAACCTTATAGCTGGCAGTGCAAAGAGGGTATCCTGCTGTTCAGTGTAACTGTAATGCTGGCAAATGGACTGGGAGCAGGCATTTGGTCTGACTGCAGGCCTCACCACCAAAAAAAGCATCTCAGGAGATAATGCAGGGAGAACATCCTGTAGGTCAGTGTGACTGTAGCCCTGGTAGATGAGCTGAGGGCAGGCATCTGGTCTGATTGTCAACACTGCCCAACTACAAGCCTGTGGCAGCCCCACACTGGCCTCTTAACAGCACAGGGAAAAAACCCTGCCTAGTATGCCCACAACAGGCAATCTGGGCTATTGCACTAACTGGACTAAAGGCAAACAAAGCTCAGCCACAAAAGAGGGGCAAACACAACCCACATAGGAGACACCACTGAAGTGCCTGGTTCTGGTGAATCGGAG
Source organism: Mustela nivalis (assembly GCF_964662115.1). Classification (NCBI taxonomy): domain Eukaryota; kingdom Metazoa; phylum Chordata; class Mammalia; order Carnivora; family Mustelidae; genus Mustela; species Mustela nivalis. Next base: position 90,615,707 of record NC_139040.1, read on the forward strand.
ACACTATGCTAAAGGGCACCACAAGATTTCTTCATAGAACCACTACTTTGAAGATCAGGAGATGTAACTGACTTATCTAATACACAGAAACAAACATAAAGAGTTAGACAAAATGAGAAGACAGAGGAATATATCTTGAATGAAAGAACGGGGGGGGAAGCAAAAGAGTTAAATGGAAAAAAATATATATATATATATGCAATATATTTGATAAAGAATACAAAGTAATTGTCATAAAGATACTTACTGGACATGAGAAAAGACTGGATGATCTCAGTGAGACCTTCAGCAAAAAAAGAACCAATCAGAGATGAAGAACTCAATAATTGAAATTAAAAATAAACTAGAGGAAATCAATATTAGATTAGAGGAGACAGAATCAGTAATAGATAAGAAGAGACAGAAGAACAGATCAGTGATGTGGAAGACAGGATACTTGAAAGCAACCAAGATAAAGAACAAAACCAAAAAAGAATAATGATAAATGAGAGTAAGTTAAGGGAACTCAGTGACATCATCAAACATTAACATTCACATTTAGGGATCCCAGAAGGAAAAGAAAGAGGCAGAAAATGTATTTGAAGAAATAATAGCTGAAAACTTCTCTAATCTTGGGAAGGAAATAAAGATCCAGATCCAGGCAGCACAGACAGTCCCCAATAATATCAGCCCAAAGAGGTCCACACCAAAACGTGTAGTAATTAAAATGGCAAAAACTAGTGATAAAGAAAAAATTTTTAAAGCAACAAGAAAAAATAGTTATATTCAAGGGAAATTCCATAAGGCGATCAGCTGACTTGTCAGAAGAAACTTTGCAGGCCAGAAGAGACTGGTATGCTATATTCAAACTACTAAAAGGAATAAACCTGCAACCATGAGTACTCTACCCAGCAGGGCCATCATTCAGAACAGGAGAGATCAAGAGTTTCCCAGACCAAAAACAAAAACAAAACAAACAAACAAAAAAACTGAAAGAGTTCATCACCATTAAGCCAGCCTTACAATAAATGTTAAAGAAAAGGCCATAATCATGAGTAACAAAATTATAAAAAGAAAAAATTTCACAGGTAACTGCAACCTTATAACAAGAGTACTAATTAAGTTTAAATATATATACATATATATATATATATGTATATATATAAATATATATATTTAGAGAACCAGTATGAAGGTTAAAGCACAAAAACAGTAAAATCAATTATATCTATAAAAATCAGTCAAGGGATTCACAAAATAAAAAGGGTGCAAAGTATGACATCCATAAAACATGTGAAGGTAAGAGTAAAAACTTTGTGCTTTTAATGAGTTTAAACTTAAGCAACCATCAACTTAATAAGACTGCTATGTACCTAAGATGTTACATAAAAACCTAATGGTAACCACAAATTAAAAAATCTGTAACAGATACACATGAAATAAAGACAAAGGAATCCAAGTGTATCACTAAACAAAGCCATCAAAACACAAGGCACAAGAGCAAGAAAAGAAAGGAACAGAGAAGAACTACAAAAACAACTATAAAATAAGTGGAAAATGGCTATAAGTACAACCTATCAATAATTACTTTTAATACAAATGAACTAAATGCTTTATTTAAGGCATAGAGGGACTTCATGGATAAGAAAGTAAGACCAATCTGTATGTTGCCTACAAGAGTCTCACTTAAGACCTAATGACATGCAGATTGGAAGTGAAGGGATACGAAAACATTTATCATGCAAATGGAAAACAAGAAAGGCTGGGGTAATAATACTTATGTCAGACAAAATAGAAATTAAAACAAAGACTAACAAGAGACAGGGAAGGATACTACATAATGAGAAAGGGAAAAACTATAAGAGGATATACATTATAAATATTTGTACACCCAGCATGGGAACACCTAAATACATAGAGTCACTATTAACAGTCATAAAGGAAGAAACTGACAGTGATAAAATAGTAGGGGACTTTAACACCCCACTTATATCAATGGATACATCATCCAGACAAAAAATAAACAAAGATGTAGTGGCTTTGAATGATACACTGGACTAGATGGATCTAATAGATATATTTAGAACACTCCATCCCAAAACATCAGAATATACATTATTTTCAAGTGCACATGGAACATTCTGCAGAATAGATCACATGTGAAGCCACAAAACAAGTTTCAATAAACTCAAAAAGATTGAAACCATATTATCTTTCCAACCAAGATGGTATGAAACTAGAAATCAACCACAAGAAAAAATGTGGAAAGAACACAAAAACATGGAGGTTAAATAACCTGCTACTGAACAATGAAGGGTCAATAAAGAAATCAAAGAGGAAATCACAAACCACACAGAGGCAAATAAAAATGAAAGAAAAATAGCCCCAAATCTTTGATGCAGCAAAAGCTGTTCCAAGAGGGAAGATTATAGCAATACAGGCTTTCCTAAATTAAATACATAAATAAATCCTCAAATAAACCACCTAACTTTAAATCTAAAGGAGCTAGAAAAAGAACAACCAAAGCTGTGAGCCAGTAGAAGGAAGGAAATAATAAAGATTAGAGCAGAAAGAAATGAAATGGAGACTTAAAAAAAAATGGAAGAAGAGATCAATGAAACCAGGAGCTATTTTTTAAATAATAAACAAAAATGATAACTTTTTAGCCAGACCCATCATGAAAAAGAGAGGACTCAAATAAATAAAATTGGAGATGAAGGAGGAAATAATAAACAACACCATAGCAATACAAAGGATTATACGAGAATATTATGAATAATTATATGCCAATAAGTTCAGCCACCTAGAAGAAATGGATAAATTCCTAGAAACATATAACTATCCAAAACCAAATCAAGAAGAAATGGAAAATCTGACAAATTACTAGCAATGAAATTTAATCAGTAATCAAACAACTCCCAACAAACAAAACTTTAGGACCAGCTGGCTTCACACATGAATTCTACCAAACATTTACAGAAGAGTTAAAACATATTCTTCTCAAACTATTCCAAAAAAAACCAGAATAGGTTGTATACCTTCCAAATTTATTCTATAATGTTACTATTACCCTCATTACAAAAACTAGATAAAGACCTTAAAAAAAAAACAACTGCAGGTCTATGTCCCTGAAAAATACAGATAACAAATTCACCACAAAATATTATCAAACTCAATCTAAGAATACTATAAAAATCATTCACTATAATCAAGTGTCACTTATTCAAAGAAAGCACATATAGATAGATGATATACTGATAGATAGACAGATAGATAGATAGATAGATATAGATATAAAAATAATGAAATCTTGCTATTTGCAAAAACATGGATAGGTCTAGAGGATATAACTCTAAATAAAATAGATCAGACAGGGGTGATTGGGTGAGTCTATCAGTGAAGTGTCCAACTCTTGATCTCTACTCAGGTCTTGATCTCAGGGTTGGGAGTTTAAGCCCCATGTTGGGCTCCATGCTGGGTGTGGAGACTACTTAAACAACAACAACAACAACAACAAAACGTTAGGGGGTGTCTGGGTGGTTCAGTGGGTTAAACCTCTGCCTTCTGCTTAGGTCATGATCTCAGGGTCCTGGGATCGAGCCCCACATCAGGCTGTCTGCTCAGCAGGGAGTCTGCTCCCCCACCCTGCCTGCCTCTCTGCCTGCTTGTGATCCCTGTCTGTCAAATAAATAAATAAATAAATAAATAAATAAAATCTTTTAAAAAATAAGTTAGAGAAAGACAAATACCATGTGATTTTACAATGTGTGAAATTTAAGAAACAAAGCAAATGAACAAACAAAAAAAAGTGACAGACTCTTAAATAAAGAGGACTAAAATGGTTGCCAGAGCAGAGGTGGATGGGTTATGGGTGAAAAAGGTGGAGGTTAAGAGTATACCTTTCCTAATGAATACCAAGTAATGTATAGAATTGTTGAATCATAATATTGTACACCCAAAACCAATATAACATTGTATGTTAATTATACTTTAACTTAAAAAAAGAAAAAAAAACTTTAGGGACACAACAAAAGTAGTTCTAAGAGGAAATTTCATGGTGATAAAAACCTGAAGGAGGACACATGTTGTGATGATCATTGTGTGTTATACCCAACTAATGAATTGTTGAACACTACATCATATATATATATATATATATATATGTGTATATATATATATATATATATATAGGCTAATTGAATATAATTTTAAAAAAAAACTGAAGAAATAAGAAAATCTCAAATGAACAACCTAACTTTATACTTCAAAGAAATAGAATAAGACCAAGTGAAAGCCAAAGTTAGTAAAAGGAAATTACTAAGATTAGAACAGCAATAAATGCAATTGAAACTAAAAGGACAATAGATCAATGAAGAAAAGAGGTGATTCCCTTAAAAGATAAACAAAACTGACAAATCTTTAACTACACTCACCCTGAAAGCAAAGAGAAGTGTCAAATAAATAAAATCAGGAATGAATGAAGAAAATTACAACTGATATCACAGAAATACAAAGGATCATAAAGGAGTACCATGAACGATTTACACACCAACAAATTGGAAACCTAGAAGAAATGAATAAATTACTCGAAACATAAAACCACAAAGACTGAATCATAAAGATATAAAAAATCTGAGCAGACAGATTACTAGTAGGGAGACTGACTCAATAATCAGAAACCTCCCAACAGGGGTGCCTGGGTGGCTCAGTCAGTTGGGTATCTCCCTTCAGCTCAAGTCATGATCCTGGGGTCCTCAGCTTGAGCTCTGCATCAGGCTCCCTGCTCAGCAAGGAGTCTGCTTCTCCATCTCCCTCTGCCATTTCCACTGCTTGTGCTCTCCTCTCTCTCTATCTCCCTCCCTCTCTCTTTCTCCCTTTCTTTCTCTCAAATAAATAAAATCTTAAAACAAATACCTCCCAACAAACAAATGTCCAGGGCCAGACACATTCACTAGTAAATTCTATCAAACATTAAAAAATAATACCAATCCTTCTCAAATTCTTTCAAAAAATAGAAGGAACACTTCCAAACTCCTTCTATGGGGCCAACATTACCCTGACACCAAGACCAGACAAGAATGTCACAAGCAAAAAACTTACAGGCCAGGGACACCTGGGTGGCTCAGTCGGGTAAGCCACTGCCTTTGGCTCAGGTCATGATCCCAGGGTCCCAGGATTGAGTCCCACATCAGGCTCCTAGTTCAGCAGGGAGCCTGCTTCTTTCTCTGCCTCTGCCTGCCACTCTGCCTGCTTGTGTGTGCTCTCTAACTCTCTTCTCCCTCTGACAAATAAATAAATAAAATATTTTTAAAAATTACAGGCCAAATACCTCTGGTGAACATAGATGAAAAAATCCTCAACAAAATATTAACAAGCCAAATTCAACAGTACATAAAAGGACCATACACTGAAATAAAGTGGGATTTATTCTAGGGATGAAAGCCTGGTTCAATGTGCACAAACCAATTGATATGATACCCCACATTAACAAAATGAAAAATAAAAATTATATGATCATTTCATGGGGCACCTTGGTGGCTCAGTCAGTTGAGCATCTCCCTTTGGCTTGAGTCATGGTCCCAGGGTCCTGGAATGAGTCCCATATCAGGTTCCCTGCTCAGTAGGGAGCCTGCTTCTCCCTCTCCCCCCTGCTCATGCTCTCTCTCTCTCTCTTTCTACCTCTCTCTCTCTCTCTCAAATAAATAAAAATCTTTAAAGAAAAAAAACATGATCATTTCAATAGATGGAGAAAATCACTTGACAGGATTTGACATTTATGATAAGAATCTCAACAAAGTGGATATAGAGAAAATATACTTCAACATGATAAAGGCCATATATGACAAGCTCACAGCTAATATCATACTCAGTGGTGAAAAACTTTCAGCTTTTTCTCTAAAATCAGGAGCACAACAAGGATACCTACTCTCCTTACTATTATTCTACATCATATTAGAAGTCTGAGGGGGAAAAAAAGAAAAGTCATCCAATTATAAAATGAATAAGTCACAAGTTAAAAAGAAGTAAAGCATAGGGAATAGAGGCAACAATATTGTAGTAACATTGTATGGTGACTACACTAATCATGGTGAGAATTGAATGATATATAGAGTTATTGGATCAATATGCTGTACACCTGAAGCTAATATAACATTGTATGTCAATAGCACTTCAATAATAAATTCTTTAAGGCATACAAATAATAAAAGAAGTAAAGCTGTCATTATTTACAGATGACATATTATATATAGAAAACTCTAAAGAGTTTATAAAAATCTGTTAGAACTAATAAACTCAGTAAGACTGCAAGATTCAGAATTAGTATACAGAAATCTGTTGCATTTGTATATACTAACTATCAGAAAGAAATTAAGAAAACAGTCTCATTGATAATTGCATCAAAAAGAATAAAATACCTAGGAATAAGTTTAACCAAGGAGATGAAAGAACTGTACTCTGAAAACTACAAGATATTGATGAAAGAAATTAAGTAAGGCACAAATAAATGGAAAAATATTTTGTGCTCATGGATTGGAAGAATGAATATTGTTAAAACGTCTATACTGCCCAATGTAAGGTACAGATTCAAAGCCGTCCCTATCAAAATTCCAATGGGGATTGTTGGGGTGGCTCAGTCTGTTAAGCATCTAACTCTTGATTTCAGCTCAGGTCAAAATCTCAGAGTCATGAGATTGAGCTCCGTATCAGGCTCTGCACTCAGTGTGGAGTCTACTTGGAATTTTCTTTCTCTCTCTCTCCCTCTGCTCCTCCACCAAACTCCTACACAAACATGCTCATATGCTCTAAATATATACATACATATATGCATGCACATATACATACATACATACATAAAATCTGTTTTTAAAATTCCAATGGGATTTTTCACAGAAATAAAACAATCCCAAAATTTGTATGGAACCACAGTAGACCCCAAATAACCAACACAATCCTGAGAAAGAAGAACAAACAGGAGGCATGATACTCCATGATTTAAAACTATATTATAAAGTCATAGTAATAAAAACAGTATGGTATTAGCACATAGATCAATGGAATAAAAGAGAGAGCACAGAGATAAACCCACGCATATCTGGTCAACTGATTGGCAAAGGAGCCAAGAGTATACAATGAAGAAAGGAGTCTGTTCAATAAATGGTGCTAGAAAAAGTAGACAGCCACATGAAAAAAGAATGAAACAGGATCACTATCTCATTCCACTCGCAAATAATAACTCAAATGAATTCAAGTCTTGAATGTAAGACCTGAAACCATAAAACTCCTAAAAGAAAACACAAGTGGTAAGTTCCTTGATATCAGACATGCCATGGTTGCTTTGGCTTTAACATCAAAAGTAAAGACAACAATGGAAAAGATAAACAAGTGAAATTACTAAAAAACCTTCTGCAGAGGAGGAGTTATGATGAGAGGAGTAGGGGTACCCTAAGCTTGCCTTGCCCCTCAAACACAGCTAGATAAATGTCAAATCATTTTGAACGACCAAGAACTCAATCTGAGGGTTGAGAGAGCAAAACTGCACAAGTAGAGGTAGCAAAATGACCTCATCATCGAAGATAGGAGCTGCGGAGAGTTATTTGGGGGAGAAAGGAACTGCGGGTGCTGTATAGGGGAGGGAGCTCTGATCACAGAGAGGGGAGCAAGAGAGAAAGAGAGACAGAAAAAGTGCAAGTGTGTGCAGGGGGTTACACAAGAAAGACTCTTCCCGAAAATCATTGACTAAGAAAAGAAGAGGGGCTGAACACCACAAGTTTTTTTTTTTTTAAGTGACAAAGCAAAGTCTGAAGCTTTAGAGTCCACACAATCACCAGTGTCATGTCTGGTGGGCTTGGCAGTATGCCAGTGGGGCAGGGATCAGGGAGCGGGCAGTGTGGTCTGAGGATCCCCTGGGTCACACCGAGACAAACAGTTCCCCTGCTTGGAGTGAATTTAGGAGAGGTGGCATGGCCTCTCCAGGGACAAAAGATCCAGTGGGCACAATTTGAGCTGCCCCATTCACTAGCATAGGAACAGAGACACCAGCTGAGGACAGCAATCCTTGGTGCTGGGTTTTGGCTGTGCTTTCCCATAAACTCCAAACCACTGTGCAGATTCAATTATTTCCTAGACAAAATGGCACTGGTCATAGCACAGTAAGACCCTCCCCCTAGAGGATCAGTGCAGATCTGTGCCACACAGATCTCTAAAATTTGGAGATTTGAAATCCAGCTGAATGCCTGAGATCAAACACAGGAGTACTGTGCCACCTGGCAGGCAGACAGCCTAAGCAAAGACAGGGTTAAGGCAGGGATCTGGCAGAAGAGGGAACAGAACAGGGGTAATTGTTTGCTCTTCTGTGAGGGCTTCCTGAAGAATGGTGGGTGCAAACTCCCTGCTCCAGGTAGGAGATGACAGGGGAAAGCCACTATCTCCCTTGCCCATCAGCACTAACCAAACTCAGTGAGCAAAACAGCACCAACTCATGGAGGCTGGAGTCACTTTCAATGAGCTCTGCCTTGCACCCTGCAAGTGCATCTCTGCTAGGGCAAGTCTGCCTGAGAATCAACTGCAACAGGCCCCACCCCCAGAAGACCAGAACAAACTCCTCCATGCACTAAGTCTACTGGTCACAGAATGCTGCACAGCTTCAGCTCTAGGGGGAATAGGATATAGCTTCATTTTTTGGGGGGGGTGGAATATAGCTTCTTTTAACAAGCAGACCAAAGCACACCTAGGCTTTAGCTTCCTTTTGTTTGTTTGTTTTCTTGGACCTCTTCTTAATATAACCATTACTCTCAGGAGCAGGAATATAACATGCTTTCCTAATAAAAAAAAAACAGTGACCTGGACAAAATGACAAGATGGAGAAACTCATCCCAAAAGAAAGAACAGGAAGAAGTCATAGCCAGGGATTTAATTAATACAGATACAACTAAGATATATGAACTAGGATTTACAAAAATAATTATAAGAATACCAGCTGGGCTTGAGAAAAGTATGGAAGAAACTAGAGAATCCCTTACTGCAGAGATAAAAGTATTAAAAACTAGTCAGGCCAAAATAAATAATGCTATAACTGAGATGCAAAACTGACTAGATACAATGACAATGAGGATGGATGTAACAGAGGAGCAAATCAGTGATATAGAAGATAAAATTATAGAAAATAATGAATCACAAATGTAGACCTAGGGAATTCACTTTCTCCTTAAAATGTAACAATATTCATGTCATAGAAGTCCAAGAAGAAGAAAAAGAAAATAGAGCAGAAGGTTTATTTGAGCAAATTATAGCTGAAAACTTCCCTAATCTTGGATAGGAAATAGACATTTCAATCCAAGAAGCACAGAGAATTCCCATTAAATACAACAAAACCCAGCCACCAATAAGACATATCATAGTCAAATTCACAAAATACACAGACAAGGAAAGAATCCTGAAAGCACCAAGAGGAAAAAAAAAGTCCTTAACCTACAAGGTAATACAGATCAGGTCATAGCAGGTCTGTCCCCCAAAACATGGCAGGCCAGAAGACAGTGGCAGGATATATTCAACATGCTGAATGAGAAAAACATGCAGCCAGAATACTTTATTTAGCAAGGCTGTCATTCATAATCGAGGGAGAGAGAAAGAGTTTCCCAAACAAACAAACAAATGAACGAAAAGGAGTTTGTGACCACTAAACCATCCCTGCAAGAAATAGTAAAGGGTGACTCTTTGAGTAGGGGAAAAAAAAGACAAAATCAACAAAGACTAGAAAGAAACAGAAAACATCACCAGAAACACCAAATTTACAGGTAACACAATGGCTTTAAATCCATATCTATCAATAATCACATTCAATGTAAAGGTATTAGATGTTCCAATCAAGATGTAAGGTATCAGAATGGATAAAAAAAAAAGCAAGACCCATCTAAATGCTGTCTACAAGAGACTCATTTTAGACCAAGACACCTACAGGTTGAAAGCAAGGAGATGGAGAACCATCTATTATGATAATGGATATCCAAAAGAAAGCCAAAGTAGACATACTTATATCAGAAAAATGAGATTTTAAACCAAACTGTAACAAGATATAAAGAAGGGCATTATATCCTAATTAAAGGGTCTATTCGTTAAGAAGATCCAACAATTGTAAGAATCTATGCCCCCAACTTGGGAGCACCCAAATATATAAATCAATTAATAACAAACATAAAGAAACTCATGGATAAAGTACAGTAACAGTAGGGGACATTAATACCCCACTTATAGCAATGGACAGATCATCTAAACAGAAAATCAATAAGGAAACAATGGCTTTGAATGACACAAATGAATTTAACAGTTATATTCAGAACATTACATGCTAAAGCAGCAGAATACACATTATTTTTGAGTGCACATAGAAAATTCTCCACAATAGATCACATACTGACTGGGTCACAAATCAGTCTTAAACAAAGGAAAAATGGAGATCATACAATGCATATTTTCTGACCACAATGTTATGAAACTTGAAGTCAACCACAAGAAAAAATTAGGAAAGGCCAAAAATGCATGGAGATTAAAGAATATCTTACTAAAGAATGAATGGGCCAGAAAATTAAAGAAGAAATTGAAAAACATACACGGAAGCAAATAAAAATGAAAACACATCAGTCCAAAACCTTTGGAATGCAACAAAGGCAATCCTAAGAAAGAAGTATATTGCAATATAGGCCTACCTCAAGAAGCAAGAGAAGTCTCAAAAATACAACCTAACTTCACACCTAAAGAAAGTAGAAAGAGAACAGCAAATAAAGCCTAAACCCAGCAGAAGAAGGGAAATAATTAAAATTAAAGCCGAAATAAGCAATATAGAAAAAAAAAGTAAAACAGATCAGTGAAACTAAGAGCTGGTTCTGTGAAAGAATTAATAAAATTGATAAAACCCAGTACCATGCTTTCTTGGTGATCACAGCTTTCTAGTAAAGCTTGTAATCAGGTAACATGATGCCACCGGTTTTATTTTTGTTTTTCAACATTTCCTTAGCGATTTGGGGTCTCTTCTGATTCCATACAAATTTTTGGATCATTTGCTCCAGGTCTTTGAAGAATACCGGTGGAATTTTGATTGGAATGGCATTAAAAGTATAGATTGCTCTAGGCAGTATAGAGATTTTTTTAAAAATTAATTTATTTTTTGAAGGCTTTTAATAAAATTTTTTATTTTTTATAAACATATATTTTTATCCCCAGGGGTACAGGTCTGTGAATCACCAGTATAGAGATTTTAACAATGTTTATTCTTCCGATCCAAGAGCATGTAATGGTCTTCCATCTTTTTGCGTCTTCTTCAATTTCTTTCATGAGTGTTCTGTAGTTCCTCGAATACAGATCCTTTACCTCTTTGGTTAGGTTTATTCCCAGGTATCTTATGGTTCTTGGTGCTATAGTAAATGGAATCGATTCTCTAATTTCCCTTTCTGTATTTTCATTGTTAGTATATAAGAAAGCCAGTTTCTGTACATTGACTTTGTATCCTGCCACGTTGCTGAATTGCTGTTTGGGTTCTAGTAGTTTGGGGGTGGAGTCTTTTGAGCTTACCATATAAAGAATCATGTCATCTGCGAAGAGAGAGAGTTTGACTTCTTCATTGCCAATTTGGATATCTTTTATTTCTCTTTGTTGTCTGATTGCTGTTGCTAGGATTTCTAATACTATATTGAACAAGAGTGTGAGAGTGGGCATCCTTGTCGTGTTTCCGATCTCAACAGGAAGGCTGCAAGCTTTTTCCTATTGAGGATGATATTTGCTGTGTGTCTTTCATAGATAGATTTGATTAAGTTCAGGAATGTTCCCTCTATCCCTATACTTTGAAGCATTTTAATCAGGAATGGATGCTGGATTTTGTCAAATGCTTTTTCTGCATCGATTGAGAGGGCCATGTGGTTCTTCTTTCTTCTCATATTAATTTGTTCTATCACATTGATTGATTTGCGAATGTTGAACATCCTTGTAGCCCAGGGATGAATCCCGCCTGGTCATGGTGGATAATCTTTTTAATGTGCTGTTGGGTCCTGTTTGCTAGGATCTTGTTGAGAATCTTAGCATCCATATTCATCAGTGATTTTGGTCTGAAATTCTTTTTGGTAGGGTCTTTGCCTGGTTTGGGGATCAGGGTAATGCTGGCTTCATAGAAAGAGTCTGGAAATTTTCCTTCTGCTTCAATTTTTTGAAACAGCCTCAGGAGAATAGGTGTTCTTTTTTCTTTGAAAGTTTGGGAAGAATTCCCCAGGGAATCCGTCAGGTCCTGGGCTCTTGTTTTTTGGGAGGTTTTTGATCACTGCTTCAATCTTGTTACTAGATATTGGTCTATTCAGGTTGTCAGTTTCTTCCTGGTTCAATTTTGGGAGTTTATAGTTTTCCAGGAATGCATTCATTTCATCTAGGTTGCTTAGCTTATTGGCATATAACTGTTGATAATAACTTCTGATGATTGTTTCGACTTCCTTGGTGTTAGTTGTGATCTCTCCCTTTTCATTCATAATTTTATAAATTTAGGCTTTCTCTCTTTTCTTTTGGGTTAGTGTGGCCAGTGGTTTATCGATCTTATTGATTCTTTCAAAAAACCAGCTTCTAGTTTCATTGATACGTTCTACTGTATCCCTGGTTTCTACTTCATTGATCTCAGTTCTAATCTTGATTATTTCCCTCCTTATGTGTGGAGTTGGTTTGATTTGTTGTTGGTTCTCCAGTTCTTTAAGGTGTAGAGACAGCTGATGTGTTCTGGATTTTTCAATTTTTTTGAGAGAGGCTTGGATGGCTATGTATTTCCCCCTTAGGACCGCCTTTGCTGTATCCCATAGGTTTTGGACTGAAGTGTCTTCATTCTCATTGGTTTCCGTGAATTGTTTCAGTTCTTCTTTGATATACCAGTGGAACAGAGTAGAGAGCCCAGATATGGACCCTCAACTCTATGGGCCAATAATCTTCGACAAAACAGAAAAAATATACAGTGGAAAAAAGACAGTCTTGTCAATAAATGGTGCTGGGAAGACTGGGCAGCTATATGTAGAAGAATGAATCTCGACCATTCTCTTACACCGTACACAAAGATAAACTCAAAATGGATAAAAGACCTCAATGTGAGACAGGAATCCATGAGAATTGTAGAGCAGAACATAGGCAATAATCTCTTCAATATCAGCCACAGCAACTTCTTTCAAGATATGTCTCCAAAGGCAAAGGAAACGAAAGCCAAAATAAACTTCTGGGACTTCATCAAAATCAAAAGCTTTTGCACAGCAAAGGAAACAGTCAACAAAACAAAGAGGCAACCCACAGAATGGGAGAAGATATTTGCAAATGACAGTACAGACAAAAGGTTGATATCCAGGATCTATAAAGAACTCCTCAAACTCAACACACACAAAGCAAACAATCATATCAAAAAATGGGCAGAAGATATGAACAGACACTTCTCCAATGAAGACATACAAATCGCTATCAGACACATGAAAAAATGTTCATCATCACTAGCCCTCAGGGAGATTCAAATTAAAACTACATTGAGATACCACCTTACACCAGTTAGAATGGCCAAAATTAGCAAGACAGGAAACAACACGTGTTGGAAAGGATGTGGAGAAAAGGGAACCCTCTTGCACTGTTGGTGGGAATGCAAGTTGGTGCAGCTTCTTTAGAGAACAGTATGGAGATTTCTCAAGAAAGTAAAAACAGAACTTCCCTATGACCCTGCCATTGCACTCCCAGGTATTTAGCCCAAAGATACAGATGTCGTGAAAAGAAGGGCCATCTTACCCCAATGTTTATAGCAGCAATGGCCACAGTTGCCAAACTGTGGAAAGAACCAAGATGCCCTTCAACGGACGAATGGATAAGGAAGATGTGGTCCATATACACTATGGAGTATTATGCCTCCATCAGAAAGGACGAATACCCAACTTTTGTGTCAACATGGACAGGACTGAAAGAGATTATGCTAAGTGAAATAAGTCAAGCAGAGAGAGTCAATTATCATATGGTTTCATTTATTTGTGGAGCATAACAAATAGCATGGAGGACATGGGGAGTTAGAGAAGGAGAAGGGAGTTGGGGGAAATTGGAAGGGAAGGTGAACCATGAGAGCCTATGGACTCTGAAAAACAATCTGAGGGTTTTCGGGGGGTGGGAGATTGGGGTACCAGGTGGTGGGTATTATAGAGGGCACTGATTGCATGGAGCATTGGGTGTGGTGCAAAAATAATGAATACTGTTATGCTGAAAATAAATAAAAAATTAAAAACAAACAAACAAACAAACAAAAATTAACAATGGAATTACCATACAATCCAGTAATTCCATAATGGATATCTACCCAAAGAAAACAAAAAGGCTAATTTGAAAAGATATATGCATACCTATGTATATTCCAGCATCAATTACATTATATTAGCCAAGATATAAAAATAATTCAAGTATCCATGGATAGAGGAATGGATAAAGAAATTGTGATATATATATTCCAATATAGATATTATTGAATATTATATATTAATAAATACTATTCAGTCATGAAAAAAAATTGATAAACCCCCAGCCAGACTTATCCCAAAAATAAAGGACCCAGATGAATAAAATCATGAATGAAAGAGGAGAGTTCAAAAACAACACCACAGGGACGCCTGGGTGGCTCAGTTGGTTAAGCAGCTGCCTTCGGCTCAGGTCATGATCCCATTGTCCTGGGATCGAGTCCCACATCGGGCTCCTTGCTCAGCAGGGAGCCTGCTTCTCCCTCTGCCTCTGCCTGCTTGTGCTCACTTTCTCGCTCTCCCTCTCTCTGACAAATAAATAAATAAAATCTTAAAAAAAAAACACTTTATAAAAAAAACAACAACACAGAAATCTAATCAATCATAAGAGAATATTATGAGAAAATATGTGCCCACAAACCGAGCAATCTGGAAGAAATGGAGGAATTCCTACAAACATACACACTACCAAAACTGAAACAGGATGGAATAGAAAATTTGAGTAGATCCACAACCACCAATGAAATGGAATCAGGAATCAATAATCTCCAAACAAACAAATGTCCAGGGCCAGATGGCTTCCCAGGGGAATTCTACCAGACATTTGAAAAAGAGTGTATACCTAGTCTTCTCAAAATGTTCCAAAAAATGCAAAAGGAAGGAAAACTTCCAAACCCATTCCACTGGGCCAGCATTACTTTGATTCCAAAACCAAAGACCTCACTGAGAAAGAGAACTACAGGTCAATATCCCTGATGAACATGGATGTAAAAATTTTCAATAAGATACTAGTAAATTGAATCCAAAAGTAAATTAAAGGAATTATTCACCACAATCAGGAGATATTTATTCCTGGGCTGCACGGGTGGTTTAACATCTGCAAATCAATCAATGTTGATGCACCACATTAATAAAAGAAAGGATAAGAATCATATGATCCTCTTAATAGATGCAGGAAAACTATTTGACAAAACACAGCATCCATTCTTGATAAAAGCCCTCAGTAAAGTAGGGATAGATGGAACATATTTCAACATCATAAGTGCCTTATAGGAAAGACCTACAGTGAATATTATCCTCAATGGTGAGAAACTGAAAGCTTTTCCTCTACAGTTGGAACAAGACAAGGATGTTCACTCTCACCATTACTATTCAACATTGTACTGGAAGTCTTACCCTCAGTGATCAGACAACAAAAAGAAATAAAAGGCATCTGAATCAGCAGGGAAGAAGTCAAACTTTCACTATTTGCAGACATCCTACTCTGTATAGAAAACCTGAATAAATTCAGCAAAAGTTTAGAACTAACACATGAATTCAGCAAAGTTGCAAGACATAAAGTCAATATACAGAAATCTGTTGCATATCTATACACCAATAATGAAGTAGCGGAAAAAGAAACCAAGAATTTGATCCCATTTATAATTGCACCAAAAATAATAAGATACCTAGGAATAAACCTAATTGAAGAGGTAAAGATCTGTACTCTGAAAACTATAGAACACTTATGGAAGTAATTGAAGAGGACAAAAAGAAATGGAAAAAACATTCTATGCTCATGAATTAGAAGAACAGACATGGTTCAAATGTCCATACTACTCAAAGCAATCTACACATTTAATGCAATCCCTATCAAATACCAATAGCATTTTTCAGAGAGCTAGAACAAATCCTAAAATTTGTGCAGAACCACAAAAGACCCCAAAGAGCCAAAGCAGTCTTGAAAAAGAAAAGCAAATCTGGAGGCATCGTGATTCTGAACTCCAAGCTATATTACAAAGTTATAGTCATCAAGACAGTATGGAACTGGCCCAAAAACAGACACATGGATCAAGGGAACAGAATATAGAACCCAGAAATGAACGCACAACTATATGATCAACTAACCTTTGACAAATAAGGAAGGAATATCCAATGGAAAGCAGACAGTCTCTTCAATAAATAGTGTTGGGAAAACTAGACAGCAACGTGCAGAAAAATGAAACTGGATCGCTTACACCATACACAAAAATAAAATCAAAATGGATGAAAGACCTAAAAGTGAGACAGGAAACTGTCAAAATCCTAGAGGAAAACAGAGGCAGCAACCTCTTTGACCTTGGCCATAGCAACTTCTTGCTAGACATATTGCTGGAGGCATGGGAAACAAAAGCAAAAACGAACTATTAGGACTTCATCAAAATAAAAAGCTTCTGCACAGTGAAGGAAACAATCAACAGAACTAAAAGGCAGCCTACAGAATGGGAGAAGATATTTGCAAATGCCATAGTATCAAAAATGTATAAGGAATGTATTAAACTCAACCCCTAGAAAACAAATAATCCTGTTAAGAAATGGGCAGAAGACATGAATAGACATTTTTCCAAAGAAGACATATAGATGGCTAACAGACACGGAGAGATGCTCAATATCACTAATCATCATGGAAATACAAATCCATACCACGATGACCTCACACATCAGAATGGCTAAGATTAACAACATGAGAAACAACAGGTGTTGGTGAGGAAGCCAAGAAAGGGGAGCCATTTTGCCCTGTTAGTGGGAATACAAACTGAGGCAAACTACTCTGGAAAACAGTATGGAGGTTCCTCAAAAAGTTAAAAATAGAACTACACTATAACCCAGCAATTGCACTATTAGGTATTTACCCAAAAGATACAAAAGTACAGATTTGAAGGGGTACATGCACCCTTATGTTTATAGCGGCATTGTCAACAATAGCCAAACTATGGAAAGAGCCCGAGTGTCCATTGACTGATGTATGGATAAAGAAAAAGTGTTATATCTATCCAAAGGATTATTACTCAGCCATCAAAAAGAATGAAATCTTGCCATTTGCCATGATGTAGACAGATATATAGTGTGCTATGCTAAGCAAAATAAGTTATTCAGAGAAAGACAAATACTATGTGATTTCACTCATATGTGGAATTTGGGAAACAATACAAATGAACATGTGGGAAGGAAAAAGAAACAAGAGGGGGAGGCAAACCATAAGAGTCTCTTAAAGTTAGAGAACAAACTGAGGGTTGATGGAAGGAGGTGGATGGAAGATGTGTTGAATGGATGATGAGTATTACGAAGGACACTTGTTATGATGAGCAGTGGGTGTTATATGTAATTGTTGAATCACTAAATTCTACTCCTGAAACCAATATTACACTATATTTTAACTAACTATAATTTAGGTAAAAATTTGGAAAAAATAATGCAGAGCTTGTGCACAAAAAAGGAACCACCAGTAAAAGGAAGAGGCAAGCAGCTGAATGGGAGAAAATATTTGTAAATCACATATATGATAAAAGTAAATATCCAAAATATATAAAGAAGTCATATAACTCAATAGCAAAAAGCAAACAAACAATCCAATTAGAAAATGGGCAAAGACTATGACCCAGCAATTGCACTACTGGGTATTTACCCTAAAGATACAAACGTAGTGATCCAAAGGGGCACTTACACCCGAATGTTCATAGCAGCAATGTCCACAATAGCCAAACTATGGAAAGAACCTAGATGTTCATCAAGAGATGAATGGATCAAGAAGATGTGGTATATATACACAATGGAATACTATGCAGCCATCAAAAGAAATGAAATCTTGCCATTTGTGACAATGTGGATGGAGCTAGAGCGTATCATGCTTAGCGAAATAAGTCAAGCAGAGAAAGACAACTATCATATGACCTCCCTGATATGAGGAAGTGGTGATGCAACATGGGGGCTTAAGGGGGTAGGAGAAGAATAAATGAAACAAGAGGGGATTGGGAGGGAGACAAACCATAAGTGACTCTTAATCTCACAAAACAAACTGAGGGTTGCTGGGGGGAGGGGAGTTGGGAGAAGGGGGAGGGGTTATGGATATTGGGGAGGGTATGTGCTTTGGTGAGTGCTGTGAAGTGTGTAAACCTGGCGATTCACAGACCTGTACCCCTGGGGATAAAAATATATGTTTATAAAAAATAAAAAATTAAAAAAAAAAAGAAAATGGGCAAAGAATCTGAATAGACATTTTTCTAAGGAAGACATGCAGATGGTAAACAGGTATATGAAAAGTACTGAACATCTATGATCATCAGGGAAATGAAAATCAAAACCACAATAAGATATCACTTCACACCTGTTAGAATAGCTATTATCAAAAAGAGAAGAAATAAATGTTGATGAGGATATGAAGAAAAGGGAAACCTCATGCACTGTCAGTAGGAATGTAAATTGGTGCAACTACTATTGAAAACAGTGCAGACTTTCCTTTAAAAATTAAAAATAGAACTACTATTTGACCTAGCAATTCAATTTCTGTGTATTTATCTGAGAAAAATGAAAACACTAGTTCAAAATCATATAGGCACCTTCATGTTCACTGAAACAACCATTTACAATAGTCAAGATATGAAAACAACATTAAGTAGCAAGATATGGACACAACATAAGTGCTGTATGAATGAAGAAAATGTGGTAGATGTATATGCAATGGAATATTTTTCAGCCCTAAAAATGAAGGAAATCTTGCCATTTACAACAACATGGATGGACCTTAGGGCATTATGCTACATAATATGAGTCAGACAGAGAATGAGAAATACTATATGGTCTTACATATATATGAACTTTTTAAAAAATGAGCTCATGCATATGCAGAGGGGGGAAATGGGCAAAATAGGTGAAGGTGGTCAAAAGATACAAAATTCCGGGTGCCTGGGTGGCTCAGTGGGCTAAGCCACTGCCTTCAGCTCAGGTCATGATCTCAGGGTCTTGTGATTGAGTCCCGCATCGGGCTCTTTGCTCGGCAGGGAGCCTGCTTCCCTCTCTCTCTCTGCCTACCTCTCTGTCTACTTGTGATCTCTCTATATAAAATAAATAAATAAAATCTTTAAAAAAAAAGATACAAAATTCCAGTTATAAAATAAATAAGTCATCAGGATATCATGAACACCATAGTGACTATAGTTAATACGCTGTTTTGCCTATTTCTAAGTTGCTAAGAGTATAGACCTTAAAATTTCCCATCACAAGAAAAAACTGTAATTATGTATGGTGACAGATATTAACTACACTTACTGTGGTGATCATTTTGTAATATATATAAATATCAAATCATTATGTTGTACACCTGGAACTGATAAAATGTTATATGTCAATTATGTCTCAATTAAAAAAAAGAGAGAGAGAGAGACAACTCTGATTGTCTTCTGGCTCTCTTTTAATTGCTTTTGTGCAATCAAGCCAGGTTCATGTCCTCTAAGAACTGTGAAATTGTCTAGGAAATGGTACCTAAAAATATCAGAAATTTGGGAAATATGACCACTTGTGGGAAAGGCAGCAGAATCTCAGTTCTGCCACTTCCCAGCTGTTTGACCTTGAGCAAGATTCTTCACCTCTCCAACCTTTTGTATCCTCATTTCTAAAATGAACCTAATAATGTGTTCCCTACCATACAGAGTTGTTGTAAGGATTGAAGCGTAATAGCATATCAACAGGATTAGTATTCTTAAAATGCAAGTAAGTTCCTATTCTGTAGGCCCCTAAGATTGTGCCCTATGGCTACTATCTTCTTAATGCCTATGATAGGTATCTTCTGAAAGCCACCTTTGAAAGGAACAGAGTTCAGAGCCCACCTTCAGGATAGTGCATGCTGAAGTTGGGAAGGGTGTGTCCAGTTTGAGTCAGGGGAATGTGTATGGCACCAAATCTCAGAAAGGGAGATGTTAACACTGGGGACTCAAATCTTGGAACTGGAACTCAAGACTAATCAATTGTATCCTTTTCTCTCCCCTCCCTTTTTTTCTCTGTTCTTCTCTTGTCGTTTCAGGTGCATGATGACTGCCGGGGACGGTTTTCCAAGGAATGCTGGTTTGGAAGTCATCGAACATCAGTCATTCCTCCCACTGCCCTCAGCGACCCTAAAGGAGATGGTGAGTACCCAAATTTTAACCTCAGAATGTATTTCACTGGGGAAGGAGGAAAGGTGATAAGACTGGGGAAATTTTAAAATTAATTTTAATTAAATTATTATTTTCAACCAGTAAATGGAGAAGTAGAAATGTGTATATATGTAGAGACAGCTCATGTTTCTTTTTAGACCTTTGGGATAATGACTGTTGATGTTTATGGCATATATGTATGTGGGCATGTTCTCTGTAGGCTTTGTCTCAATTATTCCTGAATTATCAGACTTGATTTCAGTTTTTCATGATTTTCAGACACTAGATAATCCATAAAATAAGTTTGCTTGCATCCAGGTGGGCAAGGAAGAAATACTTAAAGGCCCAGGTCATATTATTTTTAGAATGGAAACTAACACCAAGGTTGACTCCAAATCTGAAACTAGCATGATTATTGCCCCAGCATGCTCTGTTGATGCTTTGTCAATTCCTAAACTCAAGTGATTTATTGAGAATTCTTTCCTAAGGTGCTGAAAGGCTACAAAGAGATCCAATATAAGAACATTTCCAGAGCTTATGGCTATTGTTGACCCAGGATATTGATATAGTATGACAATATATAGATTAAGGTAGCATATGGTAAGCACCAAAGGAGTTACACTTGGAGACACTTGGAGATCAGAAAATATTAGGACAGTCAACTAATTGCAAGATGCTGCATAGAAAGGAGGCAGAAATGAAATAAATGCAGCAAGAGTAAGCTTTCTATAGAGTCTTCTCTCAGAAGGTCTAGAGATGTTAGAACAGATAAAACAGGGGCAAAGCAGAGGGATGTTTTGTCCAGTTTGTGTTTGTCTTTATTATTAAATAATGATGAGACTTAGAAACAACATGATGTAAAGGAAAAAAAACAAAGGCCAAGCAACCATAAGTTTTAGTCACTTACTAGCTAGGTGACCTTGAGTAAGTCACTTACATACTCTGAGCTTCCCTTTCCACATCTAATTGGGAATGATAACTATGTATTGGGAGGATAAGTGATAATATGTAAAGGGCTTGAATATCAAGAAACATAGCCCCAAAGGACAACAAATTAAATCACTAGTCTTCTAGCCTAATGAAAACTGTAGACCCCCACAAGGATATTTCACTCTAGCCATCGCTGACAATACCTTTTTGAATATACCTCCCCTTCCCCACTTTTTCCTTAAAGGGACTCTCCTTTTTGCCATTTAATTGTTCATTTGCTTTTCATATTACTCATTATTAAGTAATGGGTACTGTGAAGATCAAAATCACATATCACAGCTAAAAAGAGCTGACCTATTTTACGAACACAAGAATTTAGAAGTCTAATTTATTTACCAACTGACACTACCGTTTCACAAAGCCAGCAGAGAGATACACTGCCCATTAATTTCGGTTTGTGTAGTTAGCTTCACTCTATATATGGTCAATTTCACTTACTAGAGCTAAAGTTCAAACCCTGCCTGGAGTGTTTTCACTTATATTTCACTAATATACTAATTTACCCATCTCTGACATGTGGGATGTCCACTTGTCTGGATGTGATTAGTGAACCAGCATTTCATTGACTTAAAAATTTTCCCCATATTGATGCTTGCTGCCCACTTTGTCATCAAAGAAGAGCTAGCATTGGCTGACAGCAAAGAAAAGAAAGAAGAGTTTGTAGTTTCTTCAGTCAGAGAACTGAAGGGGGCAAGGATTCTGTAGTTATTACAACGGAGTTTTATAACTAGACATAGCACATGTGCACATGTGTGCACCCACATATATACACACTGAGAGACACTCTAGTCTCTCCCAGTTCATTTTCCAACCCTAATACAGATACATCCAGATAGACATTGGTACAAAGAACCATTCACACAGTTTTCTTCAAGCAAGCATGTTCATATGTTCCCATAATGACATGCATAGACACAAAGCTGACTTCACTCAGAGGTGCGTGCATATATTATTCTCAGATCTACTCAAATATTTACCCACATAAGTCATCTACCAGACAGTTAACTATAGAGGTGTTGAAGTGGATGACTTGGTAAATAAGAGATGTTTGGCTGGATAGAAAAAAGAAGAGACTGGGGGGAAATGGGATTTGTAGAAGAGAAAAAGTAGCAAATTAGTCACCCAAACAAACTCAAGCTGCCATGAAAGTCAATCTAGTCCTGAAATCTGAGACTTTGCTCACACCAGTGGGGAACCTAGGGAAGATGTCTAAGCAGAATGAAGGATGCCCATCTCAGCATCCCACCAATCACCCCAAATAGGTATAAGAGGCTGCAAACTCTTCTTTATAATTAGCCCAAAAGTCTTTGTGCTTCTTGTCCTTATGGAAGTTCGGTTTTTGGGGGGTTTGTTTGTTTTTTTATTCTATATCTCTTCTTATTCTTTTGTTTTATTTTGTTCTTTAACAAGAATTTTTTCTTTTCTTTATTTCTAACTTTATTTTTTTACGTTGTGTTAGTCGCCATACAGTACATCATTAGTTTTTGATGTAGTATTCCACGATTCATTGTGTATTACACCCAGTGCTTCATGCATCACTTCTTATTCTTGTTATAGATCATCAACTAATGGCATTGCTACTTTCTTTTGCTTTCCACCAATGACATAATATCGCCTAGAAGTACCTGAGCTAAGCTATTCTTTTTGTGTAGTATCTCATCTAATGCCCTATGAGTTAGTTTCGAGCCTTTCTTTCAAGTCATCTACATTCTTGATCCAATTGAATCTCACTCTTGAGAGACTTTCTTTCAATAACAGTTGTACTCAGGTGCATTGTGAGGGTTAGATGAACTAACATTTGTTAAAGATAGTTTTAAAATACAGGAAGAAGATTGGTAAGCCATCCTTATGCTAATTTAACATCCTTCTGTGGTATGAACTGAACAAATTTGAGAGAAACTATACACCCCCTGTTTTGCGGCACTGTGCTTGTATTAATGCAGCTCAAAGAAGCATGAGATTTTTCTTGAAAAGCTCTTTCAGGGGGCGCCTGGGTGGCTCAGTGGGTTAAAACCTCTGCTTTCAGCTCGGGTCATGATCCCAGGGTCCTGGGATCGAGCCCCGCATCGGGCTATCTGCTCGGCAGGGAGCCTGCTTCCTCCTCTCTCTCTGCCTGCCTCTCTGCCTACTTGTGATCTCTGTCTGCCAAATAAATAAATAAAATCTTAAAAAAAAAATAAGAAAAGCTCTTTCAGGCTGCTGAGCCATCTGGAGTTTAAAGTCAACTTAAATCTTCTAAGCCCTTTTCACACTTGATGCTGCCAAACCAAGTTCGTATTGTCTTATTCCAGTATGATTTATGTCCTTGGTACTAAAAATCCTGGCTTCACATTTATCCCATTTTCATCTTGTTGACTTTGACCTATCCGCCCTTTGAGGTTATTTTACAATCTTTATTCTATTTTTTTTAATATTTTATTTATTTATTTGACAGAGAGAGAGACACAGCAAGAGAACACAAGCAGAGGGAGTGGGGAGGGAGAAGCAGGCTTCCCGCCAAACAGCCTGATATGGGGCTCGATCTGAGGACACTGGGATCATCACCTGGGCTGAAGGCAGACGCTTAATGACTGAGCCACCTAGGAACCCCATTCAATCCTTTTTCTGTCATCCAATAACTTTCCCTCCAGCTTTGAGTACTTCAGAGTTGAGAAGTCTTCTATGTTTTCATTTGAATTGTTGATTAAAACAGTAGAGGACACCCCCCTACAAATAACATCAGCCTATTCAAAAGCAACTTTGTGGGCACACTTACCTGGTTATGAATCTGCCTAATATTGCTACATTCCAGCCCACAATGCCACACAATTTTGTCACCTTCTGCACAAGATTCCCTTGACAAACTTGGCCTTCCTCGAATTCAGATGCTCTGGGGAAATGCTAGATGTTGCTGTCCCTGTCTTCTCCTAGGGATAGCTTTCTGCCAGCACTTCTTCCTCTTGTCTTCCCATCTGTGACCAAATTAGGTTTGACACTGAAGTTTAAGTTGGCTTAATTACAGAATTTTCTTTTTATCTCAGTTTCCCACCCCCATCCTGGATCATTTTATTAATCATTGCAACATGATGCTATTATACATATGTAGAAATGAACACCCAGAGAAGTTAAGATGTTTGCTGTAGGTTAGTGAATAAATCTGGAGGGCAACCAGCTGTGGCACACAGCTGCATTCTGTTGTAGAAGTACACTGCAGAAGACTGCCCATGCTCCAAGCTGCCAAATGGATCTACAAATGATTTCAGCTACAACTTCATGGCTATGTAATTTATATATAATATTAACATAATTATTTTTCTTATTTCTTAATTTAATTCTTGATTAGTTAATATAGTCACATGGTTCAAACTTTTTAAAATAAAAACACATATGCACATGTTTAGTAAAAACTTACTATCCTTTCTCTCAATCTTCTCAGTCTCCCATAGCCCCATCCAATCCCCACTCACAAAAAGTTGATTGCTGCCATTAGTTTATTGAATAGCTTCTAGTATTTCTTCCTGTATATACTACTAAATATAAACATATATTTTTATCCCTTCCCTTTTTAATACTATACGTATTCCTCTGAACCTTGCTTCTCTTTTTCCTTCACAGCATATTTTGGAGATCTTTTTGATCAACAGAAGATTGCTTCCTCATTCCTTTTTACAGCTACAAGATACTCTATTATATGAATATATACCATAATTTATTTGAGCAGTCCTCTAATTTCAAAGTTTTCGGTCTCTTGCTATTACAACAATGTTGCAATGAACAATCTCATGCAGGTCATTTTACATATAAATCTATAGGAAAAATTCCTAGAAGTGTAATTACTGGGTCATAATGCATAAGCATTTATAATTTTCATAGATGCTATCAGATTGCCCCCCATAGGGCTTGTGTCACTTTGCACATCCACCCTCAGTAAGAGTTCATATTTTCTGTCTTCCTCAATCAAGTGTATCATCTATTTTTTTTTTTTTTGGCCAGTTTTCTGGGTAAGAAAAAAATGGTACTATGGCCTGGTTTTAATCAGTATATTTCTCATTTATAAATGAGTTTGGTCATCTTTTCACCTTTAAGAAACAATTTATATTTCTTTTTCTTATCAATGTAGCACCTATCTCATTTTCATCTCAACACTGGGAAACAAGTTAGTTTTTCAAACGGCCCACTATGCAGATAAGGAAACAGAGGTCCAAACAGCTCACAGTAGTTGGTCTCAGTGCCACTGCTGCCTCCCCTCTAGAAAGGGACTAACACATCTGTTAAAAATCACTGGGCAGGGATGCCTGGGTGGCTCAGTGGATTAAGCCGCTGCCTTCCGCTCAGGTCATGATCCCAGTGTCCTGGGATCGAGCCCCGCATCGGGCTCTCTGCTCAGCAGGGAGCCTGCTTCCCCCTCTGTCTCTGCCTGCCTCTCTGCCTACTTGTGATCTCTCTCTCTGTCAAATAAAATAAAAATAAAATCTTTAAAAAAAAAATCACTGGGCATAGATAGGTCTATTCCAGGACCTCTGGCAGGGGGAGTCCTTGCTTCTAAGCATAGCTCACAGTTTCTCTAGATGTTGGCAGCAACCTGTTTCCATAAATCTTTTCACTGGAGTACATACCCAAAGTCACATGATCCTCTGGAGGTTGTTAGCAGAAGGTTGCTGAATAAGGAAAGGAAGCTCAGAGCAGAATCAGCTTCTCAAACAAAGAAGAGGTAAGCTTGAGGCCAGGCCATGAGTTGATCCCTGCATTGCTGGTTGGATGAGGAGCAAGCACATAAAACGTTACTACTTTTTTTAGGAGCGCGTAAGGTGGCTCAGTTGGTTAAGTGTCTAAATCTTGATTTTGGCTCAGGTCATGATCTCCATATTGTGAAGTAAGTCTCCATCCTGGGCACGGAGACTACTTAAGATTCTCTCTCTCCCTCTCCCTCTGTTCTTTCCTCATACACACTACCCCACCCATGTGTGTGCACATGCCCTCTCTCCTTAAGAAAAAAATAAGGGGCGCCTGGGTGGTTCAGTCATTAAGCATCTGCTTTTGGCTCAGGTCATGATCCCGGGATCCTGGGATCAAGGCCCGCACTGGGCTCCCTGCTCAGTGGGAAGACTGCTTCTCCCTCTTCCACACCCCCTGCTTGTGTTCCCTCTCTCACCATGTCTCTCTCCATGCCCAATAAATAAACAAAATCTTTTTTAAAAAAAGAAAAGAAAAAAATAAGTAAAATAAAAATTAAAAGGTATGGCCTTTTTTGATGATTTTCTTCATATATCTTATGACCTGACCCCTAATGTTTTGTACTATACTAAACAGTCTCACCCTGATTTTTTTAACTGCTTCCTCACATCTCATTGTCATTTTGTGTGGTTCTGCCATCTCTCTGACCTCATTTCTGCCAGTCTGCCCCTCACTCACTCCACAATAGTCATGCCATTCTGTTCAGTGGCCCTCAGATACCCCAGACATTCTCCCTTCTCTGGGTCCTACCACTTATTCTTTCTTCTGCTCCCAAAACTCTCCCCCCCATATATGCATTGCTCACTTTTTTACTTCATTCAAGTCTCATCTCAAATGTCACCTCCCTAGAGAAGCTGTCCCTGACCATCCCATCTAAAATAACAACCCCTTTAGTCTCTATCCTGTTTCCCTTACTTCTTTTTCTTCATATCATGTTCTTTTCTATATTACTTTGTTTTGTTGTGCTTTCCACCATTAGAATATAAGTTCCACAAGAGCAGAAACTATTTCTATCTTGCCCACCACTGTATTCTCAGAACATAAGAAGGACAAGCACAGAGAATGCCCTCAATACATGTTTGTTGAATGAATGAATTAATGTCTTAACTAACATTGCATCAACATACTACCTTTTGTAAAACAAATATTGAAAAGGGTACTACCTTCAGGTAATGTGTTCAGGGAGAGTAACTATTTCCAAGATACGCTACTGAAGGAACATGGCAGACTCCCCTTGTAGCTGTGAGTACTAACAAGCCCTGAAAATTTGGTGCCTGACTGGCTAACTGGCTAAGGATGCCTTCAAGTTCTACTGGCCAGTGAGTAGGAATTGGCCCATAGAGGAAGACTGCTTTAAGTTTTTCCAGGCAAAACAGCCATGAAATCTGCTCATGACTGCAGTATTCCTCCAGGCTCACTTTCACCCCAATTACAACAAATGGGACATCCTACACAATTCAGGAGTGAGCCATATAACGTTTGCCCTTTGCATTTATTTTTGCTGGGGTATCCCTGGCAAGCCAAAGCTCAGAGTTTAGGGGCTCACGATTTGTCTCATCTCCTAGGGGGCCATTGCTCACTGCCTGTCTCCCTGCCAACAGGCTCAAAGGCTCAGCATGAGCTGGCAGGCACTGACAATTTAGGCTGCTATAACTTCACTTTCCTATAGGGAACTTCAGAGTTAGGAATTATTAAAAGACTCTCTCTTGTTCAGACAATTTCCCTATAGTCTTTTTTCCCCTGAAAGTTGGTGTGATAACTGGGATTGCCCTGCCAGAGCCTTGGAGGGGTGATTAAATTTCCCTTCTTCCTCCCACACTGATATGTTCTCTGTCATTAACTGCTGTCTAAAAGACAGCCTTTCCCCCCTCCTCTCTCCTTACCTGATATCCTCTCACTGTGAGAACTGAACTATCCCAGGCAAAGAGAGAACTAATTGGTATTCTGATCCTCCTCTCCAGCTTTCAATCCTCTCCTTCTTCAGTTCCCCATGGTGTTTTATTAATCCCTCATTGTGGCACCAATTTCCTTAATCTTTGTGTTCCAACATACTACTGTGTATAAGTCTGTTTCCCCAGCTGGAGGACAGGAGCTATACCCCTAGAAGTATCTAGCATGATGATTGGCATGTAGTAATTGCTCAGCAAATGTTGTTTGCCTGGCAACAGCTTGGGCAGACATTAAATGAGAGCCCCTTTGGGTTGTGCTCTGAATTCTCCTCTGCTTCTCAGTCTCAGCAGACTAGAGCATAAGGAAACTCTGAGAGTTTTTGGATATGTCTTTTTGCCTTGCTTGTGGTGATTGTGTCATGGATGTTTGTATATATCTAAACCCATTAAATTGTATATATTAAATATGTGCCATTCTTTGTTTATCAATTATACCTCAATAAAGCTGTTTTTAAAAAGTCTTTGCAAAATGTGATGTCAAGTCATCTCTTACTTCCATCTCAATGGCCCTTTTCTTTCTTCTCCTTTTCTTTTTGTTGTGTGCATGTATCAGGCCAATTAGTAGTGTCTTCAGACTTCTGGAACCTCAATTGGTCATCAGCCTGTTCATGTCCCCTTCTCATCTTCATCAACTCCAAAAGCGGCGATCACCAAGGGATCGTCTTCCTCCGAAAATTCAAACAGTACCTTAACCCGTCTCAAGTTTTTGACCTGTCAAAGGGTGGACCTGAAGCCGGGTAAGCATGAGCTAAAGGATACAGTTGAGTATATAGAAGGGACTCTTCGAACTATACATTTTAGAGTAAGGGTTTCTGGAATCAGTTCTAGTACCTGGGCACAATCAAGTCAGGATGCAGACACATAACTTCAGAGAATTTGGGGTTGGCTAGTTGGAGGATTTTTAGCCCTCTCCCAGAAATCCCTTCAAGCTCATGTTCTGCTCTCAGATTCATTCCACCTTTCCTGGTTGGAAGAAGTCTAACTCTGTCTCCTGGCCTCAGGGGAAGAGGCATATGGGTATTGCTGTTCACCTTTCCTGTCCCTCATTCTTTCCTGCGACCAAACAGATATATCTCCACTATAGACCTGTTTTACTTATGGACCATCTGGCTGTTTCAGCTCTGGTTTCTGTGAAGCCACTGGCCACTGTACAAGGCTTCTTGGGCCTCAGCAAGTGGGTTTGGCTAGGTTACGAGTAGCTTCTAGAGCAAGGGTAGGCATAGAAGAGGGTGGGCTGAAGCAAGGCCTCAGCTCTAGGACTATCTATGGGAGCATTGCCTGTAATGTTAGGTACACAGAGAGATAGGAGCTAAGTAAAAGAAGGTGGGTAGCCTGTTAGCAGGATGCAGAAGCAGTAGTCCTTAGCTCCCAGCACAGTATAGAAAAGAGTTGTAAAACCTAGTAGTTCATGAAATGACTCCTGTTCCCCTCTTTCTTTCAGGCTATGCATGTTCAAGAATTTTTCTCGCTTTCGCATTGTGGTTTGTGGTGGAGATGGCAGCGTGAGCTGGGTCTTATCTCTGATTGATGCCTTTGAATTACATGAAAAGGTGAGTTCTTGCTGACTCAGTTCAATCATTGCTAGAGAGACTGTGGGTATGGACCTGCTCATCCCAAAATGTCCTTAGTCTTCACTCTCCTTATCTATACAGCACATGTTTTCCACTGGTTTCATAGTCAACCTGACAGGGAGATTCTCACTCTAAGGTTTCCCACCTAAACCATTTTCTGTGGGAAGGAGAAATGAGGGAGTTAGCAGAAAGAATGAGCAGTGCTTTATGCCCCAGGCCCCAAAGTAAATATTTGAAGGAAAGGAGAGCAAGCAAAAAAGAAGTGGCTTCAGGCCACATTCAGACTCCAATTTCCTACCCATCTTGAGGCCACCAGTTTCCTTCCTGAGTCTCAAAAGTAGCAGAAACTTTCCTCTCACTTTCCTCCCTCTCCCTAGATAGCTCCCTGTTCTTCTGACTTTAGTAGCTTTGTCTCCTGAGGCATGTTATCGTTTTGGCCAAGGCTTGATGGAAATTTGTGGCTATATTTCTCTTTCATAAGCATGGCTATAAATATTGTCATATTCTAACTTTTCCCTGCACTGAGTACGTTCTGCATTGCCAAAAGTGATGACAAACTTTTCAGGAAAATGTTCACTTAGCATCAATATCTTCCCATTACACTTCCTAAAATCAGAAGTCTCTTATTGCCACTGGTTTTTAGACCACTATCTTTCCCAAGGAGCACCTTCTGGGTTCTTTTATGGGTGGATCTTGGTAGAATTGACTGAAAATGGTTCCTTGTTTTGTTCTTGCAGTGTCAGTTGGCAGTCATCCCACTTGGAACTGGAAATGATCTGGCCCGTGTCCTAGGCTGGGGTGCATTCTGGAACAAAAACAAGTCACCTATTACCATACTCAACAGAGTGGAGCAGGCTAGTGTGAGGATTCTAGACAGGTGAGTGGCTGAATGATTACGTCATTGTGCCTGTTCCAGTCCCATATCAATTACTCTCATTTACATCATCTCAATCATGAATATTCTAACCTCCCTCACAGAGCCTCATTCCTTTCTGGCTTCAGTGCAGGGCAGTTTTGGGTAGCCTTGTCTATTAGGAAGTCAGGATCTACCATGTTTCTTTTAGACATCACTAAAGCCCCTGTTCAAACTTAAAAGATCCTAAATCAGGAGCCCCACAGGTAAATTTTAAGAGTTCTGTAAACCTCCTTCAAATTGCATAGCTAATTATCTATGTAAGCATATTTTTTCCCCCTTGGGAATGTTTCTATCTTTCTATTCTATTCCAGAATAGTATAGAAACCATTCTATAGCTTCATAAGTTTTTCAAAGAAACTCAAAAAACTTAGGGTTCAGAAATAATTGGCTTAGATTGTCTCTGCTTTAGAGAAGAATGAGTATTGCCATCCTATCTCCTGAAAAGAGATAGGGTCAATGCTGGGTCATAGTATTTAATTTATGGCTGCCCATTAGGATATTCTGGGAAGTTTTTTCAAGGTACCAAGCTGAAGCCACCACAAAGACTCTTATTCAGTATGTCTTGGGCCCTGGCATATTTATGTTACAAAGGCACCTGAAGTGATCTTGATAGTTACCTCTCTGGTTGAGAAGCACTGTCCTCTGACCCTATGATGAAATTCTTTCCATCACACTGGTTTTAAGAAGTACTGAGTCAGAGGCCCCACTTGTAGTATATTTGAGATCAGATGACCTGAGATAGTGTGGGCATCTCTACAACTCATCTTCCTTCACTACATAAACATTTTGACCTTTCTCTTGCTATGTGAAGCATTGATGACAGCCTGTGACAAAACAGAGCCCTAAATATCTGTCTGTCCTTGACCTTCATTTCAGATGGAGTGTGATGATCCGTGAGACTCCCAGACAAACCCCATTGCTAAGAGGACAGGTTGAAATGGATGTACCCCGATTTGAGGTAACTACTGCCCAGCTGTAATTCAAGCCAACAGCTTTATTACATAGTGAAATAAAAGGCAAAACCCAGAGAGAAGCTTTTGTATTGTCCATGGTCTCAATGAGCATAAGATCATTGAAGACCAGAGACATGTCAATAAGCAGCTTTTACTAGGAACAGTGTTAGACACTGGGGATATAATTAACTCAGCCATTTACTTATTCATTAATTCAAGTTATATATGAAAATACTTCTGGATTACCTACTATGTGTGAGATACTGTTCTAGGAGCTGTTCTTATGTACTAGTAGGTAAAAAAGAATGACACAGTTCATGCTGTCATGGAGTTCATAGTAATAGAAACAATAGTTTTACTAAAGTAGTATGAGTGTTAGTATATAAGTAAGTAGAAAGTGGTGTGAACACCCAGCAGGTGTACCAAGCCCAATCTGGGGGAAATCAAGGAAAGATTCTCAGAAACACCATTTCAGAAAAGATTGAAGGAACAGAGGGAGTTAATCAGGATATTAAGAAAGAGGAGGCCTGTTCCAGACAGATTGAATAGTGTATGTTGTTCCAAAGGCAAGACAGAGCATAGAATATTCACAAAACAGAATGGAATATTCACATACATTTATTAATGGCTAAAGCATTGGGGTCAGGGAGGAGAAATGCAGAGAGAATGACTAAAGATGAGGCTGGAAAAGAAATCAGGGCCCAGGCCAGGAAGAACCCAGTAACCCATGGTAGGAAATTTGGGCTTTTGCCCTAAAGAGAATTATAGAATTTTTTCCTTATATTATTAGGAGAATTTTCAAACATACCAGCTTCTTGAACTCAATAGTAGAATTAATTAGGACTCTAGCCTACAGGATGTAACTCTCAAAGACATAAAAAAGCTTATTTCAATCTAAATTACATTTTTAAGATTTTATTTGTTTATTTGACAGTGAGAGACACAGCAAGAGAGGGAAAACAAGCAGGAGGAGTGGGAGAGGGAGAAGCAGTCTTCCCGCCTAGCAGGGCGCCAGGTTCGGGGCCTGATTCCAGAACCCTGGGATCATGACCTAAGCCAAAAGCAGATGTTTAACAACTGAGCCACCCAGGTGCCCCTATAAATGACATTTTATTGGCCATCTGCTATAAGTATATCCTAGTACATATTATTAGGTATTATATTAAAGTTTGAGATATATAGTACGAATAAGTATTCAAACCTACATATATAAAATGCTAGAGTCTACCATTAAATTTCACTATACTTGCTTTATCACATATGTGTCCATATATCCTTTCTGTTATCTAATAGATAGTATTCTGCTATCTACTAGAAGGGTTTGAAGTAGAATTGCATGGTACATGGAAAAACAATTGAAGGAATAAAGACTAGAGGCAAGGAGAAAAGAGAGGAGATGCTGCAATTATCTAGGCAAAAGATTATGGTGATTTGAACTGGTGAAGTGGTAACAGGGATAAGAAGAAGTGGGCATGTTTAAGACATATAGGAGTAATAGAATCACCAGGACTTGGTAGATATTTGAATGAAAGAGATGATGGGAGAGGGAAGAGTAGCAGCTGTAGTTAAGAATACAGACTCGGGGCTCCTGGCTAGTTCAGTTGGTAGAGCATGTGACTCTCAATCTCAGGTCCATGAGTTCAAATTCCACACTGGGCATGAAGCCTTGGGGGGGGGGAGAGGAAGAACACCGACTCAAGAGCCAGACTACCTGGAATCAAATCCTGGTTATGTCACTTATCAGCGTACCCCTTTCCTGTGCCTCAGTTTGCTGTTCTGTGAAATGGGGTTATTACAAGGATTACATAAGAAAATATTTATATATAGCTTAGAACAGAGACTGGTACATTGTAAGTACTATATAAGTGAATGTTATTGTTATTACTAATATTATTATAATAAGAGGTAACACTTTGGCATTGGAAAGATGTGGGTTCAAATCCCAGATCTATTATTTACTAGCTATGCAATATGAGCTTGTTTGTTCATTTGAAATATGGAACAAAAATTTACCTCCATGAGTTTTTGAGAATTATTTAAGTGACAGCAAACAATATACATCTCTTATTTTTAGAATGACCACAGATCTAAGATTATCTATGGGGTTCTTCACAAAGAATTATTTGATTGTGATTATTTTCAGTGAGGCAGTTGAGTTGTTGGTAAAGAGTAAGAAATAATGAGGAGATAAAGCTGGGCAGCAGACTGTCTCAGTCCTGAGATTCAAGAGCTGAACACTCATTTCTCCCTAGGCTGCTGCCATCCAACATCTAGAATCCGCAACCACTGAGTTGAACAAAATCCTGAAGGCCAAGTACCCCACAGAGATGATCATCGCAACAAGGTCAGTCTTCCTTTGGCTTTCAAACTGGGGTGTTTTTATTGCCTTCATGAGCTGTTCCTCAGTCAGAGAAGGAGCTCATTTTGATAGGTTGGGGTACTGAGGTCAAGGAAAGTTATCAAATTTCTCCCAACTCCAACCACCTGAATGAAAAAATAGATGAGATTGAGGTAAGGGCTCCTGCCAGTCCAAAAAGACAGAATTACAAGCCAGAGAAACAAAGAGAAACAACATTCCACACTATTCAAGGGCATAACATAACTCCCTATAGTAGGAACCCCTTGCTTTCCATCTGACACTGGGAAAGGTCTCTATAGAATTGATGACAGCTGCTTTCTTGTATCCCAAACAACACATTCTGCCCTTCCAAATATGTGGGTCATTCATTTCTCCTGGGACACTTTGGATGGTTCCTGATGAGTCTGCCATATTCTCCTTTGATAAATACTCCCCCCAGGGACAGTCCTCCCAAAGTCATTATGTTTGTACTAAATTATATGGGCCCTTGAACCATAGCCGATTTGACCCAGGTAAGAACCTGACCTAAGGTGGATCAACTGAATTTTCTTTTCTGGAAATTCTGAATTTAGGGCTAAGAAAATCTAATTAAACTCTCTTAGGTATTCATGTATTTGACCATATACACATGAAAAAATAGAAAAACAAAGGAAGAGGGGAGAGGAAGGAAAGGGAGAGATTACAGATCAGGAAAGAGAAACAGGAAAGAGAAAGTGGAAGATGGACTTTATAAGACAGAAGGGCTCTGGACATCATGATCCATATCACATTGTCCCATATGTCTTATCTTTGCAGATTCCTGTGTTCAGCAGTGGAAGATTTTGTGGTGGATATTGTAAAGGCTTGGAGTCAGATAAAACAGAACAATACAGCTATAGAATCTGTGATTTTGAAAGTAAGTTTCCATTCCTTTTATCTTCCATGCTTTGTGGAGCCAGGGCCTCCTTTTTATCTTTTATTTTTTAATTTATTATTGTTATTCCATTAAAATTAACATACACTATTATATTAGTTTCAGGTGTGCTATATAGTGATTCAACTATTCTGTACATTACTCAGTGCTCATCATGATAAATGTATTCTTAATCCTGTTGACACCTATTTCATATATCCCCCAACAACCTCCCTTCTGGTAACCATCAGTTTGTTCTCTACACTTGGGAGTCTGTTTTTTGGTTTATTTTTTCTTTCTTCTTTTGTTTTGTTTCTTAAATTCCAAATAAGAGTGTAATCACTTGGTATTTGTCTTTCTCTGACTGACTTATTTGCTTAGTATTGTGCCCGATAGATCCATCCATATTGTTGTAAATGGCAAGATGTCATTATTTTTTATGGATGAGTAATATTCCATTGTATGTATATAACACATCCTTTATCCACTTATCCATGGATGGACACTTAGCTGTTGTAAATAATGCTGCAATAAACATAAGGGTGCATGTATCTTTTAAAATTAGTATTTTCATTTTCTTTGGTTAAATAACCAGTAGTGGAATTACTGGATCCTATGGAAATTCTATTTTAATTTTTTGAGGCACCTCCATACTGTTTTCCAGAGTGGTTGCACCAGTTTGCATTCCCAGTAACAGTGTAAGAGGGTTCCCCTTTCCTCACATCCTCGCCAATACTTGTTGTTAACTGTGTTGTTGATTTTAGCCAGTCTGAGAGGTGTGAGGTGATAGCTTGTTATGGTTTTGACTTGTATTTCCCTGATGATGAGTGATATTTGAGCATCTTTTAAAGTGTCTGTTGGCCATCTGGATGTCTTCTTTGGAGAAGTGTCTGTTCATGTCTTCTGGCCATTTTTAAATTGGATTATTGGTGTTTTAGGTCTTGAGTTGTGTCAATTCTTTTTTTTAAGATTTTATTTATTTATTTGACAGACAGAGATCACAAGTAGGCAGAGAAGCAGGCAGAGAGAAAGAAGGAAGCAGGCTCCCTGCTGAGCAGAGAGCCCGATGCAGGGCTTGATCCCAGGACCCTGGGATCATGACCTGAGCGGAAGGCAGAGGCTTTAACCCACTGAGCCACCCAGGTGCCCCATCAATTCTTTATATATCTTAGATACTAACCCTCTGTCAGACATGTCATTTGCAAATATCTTCTCCCATTCCATAGGTAGCCTTATAGTTTTGTTGATTATTTCCTTCACTGTGCAGAGCTTTCTATTTTGATGTAGTCCCAATATTTTATTTTTGCTTTTATTTCCCTTTTCTGAGGGGACCTATCTAGAAAAAGTTACTACAACTGATGCCAGACAAGTTACTGTCTGTGCTTTCTTCTAGGATCTTATGGTTTCATGTCTCACATTTAGGTCTTTCACCCATTTTCAATTTGTTTTTGTGTATGGCATAAGAAAGCGGTCCAGTTTCTTTCTTTTGCATGTTAATGTCCAGTTTTCCCAACACAATTTGTTGAAGAGACAATTTTTTCCCATTGGATAGTCGTTCCTGCTTTGTTGAAGATTAACTGACCATATAATTATGGGTTTACTTCTGGGTTTTCTATTCTGTTCCACTGATCTGGATGGCTATTTTTGTGCCATTATCATACTGGTTTCTTTCTATTTTTATTTTATTTTATTTTTCAGTGTTCCAAAATTCATTTTTTATGCAACACACCCAGTGCTCCATACAATACATGCCCTCCACAATACCCACCACTAGACTCACCCAACCCCCTCCTTCCAAAACCCTTGGTTTGTTTCTCAGAGTCCACAGTCTCTCGTGGTTTGTCTCCCCCTCCGATTTCCCCCAACTCACTTCTCCTCTCCATCTCCCAATGTCCTCTGTGCTACTCCCTATGCTCCACAAGGAAGTGAAACCATTTGATAATTGACTCTCTCTGCTTGACTTATTTCACTCAGCATAATCTCCTGCAGTCCTGTCAATGTTGATACAAAAGTTGGGTATTTATCCTTTCTGATGGAGGCATAATATTCCATTGTATATATGGACCATATCTTTTTTATCCATTTGTCCGTGGAAGGGCATCTTGGTTCTTTCCACAGTTTGGCAACTGTGGCCATTGCTGCTATGAACATTTGGGTACAGATGGCCCTTCTTTTCACTACATCTGTATGTTTGGGGTAAATACCCAGTAGTGCAATTGCAGAGTCATACAGTAACTCTATTTTTAATTTATTTTTTTTTCTATTTTTAATTTCTTAAGGAATCTCCACACTGTTTTCCAAAGTGGCTACACCAACTTGCATTCCCACCAACAGTGTAAGCAGGTTCTCCTTTCTCCACATCCTCTCCAACACACATTGTTTACTATCTTGTTAATTTTGGCCATTCTAACTGGTGTAAGGTGGTTTCTTAATGTGGTTTTGATTTGAAACTCCCTGATTGCTAAGGATGATGAACATTTTTTCATGTGTCTGTTAGCCATTTGTATGTTTTCTTTGGAGAAGTGTCTGTTCATGTCGTCTGCCCATTTTTTGACATTATTATCTGTTTTGTGTGTGTATTGAGTTTGAGGAGTTCCTTATAGATCTTGGATATTATACTGTTTTGATTACTACAGCTTTGTAATATAACTTGAAGTCCAGAATTATGGTACCTCTAGCTTTGCTTTCCTTTCTCAAGATTGCGTTGGCTATTCTGGGTCTTGTGTTTCCATACACATTTTAGGAGAGTTTGTTCCAGTTCTGTGAAAAATACTGTTGATAATTTGACAGAGATTGCATTGATGTGTAGATTGCTTTGGGTAGTATAGACATTTTGACAATATTTGTTCTTTCAATGAATGAGCATGGACTATCTTTCCATTTCTTTGTGTCATCTTCACTTTCTTTCATCAATGTTTTAGTTTTCAGAGTACAGGTCTTTCACTTCTGTGGTTACATTTATTCCTAAGTATTATATAATTTTGGGTGCAATTGTAAACAGGACTGATTCCTTAATTTCTCTTTCTGTCACTTCATTATTGGTGTATAGAAATGCAGCAGATTTCTATACATTGATTTTGTATCCTACAACTTTATTGAATTGACTCAGCAGTACTACCAGTTTTTTGGTGGAGTCATTCTGGTTTTCTATATATAGTATCATGTCAACTGCAAATAGTGAATGTTTGACTCCCTCCTTGCCCATTTGGATGCCTTTTATTTCTTTGTGTTGTCTGACTGCTGTGACTTGGATTTCCAGTACTATGTTGAATAACAGTGGTGAGAGTGGACACCCTTGTCTTGTTCCTGACCATGGAAAAGCTCCCAGTTTTTCCCTGTAAGAATGATGTTAGCTGTGGGTTTTTTGATAAATGATCTTTATTATGTTGAGGTATCTTTGTGGGTTTATTTCTGGGCTCTGTCTACTGTGCTATTGATCTATGTGTTGATTTTTGTTCCAGTACCATACTGTTTTGATTATACAGCTTTGTAGTACATCTTGAAATCTGGGATTGTAATACCTCCAGTTTTGTTCTTTCTCAGGATTGCTTTGGCTATTTAGGGTCTTTTGTCATTCCATAAAAAGTTTATGATTATTGTTCTAGTTCTGTGAAAAATGCTGTTGGTAATTTGATAGGGATTTCATTGGATGTGTATATTGCTTTGGGTAGTATGGACATTTTAACAATATTTGTTTTCCCAATCCATGAACACGGAATATCTTTCCATTTATGTCATCTTTAATTTCATTCATCAGTGTTTTATAACATTCAGAGTACAGATCTTACACTGCCTCACTTAAGTTTATTATTTTTGGTGAAATTGTAAATGGGATTGTTTTCTTAATTTCTCTTTCTGCTACTTCCTTACTAGTGCATAGACTGCTTTAGATTGATTTTGCATTCTGCAGCTTTACTGAATTCATTTTTTTGCCCTAGTAGTTTTTTGGTGGAGTCTTTTTAGGGTTCTCTATATACAGTATCATTTCATTTGCAGATAGTAAAAGTTTTACTTCTTCCTTAGCGATTTGGATGCCTTTTATTTCTTTTTGTTGTCTGATTGCTGTGGCTAGGACTTCGAGTAGATGCTGAATAACAATGGTGAGAGTGGGCATCCTTGTCTTGTTCCTAATCTTAGGGGAAAGCTCTGTTTTTTCACCATTTACTATGGCTGACTGCGAGCTTTTCATATATGGCCTTTATCATGTTGAGGTATGTTCCCTATAAAACTACTTTATTAAGGGTTTTTAGCATGAATGGATGTATACTTTGTTAGATGCTTTTTCTATATCTGTTGAAATGACCACATGATTTTTATCCTTTCTGTTGTTGATGTGGTGTGTCACACTGATTAATCGCAAATATTGAATCACCCTTGCCTCTGAGGAATAAATCCTACTTGATCATGGTGAATGATTTTTTAATGTACTGTTGGGTTCAGTTTGTTAATATTTTGTTGAAGATTTTTGCAGCTATGTTCTTAGAGATATTGGCCTGTAGTTCCCCTTTTTTATATTATGTTTATCTAGTTTTGTTATCAGATTAATGCTGGCTTCATAGAATAAATGTAGAAGCTTTCCCTCCTCTTATGTTTTTTGGAATAGTTGAGAACTCTTCTGTAAATGTTCTGTAGAATTCATCTATGAATCCAGCTGGTCCTGGACTTCTGTTTGTTGGGGATTTCTTGATTGGTGATTCAATTTCATTGCTGGTAATCAGTCTGTTCAAATTTTTTATCTCTTCCTAGTTCAGTTAAGGAAAGTGATTTTTTTTACCTAGGAATTTGTCCACTTATTCTAGGTTGTCCAATTTGTTGATGTATAATTTTTCATAATATTCTCTCATAATCCTTTGTATTTCTGCACCATCAGTTGTTATTTCTCTTCTTTCTCTTCTGATTTTGTTTATTTTTCTCTCTCTCTCTTTTGGTAAGTCTGATTAAAGGTTTATCAATTTAGTTTGTCTTTGCAAAGAACCAGCTCCTGGTTTTATTGATCTATTCTATTGGTTGTTTAATTTCTATTTCACTTATTCTGCTCTCATTTTTATTATTTTCTTCCTCGTACTGTTGTTGGATTTGGTTGTTTTCTTTTTTCTATCTCCTTAGATGTAAGGTTAGGTTTTTGATATTTTTGAGATTTGAGATTTTTCTTGCTTTTTGAGGGAGGCCCATATTGCTATAAACTTCCCTCTTCAAATGGCCTTTCCTATATCCCAAAGGTTCAGGATTTTGTGTGTTCATTTTCACTTGTCTCAATGTTTTGTTTTGTTTTTTTTTTTATGTCCCCTTGACCTATTCATTGTTTAGTAGCATGCTATTTAACCTGCTTGTATTTTTTTTCTTTCCTGATTTTGCCCAGTGGTTGATTTCTAGTTTCACAGCATTGTGTAAGAAAAGATGCATGATATGACTTCAGTCATCTTGATTTTGTTGAGACTTATTTCATGGCCTAACATGTGATCTATCTGGAGAGCATTCCATATGCACTTGAAAAGAATGTCTATTCTACTGCTTTAGGATAGAATATTCTAAATATATCTGTTAGACCCATCTGGCCCAAATTGTCATTTAAGTCACTGTTTCCTTTTGATCTCTTGGATGATTTATCCATTGATGTAAGTGAGCTGTTATAATACCAGCTATTATTTTATCATTATAAATTACTTCTTTTATTTTTTCATTTATTCACAGTTTGTTTTTTCAAAGAGGTAAAGCATTTGGCTGTATGATACAGATACACCTTTATTTAAACCACTAAAAGATGGTTTCTGTAATTTGCCACCAAATGTATTCCTTGCTGATTTATATAGTTTTCTTCTTTCTTTTTTTGCATTATAATTTTTTAATTCAATTAATTAACATATAATGTATTATTCATTTCAGAGGTATAGGTCTGTGATTCATAAGTCTTATATAATACCCAGTGCTCTCCTTAATATCACATGCCCTTCTTAATGTCCATTTATCCCTCCTTAATGTCCATTTATCCCATAATGTCCAGTTATCCCACCCCTACACGTCCCTCCCCTCCAGCAACCCTGTTTGTTTCCTATGATTAAGAGTCTCTTATAGTTCATCTCCCTCTCTGGTTTCATCTTGTTTTATTTTTTCCTCTCATCCCCTATAATCCTGTTTTGTTTCTTAAATTCCACATACCAGTGAGATCATATGATAATTGTCTTTCTCTGATTGACTTATTTCACTTAGTATAATACCCCTTACTTTCATCCACATCATTGCAAATGACAAGATTTAGTTTTTTGATGGCTGCTTAATATCCCTGTGTGTCTGTGTGTGTGTGTGAGTGTGTGCATGTGCATGTGCACACATGTGCACATGCATATGTATACACCAGATCTTTATCCATTCATCTGTTGATAAACATCTGAGCTTTTTCTGTAGTTTGGCTATTGTGGACATTGCTGCTATAAACATCAGGGTGCAGATGTCCCTCCACATCACTACATTTGTATCTTTGGGGTAAATGCATAGCAGTGCAATTGCTGGGACATAGGAAAGCTCTATATTCAGCTTTCTGAAGAACCTCCATACTGTTTTCCAGAGTGGCTGCACAAGCTTGCATCCCCACCAACAGTATAAGAGGGTTCTCCTTTCTCCACATCCTCACCAACATTTGTTGTTTCATGATTTGTTAATTTTAGCCATTCTGACATGTGTGAGGTGGTATCTCATTGGGCTTTTGATTTGTATTTCACTGATATCATGTGATGTGGAACATTTTTTTATGTGTCTGTTGACCATTTGTAGGTCTTCTTTGGAGAAATGTCTGTCATGTCTTCTGCCCATCCATTTGGATTATTTGGTTTTTGGATGTGGAGTTTCATAAGTTATTTATAGATCTTGGATACTTGCCCTTTATATGATATGTAATTTGCAAATATCTTCTCTCATTCTGTCAGTTGTCTTTTGGTTTTGCTGTGCAAAAGCTTTTCATCTTGATGAAGTCCCAATAGTTCATTTTTGCCTTTATTTTCCTTACCTTATAGTGAAAGGAAATGGACCAGTTTCATTCTTCTGCACGTTGCTGTGCACTTTTCCCAACACCATTTGTTAAAGACATTGCCTTTTCCCCACTGAATATCCTTTCCTGATTTGTTGAATATTAATTGACCATAGAGCTGAGGGTTCATTTCTGGATTCTCTATTCTGTTCCATTGATCTATGTGTCTGTTTTTGTGCCAGTATCATACTGTCTTGATGATTATAACTTTGTAATAGAGCTTGAAGTCTAGAATTGTGATGCCACAAGTTTTGGTTTTCTTTTTCAACACTCCTTTAGCTATCCATTTGTATAGTTCCATACAAATTTTAGCATTAAAATTTAGGTTCCCGTTCTGTGAACAAAGGTGATGGTATTTTGTAGAGATTGCATTGAATGTGTAGGTTGCTTTAAGTAGCATAGACATTTTAATAATATTTATTCTTCTGATCCATGAGCATGGAATGTTTTCTATTTCTTTGTGTCTTCCTCAATTTCTTTCATGAGTGTTCTATAGTTTTCTGAGAACAGATCCTTTGCCTCTTTGGTTAGGTTTATTCCTAGGTATCTTATGGCTTTTTGTGTGACCATAAATGGGATTGATTCCTTGATTTCTTTTTCTTTTGCCTCATTGTAAGTATATAGAAATGCAACTGATTTCTGTACATTGATGTTTATATCCTGCCAATTTGCTGAATTCTTGTATGATTTCTAGCAATTTGTGGGTGGAGTCTTGTGTTTTCCACATACACTATCATGTCATCTGCAAAGAGTGAGAGTTTCACTTCTTCTTTGCCAGTTCAGATGCCTTTATTTCTTTTTATTTTCCAATTGCTAAGGCTGACTTCTAGGACTATGTTTAACAGCAGTGGTGATAATGGACATATCTGTCATGTTCCTGACCTTAGGGGAAAAGCTCTCAGTTTTCCCCCCATTGAAAATGAGATTTGCTGTGGGCTTTCCATAAATGGCTTTTATGATGACTCTATCCTTATACTGTGAAGAGTTTTAATCAAGAAAGGATGTTGTACTTTGTCAAATGCTTTTTCTACAGCTATTGAAAGGATCATATGGCTCTTGTCCTTTCTTTCAGTTATGTAGGATATCGCATTGATTGATTTGCAGATGTTGAACCACCTTTGCAGCCCAGGAATAAATCCCAGTTGGTCGTGGTGAATAATCCTTTTAATGTACTGTTGGCTTCTGTTGGCTAGTATTTTGGTGAGAATTTTTCCATCCATGTTCATCAGGGATATTGGTCTGTAATTCTTTTTGGTAGGGTCTTTGATTTGGGGATCAAGGTAACATTAACCTCATAGAAAGAGTTTGGAAGTTTTTCTTCCATTCCTATTTTTTGAAACAGCTTCAGAAGAGTAGGTGCTAATTTTTCTTTGAATATTTGCTACAATTCCCCTGGGAAGCCATCCAGCCCTGGGCTCTTGTTTGTTGGGAGATTTTTGATTACTGCTTCAATTTCCTTGATGGTTATAGGTCTGTTCAGCTTTCCTATTTCTTCCTGTTCCAGTCTTGGTAGTTTATAAGTTTCCAGGAATGCATCCATTTCTTCTAGATTGCTTAATTTGTTGGCATATAGTTGCTAGTAATCATTTTTAATAATTATTTCTATTTCCTTGGTGTTAGTCATGATCTCTGCCCTGTCATTCATGATTTTATTAATTTGGGTCCTTTCCCTTTTCTTCTGAATAAATCTGGCCAGTGGTTTATTGATCTTATTAATTCTATTAAAGAACCAGCTTCTAGTTTCATTGATCTGTTATACTGTCCATTTGGTTTCTATTTCATTGATTTCTGCTCTGATCTTTATTATTTCTCTTCTCCTGCTGGGTTTAGGCTTTGTTTGTTGTTCTTTCTCAACAAGCTTTAGGTATAAGGTTAGGTTATGTATTTGAGACCTTTCTTGTGTCTTGAGAAAGTCTTGTACTGCTTTATACTTCCCTCTTAGGACCACTTTTGCTGCATCCCAATGATTTTGAGCAGTTGTGTTTTCATTTTCATTTGTTTCCATGAATTTTTTTTAATTCTTTAATTTCCTGGTTGACCCATTCATTCTTTAGTAGGATACTCTTTAGCCTTCATTTATTTCTTTCCAAATTTCTTTTTGGGACTGAGTTCCAGTTTCAAAGCATTGTGGTCTGAAAATATGCAGGGAATGATCCCAGTCTTTTGGTACTAATTGAGACTTAAT
Organism: Mustela nivalis; assembly: GCF_964662115.1. NCBI lineage: Eukaryota > Metazoa > Chordata > Mammalia > Carnivora > Mustelidae > Mustela > Mustela nivalis. The sequence continues at coordinate 90,659,654 of NC_139040.1, forward strand.
TTGAGACCCAGTATGTTATCTATTCTGGAGAATGTTCCATGTGCACTTGAGAAGAATGTGTGTTCTGTTGCTTTAAGATGGAGTGTTCTTAGGAAACAAATACAAATTTTATGGATCAAATGAAAAAGATTGAGAGAACACCCTCATTTGGGTAGGTCACTTTCAGCACTTGGAAGGAACTGCCATGGGGAATAAGGTAAAACGTTACTGACAACTCAGGCAAACACCCAGGTCTGTTAAAATAATTAATAAAGACCCCATGCATATAAGAAAAAAAAAAGATGGAGTGTTCTGGATAAGTGTGAAGTCCACCTAGTCCAGTGTGTCACTCAAAGCCCTTATTTCCTTCTTGATCTTCTGCTTAGATGACCTGTCCACTTCAGTGAGGGAGGGTGTTAAATTTCCCTATTATTATTGTATTATTATCAATGTGTTTCTTTAATTTTGTTAGTAATTATTTTATGTAAGTGCCTGCTCTCATGTTAAGGGCATAAATATTTATAATTGCTATATCTTCTTATTGGATAGACTCTTTAATTACAATATAGTGTCCTTCCTCATCTCTTATTCTAGTCTTTGGCTAAAATCTAATTTATCTGATACAAGTATTGCCACCCCAGCTTTCTTTTGTTGTCTATTAGCATGATAAATGGTTTTTTATTTAAAAGGACATCTGGAGGTGTCTTTGGGTCTAAATATGTCTTTAAGATAGCATATCAGTGGGTCTTGCATTTATCCAATCTGATATCCTATGTCTTTTGATTGGGGGCATTTAGCCCATTTACATTCAGAGTAACTACTGAAAGATATGATTTTAATGTCATTGCATTACCTGTAAAGTGACTGTTACTATATATTGTCTCTGTTCCTTTCTGGTCTATGTTACTTTAGTGCTCTCTCTTTGCTTAGAGGATCCCTTTTAACATTTCTTGTAGGGATGGTTTAGTTATCACAAATTCTTTTAGTTTCTGTTTGTCCTAGAAGGTTTTTTTTTTAATCACTCTATCTTTTTTTAATGACATCCTAGCTGGATAAAGTATTCTTGGCTCCATATTTTTCTCATTTAGCATCCTGAATATATCATGCCAGTCCTTTCTGGCCTGCTAGGTCTCTGTGTATAAGTCTTCTGTCAATCTAATGTTTCTACCCTTGTAGGTTATAGACTTCTTGTCATAAGCTGCTTAAAGGATTTTCTCTTTGTCTTTGGGATTTTCAAATTTCACTATTACATGTTGGGGTGTTGACCTATTTTTATTAATTTTGAGGGGGGTTCTCTATGCCTCCTAGATTTTTATGCCTGTTTCCTTCCCCAAATTAGGGAGCTCTCCACTGTAATTTGCTCCAATATACCTTCTGCCCCCTCTCTCTTTTCTCTTCTTTTGGGATCCCAATTATTCTAATATTGTTCTGCTTTATGGTATCACTTATCTCTCAAAATCTCTCCTTGTGATCCAGTAGTTGTTTATCTCTCTTTTTCTCAGCTTCTTTATTCTCCATCATTTGGTCTTCTATATTACTAATTCTCTCTTCTACCTCATTTATCCTACCAGGAAGAGCTTCCCTTTTTTATTTCATCTCATAAATAGTCTTTTTTATTTCAACTGGTTAGATTTTAGTTCTTTTATTTCTCCAGAAATGGATTCTCTAGTGTCTTCTATACTTTCTTCAAGTATAGTTTCTTTATAATCATTATTCTGAACTCTTTCTTATGTCCATACTGATTAGGTCCCTGGCAGTCAGTACTGCCTCTTGTTCTCTTTTTTGAAGTTAGTTTTTCTGTCTTGTTATTCTGTCCAGAGAATAGATAAACAGGAGAACAAAATACTAAAATGGGAGCAACAACCCCAGGGAAATGTACACTAAATGAATCAGAAGAGACCCAAAACTGGGGAAAAAAATTTTTTAAAAAGATAATATAATCAGGTGAGTAGAATAGAGCAATACACTGGATTCTGTGCAGTGTAGAGAATACACTGGATTCTTTTGTTTGGTCTGTTTTAGAAAACTAGATCTCAAATTTGTAAAGAAAGAAAAACATATATGTAAAACATACATGTAAAAGAATAAAATGAAAGGATAGAATGTAACTATAAAAATGGAAATTAAGGGGCACCTGGGTGGCTCAGTGGGTTGGGCCGCTGCCTTCGGCTCAGGTCATGATCCTCAGAGTCCTGGGATCGAGCCCCGCATCGGGCTCTCTGCTCAGTGGGGAACCTGCTTCCTCCTCTCTCTCTGCCTGCCTCTCTGCCTGCTTGTGATCTCTATCTGTCAAATAAATAAATAAAATCTTAAAAAATGGAAATTAAAAGAAAAGAAAAAACAAAAGAGAAAAACAGCAACAAATAAAAAGAAGGAATATAAACAGGTGAACAGAACAGAGCAATACACTATCTACTGAGTGCATATTGGTCAGTTTGTTAGAAGAAACTATACCCCAAATTGAAAGGAAATAAAAATGTATATATACAAAAATAAAGTTAAATACATTGAAAGGATAGGATGTAACTGTAAAGGTGAAAATTAAAAAAGACTTGAACAAAGCAAAAAAAAAAAAAGGAAGAAGGGAAAAAAGAAAAAAGAATATGATTAGATAGGTGAATAGAACAAAACCATTCACTAGATTTTGGGTGTATTTTGGTCTACTAGAAGAAATTGCATCCCAAAATTATAAAGAAAGAAAAACTTACATATATTCAAAAATAAGTTATACACAAACAATGAATCCTGGAACACTAATCAAAATCTAATGATGTACTGTATGGTGACTAACATAACATAATAAAAAAATTATTAAAAATAATTGAATAATAAATAAATAAATACAATGAAGGGATAAAATGCAACTGTAGGGGCGCCTGGGTGGCTCAGTGGGTTAAGCCTCTGCCTTCGGCTCAGGTCATGATCTCAGGGTCCTGGGATCAAGCCCCACATCAGGCTCTCTGCTCAGCAGGAAGCCTGCTTCCCCCCTCTAACTGCCTGCTGCTCTGCCTACTTGTGATCTCTCTCTCTCCCTGTCAAATAAATAAATAAAATATTTTTTAAAAACTGTGACTGTAAAAATGAAAATTTTAAAAGTTTTTTTAGAAAGAGTTAATAAAATAAATTGGTTGAAAAAAAGAAAGAAAATATTTTGGAGGAGATTATGCTGAGTGAAATAAGTCAAGCAGAGAAAGTCAATGATCATATGGTTTCACTTACTTGTGGAACATAAGGAATAGCATGGAGAACATTAGGAGAAGGAAGGTAAAAATGAAGGGGGGGATTGGATGGGGAGATGAACTATAAGACACTATGGACTCTGAGAAACAAACTGACGGTTTTATTAAATTTATTTATTTTCAGCATAACAGTATTCATTATTTTTGCACCACACCCAGTGCTCCATGCAATCCGTGCCCTCTATAATACCCACCACCTGGTACCCCAACCTCCCACCCCCCCGCCACTTCAAACCCCTCAGATTGTTTTTTAATGTAGTGTTCAATTCATTAGTTGTGTTTAACACCCAGTGCTTATCACAATCTGTGCCCTCCTTAATAAATATCACCCAGTTACCCAATTCCTCCCTCCCCTCCCCTCTGAAACCCTCAGTTTGTTTCCCAGAGTCCATATTCTCTCATTACTCTCTCATTATTTCCCATTCAGTTTTCCCTCCTTTCCCCTGTGGTCCTCTGTGCTATTCCTTATGTTCCACATATATGTGAAACCATGTGATAATTGTATTTCTCTGCTTGACTTATTTCACTTAACATAATCCCCTCCAGTTCTATCCATATTGATGTAAATGGTGGGTATTCATCCTTTCTGATGGTCAAATAATATTCCATTGTTTATATATACTACATCTTCTTTATCCATTCATCTGTTGAAGGGCATCTCAGCTCCTTCCACTATTTGGCTATTGTGGACATTGTTGCTATGAATATTGGTGTGCATGTGCCCCTTCTTTTCACTACAACTGTATCTTTGGGGTAAGTACCCAGTAATGCAATGCTGGGTCATCAGGTAGCTCTATTTTTAACATCTTGTTTTCCAGAGTGGTTGTAACAGCTTGCCTTCCCACCAATAGTGTAAGAGGGCTCCCATTTCTCCACATCTCATCAACATTTGTTGTTTCCTGTTTTTTTTTTTTTAATTTTTGCCATTCTAACTCGTGTAAGGTGATATCTCACTGTGGTTTTGATTTGTATTTTCATTATGGCTAGTGATATTGAACATTTTGTCATGTGCCTGTTAGCCATTTATATGTCTTCTTTGGAGAAGTATCTGTCAATGTCTTCTGCCCATTTTTGGACTTATTTGTTTTCTGGGTGTTGAATTTGAGAATTTCTTTATACATCTTGGATACCAGCCTTTTATTTGTAATATCATTTGCAAATACCTTCTGTCACTGTGAGGGTTTTCTCTTAGTTTTGTTGACTGTATCTTTTGCTGTGCAGAAGCTTTTTATCTTAATGGAGTCCCCAAAATTAATTTTTGCTTTTGTTTCCCTTGCCTCTGGAGATGTGTCTTGAAAGAAGTTGCTGCCACCAATCTCAAAGCAGTTACTGCTTATGCTCCTCTCTAGGATTTTGTGGAATCTTGTCTCACATTGATGTCTTTCATCCAGTTGAGTTTATCTTTGTGTATGGTGTAAGAGAATGGTCTAGTTTCATTCTTCTGTATGTAGCTGTCCAGTTTTCCCAGCACCACTTATTAAAGCGACTGTCTTTTTTCCACTGGATATTTTTTCCTTGATTTGTCAAAGATTAGTTAACCATAGAGGTAAGGGTCCATTTCTGGAGTTCCGACTTAAACATCCTTACATCCTCATTTCCCTGAGATAGTCCTGGTATATACTTATTGTCCCAGAGTAATTATTACAAACCACTTTCTTTATTATCACAAGAGTTGTAGTTTAGAAAACAATGACACCTTAGTATGAAATCTGAGAGGCAACCTCTGACTTCATCTACCTCCACTCTTCTACACACACTACACTCCCATCACAATAAACTGCTTAGGCCAGTGGATGACAATGTTGGCTCTACATTAAAATCACCATATATGATGAGGTTTAATAACAGACGAAATAAAATGAAATTTGACTCTCTGGGGGTGTCTCTTAAGCATTCATAGATTTTTTTTAAATTAATTTTTTATTTTTTAAAAACATATATTTTTATCCCCAGGGGTACAGGTCTGTGAATCACCAGGTTTACACACTTCACAGCACTCACTAAAGCACATACCCTCCCCAATGTCCATAATCCCACCCCCTTCTCCCAAACCCCCTCTCCCCAGCAACCCTCAGTTTGTTTTGTGAGATTAAGAGTCACTTATGGTTTGTCTCCCTCCCAATCCCATCTTGTTTCATTGATTCTTCTCCTACCCACTTAAGCCCCCATGTTGCATCACCACTTCCTTATATCAGGGAGATCATATGATAGTTGTCTTTCTCTGCTTGACTTATTTCACTAAGCATGATACGCTCTAGTTCCATCCATGTTGTCGCAAATGGCAAGATTTCATTTCTTTTGATGGCTGCATAGTATTCCATTGTGTATATATATCACATCTTCTTGATCCATTCATCTCTTGATGGACATTTAGGTTCTTTCCATAGTTTGGCTATTGTGGACATTGCTGCTATAAACATTCGGGTGCACGTGCCCCTTTGGATCACTTCGTTTGTATCTTTAGGGTAAATACCCAATAGTGCAATTGCTGGGTCATAGGGCAGTTCTATTTTCAACATTTTGAGGAACCTCCATGCTGTTTCCCAGAGTGGCTGCACCAGCTTGCATTCCCACCAACAGTGGAGGAGGGTTCCCCTTTCTCCGCATCCTCGCCAGCATCTGTCATTTCCTGACTTGTTGATTTTAGCCATTCTGACTGGTGTGAGGTGATATCTCATTGTGGTTTTGATTCGTATTTCCCTGATGCCGAGTGATATGGAGCACTTTTTCATGTGTCTGTTGGCCATCTGGATGTCTTCTTTGCAGAAATGTCTGTTCATGTCCTCTGCCCTTTTCTTGATTGGATTATTTGTTCTTTGGGTGTTGAGTTTGCTAAGTTCTTTATAGATTCTGGACACTAGTCCTTTATCTGATATGTCGTTTGCAAATATCTTCTCCCATTCTGTCAGTTGTCTTTTTTTTTTTATTTTTATTTGACAGATTTATTTTTATTTGACAGAGAGAAATCACAAGTAGACAAAGAGGCAGCCAGAGAGAGAGAGAGGGAAGCAAACTCCGTGCTGAGCAGAGAGCCCGATGCGGGACTCGATCCCAGGACCCTGAGATCATGACCTGAGCCGAAGGCAGCGGCTTAATCCACTGAGCCACCCAGGCGCCCCTGTCAGTTGTCTTTTGATTTTGTTAACTGTTTCCTTTGCTGTGCAAAAGCTTTTGATCTTGATAAAATCCCAATAGTTCATTTTTGCCCTTGCTTCCCTTGCCTTTGGCGTTGTTCCTAGGAAGATGTTGCTGCGGCAGAGGTCGAAGAGGTTGCTGCCTGTGTTCTCCTCAAGGATTTTGATGGATTCCTTTCGCACACTGAGGTCCTTCATCCATTTTGAGTCTATTTTTGTGTGTGGTGTAAGGAAATGGTCCAATTTCATTTTTCTGCATGTGGCTGTCCAATTTTCCCAGCACCATTTATTGAAGAGGCTGTCTTTTTTCCATTGGACATTCTTTCCTGCTTTGTCGAAGATTAGTTGACCATAGAGTTGAGGGTCTATTTCTGGGCTCTCTGTTCTGTTCCATTGATATATGGGTCTGTTTTTGTGCCAGTACCATGCTGTCTTGATGATGACAGCTTTGTAATAGAGCTTGAAGTCCAGAATTCTGATGCCACCAACGTTGGCTTTCTTTTTCAATATCCCTTTGGCTATTCGAGGTCTATTCTGGTTCCATATAAATTTTAGCATTATTTGTTCCATTTATTTGAAAAAGATGGATGGTACTTTGATAGGAATTGCATTAAATGTGTAGATTGCTTTAGGTAGCATAGACATTTTCACAATATTTATTCTTCCAATCCAGGAGCATGGAACATTTTTCCATTTCTTTGTGTCTTCCTCAATTTCTTTCATGAGTACTTTATAGTTTCCTGAGTATAGATTCTGTGTCTCTTTGGTTAGGTTTATTCCTAGGTATCTTATGGTTTTGGGTGCAATTGTAAATGGGATTGACTCCTTAATTTCCATTTCTTCTGTCTTGCTGTTGGTGTAGAGAAATGCAACTGATTTCTGTGCATTGATTTTATATCCTGACACTTTACTGAATTCCTGTATAAATTCTAGCAGTTTTGGAGTGGAGTCTTTTAGGTTTTCCACATATAGTATCATATCATCTGCGAAGAGTGATAATTTGACTTCTTCTTTGCCGATTTGGATGCCTTTAATTTCCTTTTGTTGTGTGATTGCTGAGGCTAGGACCTCTAGTACTATGTTGAATAGCAGTGGTGATAATGGACATCCCTGCCGTGTTCCTGACCTTAGCGGAAACGCTTTCAGTTTTTCTCCATTGAGAATGATATTTGCGGTGGGTTTTTCATAGATGGCTTTGATGATATTGAGGTATGTGCCCTCTATCCCTACACTTTGAAGAGTTTTGATCAGGAAGGGATGCTGTACTTTGTCAAATGCTTTTTCAGCATCTATTAAGAGTATCATATGGTTCTTGTTCTTTCTTTTATTGATGTGTTGTATCACATTGACTGATTTGCGGATGTTGAACCAACCTTGCAGCCCTGGAATAAATCCCACTTGGTCGTGGTGAATAATCTTTTTAATGTACTGTTGAATCCTATAGGCTAGAATTTTGTTGAGTATTTTCGCATCTGTGTTCATCAAGGATATCGGACTATAGCTCTCTTTTTTGGTGGGATCCTTGTCTGGTTTTGGGATCAAGGTGATGCTGTCCTCATAAAATGAGTTTGGAAGTTTTCCTTCCATTTCTATTTTTTGGAACAGTTTTAGGAGAATAGGAATTAGTTCTTCTTTAAATGTTTGGTAGAATTCCCCCGGGAAGCCGTCTGGCCCTGGGCTTTTGTTTGTTTGGAGATTTTTAATGACTGTTTCAATCTCCTTACTAGTTATGGGTCTGTTCAGGCTTTCTATTTCTTCCTGGTTCAGTTGTGGTAGTTTATATGTTTCTAGGAATGCATCCATTTCTTCCAGATTGTCAAATTTATTGCTGTAGAGTTGCTCATAGTATGTTCTTATAATAGTTTGTATTTCTTTGGTGTTAGTTGTGATCTCTCCTCTTTCATTCATGATTTTATTTATTTGAGTCCTTTCTCTTTTCTTTTTGATAAGTCGGGCCAGGGGTTTATCAATTTTATTAATTCTTTCAAAGAACCAGCTCCTAGGTTCATTGATTTGCTCTATTGTTTTTTTGGTTTCTATTTGATTGATTTCTGCTCTGATCTTTACGATTTCTCTTCTCCTGCTGGGCTTAGGGTTTCGTTCTTGTTCTTTCTCCAGCTCCTTTAGGTGTAGGGTTAGGTTGTGTACCTGAGACCTTTCTTGTTTCTTGAGAAAGGCTTGTACCGCTATATATTTTCCTCTCAGGACTGCCTTTGTTCTGTCCCACAGATTTTGAACCGTTGTATTTTCATTATCATTTGTTTCCATGATTTTTTTCAATTCTTCTTTAATTTCCCAGTTGACCCATTCATTCTTTAGAAGGATGCTGTTTAGTCTCAATGTATTTGGGTTCTTTCCAAACTTCCTCTTGTGATTGAGTTCTAGCTTTAGAGCATGTGGTCTGAAAATATGCTGGGAATGATCCCAATCTTTTAATACCGGTTGAATCCTGATTTAGGACCGAGGATGTGATCTATTCTGGAGAATGTTCCATGTGCACTAGAGAAGAATGTATTCTGTTGCTTTGGGATGAAATATTCTGAATATATCTGTGATGTCCATCTGGTCCAGTGTGTTGTTTAAGGCCTTTATTTCCTTGCTGATCTTTTGCTTGGATGACCTGTCCATTTCAGTGAGGGGAGTGTTAAAGCCCCCTACTATTATTGTATTTTTGTTGATGTGTTTCTTTGATTTTGTTATTAATTGGTTTATATAGTTGGCTGCTCCCACGTTGGGGGCATAGATATTTAAAATTGTTAAATCTTCTTGTTGGACAGACCCTTTGAGTATGATATAGTGTCCTTCCTCATCTCTTATTAGAGTCTTTGGCTTAAAATCTAATTGATCTGATATAAGGATTGCCACTCCTGCTTTCTTCTGATGTCCATTAGCATGGTAAATTCTTTTCCACCCCCTCACTTTAAATCTGGAGGTGTCTTTGGGCTTAAAATGAGTTTCTTGGAGGCAACATATAGATGGGTTTTGTTTTTTTATCCATGCTGATAGCCTGTGTCTTTTGACAGGGGCATTTAGCCCATTCACATTCAGGGTAACTATTGAGAGATATGAATTTAGTGCCATTGTATTGCCTGTAAGGTGACTGTTACTGTATATGGTCTCTGTTCCTTTCTGATCTACCGCTTGTAGGCTCTCTCTTTGCTTAGAGGACCCCTTTCAAGATTTCCTGTAGAGCTGGTTTGGTGTTTGCAAATTCTTTCAGTTGTTGTTTGTCCTGGAAGCTTTTAATCTCTCCTTTTATTTTCAATGATAGCCTAGCTGGATATAGTATTCTGGGCTGCATGTTTTTCTCGTTTAGTGCTCTGAAAACATCATGCCAGGTCTTTCTGGCCTGCCAGGTCTCTGTGGATAAGTCAGCTGCCAATCTAATATTTGTACCATTGTATGTTACAGACTTCTTTTCCCGGGCTGCTTTCAGGATTTTCTCTTTGTCACTGAGACTTGTAAATTTTACTATTAGGTGACGGGATGTGGGCCTATTCTTATTGATTTTGAGGGGCGTTCTCTGAACATCCTGAATTTTGATGCTCGTTCCCTTTGCCATATTGGGGAAATTCTCCCCAATAATTCTCTCCAGTATACCTTCTGCTCCCCTCTCTTTCTTCTTCTTCTGGAATCCCAATTATTCTAATGTTGTTTCGTCTTATGGTGTCACTTATCTCTCGAATTCTCCCCTCGTGGTCCAGTAGCTGTTTGTCCCTCTTTTGCTCAGCTTCTTTATTCTCTGTCATTTGGTCTTCTATATCACTAATTCTTTCTTCTGCCTCATTTATCCTAGCAGTGAGAGCCTCCATTTTTGATTGCACCTCATTAATAGCTTTTTTGATTTCAACTTGGTTAGATTTTAGTTCTTTTATTTCTCCAGAAAGGGCTTTTATATCTCTCGAGAGGGTTTCTCTAATATCTTCCATGCCTTTTTCGAGCCCGGCTAGAACCTTGAGAATTGTCATTCTGAACTCTAGATCTGACATATTACCAATGTCTGTATTGATTAGGTCCCTAGCCTTTCGTACTGCCTCTTTTTCTTTTTTTGTGTTGAATTTTTCCGTCTTGTCATTTTGTCCAGATAAGAGTATATGAAGGGGCAAGTAAAATACTAAAAGTGTGGCAACAACCCCAGGAAAATATGCTTTAACCAAATTAGAAGAGATCCAAAATCGTGAGGGGGGAGAAAGGGGATAAAAAGAGGTTCAAAAAGGAAGAAATAAAAAACAAAAAAAAAGAAAAGAAAAGAATTAAAAAGAAAGAAAACACCTAAGAAAAATGTAAAAAAGAAAAAATATATATATTAGATAAACTAGTAAAAAATCGTTAAAAAAGAAAAAGGTAAGAGTTAAAAAAAAAATTTTACCCGAAGGCGAGAAAAAAAAAACAGAAAATGAAAAAGAAAAAAAGTAAATTAACTGCATGACTAAAAAAAATCACAGGGAAAAAGCCATGAGTTCCGTGCTTGGCTTTCTCCTCCTCTGGAATTCTGCTGCTCTCCTTGGTATTGAAACCGCACTTCTTGGTAGGTGAACTTGGTCTTGGCTGGATTTCTTGTTGATCTTCTGGGGGAGGGGCCTGTTGTAGGGATTCTCAAGTGTCTTTGCCCCAGGCGGAATTACACTGCCCTTACCGGGGCTGGGGTGAGTAATTCACTCGGGTTTGCTTTCAGGAGCTTTTGTTCCCTGAGCGCTTTCCGTAGAGTTCCGGAGGATGGGAATACAAATGGCGGCCTCCTGGTCTCCAGCCCGGAGGAGCCGAGAGCCCAGGGCCGCACTCCTCAGTGCGCCCTCAGAGAACAGCGCCCAGTTACTCCCGTCTGCCTGACCTCCGGCCGGGCTCCGAGCTCACTGAGCCTGCGACCGGTTCAAGGTCACCCCGAGCTGTGAGTTTACTGTCGGCTCTGTCTCTGTAGCCGGCTTTCCCGTTCCAATACCCACAAGTTCTGCGACACTCAGACACCCCCGATCCTTCTGTGACCCTGCGGGACCTGAGGCCACGCTGACCCTGTGTGGGCTTTGCCCCGGGTAGCCTCTGGAGCGATGTCCCTCAGCGGAACAGACTTTTAAAAGTCCTGATTTTGTGCGGGGTTGCTCCGCCGCTTGCCGGGAGCCAGCCCCCCCCCCCCCCCCCGGGTCTATCTTCCTGTCGCTTTGGATTCACTTCTCCGCCGGTCCTACCTTTCAGAAAGTGGTTGTTTTTCTGTTTCCAGAATTTCTGTTCTTCTTCTGTTTGATCTGCCGATGGATTTTCAGGTATTTGCAATCTTTAGATAAGCTATCTAGCTGATCTCCGGCTAGCTGAAGCAGTCTCAGCCTTCTACTTCTCCACCATCTTGACTCCTCCCAAACTGAGGGTTTTAGAGGGGAGGGGGGTGAGAGGATGGGTTGCCCTGGTGATGGGTATTAAAGAGGACTCATATTGTGTAGAACACTGGGTGTTATAAGTAACCAATGAATCTTGGAACACTACATCAAAAAGTAATGATGTACTGTATGAAGACATAACGATAAAAAAATAATAATGTGAAAAATAATAAATAAAGATTTTTGTTCTGAAAAAACAAGTTTTAAAAAAGAATGAATTTAAGTTGAAAGATTACAGAACCATGAATTCTATGTGCTGTATTCCCTTAGGGCTGGAGTTTTGCAGTTCTTGATTGGTAAACTTGGTCTTATCTGGATGATCTTGCTGATATTCTGGGGGACAAGCCTGTTGCATTGATTCTCAAATGTCTGCCCTAAGCAGAATTGTACTGCCCTTGCCACTCTGGTTTGCTCTATGTGGTTTTGTTCCCTTAAGGCTTTCCATACAGCTTTGGACGATGAGAATGAAAATGGCAACCTCCCAATCTCCCACCCCTGAGCAGAAGGCTGGGGTCCCCACTCCTCAGTGAACCCTCAGAGAATAGCATTCAGTCACTCTTGTCTCTCTCACCCAGCCTGTAACTGAGCATTTCTGTCTCAGGCACATGACACATTTCGGGTCTCCAAAGCCTGCAGACTCCTGCAGTGTGCTCCCATGCTGCTCTTCCAGGGAGAGGAAGGGGGGTGGTCTCACTGGCTCTGCACTTTGTTGGACTCTTCTCTGATAGCAGTCAACCGATTGTGCTGTGGTTCCCTGTTTATGGCAACCCTGAGCTGAGAGCCCACTCCTGGGTTCACTCTTCGCAGCAGCTTCCCTGCTCTGAGGCCTGGGAGCTCTGTCACACTCAAGCATTCCCAATCTTACTGTGACCCCAAGGATCCTGAGACCACACTGTCCCAGCTAGAGTTTTGTGCCCCCCCCCACTTAGCCTGAGTGTGCCCCCCCCACTTAGCCTGAGTGATGTCCCTCACTAGAGCCAACTTCTAAAAGTTCTGATTCATGTTCCACTGCTATATCACTTGTCAGTAGTTGGCTTATGGAGGCTCCCTCTCCCTGTAGCTTATCTTCCCATATATCACCTCAGATTCACTTTTCCACACTTCCTACTTTGCAAAAAGTGGTTGCTTTTCTATTTGTAGAGTTTCAGCTATTCTTTTCTTACATCTCTCGTTGAGTTTGCAGGTGTTCAGAATGATTTGATAGCTATCTAGCTAAATCCCTGGGGCCAGATGAAATTAAAGTCTCCTACTTCTTCACCATCTTGTAAATAAATCTTTCTTTATGTTTTTTAATAGCTACTTTATGCATTTGGGCGCTCCCGTGTTGGGTGCCTAAGTATTTACAATTGTTATATCTTCCTGTTGGATTGTTCCTTTTATGATTATATAGTGCCTTTCTTTGACTCTTGTTAGAGTCCTTGTTTTATTTATTTTTATTTTTTTAAAGATTTTATTTATTTATTTGATGGAGAGAGACCATGAGAGAGGGAGACCGTGGAAAGAGAGGGAACACAAGCAGGGGGAGTGGGAGAGGGAGAACCGGCTTCTCTCTAAGCAGAGAGCCCAATGTGGGGCTCAGTTCCAGGACCCCAGGATCATGACCCAAGTCAAAGGCAGAATCTTAATGACTAAGCCACCCAGGCACCCCAAGTCTTTGTTTTAAAAGTCTACTTTATCCAATACAAGAATTGCTACCCTGGCTTTCTTTTCATTCCTATTGACATGATAAATGGTTTTCTATCCCTTTAACTTTCAATCTGCATGTGTCTATAGGTTTGAAATGAGTCTCTTGTATGCAGCATATAGGTGGGTCTTGCTTTTTTATTCACTCTGTCACCTTATGCCCTTTGAGTCCTTTACATTCAAAGTAATTATTGAAAGTTATGTACCATATTACCATTTTGTTACTCATTTTACAGTTGTTTTTGTACTTCTTCTCTGTTCCTTTCTTCTCTTGCTCTCTTCTTTTGTGGTTTGCTGGCTTTCTTTTGTGATATACTTGGATCCCTTTTTCTTTATTTTTTGCATATCCACTATCAGTTTTTGATTTGTGGTTACCATTAGCTTTGTATATAACATCTTCTGCATATAGGAGTCTATATTAAGTTGATGGTCACTTAAGTTTGAACTCATTCTGAAAGAACTAAATTTTTACCCTTCTCCCACTCCACTTTACATTGTTTCATTTTGTGAATCCCTTAGCTGATTTTTATAGATATACTTAATTTTACTGTGTCTGTGCTTCCTAGTTTTCTTAGTCCTGCTTATGGTTTTTCCTTTCCACTCAAATAGTCTTCTTTAACATTTTTTTTAAGTCTGGTTCAGTGGTGATGAATTCTTTTAACTTTTCTTTGTCTGAGAAACTATCTTTCCTTCTTTTCTGAACAATAGCCTTGCTAGATAGAGTATTCTTGGCTGCAGGGTTTTTTTCTTTCACCACTTTGAATATATTATGGAAATCCCTTCTGGTCTGCAAAGTTTCTGCTGAAAATCAACTGATAGACTTACGGACTTTTTTCTTGTATGTAACTGTTTTCTCTTGCTGTTTTTAAAATTCTCTTTATCACTACTTCTTGCCATTTTAATTATTATGTGTCTTGGTGTGAACCTCCTTGGGCTAATTTTGTTGGGGGCTCTCTGTGTCTACTGGATCTGGATTTTTGTTTCTTTCTCCATATTAAAGAATGTTTTCAGCTATTATTTCTTTAAATAAATTTTCTACCCTCTCTTCTGTCTCTTCTCCTTCTGGGATCCACATAATGTGAATAGTGTTATGCTTGATGGTGTCACTGCATTCCCTTAATCTATTCTCATTCTTTATTACTCTTTTTTCTTCCCCCTGTTCAGCTTGACTGTTTTCTATTACTCTATTCTCCAGGTCGCTGATCTGTTCTGCTTCCTCTAGTCTACTATTTATTCCCTCTAATGTATTTTTAATTTCAGTTATTCAGTTTTTCATCTTCAATTGGTTCTTTTTTATGTTTTCTATCTCTTTGTTGAGGATCTCACTGAGGTCCTCCACTCTTTTCTCAAGTCAAGTGACTATCTTTATGACCATCACTTTAAATTTTCTATCAGGTATATTGTTAGCTCTGTTTTGTTTAGCTCTCTTGGTGTGATTTTGACCTGTTCTTTCATTTGTGACATATTCCTCTGTCTCACCATTTTTTCTAAATCTCTGTATCTGTTTCAATGTGCTAGGAAAGTCAGCTATGCTGCCTGCTCTTGAAAGCAGTGGCGTTATGAAAAAGAGTTCCCATAGTGCCCTGTAGTGCAATGTCCCCTGTTCCTCAGAATGTGGTACTTCAAGGGTCTCTCCTATATGTGTTGCATGTGCCCTGCTATTGTGGCTGAGCTGCATTTGCCTTCAGTCCACTCATCTGCAATGGCTCTCTTTGCCTAGTGTGGGCAGTGTTTCATCCCTGTTTTGTTAATGGGCAAGTTTGGGGCCACACTGGGCTTGAGCTGGGTCAGACCAAGCACTTGTCAAAGCTGCAGACACCAAACTGCAGGATGCTTTCCCCGTGTTGCCCCCTGAAAGGCTTTTGTTAGTAAGCAGGATATTCTCCCTGTGTTGCCCCCCGAGCTTTCATTGGTGGTTGGGCCCTGCTATCAAACCAGATGTCTCCCCCCAGCCCATTGCTGCATTTGTAGTTGAAATGCATATGTGGTTTTCTTCCCCTCTCTCCAGGGCAGGAGTCACTCTGGATTGACATGTTGGATGGGGTGGGTCTTCTGCTAGGGGTGTGTTGAATGGAGTGGGTCTTCAGGAATATGCAGGGAGCAGGGTGCCTGGTGTTAGCAAGGTGTGTGCTAATCTCTGGGGGAGGAGACCTGTAGCTGCTTTGGAGAATTATTGAGGATGGGTTGAAGGGGGCAGGTCCACAGAAGTGCATGGGGGTGAGGTGTGCTGTTAGCAAGCTAGGTGGAAAGTATTCCTATTTGTTCCCAAAGGTGTCTGTGTATCTAGGCTGGGAGCAGAGGGTAGGAAATAGAACCTTCCAGCTCTTTTGTTCTTGGAAAAGTCTCCTAAGGATCCCTGCCCTCCCAGCCCACATTCTGAGAGTGGTAAATTAATCTCCTTCCTGTATGTACCAATTGTTTTTCAAATTGCTACTTTGATGCTGTATTTCAGTGGGGTTGTTTGTTTTGTTGTGTCTTTAAGGGCAGAAACTCAGTTTTCTACTGCCTTCTAGCTCTTCCAGGGCTGAGCCCACTGACTTTTAAAGTTCTTGGTGTTGAGACTCACTGATTGTAGGAACTTGCAAAGTTAAATCCTCCTGTTTTTCAAAGCCATGTTTTTCATGGGGATTTGTCTTCCCAGTGTGGGTCCCCCATGCCTGAGGTGACTGGTGTGGTGTCTTCTCCTCTCCCTTCTCTGTGCCTGTGGTGTTCCTCCTTCCTTCATAGAGTCTTGTAGGTCAGTTTGGTTCCCAATCACGTCCCTGCCCTTCCTACCACTGTCAGTATGGCCTCTTTTCTATGATTAGCTGTGAATAGTATGTTTTGCCAGTCTTTGGGTCATCTCCAGTGTTATTTACACCAGTGTGGCTTTTATCTAGGTATGTCCATGAGATGAGGTAAGCTTAGGATCCTTCTGTTCTGCCATCTTCCTGGAAGTCCCAGAACTGTCTTTTTAATGAAAGCAAGTGTACCTTTCACTGGAAATCTTTTTCACTGGGAATTGTAAAAGAAAGGGAAGGCTGATAAACCTCTATTATGGGAAAAGTCCAGCTTCATCACATTTCCATCTTTCACCAAATGAAGAGTAACATTATGCATCCTAATACATGTACCATGTACCTCAGCATGTACCAAGCATCTGCCCACACCTAGACACAAGTGTACACCAAGCATGTATGCACATGGTTGTATAGCAGAACATGTACAAATACATGCTAGAAATATACCCACATTAATTTCTAAAACAAAAATAACAACAACAATAACTAACACTTGTATAGCACCCTGTGCTAGGAAACGTTTAAGGATTTTTAATGCATTAATTTATTTAATCTCCACAATTGCCCTAGAATATAAAAGCACATAGAGGTAAAGTAAATTGTCTCAGGTCACAAACTATTCAGTAATGGAGCAGGAAATCAAGCCATAATCACTCAGTGCATTCCCCAAATACACACATATACAAAGGCAGACACTAGGCACCCATGCAGAAGCACATCCACATCTGTAGGAGCATGCCCATGAAAACACCAATCCAGAAATGTTTAACTTTCCTCAAGTTTGCCAAGTTTGCTCATTTTACAATCAGTCTGACACAAGAAAAATTTGGCAACATACATTGATGCCTACAGCTGCTCAGAAACAAATGATATCTGTTTGATGCCCTAACACCCTTTGGTCATCTCATCATATCTACCAAGTACTTCTTTCCCCAAACTTTTATTTCATCAACTTTTTTTGCTCAGAGTTTCCAGCCAACAACCACCCCCTCCTTACCTCTCACATACCTCCCAGCTCCTCATTCTGTCCTTTCAAGTACTGGTCCCTCATAACAATGCCCTGTCCCCTTCATCCTTATACAGAGTGACATAATGTATGACAAGCTCAGTGTCCTGATTGATATCCTGGCTGAGGAGGCAGCAGTTGAGAAAAGTACTACAGTATATGCAGATGATGCCAAGGCAGATGGAAAACCCTTCATCCCTCAAATAGACCACATAGCCAAGTGCAAGTTGGAGCTGGCCACAAAGGCCCAGAATCTCCAGAAATCCTTGAAGCTCATCATATTTCAAGTTGAACAAGGTAAGGTCCCAGAGTTGTGGTGATTGAAGTAAGGTAAGTGAAGTTTCCGGTGAATGAATTTCTATGTAGCAAGGAAGTCCCTTTGGCTGGCCTCTGACTTTTAGCCATGGTACCTTCTCCTGCCTTGGTACCTTTAATATAACCTCAGCCAAGTTTCCCAGAAAGAAGGTAAATCTCCATTCTGCACTGTGAATGTAGTAAACAACCCATTTGCTTCTATTTCTGTAGTTTCCAAGTAGTGGAGATGTAGCCATAATCTTATCACAACTAACCCTCAGCCTGCTCCAACAACACATAAGTCAGATTTATATGTGCAGCTTGTGCCCATGGGACAGAAAAAGGCACCCCTAGTAGGATAGGGATTGAACCTATGAGCTTTGGCACAAGTTGAGCACCTGAGCTATACAAAATATAGGTTGGTAAAAGGAAGGAGACTTCTCAAATATTCTTGGAATAGATGAAACATTTGAATAAAAGGATGGCATGGTCCTAGAGGCTCAAGTCTGAAAAAAAAAAGCCATGTGAGTAAATTAATTAACGAAGAGGTGATCATTGAGACAGAAGAAGAGGGTTTCCCACCTTTTTCCCCTGCACCAGGTCCTGGGCTTCTACTCACATTTACTGGGTGACAGAAAAAGAGTAACCAGTAAAATGGAAAGCTCAGGCATGGTTTTGAAGAGACATGGGGGCAATACTGTAGGAAAACGAAGACTACAAACAGCATTGTCGGGGAGAGGAGATAGTCAACCGGATGTCTCTACTGTTTACCCACACACTGACTGGCATTAACTATAAAAAAGAGATGCCTAAGAAATGCTCAACATATATAACCAATATTCCTTCCTTTCTTCCTTACTTCCTGCCTCCCTCACCCCTCCCTTCCTTTCTCCCTCTCTCCTCTCCTCCCTCTCTCCCTCCTTTCCTACTTTCCTTTCTCCCTCCCTCCCACCCTTCCTTCCTTCCTACCTTCCCTTTTCCCTTCTTCCCTCCCTCCCTTATTTCCCTCCTGCCTTGCTTTCTTTCCCTCCTTCCTTCCTTTTTTCCTTCCACTTTTACTCCATAGTTCTGGATGAGCAAAGCCGACAGACAATATCGGTTAAGAACTTCACTTCAACGTTCTCCCTGGAAGATGACTCAGAAGATATTCGCCAGATGAGCCCAAGACACCGTAAGGATCTTTCTTTCCCTTTCTTATTCTAGTCTTCATCACTGTCTTCGAGTTCCCAGAGAATAAGGATGTGTTCTCATGCATCTTTCTTTAGCCATAATCCTACTCTGCAGTAGATATCCCTCCCTCTTTCCCAGAAACCTCACAGTATATGATCCCCTGTCAACATCCAGAAGTAATGACCTCATTAGGTACTTTGAAAGGACAGCCTGATGACACCCAAGATTTGAACCTGTTTTCACTGCCAGCAAGCAAGCAGCTCAGTTTTAATATTCTCTCAGAGAAAGTCCCTGTCCATCTAAGATGATCCCTCTTTGGATTGAAAACCTTGATTATAATCTAAGAAAAAGTCACTGAGTTTGACCCTGGTCCCACATAGAAAATAGGGTGAAATGCAAGTGAGGGGAAGGGCTTTCTTGTTTGTATCTAACAGCAAGGTGATGTCTTTTGTGTCTAGGTTCTCGTCTTGGCACTTTGTCTTCTATATCTTCTCTCAAAAGTGAAGACCTAGATAACCTCAATTTAGAGCACTTACATTTTACACCAGAAACTATGTAAGTATTTGGCCCTACCACCATTTTATAACTTCCTTCTTTCTCTAGTTAAAACAATAGTCTAAAGATATCTAGAGTCAAATCTGGACTCCACTTCCTAGTTGTGTGAGCTTACAAAAGTAATTCAACCTTAGTTTCTCTTTATAAATTGAAGATAATTGTAGAATTAGCCACATATGTTTCTTGTGTTTTACTTGCATTGAACAGTGCTCAGCACCCATAGTTAAGTGCTATATGTGTTAACAGTAATTACTGTTGTTCTTATTATAAATACTTAATAAATTTTAGCTATTGTTATTTCAAAGGATCTGTTTTTCCACTGTTGCTTTGAACAGTAAATAATTGGAGGCGCTAAAAAATAAATGAGCACTAATGGGACTAGTTACAAAATTTAAGGGCATCTTTTTCATTAGCCCTACCTGTTTAAAATATTCCCAGCAGCCAGGTTCCACCACATTCTCCTTTTGAGTTCCATTAAGAAGATAAGTTTGGACATCAGCTAGAGAAACTCCAATCTCCAGACTGCAGTTGAGGGAGGCAAATCTCATGTGTGAGAGATGTGGGGTCAGTTTTGTAATGAATAAAAAAATTATCTATGATTGAGTAACTGAACTGTACTCATTTTCAGTTTCTTAAAAGAAGGACACAGCTGGCAATTATTTCAGTTAACTGCAGCTTCTCATTTATTTCTATCTCCAACCCTACACCCCTCAACTTCAACACTGGCTTCATGTCTGAAGTCTCATGGACCTACCTTATGAGTTTTAATCAGTGGTATACTGCCAAATGTTTTTGGTTTTGGGGTTTGGGGTTTGTTGTTGTTGTTTTGGTTTGTGGTTTTTGTTTTGTTTTGTTTGTTTGTTTGTTTGTTGCCAAGTGTTTAACAACCAGCTCTCCAGGGGAAAAAAGTCCTGAATTATTCCTGGTACAAACCCTCCCACCATGACCTATTTCGAGCTACTGATATAATTCCATTGAAGGCAGAACTGGGATAATAGGCATAATCAGCTTATATGAGCTGGTCCTAACTGGCTCCAACATACTACTGGTTTTGATGCTGACACTCAAGATGGATGCAGAAGAATAAAAAAAAAAACTGCCTGGCTTTTTTGGCTGTGTGTATTTCTACCCTCTTTTATCAGTCTTCTCCCTCAAATGTGTAGTCACTTTGCCCTTTGATGTGAAAGTGCTACAAAGGAGTTCAGACATCTCTGAAAACAGTAGTGTAGACTTCACTTTCATCATATATTTTTATCTGAGATACTTAAAAGTTCTTTATTCAAATAAGTCAATTACTATTGCCCTCTATTATATGTGAAGAACATATTGACCATTCATATCTAGTGGCCTCCAAAGATGATTTCTTTATTATGAATTCTAATCCCACTGAATCCTCCCACCTGGCTGGGTGCACTTTCTTAAAGCAAACAAGCTAGTTGTTAACACAATGATCTATATGTGCCTGTCGCAAATATAAGTCTCGTGCCCAATGTAGGGGAGGCCCTCCCTTAGTGGTTTTCAATCATGCAGGGAAAGCCTCCAGCTTAATGATAATGGCACTTCTTTCTTGCACCAATGTCTGTCCTCTTCTTTCCTGTGGCTAATTTCAGACGTTTCAAAGAAAGATGTGTCATGAACAACTATTTTGGAATTGGACTGGATGCTAAAATTTCTCTCGAATTCAACACCAGAAGAGATGAACACCCAGGGCAATACAAGTAAGGAAAAGAAACTTACTTCCCTCCCTACATGCAAACACACAATTACAATATGCACATATATTCCTACATCCCCTACCTTTCAGATAACCAAGAGAAAGAAAGAGGTTCTTTAGAAGTAAAACTCGCTGGTCCCAACATTAGCCTAGTGGGGGGGCTTGCTTTAAATGTTGACCTGATTTGTAATGACTCTGCACTGGCATCCTGAACTCAGGGCTACCTACATCGTTTAGACCAATAGACTGCTGTGTAACACAGCTCCTGGTGTTACTGCTATTGAAAACGGATTACACTGACATGATTCAGCAAATTTTCTACTTTTGTTCTGTCTGTGAGAGCTTGACCAGGTCCTAGTAGGGGCTTAAGTCTGTTTTTGCTTGGCAGGGCTACAAATTATCAAAGCTTGCCCTGCTGTGTCTTGGTGTTCCTAACCTGGTTCCCCTGGATCCATTGATTTTACCCAATCTGGTGTTATGTTACTTGGCACCCTTTAGTAATTTTGTACTAAGGTGGCCTCAGAGTCCTTGTAAATTGAAACTACAAGAAAAAAAGCATGCACCCCACAACCATTCCTGCCACCTGCCACCAGAACCTCTTTCTCAGAGCATACCTAGGCGGAGAATCAAGTACATTATCAGATATGTGCTTTGCAAATATTATTTTCTGGTTGCTTGTCTTTTTTATGACTCATTTTATAGTAAACATTTTTAAATAGGTATGTGTAGATGTACACAGAAGAAGGTTTATAATTATAAAACAATGTTACCAGTAATTTTTTCATAGGGATTCAACTGCAGGGTGATTTTCCTTTCTACTTTATATATTTATTTTTTTAATTATTGTAGTATAATTGATATATAATCTTATATTAGTTTCAAGTGTACAACGTATTGATTCAGCAATTCTATACATTGCTCAGTGCTCACCAGGATAAGTGTAGTTACCATCTGTCACCATACAATACTATTAAGATATTATTGACTCCATTCCCTATGCTGCATATATCATCTCTGTGACTTATTTGTATTATAACTGGACGTTTGTACCTGTTAATCCTCTTTATCTATCTTGCTCATCTCCCCACCCATGTCCCCTCTAGCAACCACCAGTTTGTGCTCTGTATTTATGAATCTTTTTCTGTTTTGTTTTGTTTTTAGTTTCCACATTTAAGTGAAATTATACAGTATTTGTCTTTCTCTGTCTGACTTATTTCACTTAGCATAATACTCTCTGGGTCCATCCATACTGTCACAAATGACAAGATTTCATTCAGTTGCTTGTCTTTTTTTGTTGTCATCTGTCTTAATTTTCTTAAAATAAAAAAAAAGTTTTTAATTTTGATGAGTTCCAAATGATCAATTGTTTTCTTTCATGGACCATGCTTTTGATGGCATATCTAAACAGTTTCACCTAATCTAAGGTCTCAAAAATTTGCTCCTAAGTTTTCTTCTAAAATTTGTGTTGTTTTGCTCTTATAGTTAAGTCTATGATCTGCTTTGAGTTAGTTTTATGAACAGTGTGATGCAAGGTTCTAAGTTCATCTTTTTGCATGTGAAGATCCACTTAGCACAGCATCATTTTTGAAGCTATCCTTTTCCCCAAGGAATTGTGTTGGCACCTTTGTCAAAAATCAATTGATGAGAAATGTAAGATTTTTTTCTAGACTCTCACTTCTGTTTCATTTTTCTATATGTCTATCTTTACACTGTCTTAATAACTGTAGGTTTATAGTAAGTTTTGAAATTAGAAGATGAAAGTCCTTCAATTTAGTTCTTTTTCAGAATTGTTTTGGTTGCTCTAGGTATTTTGAATTTCCATTCAACTAAACTCCTATTTTTATAGATGAGGAAACTAAAGTGACCAGAGAACTTATGGTTTAAAACAAGAGTCCAAATAATTTTTTTAAGATTTTATTTATTTATTTGACACAGAGAGAGTGAACAAGAAAGGCAGAGACAGAGAGCAAGCACAAGCAGGGGGAAAGGCAGGCAGGGGAGAAGCAGGCTCCCAGCTGAGCAAGGAGCCCAATATAGGGCTCGATCCCAGGATCCTGGCATCATGACCTGAGCTAAAGGCAGCTGTTTAACCAACTGAGCCACCCTGGCACCCCAAGAGTCCAAATAATTTTGTGCTAGCCTTCTTACATTTCAAAACTCATGCCTTGTAGTAACTCATTGTGGCTCTACTTTAAAAGCTCATAGTATTCACCTTATTTTATTTTTCATTCCCTTCCCCTGTGTTCATCTCTATTGTTTCATAAATTCCATATATGAGTGAAATTATATTGTATTTATCTTTCGCTGACTGACTTATTTTGCTTAGCATAATACCCTCTAGTTCCATCCATGTCATTGCAAATGGCAAGATTTCATTCTTTTTGATAGCTGAATAATATTCCATTATATAAATATATACACCCCACATCTTCTTTATCCATTCTTCTGTTGATGGACATCTGAGATCTTTCCATATTTTGGCTATTGTGGACGTTGCTGCTATAAACATTGGTGTCCATGTGCCCCTTCATATCACTATGTTTGTATCCTTTGGATAAATACCAAATACATATAGAAAAATGAAACAGAAGTGAGAGTCTAGAAAAAAATCTTATATTTCTCATCAATTGATTTTTGACAAAGGTGCCAACACAATTCCTTGGGGAAAAGGATAGCTTCAAAAATGGTGCTGTGCTAAGTGGATCTTCACATGCAAAAAGACGAACTTAGAACCTTGCATCACACTGTTCATAAAACTAGCAATACTAATTGCTAGGTCATAGGGTAGCTCTATTTTTAAACAGAGAGGGAGACAAATCATAAGGGAGTCTTAACTATAGGGAACAAACTGAAGGTTGCTGGAGGGGAGGCAGGTAGAAGGATAGGGTAACGTGATGGGCATTAAGGAAGGCATTTGAAGTAATAAGCACTGAGTATTGTATGCAACTGATGAACCACTGAATACTACCCCTGAAACTAATAATAATAATATAATAATAATATAATAAACACAATATAAATTGTGTTTAAATTTTAAAAATTAAAGAAATAAGAGAGTGAGTGAGTGAGTGAAGAATTTGGGAAGTAAACTGAGTTCAAGGGTCATACTTCTAAATTGCCTTGATGACTTCCAAGAGGAAGCTTGTGCAATGGAAGAATATATCTCGTTATACAGTAAAATTTTAAAAATTAAAGAAATAAGAGAGTGAGTGAGTGAGTGAAGAATTTGGGAAGTAAACTGAGTTCAAGGGTCATACTTCTAAATTGCCTTGATGACTTCCAAGAGGAAGCTTGTGCAATGGAAGAATATATCTCGTTATACAGTACATGGAATAATAGTAACTATAAAATACAACACTTCTATTACTTTTTTTAGGCATCCACATCATAATCAGGCATAAAAGCTTAAGGTCTGGAATACTATACAAGAATAACAAAGAATGATTATGTACTGTATTTATTAAAATATACATACATCTGATTTAATATCAGTAAAAGAATTAAAATAGTAAAAAAAAAAAAAACTCATAGTAAACTCTATCCAAACTCTATAGTGATTGTAAGCCCCTGCCTGTTTTTATCAGAGATCTTAAGTCAGTAGAACCCTGACCTTCCAACCTCCACCCTAAGTCTCCTGACATCCTTTGCCTGTCCCATATTCCCTCTACTGGCTCCTCTACGATCTGCCTTGTATACTTAGCTCTATTCTATGGCACTGGTTTAATATACAGGTTTTGAAAAATCCTTTCACTTTGCCAGAAATTTTACATTTCAAATATATTGCAGTATAAGAGTCATATGCTTCAAATGAAATTGATCTCAAGCTGCTGAAATTTTATGCTCCTGGAATAGCACTTGCCAGACTAGCTGGTGTGTATAAACCAGTTATGCTCATAGTTTAAGAATTTGCTTTCTGAATATAGCCTGTGTCTTCCAAGTCTGGGCTGATATCAGAATCAAGGAAAAGTAACAAACTGAGGTGATTCTGAGGCTTCCAGAGGGTCAGGAACCCATTTCAATAGGTATTTGCATAAGGATTCAAGTTACGTTACACTAGCATCCCCTCTTGTGTCCAGTTACCATTCGACATGACTCCTCTCTATTAGAAGACACTTGAAGATGGTACTGGCACAAATATAGACACATAGATCAATGGAACATAATAGAGAGTCCAGAAATAAACCTATGATTATATAGTCAAATAATCTACAACAAAGGAGGCATAAATATGCAATAGGAAATGTCTCTTCAACAAATGATGTTGGGAAAACTGGACAGCTACATGCAAAAGAATGAAACTGGACCACTTTCTTACACCATACATAAAAATAAACTCAAAATGGATTAAGGACCTAACTATGAGACCTGAAACCATAAATATCCTAGAAGAGAGCTCAAGCAGTAATTTCTCTGACATAGGCTGTAACAACATTTTTTTAGGTATGTCTCCTCTGGCAAGGAAATAAAAAAGGAAAAATAAACCTTTGGGACTACATCTAAATAAAAAGCTTTTGCACAACAAAGGAAACAATTAGCAAAACAAAAAGATAATCTACTCAATGGAAGAAGATATTTGCAAATGATATATCCAATAAGGGTTGGTATCCAAAATATAAAGAATTTATGCAGTTCATCACCAGAAAAACAAATAATCCAGTTAAAATGGGCAGAAGATGTGAACAGACATTTCTCCAAAGAACACATACAGATGGCCAACAGATACATGAAAAGATGCTCGGTATCACTAATCATCATGGAAATGCAAATCAAAATATTAATGAGATAATGTCTCACACTTATCTGAATGGCTACAATCAAAAACACAAGAAACAAGTGTTGACGAGGATGTGGAGAAAGGAGCCCTCTTTCACTGTTGGGAAGGCAAGCTGGTGCAACCACTCTGGAAAACAATATGGAGTTTCCTCAAAAAATTAAACATAGAATTATCATATAATCTAGTAATTCCACTTTGGCTATTTACCCAAAGAAAATGAAAACACTAAATCAAAAAGATATATGTATCCTTCTGTTTATTGCAACATTATTTACAATAGCCAAGATATGGAAACAACCCAAGTGTCCATCCTTAGATGAATGGATAAAGATACCCATTCCATAGATATACAATGAAATATTACTCAGCCATAAAAAATAATGAAATCTCGCCATTTGCAACAACATGGTTGAATCTAAAGTGTATAATACTAAATGAAATAACTGAAAGACAAATACCATATGATTTCATTTATATGTGGAATTTAAGAAACAAAACAAATGAACAAAGAGAAAATAGACAAACCAAAAAATAAACTCTTAAGTATAGAGAATAAATTGATGGTTACCAGAGGGGATGAGTATAATAGGTGATGGGGTTAAAGAGTGCACTTGTCATGAGCACTGAGTAATGTGTAGAATTGTTAAATCACTATATTGTACACCTGAAACTAATAAAACACTTTACGTTAATTATACTGAAATTTAAAATTTTTTTTTTAAAAAAGGAAGGCACTTGAGGAAAAAGTTGGTGTTTCCTCTTGCTTTTCTTCATTTATATTATTCACCTTCTGACTACCTTTCTCTACCCTTTCCTCCCTATAGTAGCCGCTTTAAGAACAAGATGTGGTATGGCCTTCTGGGGAGCAAGGAACTTTTCCATCGCTCTTACAGGAAACTAGAAGAACGTGTACACCTGGAGGTGAGTGGAAAAAGGGGCAGTACTTCCTAGACATGTAGAAAGGAAATCTCATTACTTTGGGAATAAGCTTTCCCCTTTATCTTTGGCTCTCCCCAAGCTTTAACTCTGATCTTCCCTCGCAGCTTATGGGAGGAAGGCATAAAGACAGATTTCCATTTTATGGATAAGAAAAATGATAACATGAAGATAAAACAGAGCTCTTCCCCCATCTCTGTAAATGTCCCTCTGCACTGGTATCTGAACGGCTAACCAATGAGAACTACACTTTTCTTTCAGTGTGATGGAGAAGCTATCTCCTTGCCAAACCTGCAGGGCATTGTAGTGCTCAACATTACCAGCTATGCTGGAGGTGTCAACTTTTGGGGAAGCAGCACAGCAACTGCAGTGAGTATGGAACAAGGAACAGGGAAGGAAAAAGGCTTGACCCCCTATAAGGTCTCTCAGAAAGGGTTGCTGGAATGAGTGGTATAGAAAGTAGACAGTGGGGGAATGGGAGATAGACTGGGGATGTTTATTAGCTCAGTTATGTGATCAGGGGTTTTTTTAAAAAGGCAATTACAATCCCATAACACAAGAATCAACAACCAAAGACCTCAGGATCAGATCAATTCTTAGGTGTTGCCTAGACTTTGAATTTTCTATTCCTCAAGACTGAAAGATCCTTAAAAGTTTTCTCTTCTCCAAGGAGCTCTGTCAATAAAACCACCTGGGAAATTGGCCATGAGTCCTTTCTTCTGAGCTCACCCAAGAAGATCATGAGGACAGTGGGACTGACCTTGGGGATTTATGATGCTAGATTGGACAGGGAGGAACAAGCTAAGAGTTGTAATCTCAAAACGGGCTTAAAAACTGTGATCTTGGTGCCCTTTTCCCAGATTGGTTTCCTGACCTCATCTTTCCCCTTTTAATATGTAGTTTTTCCATTCTTCATGAGCTAGAAAAATTCTAACCAGGAGCCTTCACAGCATATGTGCTTGTGATAGTCAGGGTATGGTTTCTTGAAGGTGGGATATGTGACCCAGTTTTTCCTCCTCAGGAATATGAGCCTCCTGCAATAGATGATGGGAAGCTGGAGGTAGTGGCTATCTTTGGTTCTGTACAAATGGCAATGTCCCGTATCATTAACCTGCATCATCATCGCATCGCCCAGGTAGGCAAGGGTTGGGTGGGCACCAGAAAAGTTTGGGCTTTGAGCTACAACTTAAAATGTGGAGTAGTCCCACAAAATAACTGGGTCTAAGAGTGCCAGGGTGGAGAGAGGTTATCTGGTGGGTGGTAAGCATGCTGGCTAAGGTTGGAGACAGAAGTCATAGGGTCCAAAAGGAGCAAAAAGCCCATAGGAAACAGGTGTTTTTCCCTGAGATAATCTGATTCACATCCATGCCAGTCCTGCTTCAGATACACATTAAGGCCATTACTGTGAGATTATCATATTGATCTGTAGTAGTGGCCTCATTTTTCTCCTCCATGCTCCCTCTTCTCTGGCAGTGCCATGAGGTGATGATAACCATTGATGGTGAAGAAGGTATCCCAGTGCAGGTGGATGGAGAGGCCTGGATTCAGAGGCCAGGCCTTATCAAGATTAGATACAAGAATGCTGCCCAAATGTTGACAAGAGATCGGGTAAGAAAGTCTCACCTTTCTCTTTTATTGTCTCCTCTATAGCTGTCACCTTTTACACCAGACACTTTGAATCAGAATGCAGATGGGTAGTACTTGGGAATTACATTT
This sequence comes from Mustela nivalis, assembly GCF_964662115.1. Taxonomy (NCBI): domain Eukaryota; kingdom Metazoa; phylum Chordata; class Mammalia; order Carnivora; family Mustelidae; genus Mustela; species Mustela nivalis. The sequence continues at coordinate 90,688,003 of NC_139040.1, forward strand.
GTCAATAAGCTCTCTGAGACATTCTATTATATACAGACATTTGCAAACCACTCTCCAAGACAGTGAGACAGGAAGTTATCTCCTTTGGTTTTGGACAAAGTTGTTCCTCTCCCACCACTGCACAGAGAACTAAATGCCTCAAATAGCTATGGAGATATCTCCTTCAACAAGAGATTCTTCATTGAATATGGTCTTTAAGTTCCTCTAAGATTGAAAATGTTGCATTTGCAAATGCCACCTACTGCAGTCAAACCATCTAAAGCTAGAAAGAAGCCATTATTGATCAGATGTTCAGCACCTGGAACTTTTCTTCCACTCTGACCCATGAACTATCCATAGAAATAACAATAGAGAAGGGAGGGGAAGTCTGGTTTACAAACAGCCTACTTTGTGCCGGGCACATGTATTCTCTCAAGTAGGTCCTCCCACCAATCCTGTGAGGTAGATACTCTTGTGCCTATTTTACAGGTGAGGAAAATGAAAACCAGACAGGTTAAATAATGTGTGCTAAAAATCACACAACCAGTGAGTGACCGAAGCACAATTCAAAATTAAACTATGTATGTCTGGCTCTAGAGTCCATCACAACAGGAGCACCTGGGTGGCTCAGTTTGTTGAGCAGCTGCCTTTTGACTTAAGTTGTGATCGTGGGGTCCTGGGATCAAGCCCCATATCAGGCTTCGCACTCAGCAGGACATCTGCTTCTACCTTTCCTATCTCTCCTTCTGCCCCCACTTTTCCTGCTCACTTCTCTCTCAAATAAATAAATAAATAAATAAAATCTTTTTAAAAAATGCATCATAACATATGGCCTAGATTTGGGAAAGAAAGGAACATGAAAGATGCACCATTGTTTTATGATTATGATACTCTCATATAGGAGCATCTAGAAGGTTAACATCTATCTGACTGAAGCATGTGATCCCAAGACACATCACAGTAACAATAAAAATTAACAGTGCCTAGTAAGAAAGGGACAGTGAATAAAATGAAGGATAGATGTGGAGGTTTGTAGATGAGTGTATAGAAGAATGAGTGGGGTCACTTTCTCCTTTACCCATTATCCCCACAAATATCAGACTCAAACAGATTTGTCAAGTACCCTCTAAGCTATAGTGATCATCAGGATCTGCCACTATCTTTATTTTCAGGACTTTGAGAACTCAATGAAAATGTGGGAGTGCAAGCATGGTGAAATTCAAGCTGCCTCTCAACCTCATCTGGACTCCCAGGAATCTCAGGATAGCCTCTCTGATGAGGAATATGCCCAAATGCAGCACTTAGCTCGACTTGCAGAAAACCTCATCAGCAGGTAAGCAGACTGGTCCAGATACAGGGTGGGATTCCCAAGAACAGTTAGGGAGAAGTTAACCTGTGTCTGTTGGCTCCTAGGGAGCCTGGCCTCAGAAAGGAGTCTCTCCCAGAGCTCTGAAGATTGGCAGGGACGCTGACGATCCAGGGAGGATCTTTGTGCTCAGCAATAAGCCAGTTTGGACCTCTTCCTTTAGCCCCAGAGGTTCATTTGATCTCCTGATGCCCCAAACCCAGAGGACTAAGAATATTTATACTTGCCCTTAAATATCAAGAGGGCCTCAGAGTTCTTGGAGTCAGCTTCCCTTCTCTAGCCTGGCCTCCCACTCTCCCAAAGTACCCGGTATCTAATTCAGGTGACATAAGGATGGACAAAGACAAATACCTAGAAAAGATCAGAAACATTTTCTGGCCTAGTTAACTACCCAACCCAGGTACCCAGGCTCTCATTTCTACCTTTGTCTCAACCATCTCCAGCACCCCAAGCCAGAAGATTTTTTAAAATTTCCAGACCCATTTATTTGTTCTTGCTTTATTACAGACTTACTGACCTGAGTAAGGTCCACCAGCATGTGTCTGTTCTCATGGATTCTGTGAATGCCAGTGCTAACATCCTGAATGATATATTTTACAGCCAAGATAGTGGCAATGAGGCAGGTGCAGCTTCCTGCATTCCCAATGAGGTAAGAAAGGAAGGGGCAGATGAAGAAAAAGAATCAAACCAAGTAGGAAAGGGGATGAAAGTGAAGAAAAGTGAGCCAGAGGCTGGGTGGAGAAACTGGGCAAATGATATGGCAGGAAACTGATCGATAGAATAGACAGGGAATAGAGGTATTCCTTAACTCGTTACAAATGAAAGTGGCTACTGGGGAAATTCCATAGCAGATTTCATCAGCCTGAGAGCTAGCCCTTTTCCTGAGAGCTATCAACAATACTGGCCTCGTGGGAGAAATAGCCAATGGATAGAGAGAAACTTGGCATTGGAACTTCCTCATTCCAAGTGGATGCCTGTATAAACTCTTATAGTGATGCCTGACATGGAAACCTGAGCACCAGGCTGCCTTGGTTTCCCTCTTGAGGGAAATTTCCAGATTGGGATATTTGATGTTAAATGTGCTGACCCATGACTTTACCCACTGCCAGAAAATTTAAGTGATTCTTTTAAAAAAGTAACTTTAGTGGTAGACAAACAATACAAAAGAGCCACATATAGGATCAAGGCTGCCTAAAACTTGGATTGCCTATTTATTTTCAACCAGACTTAGTTGGTGGAGGCCTGGAGCTCAAAGCCCAGAGTTCTGAAAAGGGTGGTTGGGCCTAATCTCACCTCCCATGGGAAAGGAGGTTTTAGTGTAGCAGCAACAAGTAGCTTCAGATTTACTCTCTGGTTTACATATTTCCTATTTTACTATATCCACTGCAGTCAATCAATGGTGCCAAATGCCAAGGTGTGCTACACCACTTTGTAGAACACACAAATACAGCTGTACCAGTAGTTCACAGCTCTGGTTATGTCAGTTCTGATTGGCTGATGTCCATGCTGTACTAGTTGTGCTATATTTTGAATATTACTTTTTCACCTATGGCAACATCCTACTAGCCTGCTCCTACCTTCCTACAGAAAAGCCAGCTGCATGCTTACTAACCAACAACTCCTCTGTCTTTGTCCTTTCCCTTCCTTTCTTTTCCTTTCTTCTCTCAGACTCTAAGCAGAAATGATGCAGTAGATGTTACATTTAGTCTTAAAGGGCTCTACGATGACACCAAAGCTTTCCTGGATGAAAACTTGGTGAGTGGAGGGGGTTGGAATGAGGGAGGGCAAAGTGTTCCATCTGAACATGGTTATGGTCTATGCTTGGTTCTAGGGTGTTGGAAGACATGTAGAACATTTTGGCCAGGTGCTTACCTGGTAGTCCCTGTTTGTCATCCTCACCCAGTATTATTGATTGTTATTGATTGTGTCAACTCACCATTATGCTAATCCATAGTGGCTACCATATCCTTGAAGAAAAGTCTCTCCCTCTCCTTTGGTAAATGTCTCCTAGGTCCAGACCAGGCCAATCAAAAGTAGGGTGTTCTCATTATACTTCACACAGGTTCAGTAGAAGGGGGTGAACTCTTTTGGGCTGCTCTATATCTCCCAAGTTTCCATATACCTTTGTCACCATATGGGAAGACAATACAGACTAGTGGGAAGCACTAGGTTCAAATCTCTGATCTGCCACTCATTAATTCCATTCATTTCATAAGGTTGCTCTAAGAAAGTGCTGATACCTTGGTAACTTAAAACAACAGAAATTTCTTGTCTCACAGTTTTGGAGGCTAGAAGCTGAAATCAACATGTCATCAGGGCCATATTCCCTCTGAAACCTGTAGGCAAATCCTCCCTTGCCTTTTCTAGCTTCTGGTGACTTGCCAGCCATCTTTGATGCTCCTTGGCTTGTAGATGCATTACTCCAATCCTCCATCTTTACATGGTATTCTCCATGTGTCTCTGTCTTCACATGACCATCTTCTTATGAGGAAACCAGTCATATTGGATCAGGTACCTACCCTACACCAGTATGGAGTATGGCATCCGCAAGGATGGCATTTCCAAATAAGATCATTTTCTTAGGTTCTGGGGGCTAGAATTTCAACATATCTTTCTTGTGGTGGGGACACAATTGAATCCTTAACACTAGCTGTGTGAAGCAACCTCACATCTCTGGGTCTTGGTTTCTTTATCTATGAAATAGTAATTGTAATCTCTACATCTCCAGGTTGTTGTGAGAATTAAATTAACTATTGTATATTAAGTGCATAGCTGGCCTGGCACTAGTAGCAGCCTGATACATGGTAGATTTTATTCATGTTAGGGAAAATGGACTGAAGCTCAGTTTTTGAGCTACAAGAATAGTTGAATGGTTCTCATAATGCAAACCCTATAGGCACACTTGACGAGTGTGCTCTGATGAGTCAACTGATCGTGACCACCCCACTTTTGGGTTGGCTGCTAAAGCCCTGAGGCAGGTGCTATTCTTGCCTCTCATCTAATTAAGGTTTATTTGAAGAGGGGTGTCTGAGTTGATATTGCAAGAAGTGCATCCATTTCCCCTTTTCCATTTGCACATCTAATTGGCACACTGCACAGGCGGCAAAGTGGCTAAAGCAATCAGGCCAGGCCTTCCCAGCATCTGAGCCCCAAGCTAGAATCTTTCAGCCTTAAACAACAACAACACAAGTACCTTCTATATATAGGCAGAGCTCAGTCGCCTTGCAATCCGAACAGCAGGAAATATGAGATCTTGGCCTCTCATTGCCATTCAGGCTTTCTTGAAGCTCATGGCATGAAAGTTGGTTTGTGCCAGCCAACAACCCAAATTGAGCATATACCACACTTAATACAGGTTGAGGATATGATAAGGACCCCCACACCCATACACACATCCAAATGAGACCAGGGGCAGGCAGCAGCTAAGAATGATCATGTATCTCCAAAAAGGCTACGTCAGAGGTGGCATGGAAATAAAGCTTATTTCATTTTGGTGTTATTATTCTTCCCCTTGAAGAAGGAGGGCAGTAAGCAGCTCAGTGTCAGAGGGATGTAGATTTATGATGAAGTAAATCCTACCCAGTAACCGCCACTTTCTTTATTTAGAAACCTCACTTATACTATGGCCAGTGATGTGTTAGAACAGAAACCAAGAAATAAGCAATGAAGTCTTCTGAGTCAGTTCACACAATTACCTCAGAGAGTCCTGAACAAGGTCTCCTATAGAGCCAGAAGGATACGAGAATAGAGCATGAGACTCAAACCCACCACCTAGAATTTTTCAAAGCCTGAGGCCCTGTATGCTAAACAGGAAGTCATTAAGAAGCCATTTTTTTCTCCTATTATGATTAGAAATGATTTTCCAGGGCTCTAAATCCTTCTTTCTCCTATGTGGCTTTGGGTTTGACTACCAAACCCCTTTTGAGCATTGCTGGTAAGTATGCCCTTTCTCCCTTACCTTGAAGTGATAGCCATTTCTACCTGATATGTGCTATCCTCCATCTTACCCCCATGTGCACACACATGTTCTGTGCATCTGAGATACTCTGTGCTGTCTTAAATCATTAGTTGTAAAGCAAAAGATTATTTTTCAGCACTGACTTGTTTTTCTCTCATATCCTATTCTGATTGACCATAATCTCCAACCCCATCCCCCACCTATTTACCTGCCATCCATTTTGTGATAGTTGGCAACACTCCATTTATGGCTGGAGCATCAAGTGGCCCATGCACAGCTAGAAGCCACATGAGTGCCAGATTGAAAGTAAAGTATATGACGGGGAGGTGAGGTGAGACCAAGTTAGGTGGGCTGGAAAGTATGTCAGGGCTGATGATAGCAACATGCATCTGTTCTCTCAAATCACCATTTAATGGAACACAACTATCTCAGCTATGTTGCGGGTCCAGGACTTGGTTCTTCTGAGTTGGAAGATGGTCCCAGAAGAATTCATTTTAACTCTCACATGGACTGTACAGAGTTCATCCTGTGGGTTATGGGGATTATTAGGGAATGCTTAAGCTTTGTTTCCTGAACCTGTAAGACAAGCCATCTGGATCATATTTCTAAATTACAAAGAGAGACTAGCTAGGGGCTAAAGCACAGCTTGGGGGGCACCTGGCTGGCTCAGTTGGTTAAGTATCTGCCTTTGGCTCAGGTCATGATTCCAGGGTCCTGGGATCAAGTCCCACATCGGGCTCCTTGCTTGGCAGAAAGCTAGCTTCTCCTTCTGCCTGCCACTCCCCCCGCTTTCCCTGCTTGTGCGCTCTCACTCTCTCTCTCTCTCTCTCTCTCTCTCTCTATATATATATATATATATATATATATCTTTTTGACAAATAAATAAAATCTTTTAAAATTAATAGATAGATAAATAGATGATAGATAGATAGATGATAAAGAGATAAGTAAAGAGAGAAACACAGCTTGGGGAGGCAGACCCTCTTTGACAGAAAGGGAAAATTTAAGCCAGTCTCTATCTAGCCTTCTCCTTACTTCACAAAGGAGCCTTTAAATTATGGTAACTGTATAATAAAGATTTCCCCCAGCATCTAACCACCTCACATATCTTTCCTGGGCACTGTGGTATATAGGATGGGCTATAGAGTTAAACAGATCTGAGGTTCTATCTAGCCACATGATCTTGAGCACCAAACTTCTTTGAGTCTGTTTTCTTGTCTATAGAGAATAGTATTATAAAGTTGTTGGGAAGATAGAATGATATCATGTATGCAAAATTCCTGGTATGCAGCATGTACTAGAAATTGGTAGCTGTTATTTAGGGGGACAATTAGATGTCTCTGGGGACTTGAGGGTCAGGGGTAAGACCCTTGTTCTGGACCCTGAGCTGTAGGGGTATAACTCAAGTGATCATTGATACTGGTCAAAGGCCTCTCTGCTTGCCAGACTGTTAGCATGCCCAGCCCCAAGGAAATTACCACAATATGGTTGTTTCCTAGATCTCCCTATTTGGAAAGAGCTAGCTATACCTTTCACTAATCCCATGACCAAAGGAGATACAAGTTGGCACCCTGTGGTCTCGTGGACACTAGCATGGTGTCCTGGGAGTGTAGGAGAGAGCCAGACCTTATGAGGGCAAGGTGTTGGGCATTGGATACTCACTCTTTTTCTTGTCTTTACCAGCTGAGAAATGCTGAGGATGAGGCCACACTTCAAACTGCCCTGGAAACCATGAATAAGGAGCTTGAAAAGCTATCCGAGATTGACTGGATGAATTCAATCCTTGTTCCAGAGGTGTGTTAACTGGGGATTAGGAAATAAAGAGGAAGAGGTCTTCTTCCTTGGTTCCTTCCAGTGTGGGCTGATGGAGCAGAAGGTGTCCAGTAGTGTCTTTCAGCTTGAGCTTGAAGGAATGCCCTCCTCCCATCTCCTCATCATAAGCAGAGAGGACATGGTAGAAAGCACATTGAAAAATTAGATGACCATGGGAAAAAAAACAAAAACAAAAACAAAAGAAGAGCTACTCTGTGGCAGGAGATGATCGGCAAAGAATAAACAAGATTGGTTTTTTCATACTGTCCTCTGGTCACAATTCCCCCTCCCTGCCCAATACCTGCTACTAGGAACTGGATTTCCTCTGCCACATACCATTATGGCCAATACCAGTTGTTTGCAGCCATGTGAGTGGTTAAAACACCTCTCTCTGCTGATTCCTGTCCCTCCCACTCTGGGAGGATAGCAGGCTCAGTGCCTTCCCTTAGCAGGTGTGTGGTTTAAAAGAAAATCAAGCATGGCAAGAGTGGCTGCAGTATAACTGTGAGGATACTGTCATTTTTGGAGAGTCCGATCAGGAAGAGGAGGAGGACAGGTTTATACTCTCTCTAATGGAGAGGATTGGAGGTATAAATATCTTGAAAAGATAAAAGTCCCAATGTTTCTTGGAAAGTGTTTGGCTGGATTTTCTGGCAACAAAGTTAACCTGGGAATTATGCTTTACCAAGATCAGTGGTGAAATAAGCACACGTTAGCAGGAATGAGAGGGCTGGGAGGCTAAGCGGGAATTAAAGAGCCCGCATGATCTGTAGATCAGAGAACCCACATTCATAATTAAGAGCTATGTAGGGAGAACCCTCTTTGCATTCCAGACAGGGAAGAAGGTGGCCTGTGAGGCAGGTTCTTCTCTTTGTGAAGGTACTTGACCAAGGAAGTTTGCTTTAGCTCATCAAACCAATTGCTTTTTTTTTTTTTCTAATTCTTGCAGAGGTGCCATTCAAGCTAGCAGTGGTCCTAGCAATCTCACCCTTCCAATCCCTAGCCACATGTCCTCAGGCAAAATGTTTTACCTCTCCAAGCCATTGCTTCCTCATTTCTAAAATAGGGATGATAATAGCCACTTTGCAAGGTTGTTTGGGGGCTTATATGAGAACAATTATTAAAGTATTTAGCAAGGAACAGGCACAGAGTGGGATCTTGGTAAAGATCATTTGCCCTCGTAGGGCAAGGGACTAGTCTCCCACATTTGGATGGATAGCACATCTATCTGCTTTATGCAGCCATCCTTGTTCGCCAATTTACTAGGCCTCTAGGAATTGTTTCTCAATGCTAGGCAACTAATTCTGACCTTCCTTTTGCTATGGTTTTCCAGGAAAAATCTTCAGACACTGACAGTAGAAGCACCAGAATGAAAGTTAAATTCCCCAAGTTGGGGAAGAAGAAGCTAGAAGAGGAAGACAAGCCTAAATCAGGCCAAGGAGTCCAGGGTTTTTTTGGTAAGTGTTCCCATTCCACAAGCATAGTGATCATGAAGACTTCCCCAACAGCCGGGTACTTCCCAGGGACCTAGAGCTCACATTAGAAATGTTCATGGAGGGGCGACAGGGTGGCTCAGTGGGTTAAGGTCTCTGCCTTTGGCTCAGGTCATGATCCCAGGATCCTGGGATTGAGCCCCACATCGGGCCCTCTGCTCAGTGAGGAGCCTGCTTCCTCCTCTCTCTCTGCCTGCCTCTCCACCTACTTGTGATATCTCTCTCTATCAAATAAATAAATAAAATATTTTTTTAAAAAAAGAAATGTTCATGGATATGGTGGTAATGGAGGAGATGGGCTGGGAGCCAACCTTAGACAATTCCAAGCAGCCTCTTAGACAAAGTGTGAGTTAAGTGATATGGACAGTGGGAAGACCCTGAGAAGGAACCCTGCTATGTGGTCTCTGTGATACCGATAGCTGAAGAGAAAAGTGAGACCAGGCAGTCACTTTTCTGCTTGACCCATTCATGTCCTTGGTTGATAAAGTATGACAAAATAGTCATACTTAGATCACTCTCCCAATCAAATACAGCTACAAGCTTTGTGTGTGTGTGTGCTCCAGAAAGCAATATAGTTTGAGATGGGTTGAGATATCAGTGCTAGGCACCTACAGGGTGAAGAATAGTTTCTATGACTTATCTAAACACTGTTTTTCCTTATCTCTAAATCCCTAGAGATGCAATTTTTCTGTTTCATTCTTTGAATTTTGGTTCCATCCCTTCTTTGGAGTTGGAATTAAGCATAATTGATATGTCAGTGGGGCTCAAAAGAAGGTTCTCCTAGAGTTGTCAGCTACACCAATTCTGATGTCAATGGTCTCTATTAAATTTTGGGCCTAGATAACCTGGAAGCTTGAGAGATATACCAACAGTGGACATGGGGGAGGGGAAGGGATGGAGGGTGGCTGTTTGTTTGTTTCTGAGGAAATGAGAATTTGCACAGATGCCAAGAGAGAATTTCTTGGATCAAGCTCAGGTTACGTCCAACTAGTTCGATTTCCTAAGAATCTTCTGGTTGGGAGGAATGGTATTTCAAAGTCTTTCAGAAGACTCTGAAGGGGTCAATAGCACTTCCACAGATTATCATGTTCAGAGAACTCATCCCATTTGTGTTTGGCTCACATGGTGACAGCTGGTATTCTTGGATGATTTAGAGATGGTTGGTACAATAACAACAAACCAGTCTGTCTACTAACAGACTCTTTGTTGGCTCTCTTTCGGGTCCATACATTTGGGTATCTGACAATATGCTAACATTATTTCTATACTTGTTTTTTCTCTAAAGGACGTTTGTGGCATCACAGAAGTCATGAAGATAAAGCAAAAGATGATGATCCTCCAACATAATCAATTCAACTGCGGTCCTTAAAAGCTGGAAGGAGAACTCACAATGTTTGGAATTCCACTACAAAACTCTGAAAACCTCAATATGGGCTAGACTAAATTATTTCAGAATAAACATGAGCACCACCAAGAAAGATCTTCCAATTCTTCACACTAATATGATTTTCCTGGACTCAATCAGGTCTCCTTAGAGGTTTACATTTTCTCATTGGCCAAAGATTCTTGTTCCGAGTTGTTTTGTTCAGTTCTCCTTCTCTGTGCATCTTGAGCAACTACAGTTTTTAACTGGGATGAGCTCATTATGAATGGCCTGGGATCTACAAAGGATTCAAGAAAGTTCACCTCTTCAGGGAATCTGGGAACAGTTTTCTCTGATAAGCAGAGAAACTGCTGATGCTAGGGAATGAATGAAAGAAAGAAATACTCTCAGGGAGATAAGGAGAGGGATGAGGACAGCCAGGCTTGGTTGTTTCTCCCCCAATCCCTGCCAGTTGCAACTTGTAACTTCAGGAGGTCTCTTCTACTTGGCTTATTAAGATGAAAATTAGGTCCTGGGGGCTTGTCCACTTGCCTGTTACAATGACCATGTGAAATCGTTTCTTGTAGACATGGTAACTGCTTTCTCTGCAAACCCTTTGTGTTTTTCCATGTGTGCATGTATGTCTTTGCACATGTCTAGGTGGTGCTCTGGTGGCTGGGTGGGCCCATTGATTGGAACTCACCTCTATGGCAACCATATAGGATCCCCTGCTACTGCCTTGACCCTAGTCTGCATGCCTCCATGGAGTGTTTGCCTGCATTCTCGCTGGATTTTTTAACTAAATGTTTTGCCGCTGTGCTGCAGTATAGATTATGTACAGAGACATAAAGATGTATATATATATATATATATATATTTTTTTTTTCTTTTTAAGAACTGAAAATACAACTCAACCTCTAAGTGACCCTCTAATTTATTGTGCTAACCCAGGAGTCCCTCCCCACCCTGATCCCATCCCCCACTCCCATTACCCTACACACACACATGCCTCTACCAACTGCCCTAGTTCTTGGTGGAGCTTCTAATCTTTTGGTGCATTTTCAGCGTCTTAGAAGTGGCTGGGATCTACCTATAGCCCAGCTGATTCTATCTGACACCCTCCCCCACCATAAAATTCTGAGCCAGGCCACAGAAGGGGGAACAAAAATACCAACGCCCTAGAGAAGGGGGCTAAGCTGGCATGCTGCCTTTTTTGCTCTATTTGTCCTGGACTCTACATCAGCAACTGCCCCAAACTGTGCTGTCCCCTTCTCCAGTAAAGACTATATGGAGCAACCAGGCCTTTAGCTCTGTGACTTAGATGCCTAAGCTAGGGACTGCCTGACAAGTCACAGCCTAGGCCCTTCCCCACAAGCTCCATCTTGGCCTGAGCCTTCTGGATAGGCTGTTGGGTTAGTCTTTAAGTCACCTTTGACTCTCCCATCTTGCTTCTTTCCCTTGAGTACAGAGGGGGCATTCAGAGTGATCAGAAAGTACTTGGGCCTGGGAAAATGGAGGCTGAAAGCCTCTGCATTTCCCATGGTTCTTCCAAATTTCTCATGGAAACAAACTAGGGCAAAATTGCTCCAAATCCCAATTCACATTTTTTGAATGCCTGCACCCAGTCAGGCAAATCTAATCAAATGCTAGTGTCCAGAGAGGTTCTCCCTGGTCGGCCTTGTATATCCACCCCACCCCCTTCAACTCATAACTTTTGTAAGTGTCCCTTCCCACTTATCAAGAGAAAGCCAGAAAACTGGCCTCTCCCCACTTCTTAGACAAACAGCGTGCTCAACTACCTGACTCAGTCCAATGGCTGGTTCATCGAGGTGCACAATCCAGACTCCAAGCACTGGTTCTCAACTCTGGAACTTCACCAGCCTAGCCCACTTAAACCAGCCACCTGTGTTCCACCTCTGCAGGGGTGAGGAGAAAAATACTATCAAGGGGATAGTCCCCATACGTCTGATTGCTGTGTCAAACAAACAAAAAAGTCCTAGCTCTACAACTAGAGAAGAAAGTTAATGGAAAAAGATGAGAGAAAACATTTAAAACTTATTTAAGCATCAGAAATATGTTAACTTATTGTATGTATTTGAGTGGGAAGTGTACTGCTGCTGTGTCTTTGGCTTTCTCTGCATCACTTTCTTCCCAGGAGGAGGTATTAGATCTAATTAGCAAGGTCACCATTGCAGCCTAACTTGGCTCCTCTGTGGCTGCATGCATTAACATTTGCACACACAGTCACTCACAGAGTTGGGAACCAAGTTACATTTTTTTCTCAGAACAGGCTTTTTCAAAACGGAATGTTTCCAAATGAGCAAATTTTAGGAAACAGAAGGAAGTCCTGGGAGAGGGTAGCTTTATCTTGGCAGTGCCTAAGCAGGGCTTTGTCTTGTAATTATTTTTTTTTTTATCACCGATGATAGTAAACTGTAATAGGGCTCCATCTCTTGTGCTTACTTTGCTGAGTTATTATATGTCATTGTATATTGTAATGCTACTGTTGCTCTGTGTGGTATCATCTGGATTCCCTTTCACCCATGCTGTCCTCTCACCTTGAGTCAAGATGATACTGAATGAAACCACTAGGATTTGGGGTTGAAGTCAACTCATGGAGTAGAATTGATAGCTGATGAGACCCAGGAGCAGGTGTAGCATACTAAACCACTTGGTTACCTCCTAAATTGCCTAGTTAACCAGCTGATTCCCAAAAAGGAATGCTGAGCACCTGTTCTTTAATGTACTATCTTGGAAACAAAGCAAGAAGTGGTAAACTCTTTCTCAAGAGAATTGGCTAAGCCTCTATAAGCATAAACTGCTTTTAGAACTTCATTGTTTACTACCTGCAGTAATACAGTTGCTCGGGTGGTGGGACCAGACACGAAATATCCATCTTAATTATGTTCAGAGATGCCATTATAAGCCAAAGTTCTGGGGTTTGGTTGCATCTTTGGTAGTACTTTCTGAGAGATTGATTGAGTGGGCAATTCCTGGCCAAAAGAATAGTGGGGAAAGAGAGTACCAATAGATTTGGACTGGCATCAACTGCTTCTGGTATCAATACTACAAGAGATCAGCAGCTTTCATTTCCCACTCCCAAAAGGACCTGTGTTGTGGCCAAAAGAACAGGGGAAGAATAAAGAAGACATTTTCAGCTTAATTACTTAGGTTATAGATTGATCAGAAGAAATAGCTGGGGTCAACATCATTTTCCCTAAGGACACAAGTAGAAGAATTTTATAAGAGGTATAAACTAATACCAAAGCAACCAAACCCATGAACACCATTCCATCCTGTAAAGAACCTTAACTGTTTATATGGTTTAAGGAATTGCATTTGTATATCTGTCTGCTAATCTGTAATACATGTTGCTTCTTCTTCTGTGTTTTTTGTTTCCTCAGAGGTCCCTGCAAATAAACAGCAGGGCCAGGGTCTGGTTGGGGGAGGAAACTAGAGTAGTTAGGGGTAATAGAAAAAAAGCAGAAAGAAAAGGTCCATAAAGTGTGCCTATTCCTCCTCCCCACCCCTCAATGGAACACCAGTTCTCAAAGTTAATAAAGTTTTGCTTCTTAAAATATTTTAATAAATAGATAAATGTAATCAACGCCAGTGTCTCATTATTTACCTTGGCATGGGAGGAGTTGGATTGTAATGGGAATGGGGCTGCACTTGGGTAGTCATCCAAACTCTAAACAAGTCACACGCACAATAGCATGTGAGGAGGACAGCAACAGCGCAAGTCAAGAATCTCCACCAGTATGATCATAACATTGAAAAAACTACCACAAAAAGTTCTAAAACCTAGCTCAACTCAAGACAACCTAGTGGAGAAATATCTACCACTATAATTGTTCCAGAACTCCATTCTCTGCAGGATCCATATTTAAAGGAAAATGAATTAGTTACAGAGAGGTGAAATGAGGTAGAGGAGTACAGCCCAGACTGCTGAATAGATGCATAAGTACAAAAAGCACTTTAAAAAACATTTAACAATAAAATCTGCCCCTGTAAGACATATATTGCATAACTCCTCTCCATTCCAAAAGGGTTTGAAGTGGGAAGGAGTGTGTTTTGTCCAGATGAAAAAATAGGTTAGGCAAGGATCAAAAATGGCTCAATTTCTGCCCTGACGGCGACCCTGAAGGCGGCGGCACTTATTAGTCATATTTCATAGGTAGGCCATTGAGACTGTATTAGACCAGGATTCCACAAAATGCTACACTAGAGTAAGAATTCAGATCTCCCAAATCCTTGACTTTCCACTATCAAAAGCTGTCTCTTACTTAGAGACAAAATGTTGTGACCTTCAGGACCACGTTTCAGTCTCCCACATAAAAACGACATTCTTAGGCTATGTGAAAGAACGAGCCCTGTTGCTGAGAAACTACCACCAGAGTGGGCCCTGTAATTCATGTTAAGACACTTAGACTAATCCTGTAGGCTAGTGAATTGCCATCAGAATTCAATTTGTCTCATTTTTTAATTAATCATTATGCACTAAAATTGCTTTTTTTTCTTTTGGTGTATAATTCAGTGAATTTTTTAAAAACATTTGTGGGGGTGGCGCCTGGGTGGCTCAGTGGATTAAAGCCTCTGCCTTCAGCTCAGGTCCTGATCCCAGGGTCCTGGGATTAAACCCCGCATTGGGCTCTCTGCTCAGGGGGGGGATCCTGCTTTCTCCTCTCTCTCTGCCTGCCTCTCCGCCTGCTTGTGATCTCTGTCAAATAAAAAAAAAAAAAAATCTTTAAACGTTTTTTAAAAGATTTTATTATTTATTTATTATGTAAATTTATTATATAAATTTATCTGTCAAATTAAAAAATCTTTGAACATTTTTTAAAAGATTTTATTTATTTATTTATTTGACAGACAGAGATCACAAGTAGGCAGAGAGACAGGCAGAGAGAGAGGAGGAAGCAGACCCCCCGCTGAGCAGAGAGCCGGATGCCAATGCCAGGCTTGATCCCAGGACCCTGGGATCATGACCTGAGCTGAAGGCAGAGGCTTTAATCCACTGAGCCACCCAGGCGCCCCTAATTCAATGAATTTTTTAACACATATAGACATTCGTGTAACCATTGCTATTATCAGTGTAATCACTGAACAGTTTCCATGCCCCAATCAATTTCTTTTATCTTTCCTGATTTTAAGACTTACTCCTTACCTTAACTCTAACCCCTGAACTATTTTCCCTCCCTACCATTTAGTCCTTTCAAGAATGTTCATAGAATATGTAACATTTTGAGATAAGCTTATTAAATTCATCATAAAGCCTTTCAGATTCTTTCAAGTTGTCATGTGAATCAATAGTTTGTTCCTTCTCATCGGTGAATAATATTCCATTGTATGGATCTACCAGTTTGTTTATTTGCCAATCAAAGAAACTTTAGGTTGTTTCCAGTTTGGGGCAATTATGCATAGAGCTATTATAAACATTAATATACAGGCTATTGTACTCACTTCCCTAGGATAAATACCCAGGAGAGGGATTGCTATGTTATAACCTAATGCATGTTTCGATTAATAAGAGGTTTCCAAACTATTTTTCAGAATGCCTGTACCATTTTGCATCCAAACTAGTAATGTTTGAGAGTTTTACTTACTCCACATCCTCCCCAGCTCTTGTCCTTGTATTTTAGCCATTCTAAGAGATGTTTAGGGGCACCTCACCATAGCATCATAGATGATGTTAAAAATCTTTTTATGTGCATGTTTGTCATACTTCAGTCCTGTTTGGTTGACTGTTCAAATTCTCTTCCCTGTATTTCGAATTGTTTTTCATTTACTCATTGAGTTTTCAGAATTCTTTATATATTCTGCATCCAAGTCCTTTGTCAGATATGTGATTTACAAATATCTTTCACCCATCCATAGTTTGTCTTCTCATTCTCTCAACAATATCTTTCAAGGGAAAAATTTTACATTTTTATAATAAAGATAATTCATTTTTTCTTCTATGGATGTGTCATTAGTGTCATATTAAGAACTCTTCCTCTAACTCAGTAGTCCTCAATGAGGAGTAACTTGGCCTCAAGGGAAATTAGGCAATTGTCTGGGTACATTTTTGGTTGCCATAGCATGAGGGTGGGATGTCTCTGGTACTTAATGGATAAAGGCCAGAAAAATTGATAAGTATCCTACAATGCACAGGAAAATTCCCATAGCAAACAATTATTTATCTGGCCTAAAATGTCAATAGTGCTGCTGCTCAGAAAACCCAATTTAACCCCAGGTAATAAAGATTTTATGTTGAATTCTAAAGGTTTTATAGTTTTATATGTTAATTTTAGATACATAACCCACTTTAATAATGTCTGAGGTTTAGATGAAGGTTCATTCTTTACCACATGGATGTCCAATTGTTCCATCAGCATGTATTGAAAAGACTGCTTTTATTATTGAATTGCATTTACATCAGAGCCATAATTGTGTGGATCTATTTCCGGATTCTCTATTCATTACATTGCTCTTTCTCTTCTTCCCCAGTAACATACCATATTAATTACCACAAAGTCATAGTAAGTCTTTAAATCAGGTGGTATGGTTCCTTCTTTATTTTTTTTCAAAATTATCTTAGCTATTCTAGTTCATTTGCCCATGTAAATTTTACAATCAGTTTATCTCTACCTACAAAAAGAAATCTTGCAAGGACTTTGAAGTGTATTGAGTTAAATCTACAGACCAATTGGAGAAATGACAACTTTACTAAGTTGACAATTACATTCCATTCCATGATGCCGATCAATTTATATGATTTCTTTCATCAGCAATCTGTATCTTTCCCCACATAGATTTTGTAAATGTTTTACAGATTTATACTTAAGCATTTATTTTTCAGGAACTATTATAAATGGCATTTTAAAGCTTTAATTTCCTTGTACATTGCCATAATATAGAAATGTGATTGATTTTTGTATATTGATCTTGTGTTCTGTGACTTTGCTAAAATATGTATTAGATCTAGTTTTCTTTTTTTTTACTTTTTTTATTTTTATTTTTTATAAACATATTTTTATCCCCAGGGGTACAGGTCTGTGAATCACCAGGTTTACACACTTCACAGCACTCACCAAAGCACATAACATCACCAATGTCCATAATCCCACCCCCTTCTCCCAAACCCCCTCCCCCCAGCAACCCTCAGTTTGTTTTGTGAGATTAAGAGTCACTTATGGATGTCTCCCTCCCAATCCCATCTTGTTTCATTGATTCTTCTTCTACCCACTTAAGCCCCCATGTTGCATCACCACTTCCTCATATCAGGGAGATCATATGATAGTTGTCTTTCTCTGCTTGACTTATTTCGCTAAGCATGATACGCTCTAGTTCCATCCATGTTGTCGCAAATGGCAAGATTTCATTTCTTTTGATGGCTGCATAGTATTCCATTGTGTATATATACCACATCTTCTTGATCCATTCCTCTGTTGATGGACATCTAGGTTCTTTCCATAGTTTGGCTATTGTGGACATTGCTGCTATAAACATTCGGGTGCACGTGCCCCTTGGAACACTACATTTGTATCTTTAGGGTAAATGCCCAATAGTGCAATTGCTGGGTCATAGGGCAGTTCTATTTTCAACATTTTGAGGAACCTCCATGCTGTTTTCCAGAGTGACTGCACCAGCTTGCATTCCCACCAACAGTGGAGGAGGGTTCCCCTTTCTCCACATCCTCGCCAGCATCTGTCATTTCCTGACTTGTTGATTTTAGCCATTCTGACTGGTGTGAGGTGATATCGCATTGTGGTTTTGATTTGTATTTCCCTGATGCCAAGTGATATAGAGCACTTTTTCATGTGTCTGATGGCCATCTGGATGTCTTCTTTGCAGAAATGTCTGTTCATGTCCTCTGCCTATTTCTTGATTGGATTATTTGTTCTTTGGGTGTTGAGTTTGCTAAGTTCTTTATAGATTCTGGACACTAGTCCTTTATCTGATATGTCGTTTGCAAATATCTTCTCCCATTCTGTCAGTTGTCTTTTGATTTTGTTAACTGTTTCCTTTGCTGTGCAAAAGCTTTTGATCTTGATGAAATCCCAATAGTTCATTTTTGCCCTTGCTTCCCTTGCCTTTGGCGTTGTTCCTAGGAAGATGTTGCTGCGGCAGAGGTTGAAGAGGTTGCTGCCTGTGTTCTCCTCAAGGATTTGGATGGATTCCTTTCGCACATTGAGGTCCTTCATCCATTTTGAGTCTATTTTTGTGTGTGGTGTAAGGAAATGGTCCAATTTCATTTTTCTGCATGTGGCTGTCCAATTTTCCCAGCACCATTTATTGAAGAGGCTGTCTTTTTTCCATTGGACATTCTTTCCTGCTTTGTCGAAGATTAGTTGACCATAGAGTTGAGGGTCTATTTCTGGGCTCTCTGTTCTGTTCCATTGATATATGGGTCTGTTTTTGTGCCAGTACCATGCTGTCTTGATGATGACAGCTTTGTAATAGAGCTTGAAGTCCGGAATTGTGATGCCACCAACGTTGGCTTTCTTTTTCAATATCCCTTTGGCTATTCGAGGTCTTTTCTGGTTCCATATAAATTTTAGAATTATTTGGTCCATTTCTTTGAAAAAGACGGATGGTACTTTGATAGGAATTGCATTAAATGTGTAGATTGCTTTAGGTAGCATAGACATTTTCACAATATTTATTCTTCCAATCCAGGAGCATGGAACATTTTTCCATTTCTTTGTGTCTTCCTCAATTTCTTTCATGAGTACTTTATACTTTTCTGAGTATAGATTCTGTGTCTCTTTGGTTAGGTTTATTCCTAGGTATCTTATGGTTTTGGGTGCAATTGTAAATGGGATTAACTCCTTAATTTCCGTTTCTTCTGTCTTGCTGTTGGTGTAGAGAAATGCAACTGATTTCTGTGCATTGATTTTATATCCTGACACTTTACTGAATTCCTGTATCAGTTCTAGCAGTTTTGGAGTGGAGTCTTTTGGGTTTTCCACATATAGTATCATATCATCTGCGAAGAGTGATAATTTGACTTCTTCTTTGCCGATTTGGATGCCTTTAATTTCCTTTTGTTGTCTGATTGCTGAGGCTAGGACCTCTAGTACTATGTTGAATAGCAGTGGTGATAATGGACATCCCTGCCGTGTTCCTGACCTTAGCGGAAAAGCTTTCAGTTTTTCTCCATTGAGAATGATATTTGCGGTGGGTTTTTCATAGATGGCTTTGATGATATTGAGGTATGTGCCCTCTATCCCTACACTTTGAAGAGTTTTGATCAGGAAGGGATGCTGTACTTTGTCAAATGCTTTTTCAGCATCTATTGAGAGTATCATATGGTTCTTGTTCTTTCTTTTATTGATGTGTTGTATCACATTGACTGATTTGCGGATGTTGAACCAACCTTGCAGCCCTGGAATAAATCCCACTTGGTCGTGGTGAATAATCTTTTTAATGTACTGTTGAATCCTATTGGCTAGTATTTTGTTGAGTATTTTCGCATCTGTGTTCATCAAAGATATTGGTCTATAGCTCTCTTTTTTGGTGGGATCCTTGTCTGGTTTTGGGATCAAGGTGATGCTGGCCTCATAAAATGAGTTTGGAAGTTTTCCTTCCATTTCTATTTTTTGGAACAGTTTTAGGAGAATAGGAATTAGTTCTTCTTTAAATGTTTGGTAGAATTCCCCCGGGAAGCTGTCTGGCCCTGGGCTTTTGTTTGTTTGGAGATTTTTTTTTTAATATAATTTTTAATTTTTTATAAACATATATTTTTATCCCCAGGGGTACAGGTCTGTGAATCACCAGGTTTACACACTTCACAGCACTCACCAAAACACATACCCTCCCCAATGTCCATAATCCCACCCCCTTCTCCCAAACCCCCTCCCCCCAGCAACCCTCAGTTTGTTTTGTGAGATTAAGAGTCACTTATGGTTTGTCTCCCTCCCAATCCCATCTTCTTTCATTTATTCTTCTCGTACCCACTTAAGCCCCCATGTTGCATCACCACTTCCTCATATCTGGGAGATCATATGATAGTTGTCTTTCTCTGCTTGACGTATTTCGCTAAGCATGATACGCTCTAGTTCCATCCATGTTGTCGCAAATGGCAAGATTTCATTTCTTTTGATGGCTGCATAGTATTCCATTGTGTATTTACCCTAAAGATACAAACGTAGTGATCCAAAGGGGCACGTGTACTCGAATGTTTATAGCAGCAATGTCCACAATAGCCAAACTATGGAAAGAACCTAGATGTCCATCAACAGATGAATGGATCAAGAAGATGTTTGGAGATTTTTAATGACTGTTTCAATCTCCTAACTGGTTATGGGTCTGTTAAGGCTTTTTATTTCTTCCTGGTTCAGTTGTGGTAGTTTATATGTTTCTAGGAATGCATCCATTTCTTCCAGATTGTCAAATTTATTGCCGTAGAGTTGCTCATAGTATGTTCTTATAATAGTTTGTATTTCTTTGGTGTTAGTTGTGATCTCTCCTCTTTCATTCATGATTTTATTTATTTGGGTCCTTTCTCTTTTCTTTTTGATAAGTCGGGCCAGGGGTTTATCAATTTTATTAATTCTTACATAGAACCAGCTCCTACTTTCGTTGATTTGCTCTATTGTTTTTTTGGTTTCTATTTCATTGATTTCTGCTCTGATCTTTATGATTTCTCTTCTCCTGCTTGGCTTAGGGTTTCGTTCTTGTTCTTTCTCCAGCTCCTTTAGGTGTAGGGTTAGGTTGTGTACCTGAGACCTTTCTTGTTTCTTGAGAAAGGCTTGTACCGCTATACATTTTCCTCTCGGGACTGCCTTTGTTGTGTCCCACAGATTTTGAACCGTTGTATTTTCATTATCATTTGTTTCCATGATTGTTTTCAATTCTTCTTTAATTTCACGGTTGACCCATTCATTCTTTAGAAGGATGCTGTTTAGTCTCCATGTATTTGGGTTCTTTTCAAACTTCCTTTTGTGGTTGAGTTCTAGCTTTAGAGCATTGTGGTCTGAAAAAATGCAGGGAATGATCCCAATCTTTTGATACCGGTTGAGTCCTGATTTAGGACCGAGGATGTGATCTATTCTGAAGAATGTTCCATGTGCACTAGAGAAGAATGTGTATTCTGTTGCTTTGGGATGAAATGTTCTGAATATATCTGTGATGTCCATCTGGTCCAGTGTGTCGTTTAAGGCCTTTATTTCCTTGCTTATCTTTTGCTTGGATGATCTGTCCAATTCAGTGAGGGGAGTGTTAAAGTCCCCTACTATTATTGTATTATTGTTGATGTGTTTCTTTGGTTTTGTTATTAATTGGTTTATATAGTTGGCTGCTCCCACGTTGGGGGCATAGATATTTAAAATTGTTAAATCTTCTTGTTGGACACACCCTTTGAGTATGATATAGTGTCCTTCCTCATCTCTTATTAGAGTCTTTGGCTTAAAATCTAATTGATCTGATATAAGGGTTGCCACTCCTGCTTTCTTCTGATGTCCATTAGCATGGTAAATTCTTTTCCACCCCCTCACTTTAAATCTGGAGGTGTCTTTGGGCTTAAAATGAGTTTCTTGGAGGCAACATATAGATGGGTTTTGTTTTTTTATCCATGCTGATAGCCTGTGTCTTTTGACAGGGGCATTAAGCCCATTAACATTCAGGGTAACTATTGAGAGATATGAATTTAGTGCCATTGTATTGCCTGTATGGTGACTGTTACTGTATATGGTCTCTGTTCCTTTCTGATCTACCACTTGTAGGCTCTCTCTTTGCTTAGAGGACCCCTTTCAAGATTTCCTGTAGAGCTGGTTTGGTGTTTGCAAATTCTTTCAGTTGTTTTTTGTCCTGGAAGCTTTTAATCTCTCCTTCTATTTTCAATGAGAGCCTAGCTGGATATAGTATTCTGGGCTGCATGTTTTTCTCATTTAGTGCTCTGAAAATATCATGCCAGTTCTTTCTGGCCTGCCAGGTCTCTGTGGATAAGTCAGCTGCCAATCTAATACTTTTACCATTGTATGTTACAGACTTCTTTTCCCAGGCTGCTTTCAGGATTTTCTCTTTGTCACTGAGACTTATAAATTTTACTACTAGGTGACGGGATGTGGGCCTATTCTTATTGATTTTGAGGGGTGTTCTCTGAACTTCCTGGATTTTGATGCTCGTTCCCTTTGCCATATTGGGGAAATTCTCCCCAATAATTCTCTCCAGTATACCTTCTGCTCCCCTCTCTCTTTCTTCTTCTTCTGGAATCCCAATTATTCTAATGTTGTTTCGTCTTATGGTGTCACTTATCTCTCGAATTCTCCCCTCGTGGTCCAGTAGCTGTTTGTCCCTCTTTTGCTCAGCTTCTTTATTCTCTGTCATTTGGTCTTCTATATCACTAATTCTTTCTTCTGCCTCATTTATCCTAGCAGTGAGAACCTCCATTTTTGATTGCACCTCATTAATAGCTTTTTTGATTTCAACTTGGTTAGATTTTAGTTCTTTTATTTCTCCAGAAAGGGCTTTTATATCTCTCGAGAGGGTTTCTCTAATATCTTCCATGCCTTTTTCAAGCCCGGCTAGAACCTTGAGAATTGTCATTCTGAACTCTAGATCTGACATATTACCAATGTCTGTATTGATTATGTCCCTAGCCTTCGGTACTGCCTCTTGTTCTTTTTTGTGTTGAATTTTTACCTCTTGTCATTTTGTCCAGATAAGAGTATATGAAGGGGCAAGTAAAATACTAAAAGGGTGGCAACAACCCCAGGAAAATATGCTTTAACCAAATTAGAAGAGATCCAAAATCGTGAGGGGGGAGAAAGGGGATAAAAAGTGGTTCAAAAAGGAAGAAATTAAAAAAAAATGAAAAAAAGAAAAGAAAAGAATTTAAAAAAAGAAAACAAATAAGAAAAATATAAAAAAGATTATATATATATATATATTGGATAAACTAGTTAAAAAACGTTAAAAAAGGAAAAGGTAAAAGTTAAAAAAAATTTTACCCGAAGGCGAGAAAAAAAAAAACAAAAAATGAAAAAGAAAAAAATTAAATTAACTGCAAGACTAAAAAAAAATCACAGGGAAAAAGCCATGAGTTCCGTGCTTTGCTTTCTCCTCCTCTGGAATTCTGCTGCTCTCCTTGGTATTGAAACCGCACTCCTTGGTAGGTGAACTTGGTCTCGGCTGGATTTCTTGTTGATCTTCTGGGGGAGGGGCCTGTTGTAGTGATTCTCAACTGTCTTTGCCCCAGGCGGAATTCCACCGCCCTTATCAGGGGCCGGGGTGAGTAATCCGCTCGGGTTTGCTTTCAGGAGCTTTTGTTCCCTGAGCGCTTTCCGTAGAGTTCCGGAGGACGGGGAATACAAATGGCGGCCTCCTGGTCTCCGGCCCGGAGGAGCCGAGAGCCCAGGGCCCCACTCCTCAGTGCGCCCTCAGAGAACAGCGCCAGTTACTCCCGTCTGCCTGACCTCCGGCCGCGCTCCGAGCTCACCAAGCCTGCGACCGGTTCAAGGTAACACCGAGCTGTGAGCTTACTGTCGGCTCTGTCTCTGTAGCCGGCTTTCCCGTTCCAGTACCCGCAAGCTCTGTGACACTCAGACACCCCCGATCCTTCTGTGACCCTGCGGGACCTGAGGCCACGCTGACCCCGCGTGGGCTTCGCCCCGGTTTAGCCTCTGGAGCGATGTCCCTCAGCGGAACAGACTTTTAAAAGTCCTGATTTTGTCTGCAGTTGCTCCACCGCTTGCCGGGAGCCGGCCCCTCCCCCCGGGGTCTATCTTCCCGTCGCTTTGGATTCACTTCTCCGCCGGTCCTACCTTTCAGAAAGTGGTTGTTTTTCTGTTTCCAGAATTGCTGTTCTTCTTCTCTTCGATCTGCTGATGGATTTTCAGGTGTTTGCAATCTTTAGATAAGCTATCTAGCTGATCTCTGGCTAGCTGAAGTAGTCTCAGCCTGCTACTTCTCCGCCATCTTGACTCCTCCCCCCTAGTTCTAGTTTTCTTATAGATTGAGATTTCCTACATATATTATCAAGCTATCTGCAAAAAAAAAAATCAATTTTATTCTTCCTTTGCAGTCTGTATTCTTTTCACTTCTTTTTCTTGTCTCATCACACTGCTTAAAATTTGCAGTATAATGTTGAATAGGACTAATAAAAGTGAACAACCTTGCCTTGTACCTAATTTTAGAAGACACACTCAGTCTTTCAATATTAAATATATTACATGTAGATTGTTGGAGACAACCTTTATCAGGTTGAGAAAGTTTTTTCCTTTATTTTTTAAATTAGTTTATTTTTTCAGTGTGCCAAGATTCATTGTTAATGCACCACATCCATGCAATACACCCATGCAGTACATGCCTTCCTTAATACCATCCACGCAATACTTGCCCTCCTTAATACCCACCACCAGGCTCTCCCAACGACAACCCCTCCCCCGCAAAAACCCTCAGTTTTTTTCTCAGAGTCCACAGTCTCTCATGCTTCATCTCCCCCTCCGATTTCCCCCAACTCACTTCTCTCCTTCATCCAATGTCCTCCGTGTTATTCCTTATGCTCCACAAGTAAGTGAAACCATATGATAATTGACTCTGCTTGACTTATTTCCCTCAGCATAATCTCTTCCAGTCCCATCCATGTTGATACAAAAGTTGGGTATTCATCCTTTCTGATGGAGGCATAATACTCCATTGTCTATATGGACCATATCTTCTTTATCCATTCATCTTGGCTCATTCCACAGTTCAGTGACTGTGGCCATTGCTTCTCTGAACATGGGGTACAGATGGCCCTTCTTTTCAATACATCTGTATCTTTGGGGTAAATACCCAGTAGTGCAATTGCAGGATCATAGGGTAGCTCTATTTTTAATTGCTTAAGAAATGTCCACACTGTTTTCAAAAGTGGCTGCACCAGCTTGCATTCTGACCAACAATGTAAGAGGGTTCCCCTTTCTCCACATCTTCTCCAACATTTGTTGCTTACTGCTTGTTAATTCTGGCTATGCTACCTGGTATATGGTGGTATCTCAATGTGGTTTGGATTTGAATCTCCCTGATTGCTAATGATGATGAACATTTTTTCATGTGTCTGTTAGCTATTTGTATGTCCTTTTTGGAGAAGTGTCTGTTCATGTCTTCTGCCCATTTTTTAATGTGATTATCTGTTTTTTGAGAGTTGAGTTTGAGGAGTTCTTTTAAAGATCTTGGATATCAGCCCTTTGTCTATAGTATTATTTGCAAATATCTTCTCCCATTCCGTGGGTTGCCTCTTTGTTTTGTTGACTATTTACTTTGCTGGGCAGAAGCTTTTGATCTTGATGAAGTCCCAAACAAACATTCCCTTTCGCTTTTGTTTCCTTTGCCTTTGGAGACATGTCTTTTTTTTTTTCTTAAAGATTTTATTTATTTATTCAACAAACAGAGATCACAGGTAGGCAGAGAGGCAGGCAGAGAGAGAGAGACGGGAGGAAGCAGGCTCCCCACAGAGCAGAGCAGAGAGCCAGATGTGGGGCTCGATCCCAGGACTCTGAGATCATGACCTGAGCCAAAGGCAGAGGCTTTAACCCACTGAGCCACCCAGGCGCCCCTGGAGACATGTCTTGAAAAAAGTTGCTGTGACTGATAGCAAAAAGGTTACTGCCTGTGTTCTCCTCTAGAATTTTGATAGATTCCTGCCTCACATTGAGGTCTCTTATCCATTTTGAGTTTATCTTTGTATATGCTGTAAGATAATGGTCAAGATTCATTCTCCTATACATAGCTATCCAATTTTTTCAGCACCATTTATTAAAGAGACTGACTTTTTCCACTGTATATTTTTTCCTGCTTTGTCAAAGATTATTTGACCACAGAGTTGCGGGTCCATATCTAGGCTCTCTATTCAGTTCCACTGGTCTATGTGTCTGTTTCTGTGCCAGTTCAGGTTGAGAAAGCTTCCATCTAAGATTACTGATCATTATTTTTTCACATTTCTGAAATAAGTTTTCTTTTTTTTAAATTTTGAAATTATTTAATTAACGTATAATGTATTATTAGCCCCAGGGGTACAGGTCTGTGAATCGCCAGGTTTACACACTTCACAGCACTCACCATAGCATATACCTTCCCCAATGTCCATAATCCCACCACCCTCTCCCTACCCCCCTACCCCCGGCAACCCTCAGTTTGTTTTCTGAGACAAAGAGTCTCTTATGGTTTGTCTCCCTCCCAATCCCATCTTGTTTCATTTATACTTTTCCTACCTCCCAATCCCCCCATGATGCATCTCCACTTCCTCATATCAGGGAGATCATATGATAGTTGTCTTTCTCTGATTGACTTATTTCCCTAAGCATAATACCTTCTAGTTCCATCCATGTTGTTGCAAATGGCAAGATTTCATTTCTTTTGATGGCTGCATAGTATTCCATTCTGTATATATACCACAACTTCTTGATCCATTCATCGGTTGATGGACATCTAGGTTCTTTCCATAGTTTGGCTATTGTGCACATGGCTGCTATAAACATTTGGGTGCACTACATTTGTATCTTTAGGGTAAATACCCATTAGTGCAATTGCTGGGTCATAGGGTAGCTCTATTTTCAACTTTTTGAGGAAACCCCATGCTGTTTTCCATAGTGGATGAACCAACTTGCATTACCACCAACAGTGTAGGAGGGTTCCCCTTTCTCCGCATCCTCGCTAGCATCTGTCATTTCCTGACTTGTGAATTTTAGCCATTCTGACTGGTGTGAGGTGGTATCTCATTGTGGTTTTGATTTGTATTTCCCTGATGCTGAGTGACGTGGAGCACTTTTTCATGTGTCTTTTGGCCATCTGGATGTCTTCTTTGCAGAACTGTCTGTTTCTGTCCTCTGTCCATTTCTTGATTGGATTATTTATTCTTTGGGTGTTGAGTTTGTTAAGTTCTTTATAGATTTTGGATACTAGCCCTTTATCTGATATGTCATTTGCAAATATCTTCTCCCACTCTGTCAGTTGTCTTTTGGTTTTGTTAACTGTTCCCTTTGCTGTGCAAAAGCTTTTGATCTTGATGAAGTCCCAATAGTTCACTTCTGTCCTTGCTTCCCTTGCCTTTAGCGATGTTCCTAGGAAGAAGTTGCTATGGCTGAGGTTGAAGAGGTTGCTGCCTGTGTTTTCCTCAAGGATATTGAATTCCTTTCTCACATTGAGGTCCTTCATCCATTTTAAGTCTATTTTCGTGTGTGGTGTAAGGAAATGGCCCAGTTTCATTATTCTGCATGTGGCTGTCCAATTTTCCCAACACCATTTGTTGAAGAGGCTGTTTTTTTTCCCCCATTGGACATGCTTTCCTGCTTTGTTGAAGATTAGTTGGCCATAGAGTTGAGGGTCTATTTCTGGGCTCTATATTCTGTTCCATTGGTCTATGTGTCTGTTTATGTGCCAGTACCATATTGTCTTGATGAGGACAGCTTTGTAATAGAGCTTGAAGTCTGGAGTTGTGATGCCACCAACTTTGGCTTTCTTTTTCAACATTCCTCTGGCTATTCAAGGTCTTTTCTGGTTCCATATAAATTTTAGGATTATTTGTTCCATTTCTTTGAAAAAAATGGACAGGATTTTGATAGGCATTGCATTAAATGTGTAGATTGCTTTAGGTAGCATAGACGTTTTCACAATATTTGTTCTTCCAATCCATGAGCATGGAACATTTTTCCATTTCTTTGTTTCTTTCATGAGTACATCATGGTTTTCTGAGTATAGATTCTTTGCCTATTTTGTTAGATTTACTCCTAGGTATCTTATGGTTTTGGGGGCAATTTTAAATAGAATTGACTCTTAATTTCTCTTTCTTCTGTCTTGTTGTTGGTGTAGAGAAATGAAACTGATTTCTGTGCATTGATTTTATATCCTGACTGAATTTTATATCCTTTACTGAATTCCTGTACAAGTTCTAGCAGATTTGGAGTGGAGTCTTTTGGGTTTTCCACATTCATATCATATCATCTGCAAAGAGTGATAGTTTGAGTCTTTGCCAATTTGGATGCCTTTAACTTCTTTTTGTTGTCTGATGGCTGAGGCTAGGACTTCTAGTACTATGTTAAATAGCAGTGATTATAATGGACATCCCTGCCATGTTCCTGACCTTAGCAGAAAAGCTCCCATTTTTTCTCCATTGAGAATGATATACACAGTGGGTTTTCCATAGATGACTTTGATGATATTGAGGCAGGTACCCTCTATCCCTACACTTTGAAGAGTTTTGTTCAGGAAAGGATGCTGTACTTTGTCAAATGCTTTTTTAGCATCTATTGAGAGTATCGTATGGTTCTTATTCTTTCTTGTATTAATGTATTGTATCACATTGATTGATTTGCAGATGTTGAACCAGACTTGCAGCCCAGGAATAAATCCCACTTGGTCGTGGTGAATAATCCTTTTAATGTGCTGTTGGATCCTATCAGCTAGTATTTTGGTGAGAAATTTTGCATCTATGCTCTTCAAAGATATAGGTCTGTAATTCTCCTTTTTGATGGGATCCTTGTCTGGTTTTGGGATCAAGATAATGCTGGCCTCATAAAATGAGTTTGGAAGATTTCCTTCCATTTCTATTTTTTGGAACACTTTCAGGAGAATAGGAATTAATTATTCTTTAAATGTTTGGTGGAATTCCCCTGTCTGGGCCTGGGCTCTTGTTTGTTGGGAGATTTTTGATGACTGCTTCAATCTCCTTACTGGTTATGGGTCTGTTCAGGTTTTCTTTTTATTCCTCGTTCAGTTTTGTTAGTTTATATGTCTCTAGGAATGCATCCATTTCTTCCAGATTGTCAAATTTGCTGGCATATAGTTTCTCATAATATGTTCTTATAATTGTTTGTATTTGTTTAGTGTTGGTTGTGATCTCTCCTCTTTCATTCATGATTTTATTTATTTGGGTCCTTTCTCTTTTCTTTTTGATAAGTCTGCTCAGGGGGTTATCAATCTTATTAATTCTTTCAAAGAAACAGCTCCTAGTTTCATTGATTTGTACTATTGTTTTTTTAGTTTCTATTTCACTGATTTCTGCTCTGATCTTTATTATTTCTCTTCTCCTGCTGGGTTTAGGCATTCTTTGTTGTTCCATATCCCACTCCTTTAGGTTTAGGGTTAGGTTGTGTACTTGAGACCTTTCTAGAAAGGCTTGTATTGCTATATATTTTCCTCTCAAGACTGCCTTTGCTGTGTCCCACAGATTTTGAACCGTTGTGTTCTCATTATCATTTGTTGCCATGAATGTTTTCAATACCTCTCTAATTTCCTGGTTGACTCATTCATTCTTTAGAAGGATACTCTTTAGTCTCCATGTATTTGATTTCTTTCCAAATTTCCTCTTGTGATTGAGTTCTAGCTTCAGAGCATTGTGGTCTGAAAATATGCAGGGAAGGATTCCAGTCTTTTGATACTGGTTGAGATCTGATTTAGGACCAAGAATGTGATCTATTCTGGAGAATGTTCCATGTGCACTAGAGAAGAATGCGTATTCTGTTGCTTTGGGATGGAATGTTCTGAATATATCTGTGATGTCCATCTGGTCCAGTGTGTCATTTAAGACCTTTATTTCCTTGTTGATCTTTTGCTTGGATGATCTGTCCATTTCAGTGAGGGGAGTGTTAAAGTCCCCTACTATTATTGTATTATTGTCAATGTGTTTCTTTGATTGTGTTATTAATTGGTTTATACAGTTGGCCGCTCCCATGTTAGGGGCATAGCTATTTAAAATTGTTAGATCTTCTTGTTGGACAGACCCTTTGAGTATGATATAATGTCCTTCCTCATGTCTTATTATAGTCTTTGGCTTAATATCTAATTGATTTGTTATAAGGATTGCCACCCCAGCTTTCTTCTGATGTCCATTAGCATGGTAAATCATTCTCCACCCCCTCACTTTAAATCTGGAGGTGTCTTTGGGTCTAAAATGAGTTTCATGTAGACAGCATATTGATTTTTTTTTTAAATCTATTCTGATACCCTGTGTCTTTTGATTGGGGCATTTAGCCCATTTACATTCAGGGTAACTATTGAGAGATAGGAGTTTAGTACCATTGTATTGCCTGTAAGGTGACTGTTCCTGTATATTGCCTCTGTTCCTTTCTGATCTACTACTTTTAGGCTCTCTCTTTGCTTGAGGACCCCTTTCAACATTTCCTGTAGAGCTGTTTTGGTGTTTGCAAATTCTTTCAGGTTTTGTTTGTCTTGGAAGCTTTTTATATCTCCTTCTATTTTCAATGATAGCCTAGCTGGATATAGTATTCTTGGCTACATGTTTTTCTTGTTTAGTGCTCTGAATATATCATGCCAGCTCTTTCTCGCCTGCCAGGTCTCTGTGGATAAGTCTGCTGCCAGTCTAATATTTTACCATTGTATGTTACAGACTTCTTTTCCTGGGATGCTTTCAGGATTTTCTCTTTGTAACTAAGACTTGTAAATTTTACTATTACATGATGGGGTGTGGACCTATTCTTAATTGATTTTGAGGGGAGTTCTCTGCACCTCCTGGAATTTGATGCTTGTACCCTTTGCCATATTAGGGAAATTCTCTATAATAATTCTCTATAATATACCTTCTGCTCCTCTCTCTCTTTCCTCTTCTTTTGGAATCCCAAGTATCCTAAAGTTGTTTCATCTTATGGTATCACTTATCTCTCGAATTCTTCCCTCGTGGTACAGTAGTTGTTTGTCTATCTTTTGTTCATCTACTTTATTCTCTGTCATTTGGTCTTCTATATCACTAATTCTCTCCTCTGCCTCATTTATCCTAGGAGTAAGAACCTCCATTTTTTATTGCACCTTGTTAATAGCTTTTTTTTTTTTACTTCAGCTTAGTTAGATTTTAGTTCTTTTATTTCTCCAGAAAGGGCTTTTATTTCTCCAGACATGGATTCTCTAATATCTTCCATGCCTTTTTCGAGCCCAGCTAGCACCTTGAGAATCGTCATTCTGAACTCTAGAGCTGACATATTACCAATGTCCATATTGATTAGGTCCCTAGCCTTTGGTACTGTCTCTTGTTCTTTTTTTTGTGGTGAGTTTTTCTGCCTTGTCATTTTTTTCCAGATAAGAATATATGAAGGAGAGAGTAAAATACTTAAAGGGTGGCAAAGACCCCAGGAAAATGTGCTTTAACCAAATCAGAAGAGACCCCAATCATGGGGGGAAAAAAGAGGGTAAAAAGAAATTCAGAAAAAAAATAAAAAGAAAAAATTATAAAAAAGAAAATGTATATATTATCCTGGTGAATAGAACAGGGTCACCCACTTAATTTGGGAAGTATTTTAGTCTCTAAGAAGAAACTACTTCCCAAAAGTTTAAATAATGAAAAACATATATAAGAGTAAACACAATGAAGGGATGGAATATGACTATAAAGGTGAAAAATTCTTTTTTTAATTTCTAAAAAAGGAGTTGATAAAATAAGTTGGTTGGGAGAATAAAGAAAAAGAAAGTGGAGAGAATTTGCTCAGGCTGGAGACTAAAACAAAGCCCTGTGCCAGATTTAGGGTATATTTTAATTTTTAAGAAGAAGTTGTATCCCAAATATTTTTAGAAGAAAAAATGCTATGTGTATGCAAAAAATAAAATTAGATACAATGAAAGATAAAATATGACTATAATAAGATTCAAAAAATATTTTTATGAAAGGTATTGTTAAGATTAAAAATGGTTAAAATGTTTAAAATGGTTAAATGGTTAAAAATGGTTAAAATGGTTAAAAATGTTTAAAGAGGAATGAGTAAAAGTTAAAAAAATTTTAGCATAAGAAAATATAAAATTTTAAAAAAAATATTTACTTTGCAAGACTAAGGAATCATGGAGAGAAAGCCCTGAATTCCATGCTTTACCTTCTCCTCCTCTGGAATTCCACTGCTTTCCTTGGTAAGTGAACTTGGTCTTGGCTGGATTTCTTGCTGATCTTCTTGGGAAGGGGCCTGTTGTAGTGATTCTC
This sequence comes from Mustela nivalis, assembly GCF_964662115.1. Taxonomy (NCBI): domain Eukaryota; kingdom Metazoa; phylum Chordata; class Mammalia; order Carnivora; family Mustelidae; genus Mustela; species Mustela nivalis. The sequence continues at coordinate 90,719,854 of NC_139040.1, forward strand.
ACATGTCTTTGCCAGAGGCGGAATTGCACTGCCCTTACCAGGGGCCAGGCTAAGTAATCCAATAGGGTTCACTTTCAGGGGCTTTTGTTCCCTGAACGCATTCCATAGAGTTCTGGAGGACAGGAATGAAAATGGCGGCATCTGCCTTTGGAGACATATCTTGAAAGAAGTTGCTGTGGCTGATATCAAAGAGGTTACTACCTATGTTCTCCTCTAGGATTCTGATGGATTCCTGTCTCACTTTGAGGTCTTTTATCCATTTTGAGTTTATCTTTGTGTATGGTGTAAGAGAATGGTCAAATTTCATTCTTCTACATATAGCTGTCCAGTTTTCCCAGCACCATTTATTGAAGAGACTTTTTTCCACTGTATATTTTTTCCTGTTTTGTCGAAGATTATTTGCCCATAGAGTTGAGGGTCCCTATCCGGGCTCTCTACTCTGTTCCACTGGTCTATGTGTCTGTTTTTAGGCCAGTACCATGCTGTCTTGGTGATCACAGCTTTGTAGTAAAGCTTGAAACCAGGTAACGTGATGCCCCCAGTTTTATTTTTGTTTTTCAACATTTCCTTAGCGATTTGGGGTCTCTTCTGATTCCATACAAATTTTAGGATTATTTGCTCCAGCTCTTTGAAGAATACTGGTGGAATTTTGATTGGAATGGCATTAAAAGTATAGATTGCTCTAGGCAGTAGAGACATTTTAACAATGTTTATTCTTCCAATCTAAAAGCGTGGAATGGTCTTCCATCTTTTTGTGTCTTCTTCAATTTCTTTCATGAATGTTCTGTAGTTCTTCGAGTACAGTTCCTTTACCTCTTTGGTTAGGTTTATTCCCAGGTATGGTTCTTGGTGCTATAGTAAATAAAATCGATTCTCTAATTTCCCTTTCTGTATTTTCATTGTTAGTGTATAAGAAAGCCACTGATTTCTGTACATTGACTTTGTATGCTGCCATGTTGCTGAATTGCTGTATGAGTTCTAGTAGTTTGGGGGTGGAGTCTTTTGGGTTTTCCATATAAAGAATCATGTCATCTGCGAAGAGAGAGAGTTTGACTTCTTCATTGCCAATTTGGATACCTTTTATTTCTCTTTGTTGTCTGATTGCTGTTGCTAGGACTTCTAATACTATGTTGAATAAGAGTGGTGAGAGTGAGATACAGATGTAGTGAAAAGAAGGGCCATCTGTACCCCAATGTTTATAGCAGCAATGGCCATGGTCGCCAAACTGTGGAAAGAACCAAGATGCCCTTGAACAGACGAATGGATAAGGAAGATGTGGTCCATATACACTATGGAGTATTATGCCTCCATCAGAAAGGATAAATGCCAAACTTTTGTATCCACATGGATGGGACTGGAAGAGATTATGCTGAGTGAAATAAGTCAAGCAGAGAGAGTCAATTATCATATGGTTTCAGTTATTTGTGGAACATAACAAATAGCATGGAAGACAGGGGAGATGGAGAGGAGAAGGGAGTTGGGGGAAATTGGAAGGGAAGGTGAAACATGAGAGACTATGGACTCTGAAAAACAATCTGAGGGTTTTGATGGGGTGGGGAGTGGGAGGTTGGGGGAACCAGGTGGTGGGTATTACAGAGGGCATGGAGCACTAGATGTGGTGCAAAAACAATGAATACTGTTACACTGAAAAGAAATAAAAAAATTTTAAAAAAGAAAGAAAGAAAATGGCAGCCTCCCAATCTCTGGCCTGGAGAAGCCAAGAGCTCAGGGCCCCACTCCTCTGTGCTCCCTTGGAGAAAAGTGCTCAATCACTCCTGTCTCCCTGGCCTCTGGCTGCATTCCGAACTCACCCAGCCTGTGACCAAGCATCTCTGTCTCTGGCACACAGCCCTGCCTGGAGTCTCCAAACCCCGCAGATCCCTGCTTTATTCTGGGGGGAGGGGTTTTCTCTGGATCTTGTGGGGTCCCTGCTCACAGAGCAGTGGCCTGTGCCATCGATTACAATTTAAGGTAACCCGAGTTGAGAGCTCACTCCTCAGATCCATCTCTGTAGCCAGCTGCCCCACTCTAATACCTGAGAGCTCTGCAACACTCAGCACACCCTCAATCCTGTGAACCTGCGGGACCTGAGACCACGCTGTCCCTGCGTGAGCTTCACCCCAGCTTACCCTCTGGAGTGATGTCCCTCAGTGGAGCAAACTTTTGAAATTCTGATTTTGTGCTCTCTTGCTCCACCACTTGCAGGGAGCCGGTCCCTGCCCCCGCAGTCTATCTTCCTGGCGCTTTGGATTCACTACTCCGCCAGTCCTTTCAGAAAGTGGTCGATTTTATGTTTCTAGAATTGCTGCTCTTCTTCTCTTTGATCTCCTGTTATATTTGTAGGTGTTTGGAATGGTTTGATAAGCTATTTAGCTGATCTCCTGCCACCTGAAGTCATCTCAGCCTGCTACTTCTCCACCATCTTGACTCCTCCCTGTTGATCATTTTTTCATGGATGCTGAATGTTGTCATATACCTTTTCCATATCAATTGATAACTGACTTTTCTTCTTTAGACTCTTATTATGGTTGATTACACTGATTGATTTTCAAATATTGAAACAGCTTTGTATTCCCAGGATGAACCTTACACTTTTTTGTGGTATATTACTTCTGGGTTGGATTTGTTAAAGATCTTTAAGTCTATGTTTTTGATGGATATTAATCTATAATTTTCTTTACTGTCTTTGGCTTTGGTGTTAGGGTAAAGCAAGCCTCATAAAACGAGATTAAAAGGGGGCACCTGGGTGGCTCAGTGGGTTGGGGCCTCTGCCTTTGGCTCAGGTCATGATCCCAGGGTCCTAGGATCAAGCCCTTCATTGGGCTCTCTGCTCAGCAGGGAGCCTGCTTCCTCCTCTCTCTCTGCCTGCCTCTCTGCCTACTTGTGATCTCTGTCTAATAAATAAGTAAAAAAAAAAACAAAAAACAAAAAACCTTTAAAATGAGCTTAAGTGTTCCCTTTTCAACAATAATTTTTGAAATTTCTTTTCAGTGCTCCAGAATTCATTATTTATGCACCACAACCAGAGCTCCATGCAGTAAGTGCCCTCCCTAATATCTATCACTGGGCTAACCCATCTTCCCACCCCCTTCCCTTCAAAAATTCTCAGTTTGTTTCCTGGAGTCCATAGACTCTCAAGGTTCACCTCCCCCTCTGACTCCCCCCCTTCATTTTTCCCTTCCTTCTAATGTCTTCCATGCTATTCTTTATGTTTCACAAATAAGTGAAACCATATGATAATTGTCTTTCTCTTCTTGACTTATTTCACTTTGCATAATCTCCAGGTCCATCCATGTTGATGCAAATGTTGGGTATTCATCCTTTCTGATGGCTGAGTAATATTCCATTGTATATATGGACCACATCTTTATCCATTTGTCTGTTAAGGGCATCTTGGCTCCTTCCAATTTCACTATTGTGGACACTGCTTCTATGAACCTTGGGGTTCATGTGGCCCTTCCTTTCACTACATCTGTATCTTTAAGGTAAATACCCAGTAGTGCACTTCTGGGTCATAGGGTAGCTCTATTTTCAACTTTTTAAGGAACCTCCATACTGTTTTCCAATGTGGCTATACCAATTTGCATTCCTACCAATAGTGGAGAAGGGTTCCCCTTTCTCCAAATCCTCTCCAACATGTGTTGTTTCTTGCCTTGTCAATTTTTGCCATTCTAATTGATGTAAGGTGGTATCTCTATGTGGTTTTGATTTGAATTTCCCTGATAGCTAATGATGTTGAATGTTTTTTCATGTGACTGTTAGCCATTTGTATGTCTTCGTTGGAGAAGTGTCTGTTCATGTCTTCTGCCCATTTTTTAACTTGATTTTTTTTTTGGAGTGTTGAGTTTGATAAGTTTCTTATAGATCTTACATACCAGCCCTTTATCTGTAGTGTCATTTGCAAATATCTTCACCCATTCCGTGGGTTGCCTCTTTGTTTTGTTGACTGTTTCCTTTGCTGTGCAGAAACTTTTGATCTTGATGAAGTTCTAAATATTCATTTTCTTTTTTAAAAAAGATTTTTATTTATTTGACAGACAGAGATCACAAGTAGGCAGAGAGAAGCAGAGTGAGGGGGGGAAGCAGGTTCCCCACAAAGCAGAGAGCCTGATGTGGGGCTCAATCCCAGGACACTGGGATCATGACCCAAGCTGAAGGAAGAGGCTTTAACCCACTAAGCCACCCAGGCAACCCCCAAATATTCATTTTCAGTTTTGTTTCCCTTGCCTTTGAGATGTATTTTGAAAGAAGTTGCTGTGGTCACTGTGGAAAAGATTACTTCCTATGTTCTCATCTAGGATTTTGATAGATTCCTGTCTCACAATGATACATTCCTGTCTCACATAGGTCTTTCATCCTTTTAGAGTTTATCTTTGTGTATGGTGTAAGAGAATGGTCAGGTTTCCTTCTTCTATACATAGCTGTCCAATTTTCCCAGCACCATTTATTGAAGAGACTATCTTTTATCCACTGTATATTTTTTCCTGCTTTGTCAAAGACTATTTGACCATAGAGTTGCAGGTCCATATCTGGGCTCTCTATTCTGTTCCACTGATCTGTCTGTCTGTTTCTGTGCCAGTACCATGCTGTCTTGGTGATCACAGCTTTGTAATATAGCTTGAAATCAGGAAATGTGATGTCCCCAACTTTTTGTTTTTCAACATTTCCTTGGTGATTTGGAGAACTATAGATGAATATCCCTAATGAATACGGATGCCAAAATTCTCAACAAGATCCAGCTGTACATTAAAAGGATTATCCATGATGACCAGGTTGGATTTATCCCTGGGATGCAAGGATAGTTCAACATTCACAAGTCAGTCAGTGTGTTAGAACGCATTACTAAGAGAAGAGGCTAGAACCTTATGGTCCTCTCAATTAATGCAGAAAAGGCATTTGAAAAAATACAGCATCCTTTCCTGATTAAAACTCTTCAGAATATAGGGATAGAGGGAACATTCCTCAATTTCTTAAAAACCACCTATGAAAAGCCCACAGTAAATACCATTCTCAGTGGGAAAAAGCTGAGAGCCTTTCCCTTAAGATCAAGAACGTGACAAGGGTGACCACTCTCACCACTATTTTTTTTTTTTTTTTTTATTTTTAACTTTTTATTTTTTATAAACATATATTTTTATCCCCAGGGGTACAGGTCTGTGAATCACCAGGTTTACACACTTCACAGCACTCACCAAAGCACATACCCTCCCCAATGTCCATAATCCCACCCCCTTCTCCCAAACCCCCTCCCCCCAGCAACCCTCAGTTTGTTTTGTGAGATTAAGAGTCACTTATGGTTTGTCTCCCTCCCATTCCCATCTTGTTTCTTTTATTCTTCTCCTACCCACTTAAGCCCCCATGTTGCATCACCACTTCCTCATATCAGGGAGATCATATGATAGTTGTCTTTCTCTGCTTGACTTATTTCGCTAAGCATGATACGCTCTAGTTCCATCCATGTTGTCGCAAATGGCAAGATTTCATTTCTTTTGATGGCTGCATAGTATTCCATTGTGTATATATACCACATCTTCTTGATCCATTCATCTGTTGATGGACATCTAGGTTCTTTCCATAGTTTGGCTATTGTGGACATTGCTGCTATAAACATTCGGGTGCACGTGCCCCTTTGGATCACTACGTTTGTAACTTTAGGGTAAATGCCCAATAGTGCAATTGCTGGGTCATAGGGCAGTTCTATTTTCAACATTTTGAGGAACCTCCATGCTGTTTTCCAGAGTGGCTGCACCAGCTTGCATTCCCACCACCAGTGGAGGAGGGTTCCCCTTTCTCCGCATCCTCGCCAGCATCTGTCATTTCCTGACTTGTTGATTTTAGCCATTCTGACTGGTGTGAGGTGATATCTCATTGTGGTTTTGATTTGTATTTCCCTGATGCCGAGTGATATGGAGCACTTTTTCATGTGTCTGTTGGCCATCTGGATGTCTTCTTTGCAGAAATGTCTGTTCATGTCCTCTGCCCTTTTCTTGATTGGATTATTTGTTCTTTGGGTGTTGAGTTTGCCAAGTTCTTTATAGATTCTGGACACTAGTCCTTTATCTGATATGTCATTTGCAAATATCTTCTCCCATTCTGTCAGTTGTCTTTTGATTTTGTTAACTGTTTCCTTTGCTGTGCAAAAGCTTTTGATCTTGATGAAATCCCAATAGTTCATTTTTGCCCTTGCTTCCCTTGCCTTTGGCGTTGTTCCTAGGAAGATGTTGCTGCGGCAGAGGTCGAAGAGGTTGCTGCCTGTGTTCTCCTCAAGGATTTTGATGGATTCCTTTCGCACGTTGAGGTCCTTCATCCATTTTGAGTCTATTTTTGTGTGTGGTGTAAGGAAATGGTCCAATTTCATTTTTCTGCATGTGGCTGTCCAATTTTCCCAGCACCATTTATTGAAGAGGCTGTCTTTTTTCCATTGGACATTCTTTCCTGCTTTGTCGAAGATTAGTTGACCATAGAGTTGAGGGTCTATTTCTGGGCTCTCTGTTCTGTTCCATTGATCTATGGGTCTGTTTTTGTGCCAGTACCATGCTGTCTTGATGATGACAGCTTTGTAATAGAGCTTGAAGTCCGGAATTGTGATGCCACCAATGTTGGCTTTCTTTTTCAATATCCCTTTGGCTATTCGAGGTCTTTTCTGGTTCCATATAAATTTTAGAATTATTTGTTCCATTTCTTTGAAATATGAATCCAATTTCTATATTAGTTATAGAACTACTTGGATTATTTTATCTTGGACGACACTGGTAGTTTGTGGTTTTCAGGAAATTGGTCCATTTCATCTAAGTTGCCACATTTATGTTCATAGAGTTGTCTTTAGTATTCTTTAATAGCCTTTTAATGAATGTAACATCTGTAGTGATCATTCCTGATATTGGTAATGTGAATCTTCTCTAATTTTTCTTTGTTTAGCTGAACTAGAAATTTATTAATTTTACTGATATTTTCAATGACCCAGTATTGGGTTTTATTAATTTTTTTCCTTTTTTTGTTTTCAATTTCATTGATTGTTGTTTACTATTTCTTTCCTTCTGCTTAATTGTGTTTTTTCTAGTTTAAGACAAAAGCTTAAATTATTGATGTTAGATCATTCTTTTTTCTAATATGACAATTTAATGATATAAATTTCCCTCAAGTCACTGCTTTTTACTGTATTCAACAAATTTTGATACTGTTCTGTAATTCTCATTGTATACAAAATATTCTTAATTACTCTTGGACATCTCTTTGACCCATGGATTATTTAGAACTGTATCATTTAATTTCCAAGTGTTTGAAGATTTTACTATTATTTTTCTGTTACTGATTTCCAGTTTAATTCCACTGTGGTCAGATAACACACTTTGTATGATTTCAATTATTTTCTTTAAAGAATTTATTTATAGAAAGAAAGCATATGTGCAAGCAAGGGGACAGGCAAAGGAAGAGGGAAAGAGAAAATCGCAAGTAGACTCTGCATTAAGCATGGAGCCTAATGTGGGGCTAAAATCAAGAGTTGGACATTTAACCAACTGAGCAACCCATGGGCCCCTTAATTATTTTTAATTGCATAAAGCATCTTTTCCAGGTGCAGGAGGTACAGAAAACTCCCATCAAAATCAACAAAAGTGGACCCATACCAAAACTTACTGTAATTAAATTTTCTGCAAGATATAGTGATAAAAAAAATCTTAAAAGCACCAAGAAAAGAAGAGGTCAGTAACTTGTAAGAGAAAAACCCATATGACAGAAGAAGACTTTTCAACAGAAATTTGCAAGACAGAAAGATATGGCACTTTATATTCCAAGTGCTGAGTGGGATAAATCTGTAGCCAAGAATGCTCTATCCAGAAAGGCTATCATTCAGAACAGAAGGAGAGATAAAGAGTTTCCCAGATTAACAAAAACTAGAGTTTGTAATCACTAAACTTTGAATGAAAATGGACTAAACATTCCAATCAAAAGACACAAAGTGTCATAATGGATTAAACAAAAAAACAAGACTCATCCACATGCTGCCTAGAAGAGACTCATTTTAGATCTAAAGACACCTGCAGATTAAAAGTGAGGGGATGAACTCAGCATCAGAGAAATACAAATCAAAACCAAAGTGAGATACTACTTCACACCCATCAGAATTGCTAAAATTAACAAGTCGGGAAACAACAGATGTTAGCGAGGATGCGGAGAAAGCGGAATCCTCCTACACTGTTGGTGGGAATGCAAACTGGTGCAGCCACTCTGGAAAACAGTATGGAGGTTCCCCAGAAAGTTGAAAATAGAGCTACCCTATGACCCAGCAATTGCACTACTGGGTTTTTACCCTAAAGATACAAAGGTAGTGATCTGAAGGGGCATGTGAACCTGAATATTTATAGCCGCAATGCCCACAATAGCCAAACTATGGAAGGAACCTAGATGTCCACCAACAGATGAATGGATAAAGAAGATGTGGTATATATAAACAATGGAATACTATGCAGCCATCAAAAGAAATGAAATCTTGCCATTTGCAACAACATGGATAGAACTAGAGGATATTATACTAAATGAAATAAGTCAATCAGAGAAAGACAATTATCATATGATCTCTCTGATATGAGGAATTTGAAAAGCTGGGTGTAGGGTTGTGAGGGGTAGGAAAGGAAAAAAATGGAACAAGATGGGATCAGGAGGGAGACAAACCATAAGAGACTCTTTATCTCACAAAACAAACTGAGGGTTGCTGAGGGATTGGCGGGGAGTTATAGGGTGGCTGGGAGATGGACACTGGGGAGGGTATGTGCTATGGTGAGTCCTGTGAAATATGTAAGCCTGATGATTCATAGACTTGTACCCCTGGGGCAAATAATACATTATATGTTAATTTTTTAAAATGAGGGACTGAAGAAACGTTTATCATGCAAATAGATGCTAAAAGAAAGCTATAGTAGCAATACTTACATCAGACAACTACACTTTATTGGACCATTTCCTACACCACATACAAAAATAGACTCAAAATGGATGAAGGACCTCAATGTGCGAAAGGAATCCATCAAAATTCTTGAGGAGAACACAGGCAGCAACCTCTTTGATCTCAACTGCAGCAACATCTTCCTAGGAACAATGCCAAAGGCAAGGGAAGCAAGGGCAAAAATGAACTATTGGGATTTCATCAAGATCAAAAGCTTTTGCACAGCAAAGGAAACAGTTAACAAAATCAAAAGACAACTGACAGAATGGGAGAAGATATTTGCAAACGACATATCAGATAAAGGACTAGTGTCCAGAATCTATAAAGAACTTGGCAAACTCAACACCCAAAGAACAAATAATCCAATCAAGAAAAGGGCAGAGGACATGAACAGACATTTCTGCAAAGAAGACATCCAGATGGCCAACAGACACATGAAAAAGTGCTCCATATCACTCGGCATCAGGGAAATACAAATCAAAACCACAATGAGATATCACCTCACACCAGTCAGAATGGCTAAAATCAACAAGTCAGGAAATGACAGATGCTGGCGAGGATGCGGAGAAAGGGGAACCCTCCTCCACTGGTGGTGGGAATGCAAGCTGGTGCAGCCACTCTGGAAAACAGCATGAAGGTTCCTCAAAATGTTGAAAATAGAACTGCCCTATGACCCAGCAATTGCACTATTGGGCATTTACCCTAAAGTTACAAACGTAGTGATCCAAAGGGGCACGTGCACCCGAATGTTTATAGCAGCAATGTCCACAATAGCCAAACTATGGAAAGAACCTAGATGTCCATCAACAGATGAATGGATCAAGAAGATGTGGTATATATACACAATGGAATACTATGCAGCCATCAAAAGAAATGAAATCTTGCCATTTGCGACAACATGGATGGAACTAGAGCGTATCATGCTTAGCGAAATAAGTCAAGCAGAGAAAGACAACTATCATATGATCTCCCTGATATGAGGAAGTGGTGATGCAACATGGGGGCTTAAGTGGGTAGAAGAAGAATCAATTAAACAAGATGGGATTGGGAGGGAGACAAACCATAAGTGACTCTTAATCTCACAAAACAAACTGAGGGTTGCTGGGGGGAGGGGGTTTGGGAGAAGGGGGTGGGATTACGGACATTGGGGAGGGTATGTGCTTTAGTGAGTGCTGTGAAGTGTGTAAACCTGGTGATTCACAGACCTGTACCCCTGGGGATAAAAATATATGTTTATAAAAAATAAAAAATTTAAAAATAAATAAATAAATAAATAAAACATAAAATAAAATAATAATAAAATAAAATGAAATTCCATGAATAGACATTAGACCTGAATAGAGGAAAATATTTAAAGAGTCTGTGAGAGTCTCAGTTACCAAGAGATTTAATTTGGTATTCAAAATAAAAACCTTGAAAAATAAAAATAACAAATAGAAAATAAACAAAGAAACAATGGCTTTGAATGACACATGGGGATGAATGGACTTAACAGAAATATTCAGAATAGTCCATCCTAAAACAGCAGAATATATTCTTCTCAAGGCTATATAAAACATTCTCCAGACCAGATCACATATTAGGCCACAAAACAGGCCTCAACAAATTCAAGAAGCTCAAAGTCATACTATGCACCTTTTCTTTTTCTTTCTTTTTCTAAAGATTTTATTTATTTATTTGACAGACAGAGATCACAAGTAGGCAGAGAGGCAGGCAGAGAGAGAGGGAAGCAGGCTCCCCGCCGAGCAGAGAGCCCGATGCGGGACTCAATCCCAGGACCCTGAGATCATGACCTGAGCCGAAGGCAGTGGCCCAATCCACTGAGCCATCCAGGCACCCTATGCAACTTTCCTGACCACAATGCTATGAAACTAGCAATCTACCACAAGAAAAAATCTGGAAAGACCACAAATACATGGAGATTAAATGGCATGCTACTAAAAAATAAGGAAATCTAAGAAAACAGAAAAAATACATGGAAACAAAAATGAAAACACAATGATCGAAACCTTTAGGATGCAGCAAAAGTGGTTCTAAGAGGGAAGTATATAGAAATACAGACCTACTTCAAAAAAGCAAGAAAAATTTCAAACGACCTAACCTTACCCCTAAAGGAGCTAAAAAATAACAACAAATGAAGCCTAAAGCCAGCAGAATGAAGGAAGATTAGAGCAAAAATAAATGATATAGAAGGAAAATTAGAGCAAAAATAAATGATATAGAAAAAAAATTAAATAAATAAATAAATAAATAAATGATATAGAAGCTTTAAAAACAGTAGAACAAATTAGTGAAACCAAGTGGTAGTTCTTTGAAAACATTAATAAAATTGATAAACCTCTAGCCAGACCTATCAAAAAGAAGAGAAAGAACCCAAAAGAATAAAATCACAAATGAGAGGGGAGGAATAACAACCAACACCACAGAAATACAAACAATCCTAAGAGAGTATTATGAAAAACTGTATGTCAGCAAATTGGACAACCTAGAAGAAATAGGTAAATTCTTACAAACAAATAACTTACTAAAACTGAAACAGGAGAAATAAAAAATTTGAACAGGCCAATAACCTGCAAAGTAATTGAATCAATAATCAAAAAACTCCCAATGAAGAAAAGTCCAGGACCAGGTGGGTTCACAGGCAAATTCTAGCAAACATTTACAGAAGAGTTAATATCTATTCTTCTTAAACTATTTCAAAAAATAGAAAGGGAAGGAAAATTTATTTTAATTAATTTAATTTAATTAATTCTAAATTAATTCTATGAGGCAGCACTAAACCTGATACCAAAACCAGATAAAGCCTCCATTAAAAAAGAGAACTACAGGACAATATCTCTGATTAATAGGCTCTTAACTATAGAAACCAACTGACAGCTACCAGAAGGAAGGTGGGTAGGTAAATGGGTTAAATAGGTGATAGGGATAAGGAATGCACTTGTGATTGGTACCAGGTGATGTGTGGAATTGTTTAATCACTGTATTATACACCTGAAACTAATATTTCACTGATGTTAGCTAAGTGGAATTTAAATAACAACTTTTTGAAAGGCTTCTTTTGTGATCTAAAATATGGTCTGTCTTGGTGAATATTATATGTGCACTTGAAAAGAACATGTATTCCTGCTATCATTGTGTGGAGTATTCTATAAATGTCAGTTGGATTCAATGGATTGATGTTGTTGTTCAAATATCCTTCCTGACTTTGTCTATTTTCCATCAACTACTGAAGCGATAATTATAGATTTGTCCGTTTCTTCATTCAGCTATGTCAATTTTTTGCCTCTTATTATTTTGAACTTGTTAGGAGTAAACATAGTTTGGATTGTTATGTCTTCTTATGAACTGACATTTTATTAATATATAAATCCCTGTTTATTCTTGGCAATTTTTTTTCTCTGAAGTAAACTCTGATGTTAATATAGCCACTCCAACTCTATTTTGATTAGTTTTTGAATGGTATCTGTTTTCATTCTTCTGCTTTTAACCTACCTATATAATTATTTTTGAAGTTAGTTTCTGTAGGTGGCATATGGCTGGGTCTTGGATTTTTTTATCCATTCTGACAATCTGTCTTTCAGTTGATGTGTTTAGACCATTTAATATAATTATTGATATGAATGGATTGAGATCTGTCATTTTACTATTTGTTTTGTTTGGTCTCTCTGGTTTTTACTCTCATTTCCCTTTTCCTGCCTTCTTTTAAATTTGAACATTTTTAGTATCCCATTTTAATATGTCTATTGTGACTCTGACATCTCTTTGTATAACTTTTAGTAGTTGCTCTAGAGATTACAAAATATACTTTTCACAGTCTACTTAGAATCAATATTTCACCACTTCAATTTGCAATGTAAAATCCTTACCAGCATATTGGGCCCTCTACCTTCTCCACTTTATGCTATAAATATAAATCTTATGCACTACATCTGCATACACCGAAAATCCCATCAGAAAGTATTGTTTTACTTTCAATCAAAACTCAAATGAAGGAAAATAGTCCATTATATTTACCCAGATATTTACCACTTCTGTTGTTTTTTTAAATTTCCAATGATCCAATTTCCCTTCTGGTAAAATTTCATTTCTGTGGCTGATATCAGCCACAGCAACTTCTTTCAAGATATGTCTCCAAAGGCAAAGGAAACAAAAGCCAAAATAAACTTTTGGGACTTCATCAAAATCAAAAGCTTCTGCACAGCAAAAGAAACAGTCAACAAAACAAACAGGCAACACACGGAATGGGAGAAGATATTTGCAAATGACAGTACAGACAAAAGGTTGATATCCAGGATCTATAATGAACTCCTCAAACTCAACACACACAAAACAGACAATCATATCAAAAAATGGACAGAAGATATGAACAGACACTTCTCCAATGAAGACATACAAATGGCTATCAGACACATGAAAAAATGTTCATCATCACTAGCCCTCAGGGAGATTCAAATTAAAACCACATTGAGATATCACCTTATACCAGTTAGAATGGCCAAAATTAACAAGACAGGAAACAACATGTGTTGGAGGAGATGTGGAGAAAGGAGAACTCTCTTACACTGTTGGTGGGAATGCAAGTTCGTGCAGCCTCTTTGGAGAACAGTGTGGAGATTCCTCAAGGAATTAAAAATAGAGCTTCCCTATGACCCTGCCATTGCACTCCCAGGTATTTAGCCCAAAGATACAGATGTCATGAAAAGAAGGGCCATCTGTACCCCAATGTTTATAGCAGCAATGGCCACGGTCACCAAACTGTGGAAAGAACCAAGATGCCCATCAACAGATGAATGGATAAGGAAGATGTGGTCCATATACACGATGGAGTATTATGCCTCCATCAGAAAGGATGCATACCCAACTTCTGTAGTAACATGGATGGGACTGGAAGAGATTATGCTGAATGAAATAAGTCAAGCAGAGAGAGTCAATTATCATATGGCTTCACTTATTTGTGGAGCATAACAAATAGCATGGAGGACATGGGGAGTTAGAGAGGAGAAGGGAGTTGGGGGAAATTGGAAGGGGAGGTGAACCATAAGAGACTATGGACTCTGAAAAATAATCTGAGGGGTTTGAAGTGGTGGGAGTATGGGGGGTTGGGGTACCAGGTGGTGGGTATTATAGAGGGCATGGACTGCATGAAGCACTGAGTGTGATGCAAAAATAATGAATACTGTTATGCTGAAAATAAATAAATTTTTAAAAAATAAATAATAAAATAATAAAAATAAAACAATTTTATTTCTGTATGAATAAAGTCCTTTAACAATTCTTTTTCAGCAGGTCTGCTTACTATGAATTTTCTTGGTTTTCCCTCATCTGAAATTGTTTTTTCTTTTTTTTTTCAAGATTTTATTTATTTATTTGACAGAGAGAGAGAGGGAATACAAGCAGAGGGAGTGGGAAAGGAAGATGCATGCTTCTTGCAGAACAAAGAGCCTGATGTGGGGCTCAATCCCAGGACCCTGGGATCATGACCTGAGCCAAAGGCAGATGCTTAACGAGTGAACCACCCAGATGCCCCTGAAATTGTGTTTTAAATTTTATCTTCATTCCTAAAGGATATTTTTTGTTGGATATTGAATTCTGGATTGACAAATTTTTCAATACTTTAAAAATTTTACATTGCTTCCTTCTGACCTAGAGTTTCTGATGAGAAATCTGCAGCCATTCAAATCATTGTTCCCATATAAATAATGCATCATTTCTCTCTGGATGCTTTCAAGATTCTTTTGTCCTTATTTTTCATCAGCTCTATTATGATGTATGGGTTTCTTTTGGTTTATTCTCGTTGGAATTCACTCATTTTCTTGAATCTGTAGGTTGGTGTCTTTCACCAAAATGTTGCAATTTTTCAGCCACTATTTCTTTAAAGATTTTTTTCAGCACTTCTCTCTTTCTGAGACCCCAATGACACAACTGATAGATTTTTTTTATAAACTGTCCCACATGTCGCTGAGGCTAATCTTTTTTCACATTTTTATATTGCATAAATTTTTTAAAGATTTTATTTTTTTATTTGAGAGAAAGAGAACACATGATTGGGGGAAAGGGAGGGGGAGAAGCAGACTCCCCTGCTGAGCAGGGAGCTCAACACAGGGCTCAATCCCAGCACCCCGGGATCATGTCCTGAGCCAAAGGCAGACACTTAACCAACTGAGCCACCCAGGTACCCCTGTACTGCATAAGTTTTATTTATCTATCTTGAAGTTTATTCTTTCCTTTGACATCTCACTTCTACTATTACATCTATCCATGACGGTTTTTTAAATTTGTTACTGTATTTTTCAATTCTGAAGTTCAACTTGATTTCTACTTCTTTATACCTTCTATTTATTGGATGAGACTGTATTTTCACATTTGTTCCAAGAGTGTTTGCAACTGTTTGGTTTTTTAATAGTAGTTGATTTAGATGTCTTCTTTGCAGAAATGTCTGTTCATGTCCTCTGCCCATTTCTTGATTGGATTATTTGTTCTTTGGGTGTTGAGTTTGCTAAGTTCTTTATAGATTTTGGACACTAGTCCTTTATCTGATATGTCGTTTGCAAATATCTTCTCCCATTCTGTCAGTTGTCTTTTGATTTTGTTAACTGTTTCCTTTGCTGTGCAAAAGCTTTGGATCTTGATGAAATCCCAATAGTTCATTTTTGCCCTTGCTTCCCTTGCCTTTGGCGGTGTTCCTAGGAAGATGTTGCTGCGGCAGAGGTCGAAGAGGTTGCTGCACAGAAGACATCCAGATGGCCAACAGACACATGAAAAAGTGCTCCATATCACTCGGCATCAGGGAAATACAAATCAAAACCACAATGAGATATCACCTCACACCAGTCAGAATGGCTAAAATCAACAAGTCAGGAAATGACAGATGCTGGCGAGGATGCGGAGAAAGGGGAACCCTCCTCCACTGGTGGTGGGAATGCAAGCTGGTGCAGCCACTCTGGAAAACAGCATGAAGGTTCCTCAAAATGTTGAAAATAGAACTGCCCTATGACCCAGCAATTGCACTATTGGGTATTTACCCTAAAGATACAAATGTAGTGATCCAAAGGGGCACATGCACCCGAATGTTTATAGCAGCAATGTCCACAATAGCCAAACTATGGAAAGAACCTAGATGTCCATCAACAGATGAATGGATCAAGAAGATGTGGTATATATACACAATGGAATACTATGCAGCCATCAAAAGAAATGAAATCTTGCCATTTGCGACAACATGGATGGAACTAGAGCGTATCATGCTTAGCGAAATAAGTCAAGCAGAGAAAGACAACTATCATATGATCTCCCTGATATGAGGAAGTGGTGATGCAACATGGGGGCTTAAGTGGGTACGAGAAGAATAAATGAAAGAAGATGGGATTGGGAGGGAGACAAACCATAAGTGACTCTTAATCTCACAAAACAAACTGAGGGTTGCTGGGGAGAGGGGGGTTGGGAGAAGGGGGTGGGATTATGGACATTGGGGAGGGTATGTGCTTTGGTGAGTGCTGTGAAGTGTGTAAACCTGGTGATTCACAGACCTGTACCCCTGGGGATAAAAATATATGTTTATAAAAAAATAAAAATAATCAAAAATCCAAAAAAAAAATCACAAAACAAACTGAGGGTTGCTGGGGGGAGGGGGGTTGGGAGAAGGGGGTGGGATTATGGACATTGGGGAGGGTATGTGCTTTGGTGAGTGCTGTGAAGTGTGTAAACCTGGTGATTCATAGACCTGTACCTCTGGGGATAAAAATATATGTTTATAAAAAATAAAAAATTAAAAAAAAATAGTAGTTGAAAAAGTCTTTGTCAGATAATTACAATATTCATATCCCCTTGTAATTTATATCTTTTGGCATGTAAGCTTTGTATGCCTATTAATTCTGGAGCATCTCCTGGATACTTTGAATATGACATTATAAAACTCTAGGACTTGCTTAAATTGTATGGAAAACATATTTTTGCTTTAGCAGTCAATCTGATTAGGTTCAGGCTACACATTCCCACAAGGCTTCTGTGGGCTTATGGTCCAATGTCAGTTTAGTTTTCAAAGCCTTTGCAGTGTTCTTCAGATCTGCCTAGGGTATTTCTGTCACTACGTGATCAGTCTGGAACCTAGATGGATGTCTGTTAACTCAGTTCTCAAATTCTTTGGTATGCTAATTAAGATCTGATCAACTCATACACAGGTTAGTAGCACATATCCAGAAGCTCATTAAAAAAAAACAAAAACAAAAAAAACTTTGAGGGGAACCTGGGTAGCTCAGTTGGTTAAGCATCCAGCTCTTGATTTCAACCCAGATCATGATCTCAGGGTCCTGGGATCAAGCCCTACATCAGGCTCCACATTCAGTGCAGAGTCTGCTTGGGATTCTCTCTCTCTCTCTCCCTCTCTCCCCCATTTTCTCTCCCTCTTCCCTCACTCATGCTCTATCTCTAAAATAAATAAAATCTTTAAAAAAAATAAAGGAGAGTTGTTTTAAAAAAAATCTCTAAAGGGAGACCAATCATATGAGACTCTTAACTCCAGGGAACAAACTGAGGGTTTCAGAAAGGGAGGTGGGGGGGTAATCGGGTAACTCAGTGATGGGCAATATGGAAGGCATAGGACATGATAAGCACTGGGTGTTATATGCAACTAATGAATTATTAGACATCATATCAAAAACTAATGATGTACTTTATGTTGACTAACTGAATTTAAATTTTAAAATATCTCTAAAAAAACCTTTGAGTTCTCTTTCCTGAGAAAGAACTCTCTAGTACTCTCGCCAGTACTATCCAATTCCTGGGACTTCCTTTCAGTCCTGTGGTCAGAAATTGTTCACTTCTGCAATTGTGCTACCTCTGAAGACAAACAGTGGAAGAACAGAGATATAAAAAAGCAACAGTGTATGGTTCTACTCACTGTGGCCACAGCTCCATCAAATAATAATTAAGGGTCATCTCTCTAATACTATTAGTTCCTGAAGGTTCCCATTGCCACTACAGTTGCTGCCACTGCATAACTGCCTGGGAATTGGGATGTGAGAGAAGAGAGAAATAAAGAAAAACATGGGGGATTTCTGCCCCCCTCACTTTTCAAGTCAGAACTAGAGAACTCTCCTGGAGTTCTGAAAGTGAAAAAAGAGTTGGAAACTCTCTAGTGGTTTGCTGGTTCCTTAAATTTTGGTGTTTTCTTCCAATCTGCCTTAAGCTGCTTATTTTTCAGAATTCTCAAATAGGTGTGCCAAGCATTCTGTCTAGATTTTATGGTTGTGTTCACTGACAGGCAAAGAGTAACAGGAGCTTAACCATTTTACCCAGAACGATAATCAGAACTGAATTTTAAATAAATCATGTATGGAGGGTGAATTTGAAAGGAACAAAACCGAAGATAGGGAGACCAGTTAGGGAAGTCCCATAACTAATCCACGTAAAAGATAAGATCGCAAACCTGGGCAGTGGTAGGAGACACATTATGATGAAAATGCAAATTCAAGAAATAGGAGGTAAAGTTGGCAAGACTTAATGAGGTCACCCTTTTGTAAGGCCATAATCAAAACATGTAAGCAAGAAATTGAAAGTGATCAAGACTGATGGTTCCATTAAAAAATACTTAGGAATAAATGTAATAATGGAAATATAAGCTTATACTCAGATAACGATAAAACATTGTTGAAAAGAATTAAAGACCAAAATAAAAGACATACCATCTTGTAATGCAATCCCTAACAATTGGGTTGTTGTTGTTTTATTTTGTTTTTCATAATGCAAGTGTCTGACTTAAACAGATTGCTAGTCCCCCATGTTTCCTTGGTTGATTTTGATAACTGATTATTTGGGCCAATTGTTTTTTCTCTTCATATACTGGTTTTTTCTCTTTCCATACTTTACATTCTTGCTCTTAGGTTTTAGATTCACCAATAAAGAATGAGCCCACAAAACCCTAGTCTCCCACCCTCAACCTTAATAGAAGCAGAACCCTAGGTTTCTGTGTGCCAAGGACCCTTTCTTTCCCTCTCCCCCACCACACATAGACCTTGCTGTGTGCCTTTACATGTCCTGTGTTATTTCCAGAATTTGTAAATAGTAAACACTGTCTCCTTCAGAGTTGCCTGATCATTACTGCTAAGGGCTTCTTGCAATCATAATAAGAACCACAAGGATCAGAGCAGATCCAGCAATAACACTGGTTATCAGCAGGCTGAGGCTAGCACAAAATACATGTTCAAAGATTAGAAAATGTAATGTGGTTAAGATGGCAATACTCGGGCACCTGGGTGGCTCAGTGGGTTAGGCCGCTGCCTTCAGCTCGGGTCATGATCTCAGGGTCCTGGGATCGAGTCCCACATCGGGCTCTCTTCTCAGCAGGGAGCCTGCTTCCTCCTCTCTCTCTGCCTGCCTCTCTGCCTACTTGTGATCTCTCTCTGTCAAATAAATAAATAAAATCTTTAAAAAAAAAAAAAAAAGATGGCAATACTCAAGGCACCTGGGTGGCTCAGTTGGTTAAGTGGCTGCCTTCAGCTCAGGTCATGATCCCAGGGTTCTGGGATCAAGCCCTCCATCGGGCTCCCTGCTCAGTGGAAATCCTGCTTCTCCTTCTCCCTCTGCCTTCCGCTCTGCCTACTTGTGCTGTCTCTCTCTCTCTCTCTGCCAAATAAATAAATAAAATCCTAAAAAAACAAACAAACAAAAAAGATGGCAATACTCAAACTGGCCTACAAATTCAAAGCAATCTCTATGAAAATCCCAGCTTTCTTTTGAGAAATTGACAAGCTGATGCAAAAATTCACTTAGAAATGCATAGCCAAAACAATCTTGAAGAGAAGCAAAGTGGGGGAACTCAAAATTTCCTGATTCCAATGCTTACTAGAAAGCTATAATAATTAAGATGCTGTGGCAGTGGAATAAGGATAAACATATAGGTAAGTAGAATAGAACTGAGAGCCCAGAAATAAGCTTTCACACTTAGAGTCAACAAGGTTGCTAAGATAAGTAAGTGAAGAAAGCATTAATCTTTTCCAAAAACAGTGCTAGAACAACTGGATATCCACATGTAAGAAAGTGAAGTTGGACATCTATATCTCACCATACATAAAAATAAATTCAAATTAGATTTAAGACTTAAATGTAAGAGTAAAACTATAAAATTCCTAGAAGAAAACATGGGGATAAATCTTCATGACTCTGGACTAGGCAATGGTTTCTTCGATGTGACAGAAAAGCAAAAATACCCCCCAAAATGGATAAATTTGACTTCATTAAAATTAAAAACCTTTATGTTTCAAATAGCCCTATCTAGATTGTCTTGTGAAAAGACAGATAGAATCAGAGAAAATATTTGCAAATCATATATATGATCCAGACTATATGAAGAATTCTTACCATTCAATAATAAAGACACAACCCAATTAAGGATGAGCAAAGAACTTGAATAGACATCTCTCCAAAGAGAACAAACAAATGGCAAATAAGCACATGAAAAATGCTCAATTCCTTGGCCATCAAGGAATTGCAAGTTAAAACCATAATAAGATACCACTTCACACCCACTAGGATGGTTATAACTAAAAAGACAGATAATAACAAGCGTTAGAAAGAATGCAGAGAAATTGAGACTCTAATATACTGCTCATGGGGATGCAAAACAGTACATAATCCAGCAATTCCACTCCTAAGTATATTCACAAGAGAAATGAAAACACATGCCCATATAAAACCTTGTTCATGAGTGCTCATAGCAAAATTACTCACAATAACCAGAAAGTAGGAGGGAAAAACAGATTTCCATCAACTGATGCCCAGATAAACAAAATGTAGTATATTCATAAAATGGAATACCATTCATCAACAAAAGGAAATGATGAACTGACACCTACTGCAACATGGATAAACCTTGAAAACATTACACTAAGAGAAATTAGCCAGACACAAAAGGCTACACATTGTATGATTTAGTTTAGATGAAGTGTTCAGAATAGGCAAATCTATAGAGACAGAAAAATTAGTGGTTGCCTAGGGCTGCAGGGTGGGAGAATGGGTAATGTGGATGGGGTTTCTTTTTGGGGTGATGAAAATGTTCCAAAATTAGATTATGGCTATAGATGTACAACTCTGGAAGTACACTGAAAAACTACTGTTTTTTAAAATGGGTAAATTGTATCATATGTGAATTATATCTCAAACTGTTACAAATACATAAAGTTACAAGGAAAGCCAATTACACTGATCTAGAGTCATCAAAATATAAATACAAATTCTTGATAAAGAATTAGATGTGCTGACTCAACCCTGTGGAGTCTGAGGGCAGCAGGACTAGCAGTGAAGCCACAGGCTCTGGAGGACTAGAAGGGATGGGGGGAGAAAAGATGGTAGAGAAGAAGGGGCCCCATTTCAACTGGTCCCCTGAATTGAGCTGGATATCAACTAGACCATTCTGAACACACATGAAATCAGCCTGAGATGTAAGAAGATACATCTGGGTCTCTACAAACAGAATACCTCTGGCGACTGGTCTTGAGGTATGAAGCAGGGAGCTATAATTCTGAAGGCAGATATTGGAAGATAAATGGAAGGGGGAGGGAGCCTCTGGGATCTTGTGCTGGAGCACAAAAGCCTCCCACACTGGGGACTGTGCACAGACTGGCAGATCTGTAGCGGCAAGAGATGACTTTAGGGCAGCCCCCCCCACCAAGCTGAAACCTGGAGCTAGAGGGATGCAAGTGTGAACTGGGGGTGGCTTGTGGTTTTAGAAGCACAAAGGGCAGAGACTTGCCTGGCCCTAAGAGCAAGAACTGGGAGTGCTGCTGTGGGGAGCATAACCCAGGACGCTGTGGTTTTTAGCAACACAGACAGAAAACAGAGAGAGAGTGGCCTGAGGAGCTCAGTGAAGGGCAGACTGCAACCTCTCTGTTCTGAGAGATTTGGATATAGTCACTTCTGTTCTGACTCTTAGAAGAGACATGGAAAGCCACCAGGGAAAGCCACCAGAGAACAAAAGCCCCCCAAACAGTTTTCACTGAACACATCCTGCACTACAGGGGGCAGAGCAATTCTGCCCAAGCAGGATTGCCTGAGTAATAGCACCCCTCCCCTAGAAGACAGGCTGGAAGAACAAGAGTCCAACAGCCCTAAGGTCCCTCTAAAACAAAAGCATCTTTCTTGGGTTGTGGTTAACTCTTTGGACTCTGTATGTACTCTCAACCACCCCTCAACAGAATGAGTAAAAGGAGGAACCCCCAATAAAGGAAAGAACCAGAGAATGTGGCCTCTGCCACAGAACTAAAGGATATGGATATAACCAAGATGTCAGAAAAAGACTTCAGAGTAACAACTATCAAGGCGATATCTAGGCTTGAGAAAGATATTAACAACAATATAGACTCTCTACGGGAAGAAATGAGATCTAATCAGGCTGAACTTAAAAATGCTATGAATGAAATGCAGTCTAAACTGGATACTCTGATTGCCAGGGTAAACGAGGCAGGAGAATGAATTAGTGAGCTAGAGGATAAGATGATAGAAAAAGAAGAAAACTGAAGCAGTATGGGAAAAACAAATTAAAACCCAAGAAATCAAACAGAGATTAGTGACTCAGTGAAACATTCCAATATCAGAACTATTGGGATCCCTGAGGGGGTGCAGAGAGAGAGAGGTCTAGAAGATATAGTGAGCAACTGCAGCTGGGAATTTCCCCAATCTGGAGAAGGAAACAAGCATCCATGTCCAAGAGACAGAGAGGACCCCTCTCAAGATCAATGAGAACAGACGGAAACCACGATATATAATAGTACAATCTGAAAATCTTAGATCCAAGGAAACAATTTTGAAAGCGGAAAGGAGGAAGAGCTTTCTTATATACAGAGTGAGGAACATCAGAACAACATCAGAATGGTCTACAGATTATGCTGAGTGAAATAAGTCAAGCAGAGAGAGTCAATTATCATATGGTTTCCCTTATTTGTGGAGCATAACAAATAGCATGGAGGACAAGGGGAGATGGAGAGGAGAAGAGAGTTGAGGGTAATTGGAAGGGGAGGTGAACCATGAGAGACTATGGACTCTGAAAAACAATCTGGGGGGTTTGAAGTGGCGGGGGGGGTGGGAGTTTGGGGTACCAGGTGGTGGGTATTAGAGAGGGCATGGGTTGCATGGAGCACTGGATGTGGTGCAAAAATAATGAATACTGTTATGCTGAAAAAAAAAAAAAGAAAAAGAATGGTCTACAGAGACCTGGCAAGCCAGCAAGGGATGGCAAAACGTATTGAGGGTACGAAATGAGAAGAACATGCAGCCAAGGATACATTATCCAGCAAGGCTGTCATTCAGAATCGAATGAATGGCAGAAACTGAAAGAGTATGTGACCACCAAGCTGACCCTGCAAGAAATATTAAGGGGGGATCTATAAAAGAACAAAGACCTCAAGAGTGATACAGAACAGATATTTACAGAGACAATCTATAAAAACAGGGACTTCACAGGCAACATGATGACAATAAAATTATATCTTTCAATAATCAATTTCAATGTTCATGGTCTAAATGCTCCCATAAAATGGCACAGGTTTGCAGACTGGATAAAAAGATAGGACCCAACCATATGCTGTCTACAAGAGACTCATTTTGAACCTAAAGATACATCCAGACTGAAAGGGAAGAAGGGTTGGTTTTTCATGCCAATGGACCTCAAAAGAAAGCTGGGGTAGCAATTCTCATATCAAAAAAATTAGATTTAAGCTAAAGACTATAGTTAGAGATACAGAAACACTATATCACTTCTTATTTTAATTTTTATTTTTTTAAATTTCTTTTCAATGTTCCAGAATTCCTTATTTATGCACCACACCCAGTACTCCATGAAATACGTGTCCTCCATAATACCCACCACCAGGCTCACCCAACCTCCCACCCTCCACCCCTCCAAAACCCTCAGATTGATTTTCAGAGTCCATAGTCTCTCACGGTTTATCTCCCCCTCCAATTTCCCCCAACTCCCTTCTCCTCTCCATCTCCCCATGTCCTCCATGTTATTTCTTATGCTCCACAAATAAGCAAAATCATATGATAATTGACTCTCTCTGCTTGACTTATTTCACTCAGCATAATCTCTTCCAGTCCCATCCATGTTGCTACAAAAGTTGGGTATTCATCCTTTCTGATGGAGGCGTAATACTCCATAGTATTTATGGACCACATCTTCCTTATCCATTCATCCGTTGAAGGGCATCTTGGTTCTTTCCACAGTTTGGCAACCATGGCCATTGCTGGTATGAACATGGAAGTAAAGATGGTCCTTTTTTTCACTACATCTGTATCTCTGGGGTAAATACCCAGTAGAACAATTGCAGGGTCACAGGGAAGCTTTATTTTTAATTTCTTAATGAATCTCCAAACTGTTTTCCAAAGTGGCTGCACCAACTTGCATTCCCACCAACAGTGTAAGAGGGTTCCCATTTCTCCACATCCTCTCCAACACATGCTGTTTACTGTCTTGCTAATTTTGGCCTTTCTAATGGGTCTAAGGTGGTATCTCAATGTGGTTTTGATTTGAATCTCCCCGATGGTTAGTGATGATGAACATTTTTTCACGTGTCTGATGGCCATTTGTACGTCTTCATTGGAGAAGTGTCTGTTCATGTCTTCTGCCCATTTTTTGACATGATTATCTGTTTTATGTGTGTTGAGTTTGAGGGGTTCTTTATAGATCCTGGATATCAGCCCTTTGTCTGTAATATTATTTGCAAATATCTTCTCCCATTCCGTAGGTTGCCTCTTTGTTTTGTTGGCTGTTTCATTTGCTGTGCCGAAGCTTTTGATCTTGATGAAGTATGAAAAATTCATTTTTGCTTTTGTTTCCTTTGCCTTTGGAGACGTATCTTGAAAGAAGTTGCTGTGGCCAATGCCGAAGAGGTTACTGCCTTTGTTCTCCTCTAGGATTCTGATGAATTCCTGAATCAGGTTGAGTTCTTTCATCCATTTCAAGTTTATCTTTGTGTATGCTGTAAGAGAATGGTCAAGTTTGATTCTTCTACACATAGCTGTCCAATTTTCCCAGCACCATTTATTGAAGAGACTTTTTTCCACTGTATATTTTTTCCTGCTTTGTCGAAGATTATTTGACCATAGAGTTGGGTCCATATCCGGTCTCTCTATTCAGTTCCACTGGTCTATGTTTCTGTTTTTAGGCCAATACCATGCTGTCGTGGTAATCACAGCTTTGTAGTAAAGCTTGAAATCAGGCAACATGATGCCCCTAGCTTTGTTTTTCTTTTTCAACATTTCCTTAGCAATTCAGGATCTCTTCTGGTTCCATACAAATTTTAGGATTGTTTGTTCCAGCTCTTTGAAAAATGCTGGTAGAATTTTGATCAGAATGGCATTGAAAGTATGGGATTTCTCTAGGCAGTACAGACATTTTAACAATGTTTATTCTTCTAATCCATGAGCATCGAATGGTCTTCCACCTTTTTGTGTCTTCTTCAATTTCTTTCATAAGTGTTCTGTTCTTCCTTGAGTACACATCCCTTACCTCTTTGGTTAGGTTTATTCCCAGGTATCTTATAGTTCTTGGTGCTATACTAAATGGAATCAGTTCTCTAATTTCCCTTTCTGTATTTTCATTGTGAGTGTATAAGAAAGCAACTGATTTCTGTGCATTGATTTTGTATCCTGCCACATTACTGAATTGCTGTATGAGTTTTAATAGTTTGGGGGTGGAATCTTTTGGGTTTTCCATATAAAGTATCATGTCATCTGCAAAGAGAGTTTGACTTCTTCATTGCCAATTCGAATACTTTTTATTTCTCTTTGTTGTCTGATTGCTATTGCTAGGACTTCTAATACTATGTTGAACAAGAGTGCTGAGAGTGGGCATCCTTGTCATGTTCCTGATCTCAAAGGAAAGGCTGTCAGCTTTTATCCATTGAGGATGATATTTGCTGTGGCTTTTTCATAGACAGATTTTATGAAGTTGAGGAATATTCCCTCTATCCCTATACTTTGAAGCATTTTAATCAAGAACGGATGGTGGAATTTGTCAAATGTGTACTTCCTTGAGTACACATCCCTTACCTCTTTGGGATGTGAATACACAAGTTAACTTTGTACCTTACAGAACTGGAGAAAGAACAACAAATAAAGCCTAAGCCACACACAAGAAGAGAAATAACTAAGAACAGAGCATAGATCAATGAATTAGAAACCAGACATACAGTAGATCACATCAATGAAACTAGAAGCTGGATTTTTAAAAAAAAATAATAAGATGAATAAACCACTAGCCAGACTTATCAAAAAGAAAAGAGAAGACATCCAAATTGATAAGATTACGAATGAAAGGGAAGTGATCACGACTAACAATAAGGAAATAGAAACAATTATTAGAGGTTATTAGCAACAACTAAATACCAATAAATTAAGCAACCTGGAGGAAATGGATGCCTTCTGGGAAACCTATAAACTACCAAGCCTGAAACAGGAAGAAATTGACAACTGGAATAGACCAATAACCAGTAACAAGATTGAAGCAGTGATCAAAAACCTCCAAAAAAAAAAATCAAGAGCCCAGAACCTGACGGATTCCCTGCGGGAATTCTACCAACCTTTCAAAGAAGAAATAATACCTATTCTTCTGAAGCTGTTTCAAGAAATAGAAACAGAAGGAAAACTTCCAAACTCATTCTATGAAGCCAATATTACCTTGACACCAACCATGCAAAGACCCCATCAAATAGAATTATAGACCAATATCCTTGATGAATATGGATGCCAGAATTCTCAACAAGAACCTGGCTAATAGGATCCAACACTACATTAAAACGATTATCACAACCAGGTGGGATTTATCCCTGGGAGGCAAGGGTGGTTCAACATTCACAAATCAGTTAGTGTTATAGAACACATACTAAGAGAAGAGACAAGAACCTTATGGTCCTCTCAACTGTTGCAAAAGCATTTGAAAAAAATACAGCATCATTTCCTGATTAAAACTCTTCAGAGTGTAGGGATCGAAGGAACATTCCTCAATTTCTTAAAAACCATCTATGAAAAGCCCACAGCAAATACCATTCTCAATGGGGAAAAGCTGAGAGCATTTCCCTTAAGATCAAGAACATGACAAGGGTGACCACTCTCACCACTATTGTTCAACAGCAACAGCAATCAGACAAAAAATGAAATACAATATATTCAAACTGGTAAAGAAGAAGTCAAACTCTCTTTGAAGATGACATTATACTTTATATGGAAAACCCCAAAGACTCCACCCCCAAATTACCAGAACTCATACAGCAATTCAGTAATGTAGCAGGATACAAAATCAATGCACAGAAATCAGTTGCTTTCTTAAGCACTAATGATGAAACTATAAAAAGGGAAATTAGAGAACTGATTCCATTTACTATAGCCCCAAGAACCATAACATACCTGGGAATAAATGTAACCAGAGAGGTAAAGGATCTGTACTCAAGGAGCTACAGAACACTTATGAAAGAAATTGAAGAAGACACAGAAAGATGGAAAAGCATTCCATGCTCATGGATTGGAAGAATAAACATTGTTAAAATGTCTATGCTGCCCAGAGAAATCTATACTTTCAATGCCATCCTGATCAAAATTCCACTGGGATTTTTCAAAGTGCTGGAACAAACAATCCTAAAATTTGTATGGAACCAGAAAAGACTGAATCACTAAGGAGAAGTTGAAAAAGAAAAACAAAGCTGGGGGCATCACATTGCCTGATCTCAAGCTTTACTACAAAGCTGTGATCACCAAGACAGCATGGTACTGGCACAAAAACAGACACAGAGACCAATGAAACAGAGTAGGGCATCCAGATATGGACCCTCAACTCTATGGTCAAATAATCTTTGACAAAGTAGGAAATAATATCCACTGGAAAAAAGAGTCACTTCAATAAATGGTGCTGAGAAAATTGGACAGCTATGTAGAGAAAACTGAAACTCAACCATTCTCTTACACCGTACACAAAGATAAACTCAAAATGGATAAAATACCTCAACATGAGACAGGACCGCATCAAAATCCTAGAGAAGAACATAGACAGTAACCTTTTCAACACTGGCCACAGCAACTTCTTTCAAGACACATCTCCAAAGGCAACGGAAACAAATGCATGGAGCACTGGGTGTTATACACAAACAGTGAATCATGGAACACTACATCAAAAACTAATGATATACTATATGGTGACTAACATAATAGAAATAAATAAATAAATAAATAATTTAAGGATTTAAAAAAATTAGATGTGCTTCTTTAATAAAGAACTAAATAACAAGATCCAGGTCTAATAGTTGTCTTAATTTTGAAGTAATGATAAATGTAATATAAATTTTCAGACATGCACAATGACAACAAGAGTGATTGATGGTTCCATGATCACGTCTAAAGGACAGAGTTGAAAAAACAGTGGGGAGGGGGCAGAATAATCAAATCAGTTCATTTTTTTCCTCTGATGAAGCTCCCAAATTAAAAAGCAAATATAAGATACTTCCTTTCAGTGAGGCTGGAATTTGCAAGAGGGATTCCAGCCTAGGGCTTTCAGCATGTTTATGTAAAGTTGGCTATACAAGGTGAATCACTGCCTAAAAACTTAGACCTCTGGCTATACCCTCTAGTCACTCTGCAGAGTAATGGAGTGGGGCAGGAGAGAACCCAGTGATGTCTGGTCACCAAGGCAAAGCAACTTTGGAGGGGAAGTGGGAAACTGACACAGAGATAAAGCAAGCACTAAGACATTTAAGGGCTCAGAGTGCTCTCCATCCTATTCCCATCCACAACACAGGATGTGACCAGACTAGCATGGGGAGTCTGGGGCCAGAACTGTGGAGGTATTTTCCCTACGAGTTCTCCATCAATTGTCCCCTCCACCAGATTCCCACCCTCAGGACTGATATTCAAAACATTTGACAAGTAGTTATACATGAACAGAGACCAATCACAACAGTTGCCAGTCACAGTACTAGAACAGAGTTCTAGAGGTCTGCTGCTGTGACAGACATTAGTTAATTCAGTTGCTAGATTGTATGGAGGTCGCAGAGGTTTTAGAGGCAGGATTAAGGCAGTGGCTCTTCAAGGTGCCAGGGTGACTCCATCATTAAGCATCTGCCTTCGACTCAGGTCATGATCCCAGTGTCCTGGGATCGAGCCCTGCATTGGGATCCCTGCTCTGCAGGAAGCCTGCTTCTCCCTCTCCCACTCCCCCTGCTTGTGTTCCCTCTTTCACTGTCTCTCTCTGTCAAATAAATAAATAAAATCTTCAAAAAAAAAAAAAAAGGTTTAAGGCAGTGGCTCTTCATCAACTCTCACAGAGTAGATTCAGCTCCTCTGTTAACAACAAAGATAACTGTACCAGTACACATCACCCCAAAGGTAGAATAGGGAGAGATAGTAGAATCTTCTGAAGGCTTTACGAATGAACATTGGGCAAATGGTTGATGCCTGCATTCATGGGGCATCTCACCAATTTCACAGATGGAAATTT
The DNA here is from genome assembly GCF_964662115.1 of Mustela nivalis. Taxonomy (NCBI): domain Eukaryota; kingdom Metazoa; phylum Chordata; class Mammalia; order Carnivora; family Mustelidae; genus Mustela; species Mustela nivalis. Next base: position 90,749,268 of record NC_139040.1, read on the forward strand.
CTCCTCTTGACACAAGGTCCAAAAGAGATTCTGGCATGCCAGTAGAAGCAGCTTTTCAAATTTAGACTCTAGAAAGCTGCTTAACTATGAAAGTAGGGCTATACTGGGGTTAAAATCCTAATTCCCCATCTCTTTGACATCCAGGAAGAAACAAAGAAAGCAAGCAACCTGAGATGGGGACCAAATGGTATTAGCCCACACTCCCAGCTGCCTCAGATCTGAACACTGAGGCCTGTCTGTCTGGTAGAGCTCTCTCTCTCTCTTTGAATGGGACACCCACCCCCCAAGGATCCTCCTTGTATAGACTCAGCCTTCAATTTATACCCTAATTCAATTCTTCTTCCCATGAAGAGAAAGTCTCCAATTAGAGAAGGAAATTGGAAAACTTAGATCCTTGAGGCACAGGGGGAAACATCCCTGGGCTACACATGGGGCTCCTGAGCAAGAAGAGGGGACGTGAGCCCTTTTTACAACAAACATTCATTTTTTATTAAGTTTCTAATCAAATACTATAATAATTTCTTTTCTTTCATAAAAAGCTAAATATTTACAAGACTATCAATTTGGGAAAAGACAAACAAAAGAGTAAAAAAGAAATGTGATCAAAACACAAATTCAAAGACAGAATAAATAACAGCTTTTTTCAATGCCTGCCTGGCCCTGGGGGCCACTACCAGCACGCCAGCTCCTCAGCCTCAGACTTAGCAGTAGTTCAGCATCTCCTCTAGCTTCAACATGTCCAAGGGGGGGATTTTGGTGACCTCGAAGAAGACCCTGCAAAGGAAGAGGGGTCAGCTTAGAATAAAATAAGCCAAAGAAAACAGAATCCTTGAAATAAGTACAACATAAAGACCCTTGGTTCCCTATGTTGGTTTAACCCTAGAGTAGAAAGTAAGGCGAACAGTACTGAATCTTTCTTTTTCCTTGAGTGAGGCTAGTCTGTGCCTCCTCATGGTTGAGCACAAACCCCTCCTCAATTGGAGCTTGGTACTTACTGGTGAGAATATTTGGAATGCACAGTCTTGAGTTTGTTGCAAGGACGCAATGTCAGCAGGGTGTTTAGCTGCTTGACCAAGGGGTGAAGATCAGAGGTTTTGTAGCCACTGTAATACTCCAGGGCAGGAGCCTGGAAGAAGCAAACAGTGACTTTTACCACAGAAAGCAGACCCTTCCTCTATCTCTACTATCCCAAGTCCAGACTTTGTATACATGGCATAGGCAGAGAAGGTGGTTAAACATTTCAAAAACTCATACAGCACAGACACTGACCAGTAAGTATAGAGAACTTCCTAGAAGACACTAGGCTCCAGCTGCAAACTAATGGTATGGCTATCCAGATGTATGTAAGTACCATATATCCACAGGTACCAGCTGGATATTAGCCCTGGTTGTAGGTATTTGTGTAAGCTGAAATCCACTAAAGAATCTAAGGAACATAACTGACTTTGTAATTTACTCACTCTCAGGTCAACAGCCAATGGCCAGGCAAACCTCAAAACAAACTTAAGATCCCAAGTCAACAGACAACGGGAATTTAAGGTAGTTTCTCTTCTCTGGCTCTAAGAGCTATCGCTCCATGCATTTATTTTCTCATTCAATTTTATGGATGCTTATTTTGTGGCAGAAGTGATACAGCAGGGCATTTAAGAGCAAAGGTTCCTGAGGCAAATGGCTTATGCTCAAATTCTAGCTCCACCAACAGCATGGACTTGAGCCAGTTATTAATTTCTTTGTGCCCCAGTTTCCCACTATGCCAAATGGGGATCACTACAGTAATTGCATCATAGAAGCAGAGGAGTTAAGGTGTGCACACAAGGCACAAATGGAACAGAGCCTAGCACAAAGTGAGTGCCCAAACGAGGCTAGCTAGGATTACTAGTGCCAAGCTCTGTGTAGGCTGCTGCGAATACAAAGATCACCAAGTCCCCTGCCCCTAAGGAATGTGTAGTGGGGGAAATAGCCATGCACACAGAGAATTACAGAATGTGTGGGAAGGTCTACGATGGAAATGAGAAAGGAACACTGGAGAAACAGAGCAGAACTTTGAACTTCAGAACAGACCATGAACTTTGGCCAGGAAAATCACAGAAAGCTTTGTAGAGGGCAGCCCATCTACAGTGGGTGGAAAGACAAGTGGGAGCTCTGTAGGTAAAGAAGAGGTTTATTCTATAAGGCAGTGGTTTTCTAAAAGTGTCTTAAATTACTTTCCCCAAACTCCCTTTCCCCACCACCAAATATCTTACATGGTAGCCCAAATATATACCTGGAATTGGGAGTGAGAGCTAACAAGCCCACCAATTTGGATCCCTTCACTTTTTACATGGCCCGGAAGACACTTCTACAGGAATCCCAGGGCCCTACTGAATATTGTTTAGAAACCACTGCCACCAGTAAAGGGCAATCATTGGCATGCTGAGCGGGGAAGTAACACATTATATTCGGTGTGTCAAATAAAATTAATGGAACCATTGTCATTGCACAGGTTCAGGCCCCAGCGCTTCATCTTGACTATTATGAAAGCTTACTAGCTATTGTTCCCACTTTTATACTCAATGGTATTCCCACTTTTATACTACCTCTCATTTAATTCACCTTCTGTACTGCAAACCAGTGCTGTTTCCACAACACACAAAAAGGAGTAGGTCACTCCCCTGCCCCAAAACCTTCCAATGCCTTCATACAAAGTAGGTCTCTCCACTTGGTATCATAGGTCTCTCACAATCAGACTACACCCTACCATTCCGGTCTCATCTCTCACCACTCCCTATTAATATATCCTCTGCTCGCTTTATAGGAAATGCTTTATTCTGCCCTAAATACATCACACTCTTCTCATTGCCTTCACATCAGGTCAATTATCATTCCCTTTACTAGAATGTCTTCTCTCACAGGTACCTACTCATCTTTCAAGACCCAACTCAAAAGTCACCTCCGCTGTGAAGCCTTTCTTCTCTATAGAAGGAGTATACATAGCATAGAGGACAGTGGGGCCATCCTACCCGAGTTCAGATCAGGGCTGATGCTCAGCTGATACTCACTGGTGCAACCATGCCAAGTGTTAAAACACAGAACTATTTCTATACTGGCTGGCAGGCAGTTTGCTGCCCTGAGTCCCTCAGTTGTCCCCCTCAGCACCTACCACATTTCCCCAGGATCTAAAGATCAAAGCCTGTGGGGCCTCTCCAGGGCCACAGTACCAAAGCAATGGCCACATCAATTCTGATGATACAGTAGATATCCAATTTGAAAGCTACTCTTAATCCCCAAAGACTAGCTGTGCCTCTCATTAGCAAAACATAGGAAGTTATTTCTTATCTGTAAAGTAGGGATAACAGTTAATATACAAAGTGCTCAGATCACTGTCTAATCACTAAGTTTTAGCCATTTTTTTTCCTTTTCGTCATCATCACTGCCATTTACTGAATGCTTTTTCTGTCCCAAGAAATTTCAGTATGACTTATCCAAGTTCATACAACTGCTTATAGCAATCTCAGTACAGAGAGGTTTTCCCAAGATTAGTGGCTACAGGACTTCCAAGTTGGAGGGGCTTACAAGTGAGTTTTATTTGTACTGGAGAAGGAGGCTTTAGGGACCTTCCTCTTCAGAGAAGACCACTATACTATACCTCGGAGTCCCCCATTATACACAAGGACAGTTGCTTTCATGACTCTGGGTCTGTGCTTCTCAAATTCTGTTCCAATGAGCTCTCTTGGGGAAGTGGGGGCAACCTTGTTGAGGAGACTGCAAGGGGCATGGGTGGACTGGGGTCAGGTAAGAAGGGGGCCCATCCTACCACCTGCTACAACCAGAATTATTTCATATTAATCTGTTTTACAATACCATGTTTTCAAGTAAGCTTTCTTTGGAATAAAGAGTACTGTGACTAAGGAAAATAAAATAAAACCCTTTAAGCAGCCAGGCTCCTAACATGTCCTAACTCCTAACATGTCAAAGAATTTGTAACTATGGGTGCATGGCAGTTTTATCACTTAGTTTCCCATGACCCCACTTTACACCTTCCACCTGACCTGACCCCGTGGTGCAGTTTTGGGGGCAGATCTGACCTGACCCCGTGTTTTCTTGCTTTTAACTGATGTATAGGTGACATATAATACTATATTAGCTTCTGGTGTATAACACAGTAATTCAGTGCTCATATATTACGAAACACTCACCATATAAGTGTAATCACCATCTGTCACCATACAGTGTCATTACAATGTTATTGACTATACCTCCTATGCTGTACTTTATATCCCAAGACATATTTATTTTGTAACTGCAAACTGTACCTTTTAATCCCCTACACTTATTTCGCCCTTCCCTCCCCGCCCTTCTCCTCTCACTAGTTTGTTCTCTATATTTATAAATCTGTTCCTGTTTTGTTTTTTTTATTTTTTAAAAGATTTTAATTATTTATCTGAGAGAATGGGAGAGTGAGAGAAAGAGAGAGAGAGAGAGAGAATGAGCACAAGCTGGGGAGGCAGCAGATGAAGAAGCAGGCTCCCCACTGAGCAGGGAGCCTGACATGTGGCTCGATCCCAGGACCCTGGGATTATGACCTGAGCCAAAGGCAGACGTTTAACCAACTGAGCCACCAGGTGCCCCCTGTTTTGTTTTTTTAGACCCCACATATAAGTGAAATAATACAGTATTTGTCTTTCTCTGACTTATTTCACTTAGTATAATATCCTCTAGGTCTATTCATGTTGTCACAAATTTTAAGATTTTATTCTTTATGGCTATGCAATATCCCTCTGTGTGTGTGTGTATGTGTGTTCACACCACATCTTCTTTATTCATTCATCCATCAACGGACACTTAGGTTGCTGACTCTGTGCTTTTAAAGCTCTACTCCATGTCCCCAGCAAGTGTTTACCAGGTGTCCGAGCTTCTTCATGTAGAGGGCCAGGAGGAAGGAGCCAGCAGCTAGCTTGGAAGCCCTCTCCTGGACATAGTCGTATTCTTGCAGAGTCATCTCACAGATGAAGCGGGACAAAGTCAGCGTCTTCATGCTGGCACGGAGACACTAAAGGTAGCAAGAAGACTTGCTCAGCAATCAATTCGGAAAAGCAGCACCTAGCAGAAGACCCTCTGTACCCACTCTCTCCAGTTATCCCACGTCAGGCCCAAATGGCTCTCTGCCTGAACAATTCACTTCTCTTGCCACCATGACTCACACTAAGGACCCTACCCCCAAAAGCACAGAATCTTTCAGGCAGGGATTCTGAAATCAGCCAGTGGGCTTTGCTACCTTTAGAATTTTTAACCAAATTATCAAGTGACCTTGTGGTACCTTCCCCCAACCTCCCTTTTCTTTGTAAGTTATCCTTTTAAGAGCCAAAGCCTTCCAATTATAACTTTGCACCTGGCTCCACCCCAGAAATAGTCCATGCTCCAAAAGAATTTCCATTTTCTTGACTGAATCTTTTTTAGAAATTATAACTTTTATAAACACACACATAGAAGAAAGTACACACATGTACTTGCAGAATATAATAAATAATTATAAAGTGGCTTCACCTGTAACCAAAACTAAGATGAAGGAAGAGAACTTTACCAGCATCTCCTCCCAACTTCCCACATGTCCCTTCCTGATCAAAGACTCTTCTTCCCCTCCTCTACACTGCCTTCACCTCAAAATATAAAGGCACACAAAGAAAATCTTCAATTTTGTTTCTCTCACACTTCATAAAGATGTTCAATCTAAGAGGGTGGATTGAAGAAGAAATTCACTTCACCCCTGTTGCCCCTTTCCCTTTTCCTACCATCCAAACAGCCATTCTGGGTATGGAGGGGACCAACCCAATAGTGGGAGAATGAGGATACGCCTCTTCCCTCTTACCCTAGCATATCTGCGCAGGAAATGATAGGCGATGGGAATGTTGATATCAAATTTGAGAGTTTGCAGGATGCTGATTTCCATGGTGAGCATCTCATCTCGCTGATAAATATCATCACAGATATATAGGAAATCATCCACACAAGGTGGGCAGGACTCCTACGGGTGGGGAGGAGAGATAGTCAGAACCAGGCCAAGAAAGCCCACTGCTCTGTGCTTTGAGATAAAAGGCAGTGGGGGAGAGAAGTGAACGATAGGAGGCAATAACATTTCCCAGCATAAAACTTCAGGCTCGCTCTGAAAGCAAACTTCTGGTTGATTTGAGTAGCCCATCTGAAAAACAAAATCAGAGACAGAGGAGAGATCTGCCCCCCAAACTGCACCACAGGAGAGAGTATCAGGCCTGGGTGGGGGTAGATTCTTACACTGTCCGGAGTGGCTTAATATGGCACAGGAACCCAGAGCAATGATCTCTTTTCTAATGAGTGAAAGCTGGGAATGGGAAATCTAAGACCTGCTCTGGGGGAAGGGAGGAAAGAAGACAACAGAAAGTGGAGCTAGCAATGGAAAATAATATGGCACTTTGTTTCACAGTCTAAGAAATGAACAAGGACGTTTGGGAAGGGGGGGCTCAGGTAGCAGGCAGGGAGAGACAGGCAGACAGGCACGGAGAGAGCCCAAGCAGAGACTGAGGACTGCAGGGGGTTTGGGGGAGGAAATGTTCATGGGGGCCAGACTAGGAAGATCCAGACCAGGCCAAGGGTGAGAAGAACCCTTAACTGGGAAGCACCTTATTATGTCCTGCCCTCTACGGGGTGAACCGTGGTTTGGGGGAGAGGAATAGGAAGCGGGAAGATTCCCGAATCTTTTATCAAGCTGTATCTAACTGCCCACCCCAGCATTCTTTCCACACCTTTCTCTGTCTTTCTATTTTGAGATCTCAGACTAGATTAACCCTTAGATTTACAGACAAGGAAATTTAGGCACAGAAAAAGATGGCAAATTTCTCAAGTTCATACAGCACACTAGGAGCAGCACCAGGACAAGAAACTCTCCCTTCCTTTGCCCTACTCACTAGTGGTTCCTTTCTTTCTTCTCTTCTCATACCATCTCCACACTTCCCCTTGCAAAAGTCTTTCTGTACTTCTCAACCCTGTGAGAGGAAGACATCCCTTCTCCAAAAAACATAGTGGGGACCCTTCATCCTGATAACCGCAACAGGGGTACTCTTGGTTCCCAGATTTGTTAGGAAGTGCCTCTTTGCACTTTGTTCCTCCTTCGGCTGTCAGTCAGGGACCCCCCAACTTCTTTTTAATTCTCTTGAGGCTAAGGCATGGAGAACTTAATACCTTAGTCCTTAATACCCCGTGCTAAGCCACAAGGATGGTCCTAGGGAGGAGGAGGAAAGAGGAGGGAGGAGGAGGGAGAAGGAGAACAAGGAATGAGCCAGGGAGTGTGTAATCAGGGAGGGAAATGAGCCGGAGAGGGAAGCAGCAGAGGAGGGAGCAAGGAAGAGAGTGAGAGAAGAGGAAGGGAAAAAGGGAAGGAGGAGGCAAGAGAGGGAGGAAGTGAGTCAGGGAAGGTGGGGGGCAAGGAAAATAGACAGGGACAGAGAGAGAAAGAGGATAGACTAGAGCAAGTGATAGTGGGTGGGAGGAAGCGAACCCTCCAGGAGAGGCAGCAATCAAGAGGGGGAGCTTGGGGGGGGGGGGCAAGCGAACCAGGGAGCAAATAAGTAGGGAAGGAAGTGAACCCAAGAGGTAAATAGTAAGGAAAGGAGGAAAGGCAGAAGGGGGAAGAGAGAGAAGAAGCAAGGGAAGAAGGAGATGAGAGAAAGAAGGTGGGAGGCAGCTGGAATTAGAGGGAGTCACGGTGCCAGGGTAGCAGGCAGCAAGGGTGGGAGGTAGAGAGGGAAGGAGCACGTGAAGAAGGGAGAGAAGGAATAAACAGAAAAGGGAGGAGGGAAGGGATGGAAGAAGGAAGCAAAAGACAGGAAGGGAGAGCCTGAAAAGAATGAGGTGGGGAGTGAGGAGAGAGGGGACAGAGAGAAGAGAGCAAAGGAAGGGAAAATAATGGGGGGGGGGGGAGGATGGAATGGTCCAGAGGGAGGGAGGGAGATGGGAGGGGTAAGGGGGCAGGAAAAGAGACACAGAAGGAGGGGTGGCGGGAAGAAGGGTAGGAGAAGGGGAGACAGGAAACTAGGGAGGGAAGGAAGGAGGATACAGGAAGGAGATCCAGTTTGTAGTGAATGAGTGCACAAGGCAGGGATGGAAGACTCAAGGGAGGGCTGAGGGAGGGACTGAGAGAAGGCTGGAAAAAGGAAGAGAGTTAAGGAACAAGGGTAGAAATAAAGCAAGGAGGGAAGAGAAGAAAAAGCTGCAAGAAAGGGAGGCAAGTAAGAAGCCAAAAGGGAGGACTGGAATGAGGGAGGGAGGGGGTACAGGAGTAAGGGAGGCAAGAAGCAAGTTAAGGGTAAAGCTGGGGAGGGAGCAAGTCAGGGAGCACGAAAACAAACCCACAGTTCTGAAGCTCTGTAAATTCATAAAAGTTGCTACCCCTCCGCTTCTAAACCCCAAGATTTCACACAAGTAGCCTATCCATGGAAATATCACAGTTGAACAGGATCATTTAGCATCTGAGGAAGAGGAAAGACTCAGAGAAATTAGATGGTTTAGGTTTATGAAAGAAAGGCCAGCAGGGCACCTGGGTAGCTCAGTCAGTTACGTGTCTGACTCTTGATTTCAGCTCAGGTCATGATCTTAGGGTCCTGGAATCAAGCCCCACATGAGAGGGAGTCTGCTTCTACAGTCACCCTCTTTCTCTGCCCCTCCCTCTATATTCTCTCCCCCTAAAGTGAATGGATAAATCTTCAAAGAAAGAAAAGAAAAGCTACTTGCTTTTATAATGCTACTTCAAAAATACCATTTAACCCATACTCACTACCATCTGTAGCAGGCCATGTTCCCTTAAATGTCTCCGGTACTGAGGTTTGGAACTGCTTTCTTATCTACGCAGTTCAAGACTACGCAGTGGAAACTAGGTGGAGATGACGTTGGTAGAAGAAGAAAAGAGGGCAGGGTAGGCAGAGAATTATGGATCAGAAGGAAGTACTTAACTAAGCACATGCCCAAATACACACATCTTCAAAGAAGAAGTGAAAGAACCCTGTGGACACCAGGAAACAAACATACCACCCTTGCCACCCAACACCAGCATCCCTCTGGGGAAGACCAACCAAAAAAAGGTAGGAGATATTATTTGTGTGTGTATGTATATAATTATACACACATACACACACACACACAGGTGCACATATATGCAAATGTAAATGCATACATGTGTGCGTGGGTGTATCTACATGTAGATGATACATACGCATATGCCTACATATATTCCCATTTTTGTATACAAATACATACATATATATCGGACATGGCTAGAAACTTGATTATTTTTCTCTAGGCTCTATGAACTCAGGCTCACCTCAAATTTTGCTGCAATCAGAAATGCCGTGGAACCAAGGAGCTGTAGCTTGTCCCTCTTGCATACTACCTCCATAAGGTAGTGATCCACCAGTTTCACTGCCAAGTACAGGGTCTCATGACTCATCTCAAAGGTCATCTGGAGGAAGACACAAACAGGAATCTGCCATATGGCCCCACCCCAAGGTCACAACCAGTAGATCTAAACTATCGTGTCTGTGGCATTGAGGACAGTGGAACTACCAGAACTGGCCAGCTGAGACTCAGCTACAAATGTGGGAAGTGCTTCAGCTAGGTGCCTAGCTAGACCTCCTGTGCCTCTAAGGACCCCAGCATTATCCATCCCTACACATTTAGGTAGATGACCAGTCCTATAAATTAGAGAGAGATGCTCTGCCTTCTCTAGGAGCACCTTGAATGAACACACCCTCTCTCCTTGATCTCCGATACTTAGATTCTTGCTTTCCCCATCTGCTACTACATTATACAGTGAACTCCCCCAAAGAGATCATGTTCTTTACCTCTAAAATACAAAGACTCATTTATTAGTTTATTCATTCAGTAGTGCCTCTTCCTAATTAGATATGTCATTAGAATATATGGATTGGAAGAAAGTACCAATAGCACCATTTGGAAGTGAGCTGAGCGATTGGAGAAGCCAGAAAGAGATTAAAGCATTAGTAGTATAATCCTCCTTCCTTTTTTTTCTCTTGTCTGTCCTTGCCTTGCCTTTACCAACTCCAAGAAATTACCTCCTAGAACTGTAGACCCAGTGTTAGTTCCAGCCCACACAGCATCTTTGAGCAAATTAGAGAAAAAAAGTGACATCTTTGGGAGAATGCAGCCCTGCAGGCACACATCTTATCAAGTAAATGATACCTTTATATGAATTAGCAAACGGTCCCTCTGCCTCAAGGCAGAGCAGCTCCACAGCCAAAACGTACAGCTTGACAAATGGTATGAGCTGGATTCCATCGCCCACTTTTGTCTTCCCTAGTAACCCTGTGTAGGCACAATCTACACTACACACAGGGCTCCTCCCAGTCATCAGTGATGCTTCTTCCTCTCAACCCCTTAGGTTCTTAGATTCAAGAACAATAAAATCTATACTTATCCAACATCTCAACCAATGCAGGAATCTTCTCTTTAATGTCTCACCAAATAACTGTTCAGTTTCTGCTATAGGACCTCCAAATATAGCCTGATCTCTCTTTGAATGGTTTTAATGGAAAATTCTTCCTTATACTGAGTAGAAATCACCATCCTAGTAAAATTTCCTTACTTCATTGGGCCTCCTTTTATGTAGGCTACTCTTATTGACTGAAGCCTAGATGTCCAAAAAGTCGGCCAATAAGAAGCACTGGGGAACTAGATGATTATCAGAAGATGGCTGAATACATCAGTTCAGCATTACATTCAGTTCAGATGCATTACATTTCTGAGTAACAGAAATACTAAGAAGCTGTTCTTATTGTTCCTGGGAAATGGCCTTGGATCTTCTCAGAAATCCATCCTCACCAGCTTCCTATTGCAATGTAAAAAAGTATCACACACTTAGTGACTTAAAGCAACATAAATTCAATTATCTCACAAATCTCAAAGTCAAAAGTGCAAAATGGGACTCACTGGGCTAAAAAAAAAAAGGTGTTAAAAGGACTGGGTTTCTTTCTAGAGGTTCTAGTAAAAAAAACCAAACCCTTCTTCTAACTTCTGTGAGCTGCCCATATTCCTTGGTTTGTGGTCCCTTCCATCCTCAAGGCCAGCAGTCTTTCTCACACTGCATTACTCTCTGCCTCCCTCTTCCACACGTAAGAACCCTTGTGATTACACTGAGTCCATTTGGATAATCCAGGATAATCACTGTATCTTAAATTTGGCTGATTACAATCACAATTCCATATTCTATTTTAATTTCCCTTTGCCACATAAAGTAACATATTCATAGATTCTGGGGATTAGGATATGAACATTTTATTCTGCCTACCACATTTTCCAAAGGAATGTCGTAAGAGATGGAGAGAGTTCATGAAGATTAAGGGTAATGACTACCACTTTAAGTATCAAGAAACTGAGGTCAAATAATTACAAAAAAAAAAAAAAAAGACAGTAAGAATGAAAAGTAGTAGTTCTCTGAGGATGATACCTCTGTGAGTAAATGACAAAGCCAATGCCTACATAGCCTCTTTCCAGTACCTCTCATAAGCACTTGGCCACCCATGTAACACATTGTTATGAAATGGTTAACATGTAAAGTATGGGCAATATCTGAATGAATGGTTGAAATTTGGAGTCAACAAATATTTGAATCAGCAGCAGCGTCAGTGATAGCAATCCTCCTTCTTTGAATGTAGGACAGTACTCTTCTAACATAATTCTACCACTCGGGACTACGCAGAGCAAGTCTAATTGTCTTGTGACAGCCATTCAGCTACTGAAGACAGTTACCTATCTCCTATAAATTTCCATCCTAGACCAAATAACTTGACTTCCTTTAACTATTCTTCACATGATATGGTTTTCTGTCACCTCAGCATCAGGCTCCAAATGAGGAGACTGACTTTGTTCCAGTTAGAGAAAAGTAGTAGTGCTCTAGATAATTCAAGAAGCTACAACAAACAAAGAAGCCTTTCAACACTGTAGCAATGGTTTCTCCCTCACAACCACCCTTGGCTAGCACACCCTTCTAATTCTTCATAAACGATTACCTGGGGATGGGTAAAAAGGAACAAAAGGGAATAAATAAGTAAATAACTATAGAAAATATAAAGAGTACTCTTGGTCTCAAAGGAGGAGACAAGTTTGACAAAATTTATCTCAAATTCCAAAACTCAAAAACCATCTCCTGCAAAGATGAATAAATAGAGAAAATCACCCATTTATATGAAAAAGAACAAGTAATTTTTCAAGAAGCAATGTTCTGAGAAACCAGAGCAAGTGTCCACTTGTGAAACCTTTCCACTTCAAAGAACTGAAATAAACTTTAAAAAGTACACTCTTAACAAGATCTGAGAGGTCACTGTATGAAAAGAGAACAGATCCAGAAAGACTGGTTTCTGATGAGAAAGCAATTACTTAATTAAAAATGTACTAGCGGAAGTGAATAGTACATTTGGTTATGACAAAAGTCAAATCAATAATTCCAAAGGCTTTAAAAAATTCTCCCAGAACTGAGAGGTAAGAGAGAGTTGAAGATAATAAATGAAAACCTGAGACACAAGAACAGATTCTGGAGATATATACACACACATGCACATACACACACACTCGGAATGAGATAAGAGACTGAAGAGAAATAAATAATAAAAATTTCTCTGAGCCAGTCTCTCCTCTAGCCATCCAAGATGCCAAAAGGAAAGAAGGCTGGGGAGAAGAAGGTAGCCCCAGCCCCTGCTATTGTGAAGAAGCAGGAGGCCAGGGTGGTGGTCAATCCCCCATTTTAGAAAAGGTCCAAGAATTCTGGCATTGGACAGGACATCCAGCCCAAAAGGGACCTCACCCACTTTGTCAAATGGCCTGCTGCATCAGGCTGCAGCAGCAAAAGGCTATCCACTATAAATGTATAAAAGTGCCTCCTGTGATTAAGGAGTTCACCCAGGCCTTGGACCACCAAAGAGCTACAAAACTGCTTAAACTGGCCCACAAATATGGACCAGAGACCAAGCAAGAGAAGAAGCAGGGATTGTTGGCCCAGACTGAAGAGAAAGCTACTGGCAAAGAGGATGTCCCCACTAAGAAGCTGCCTATCCTTCTAGTTGGGGTTAATACTATCACCACCTGGTGGAAAACAGGAAGGTTCAGCTAGTAGTGATTGCACAAGATGTGGATCCCATTAAGCTGGTTGTCTTCATGCCTTCCCTGTGTCGTAAGATGGGGGTTCCCTACTGCATTATCAAGGGGAAGGCCAGGCTGAGGTGTCTGGTCTGCAGGAAGACCTACACCACTGTCGCCTTCACACAGGCTAACTCAGAAGACAAAGCAGCTCTGGCTAAGCTGGTGGAAGCTATTAGGACCAATTACAACGACAGGTAGGATGAGATCCACCGTCACTGGAGAGGTAATGTCTTGGATCTAAAGTTGGTGGTTTGTTTCATTCTTCTACATATAGCTGTCCAGTTTTCCCAGCACCATTTATTGAAGAGATTGTCTTTTTTCCTTTTTTGTCGAAGATTATTTGCCCATAGAGTTGAGGGTCCATATCTGGGCTCTCTACTCTGTTCCACTGGTCTATGTGTCTGTTTTTATGCCAGTACCATGCTGTCTTGGTGATCACAGCTTTGTAGTAAAGCTTGAAATCAGGTAACGTGATGCCCCCAGTTTTATTTTTGTTTTTCAATATTTCCTTAGCAATTCAGGGTCTCTTCTGATTCCATACAAATTTTAGGATTAGTTGCTCCAGCTCTTTGAAAAATACCGGTGGAATTTTGATTGGAATGGCATTAAAAGTATAGATTGCTCTAGGAAGTATAGACATTTTAACAATGTTTATTCTTCTGATCCAAGAGCATGGAATGGTCTTGACCATTCTCTTACACCATACACAAAGATAAACTCAAAATGGATAAAAGACCTCAACGTGAGACAGGAATCCATCAGAATCCTAGAGGAGAACATAGGCAGTAATCTCTTCATTATCAGCCACAGCAACTTCTTTCAAGATATGTCTCCAAAGGCAAAGGAAACAAAAGCAAAGATGAACTTTTGGGACTTCATCAAGATCAAAAGCTTCTGCACAGCCAAGGAAACAGTCAACAAAACAAAGAGGCAACCCACGGAATGGGAGAAGATATTTGCAAATGACAGTACAGACAAAAGGTTGATATCCAGGATCTATAAAGAACCCCGTAACCTCAACACACACAAAACAGACAATCATATCAAAAAATGGGCAGAAGATATGAACAGACACTTCTCCAACAAAGACATACAAATGGCTATCAGACACATGAAAAAATGTTCATCATCACTAGCCCTCAGGGAGATTCAAATTAAAACCACATTGAGATACTACCTTACACCAGTTAGAATGGCCAAAATTAGCAAGACAGGAAACAACGTGTGTTGGAGAGGATATGGATAAAGGGGAACCCTCTTACACTGTTGGTGGGAATGCAAGTTGGTGCAGCCACTTTGAAGAACAGTGTGGAGATTCCTTAAGAATTTAAAAATAGAGGGCGCCTGGGTGGCTCAGTGGGTTAAAGCTTCTGCCTTCGGCTCAGGTCATGGTCCCAGGGTCCTGGAATCGAGCTCCACATCAGGGTCCTGCTCAGCAGAGAGCCTGCTTCCCCCTCTCTCTGCCTGTCTCTTTGCCTATTCGTGATCTCTCTTGCTCTGTCAAGTGAATAAATAAAATCTTTAAAAATAAAAAAAGAAATTAAAAATAGACCTTCTCTATGACCCTGCAATTGCACTCCTGGGTATTTACCCCAAAGATACAGATGTAGTGAAAAGAAGGGCCATCTGTACCCCAATGTTTATAGCAGCAATGGCCACAGTCGCCAAACTGTGAAAGAACCAAGATGCCCTTCAACAGACGAATGGATAAGGAAGATGTGGTCCATATATACTATGGAGTATTATGCCTCCATCAGAAAGGATGAATACCAACTTTTGTAGCAACATGGACAGGACTGGAAGAGATTATGCTGAGTGAAATAAGCCAAGCAGAGAGAGTCAGTTATCACATGGCTTCACTTATTTGTGGAGCATAACAAATAGCATGGAGGACAAGGGGAAATGGAGAGGAGAAGGGAGTTGAGGGAAATTGGAAGGGGAGGTGAACCATGAGAGACTATGGACTCTGAAAAACAATCTGAGGGCTTTGAAGGGGCGGGGAGTGGGAGGTTGGGGGAACCAGGTAGTGGGTATTGGAGAGGGCACGGATTGCATGGAGCACTGGGTGTGGTGCAAAAAACAATGAATACTGTTACGCTGAAAATAAATAACAACTTTAAAATAAAATAAAATAAAGTTGGTGGTTTGCATTGCCAAGTTGGAAAAAGCAAAGGTTAAAGATCTGGCCTCCAAACTGGGCTAAGTGTATGCTGTTGAATTTTGTGAACATGAAAGTAATACAAAGTTATCTTTCAAAAAAATTTTCTCTGAGCCAAAGCAAGATTGAATCTTCAGACTGAAAGGACTCATGATATACAGGACAAAATTAAGGAAAACATATCTATGTCAAAAACAATTATTTTAGGGAAGGTAGTGTATTAAATAGTAATAATACAGATCTAAAGATCTGTTATCTTGACTAAAAATAGAAGCAGAAATAAACTAAAAGTGTGCGAACTATCTCATCGTACTTGAGAGGCAATTAAAAGAACAGGTTCACTAGAGAAGCTGATTAAATAATGGGCTATACCCATTTAATAGAATATTATGCAACACTTTAAAAAAATAAGATAGACCTATAATCATATGGAAAGATTACTAAGACATTCTTGTTTTTTTAAAAGATTTTATTTATTTATTTGAGAGAGAGAGAAAGAGAGTGAGAGAGTGCACAAGTAGGGGGAGCAGCAGGCAGAGGGAGAACCAGATGCTCAACCAACTGAGCCACCCAGGTGCCCCTACTAAGACATTCTTAAAACCACAAAATGCAGAGCAATGTGTACAGCATGACCTATTAATATAACAAAATATCATAAAACCACATTCATTAAAAAACTGCACTTTTATATGTATATATGCCTATATGTGTATACATTCATGCATTACTCATAAAATTTAGGATTTTTGAAGAAAGGATAGTCAAAATTAAATAAAAGTGATAATATACCCATAAGAGGATCCGGAAGGATACACACACTAAATTATTTATAGTTGTTACCTCTGAGGAATAAGAAGAAAATAGTTGATTTTATTCATATACATATACACAAATCTGTATGAATACATACACACATATTATAAGCATATATTAATTTATAGTTAAAAAATTGTATGGGGCAGAGGGTTTAAGGTGAGATAGAGGGGGTGAAGAAATGCCAGGAGAAATTAACTAAACAATGATTGTGGATGGTTACCACATTGATCTTAGACTTTGATAAGTTAAGCAGAAAAATAAATTACCATATAAATTATATAATAATTATTAAGTCAAAAATTAATTGATAGAATGATCTTTGTATTCTATAGAGAATACCTATTTTCTACAAACATCAGTGAATCATTTATAAAAATCCATTATGTCAGAAGCCATGAAGAAAATCTCATTAACTTAAGAAAAATAGAAATTATCATTCAGGTCACATTCTCAAGACGCAGTATGATAAATCTGGAAATTGGCAACAAAAGGATAAACCAAAGTAAAGTAAAGAAAAGCATTTTTAAAAAATGGTAAGCACTATTCTTAAAGAAAAAACAAAATGAAGAAATAAAAATTGCAAACACAGATTACTGAGGAAAAAAACAAGATAGCTACAACACTATCAAAATTAATGAGATGTACTCAGAAATATTACTTAGAAAAAAATATGTACTTTAAAGCTTTTATTATGAAGTCATAAATAATTAAATTAGACTTAGCATGCATTTTAAGAAACTAGGGAAAACAACAAAATAAACTTTAATAAACTAAGAGTAAAATAACAAATATGAAAGCAGATGTCAATAAATATTTTAAAAAGGAAAAGTTATATGAATATATCCATGAGCTGGTTCTTTGCCCAGAAAACTGAACGAAACCTTTGCAAGGAACATTGAAGACAGCATGCACATGTATGCAAACACATGGAAGCAAGTTAACACAACACACACATTTTAAATTACAAAAGAAATAATTACAAAGAATTATAAAAGAATATCATATACAGTCTGTGACAATAACTGTGAAAACCTACAAACTGGATGATTTTTAAAGACAATATAAACCACAAAACGACTCAAGAAGAATAATAAATCCTTAGTAAGCCAATAATCATCAATGTTATAAAGTTATCTAAGAATGATCACACGAATGGCACGATGCATCAATAAATTCATGGGCCAATTCACCCAGGTAAATAATTCCTGTGTTAAACTTAGTACTATAGAAAAATTTTTCTAATTATGTTAGGCTAGAACAGTCCTAGTACCACAACTTAATAAAGACAGCGCCAAAAACTTACAAAGGAATCTTATTTGTGAATACAGAAGCAAAAATTCTAAATAAAGTATAAGCAATCAAATCCAAGAGTCAACTAAATAACCATGACTAGTTCCGCAAAGTAGATGAATACAAAATAAGTACAGAAAATATATTAATTGCTTTCTCAATATATGAATACATTTTAAAATTAAAGATAAAAGGATAACACCCATAACATTAAAAAAAAAAATCCTCAATACCCAAGAAAAAATCTTTCAAGTCAGTGAAACCAATATGAAAAAATCTTCTAAAACTTAAAATTAAAAAGAAGACCTGGTAACAAAACAGATATAACTGGTTTGGAAAGCTTGATTTTGAGCAATCTGTGAATTCTCCTTGAATTAATCTCAACAGGCTGTTTTTGAAAAACTGACAAAACTTTCTACAGATCACCTGGAAGAATTAACATGTGAGAACCATGAATATTTTGTAAAATAAGTGAAGAGGCAGTAAATGTGTTACAAACCATGATAATAAAAACAGCATACTACTGATATTAGAATAGACAAATGTACTAAAGAATAAAATTGGAAAGACCATAAACAAACCCAAGTATACATGATTAAAGATTAAGAGGGACAAACTTCCAGTTAAAAAACTATTAAGTCACACAGATGAGAAGTACAGCATAGGGAATACAGTCAATAATATTATAATAATGCTGTATGGTAACAGATGGTAATTAGACTTATTATGGTGAGCATGGAGTAATGTACAGAATTACTGAATCATTATGTTGTACATCTGAAACTAATATAACATTGTAAATCAGCTATACTTAATAATAAAAATATATATCAATTCAAGCCAGTGGATAAAGAAAACAAATAAATGGTATTAGAATTACTGGATAATCACTGGGGGAAGGTGTATAAGTGTTGACACCAAAATCAAAATAAATTCTAGACAAAGATTTAAATGTGAACATGAAACTATGAATGTTCTAGAAAAAAATCAGAGAAATATTTAAATAAATATGACTGGATAAGACTTTTCAAAGCAAGAAACAAATCTTAAAACCATAAAGAAAAAAACTGATGGACCTAACTCCTTAAAATGCCAATGCCACTACATATCAACTTAAAATAACACATTCAAGTTTTTCATTTATCAGATGGCAAAAAATATAACACTCTATCTTGGTAAGATTATGAGAAAATAATTTTTCTTCAGTAAAGTACAATGGGCATATTTCAGAAGAACAGTGCCTATATGTACAAATATTCTAAAGGTGCATTGTATTGATCTAATACTTCTATTCCTAGTAATTTAATACAGAAAAACAACAGTACAATCATGAACAATGGAAGCATATGTATGTTCACTATAGGGTTATTTCTAAGAGTAAAATTTAGAAATAGCCTAAATGTCCATTAATAGGGGGTTAGATAAATAAGGACAGCTAAAGAACAGAATACTATGTAGTCAACATAAATGATATAGAAATACGTTATTTTAACTGGAAAGATCTCACAATTACATGAACATTGTTACATGAGAAAAAAGGCAAGTCATAAAAACACTATAAAAAGGATATAACTAATCTTCAATGTGTATGTTCCTCAAAATACATAAAACAAACAATGACAAGACTGAAAAAAATATGTAAATTCACAATTATAATTGAAAATTTCAGTACTCTTCTCAGCAACAGAATTAGTACACAGATAAACAGCAAGGGTAATGAAGAAACTGACATTAACCAATGGATCCAACTGACATTTATAGAACACTCCATCCCACAGCAACGAAACACATATTGTCTCAAGTGCACCTGGAAAATTCACCAAGACAGACCATCTCCTGAGTGATAACCCTTTAAACTTTTTAAAGAATTAAAATCATAGTGTTTTCTTTGACCACAATAGAATTAAACTAGAAATCGATAACAGAAAAATAATAGCAAAAACTCCAAACACTTGGATAGCAAATGACAAACTTAACAGTCCAGGGATCAAAGAGGATGTCTCCCAAAATTTGTGGCTTGCAGCTAAAGCAATGCTTAGGGAGAAATGTATAGCATTAAATGCTTCTATTAAAGAAAAGAAAGGTCTTAAATCAATAACCTAAGCATCCACCTTAAGCTGAGTGAAATAAGTCAAGCAGAGAGAGTCAATTATCATATGGTTTCACTTATTTGTGGAGCATAAGAAATAACATGGAGAACATGGGGAGATGGAGAGGAGAAGGGAGTTGAGGGAAACTGGAGGGGGAGATGAACCACGAGAGACTATGGACTCTGAAAAACAATCTGAGGGTATTGAAGGGACGGGGGTGTGGGAAGGTGGGTGAGCCTGGTGGTGCGTATTATGGAGGGCACGTATTGCATGGAGCACTGGGTGTGGTGCATAAACAATGAATTCTGGTATATTGAAAAGAAATTTAAAAAATAAAAATTTTTTTTAAAAAACTAGAAGAAGAACAAATTAAACCCAAAGCAAAAGGAAACTATAAAAAATTGGAGCAAATACCAATAAAACTAAAAACAAAAAAAAAACAGTAAGAAAATGAATGAAATGAAAACCTGGTTCTTTGAGAAGATCAAGAAAATTGAGAAACTTCTAGCAAGATTGATAAACAAAAAGAAGACACAAATACCAAATATCAGGAATGAAAGTGGGGAATACAGGAAGAACTCTATGCACATAAATTGGACTTAGATGAAGTAGACCATTTCTTTGAAAACCACAAACCACAAATCAAAAATCACTTGAAACGAAATAGGTAACTTGAATATCTTATAATAACCATTAAAGAAATTATATTCTTAGTTAAAATTCTTCAGGAAAAAGAAACTTCAGGCCCAAATAACTTCACTCGTGAATTCTACAGAACATTTAAAGAATAAATAACATTAATTCCACGCATCTCTTCCAGAAAATAGAAGAGAGGGATACTCTCAAATTATTTTTTAAAGTGAGTACCATTCTCATAACAAAACCAAAGACAGTACAAAAAAAAAATAGTACAGGGGCACCTGGGTGGCTCAGTGGGTTAAAGCCTCTGCCTTCGACTCAGGTCATGATCTCAGAGTCCTGGGATCAAGCATCGGGCTCTCTGCTCAGCAGGGAGCCTGCTTCCCCCCACCCCCACCTGCCATTCTGCCTAATGATCTCTGTCAAAAAAATAAAATAAAATCTTAAAAAAAAGAAAAAAAAATACTACAGAGAAACATCCATCATAAACACAAATACAAAAATACTCAACAAAATACTAGCAAATAAAATCCAACAATACATAAAAAGAATAATACACCAGGACCAAGTGGGGCTTATACCCAAAATGGGGCTACTTCAATATTTGAAAATCAATCCATGTAACCTGTCCTATTAATAGTCTAAAACAAATAAGATTGTATCAACAGACGTGGGAGGAAAAAAGCATTTGACAAAATTCAACATCCATTCATGATAAACATGGAATGGATAGTAAATTTCTCAACCTGATCTAGGGTGTCTACAAAAACAATACAGTTAAGATCATAGGAATTTTGAAAGACTAAGAGCTTTCTTCCTA
Organism: Mustela nivalis; assembly: GCF_964662115.1. Taxonomy (NCBI): domain Eukaryota; kingdom Metazoa; phylum Chordata; class Mammalia; order Carnivora; family Mustelidae; genus Mustela; species Mustela nivalis. Next base: position 90,770,236 of record NC_139040.1, read on the forward strand.
AGATCAGGAACAAGGCAAGGTGGTCTACTCTCACTGTTGCTATTCAACATCATAAAAGAAGTCCTACACAGTGCAATGAAACAAACACAAAAATGAAATTAAAATCATGCATATTGGAAAGAAAGAAATAACACTGTCCCCATTGCAAACAGCATATTTGTCTATGTAGCTAATCTCAAGAAACCTATAAAAACAAAAGCACTCCTAAGAATTAATAAGTCAATACATAAATATAAGTATTTCATACAGTAATATACAAATGGAAAACTACACTTTTAAAAATATCATTTACAATACTACATCTGAAACTAATGATGTACTATATGTTGGCTAACTGAATTTAAACTAAAAAAATATCATTTACAGTAGGTCCAAGAAAATAAAATATTTTGGTAGATATCGAGCAAAACATGTACAGGATCTACATGGTAAAAAGACAGAAATTGGGACGCCTGGGTGGCTCAGTTGGTTAAGCAGCTGCCTTCGGCTCAGGCCATGATCCCAGGTTCCTTGCTCCACAGGGAGCCTGCTTCTCTCTCCGACTCTGCCTGCTTGTGCGTGCTCTCTCTCTCTCTCTGACAAATGAATAAATAAATAAAATCTTTTAAAAATTTAAATAAATTAAAAATAAAAAGACAGAAATCAAAGAACGCCAAAATAAATGAAGGACATACCACATTCATTGGTATGGAAGTTTCAACATGGAAAAATGTTAATTCTTTTCAAATTCACCCATAAGTGTGTGTTAATGGTCCCCAAGACCACCCCAAGGTAAAGCAATTCCTAGTCACAGGACTCAGCATATAGTCATACTCATGGATATGATTTATTATAACAAAAGATAGAAAGCAAAAATCAAGTAAATGAGAACATCAGCAAAACTTGCCAAAAACCAGACACAAGCTTTCAAGAGTCTTACCCCAATTGAGTCAGCTGCTCAGGATGTACTTAATTCCTCCAGGAATGAAATGTGACAATACACATAAAGTGCCATCTACCAGGGAAACTCAGTGCCTAAGATTTTATCGGGAGCTGGTCATGTAAACACTCTCTGCCTTGCATGTACCAAACTTTCAGACTCACAAAAGGAAAGCAAGAGTTCAGAATAAACCACATTGTTTATACAAAGAGTTTAGGCACAGTTAGCATTAAGGGACGGTTTTATAGAAGTGTAGGGAAATGTTTACCAGACAACTTCTCAGATGCCCAGACAAAGGTGAACTTTGCAAATAGGACTTTTTTAAAAAGATTTTATTTATTTATTTGACAGACAGAGGTCACAAGTAGGCAGAGCGGCAGGCAGAGAGAGGCGGGGAAGCAGGCTCCTCGCTGAGCAGAGAGCCTGATGCGGGGCTCGATCCCAGGACCCTGGGATCATGACCTGAGCCAAAGGCAGAGGCTTAACCCACTGAGCCATCCAGGCACCCCGCAAATAGGACTTTCTAAGGATAGCAGTATTTGGCCTATTAACTATTTTCTGCACAAGATGTAACTCAATTCCAATCAAATTCTCAGCAGGACTTTTTTGTAGATATAAACAAACTTTCTATAATTTATATAGAAAAGCAAAGGAACTAGAAAACTAAAACAATTTTGAGAAAGAAAAAGAACAGAGGTGGAAGGATCACACTACCTAGTTTTAAGACTTACTATAAAACTACAGGAATAAAGACAGTGTGATATTGGCAAAGTGACAGACACAGATCAATAAAGGAGAATATAGAAATAAGTATAGAAACAGAGCCACACATATAAGGTCAACTGATTTTTGGCAAAGGTGCAAAAGCGATTTAGTGGGAAAAAAGTATATTTTCCCACAAATGGTGTTTGAACAACTGGATATCCATATGTAAAAAAAAATGAACTTTGACCTCAAAAACCTCCTACAACACAAAAACTAACTCAAAATGGATTACAGATTTAATGTTAAAACTATAAAACTTTTAGATAACATATGAGAAAATATTCATGATTTAGGTTTAGGCAGAAAATTCTTAAAAAGCACAATCCATAACAGAAAACACTGAAAACTAGACTATCAAAATTAAAAAAAAAAAAACTTTTGCTCTGTGAAAAACCCAAATAAGAGAATAAAAAGGTTACAGACTGATAGGATATATTTGTAAATCACATATCCAACACAGGGTTTATATTCAGAATATGTAAAGAACTCTCAATAACTTGACACAAAGAAAATATACTATATGTTGGCTAATTTGAACATAATTTTAAAAAAGGAAAAGAAAAGAAACTAACCCACTTAAGAAATGGGCAAGACTTAAAACACTTCACCAAAGAGGATAGATGGATGACAAGCAAGTATGATGTTCAACATTATTAGCCCTCGAGGAAATGCAAATTAAAACTATGTCGAGACTCCTCTACCCAGCTATTAGATGGCTTAAATAAAAAAATTCTAATATCGGGGCATCTGGGTCATTCAGTGGGTTAAGCCTCTGCCTTTGGCTCAGGTCATGATCTCAGGGTCCTGGCATCGAGCCCCGCACCAGGCTCTCTGCTCAGCAGGGAGCCTGCTTCCCACCCCTCTCTGTCTACTTGGGATCTCTGTCTGTCAAATAAATAAATAAAATCTTTAAAAAATATACCAATACCAAGTGCTGACAAGGATACACAGCAACCAGAACTCTTATGTCCTACAGGTGGATCTCAAGGGAATTATGGTGAAGGATAAAAGTCAATCTAAAAAGGTTATGTACTGTATGATTCCATTTATATACCATTTGTGAAATTACAAAGTTATAGATGTGAAAACAAATTAGGAGTTCCCAGGGACAGGAAGGTGAGGGGAGGAAGATGGCTGTTGCTATAAAAGGATAACATGAGGGATCTTTGTGGTAATGGAACAGTTCTGTGTCTTAACTGTGGTAGCAGTGCTTACAAAATTTTCATGTTTGATAGAACTATACAGACTAAACACACACAACAAATAAATGCATGTAAAACTGATGAAATTTAAGGCCTGTGAGCCTTAATCATGACACTATATTATAGTTACGTGAAATGTTACCATCAGGACAAAGTAGGTGAAATGTACACAGGACTTCCCTATACTGTTTTTTGCAAATTATTGTGACTCTCATTTCAAAACAAATGTTAAAATTTCATAGAACTATATACCAAAAAGTCCATTTTTATTTAAAATATAAAAATTAAAGTTATAAAAACACTATACATATTTTCTAGTACTGTGATTCTCTATCAAAAGGTGTACATTGACATCACTTGTGGGAGGGGTGCCTATGTGGCTCAGTCAGTTGGGCATCTGTCTTTGGCTTGGGTCATGATCCCAGGGTCCTGCTCAGCAGGCTCCCTGCTCAGTGGAGAACCTGTTTCTACCTCATCTGTCACTCCCCCTGCTTGTGCTCTCTCTGACAAATAAACAAAATCTTTAAAAAAAATCACTTGTGGAGCTTTATAAAAATATATGTGCCCTGAAGACATGAACAGACATTTCTGCAAAGACATCCAAATGGCCAACAGACACATGAAAAGTGCTCACACTCAGCATCAGGGAAATACAAATCAAAACCACGGTAAGATACCACCTCACACCAGTCAGAAGGGCTAAAATTAACAAGTCAGGAAATGACAGATGCTGGCGAGGATGCGGAGAAAGGGGAACCTTCCTACACAGTTGGTGGGAATGCAAGTTGGTACAGCCACTCTGGAAAACAGCATGGAGGTTCCTCAAAAAGTTGAAAATAGAGCTACCCTATGATCCAGCAATCCCACTGCTGGGTATTTACCTTAAAGATACAAATGTAGTGATCCAATGGGGCACATTCACCCGAATGTTTATAGCAGCCATGTGCACAATAGCCAAACTATGGAAAGAACCTAGATGTCTATCAACAGATGAATGGATAAAGATGTGTTTTATATATACAATGGAGTACTATGCAACCATTGAAAAACCCAAAATCTTGCCATTTGCAATGACATGGATGGAACTAGAGGGTATTATGCTAAGCGAAATAAGTCAATCAGAGAAAGACAATTATCATATGGTCTCTCTGATATGAGGAATTTGAGAGGCAGGGCAGGGGTCATGGGGGGAAGGAAGAGAAAAATGAAACAAGATGGGACCAGGGAGGGAGACAAACCATAAGAGACTTTCAGTCTCAGGAAACAAAATGAGGGTTGCTAGGCGGAGTTAGGGGAGGGATAGGGTGGCTAGGTGATGAATATTGGGGATGGTATGTGCTATGGTGAGTGTTGTGAATTGTGTAAGACTGATGATTCATAGACCTATACCCCTGAAGCAAATAATTCATTATATGTTAATAATTTTAAAAAATATTATATGCCCCTTCACCCAAAAAATACAAAAACACTAATTCAAAGGGATACACACACCCTTATGTTTATTGCAGCATTACTTACAATAGCCAAACTATGGAAGCAATGCAAGTGTCCATCAATAGATGAGTGGATAAAGAAGATGTGGTATGTATACACACTGAAATATTATACAGCCATGAAAAAGAATGAAATCTTGCCATTTGCAATAACATGGATGGAGCCAGAAAATATGATGCTAAGTGAAGTAAGTCCATCCAAAAAAGACAAATACCATATGATCTAGCTCATACGTGGAATTCAAGAAACAAAACAGAAGAGTAAAGGAAAAAAAGAGAAAGACAAACCAAGAAACAGACTCTTAACTACAGAAAATAAACTAAGGTTACAAGAGGGGAGGTGAGTTGGGGGCATGGCTGAAATAGGTGATGGGGATTAAAGAGTACACTTATGATGAATAAAATAATATTAAAAAAAACAAAAAATATATGTATATGCCTGCACCATACCCCCACAATTCTGTTTGGATAATATGGGATGGGACCTGGGTATCTGTGATTCTATGATCCATGCACTAGAAGTGTGCCCCTAAAACAGATGACTACCACTTGAAATGGAGGAATAATATACACACAAATATTAACAGTGGTTCTGAGTTGTGGGATCACAGGTAATTATATTACTTTCCTATGACGAATGTGAATTTTTGTGCAATAAAAATAACAACAAAGGCTTTTTTAAAAAAGATTCAGTTCCTCAGGGTTGCTGGGGGTGGGGGGGGGATAGGATGGCAGAGTGATGGACAATGGTGAGGGTATGTGCTATGGTGAGTGCTGTGAATTTGTGTAAGACTGACAATTCACAGACTTGTACTCATGAAACAAATAATACATTATGTTAATAAATAAATAAAACTAAATTAAATTTTTAAAAAATTCAGTACATCATTCCAGCTAGTAGAGATATTTCATCTGATATCCATTTATTTCCTGTCCCTACTCCTAGTCTCATGCCATGCAATATTTGATGAGTTTATCTTTTCTGTTATCATTTACATCACTAATAAAAATGTTGATTAGAACAAAGTCCACTGGCAATCTTCTAGAAATCTCCTTCTAGCTTAATAATGATCAGCAATCTCTGGGATCAGTTTCACTTATGTAAGATCTACCCAAATTCTACTCTTTTTAAAAAGATTTATTTATTTATTTATTTGAGAGGATCAGGGAAAGAGGGGCAGAGGGAGGAAAGAAAGAGACAATCTCAAGCAGACTCCCCACTGAACATGGAGCCCAGTGCAGGGCTTGATCTCACTACCCTGAGATCATGACCTAATCCAAAACCAAGAGTTGGACACTCAACTGACAGAGCCACCCAGGCACCCCCTCAAATTATGCTCTTATCTACTTCATTATTCTTCATTATTTCCATAAGATGAGAGGCATTTTCATGCTTTACTGATATCCAAATATATCATGTCTACTACATTTTCCTGGTCTTTTACTTCAAAGTGACTCTGAACCACCCCTCTCATACTCTATAAAGGATATTAGACTATATTACCTTTTCTTCCTAATTATGTAGCTAAGACTCTTCTGGGCATAGCCTATGCCTTATATTTTCTTGCAAATGCCACAGCAAGCCACTCGATTTCATTCATTCAACAAATATTTATTGATACTCCACTATGTGCCAGGTACTATTCTGGACTCTCCTTCCTTCATGTAAAAGGATAACTAAGTACTCATAGCAATATTCCCTCAACATCCAACTCCAGGCAAATAGCTACCTGCCGTGTCTGGTCCTGCCATGTCTGCCACACTGTCCTTCCTATCACCAATCTCACCCAAAACTTGAAAGGCTTTGTCACTGATCCCTATCCAAATCATGAAATAGACTTTGTAAAATTCTGATAATGATTGCCTTTTCTAGAAGTAGTGTCTCCTTCCACTGGGTTCTCACAGGATCTTATGTATAACATTCTTATAGTACCTAGGGTATTCTATTTTTTATTGTACTCATATGTCTGCGTGTCTTATCTTGCCCCCTAGATCATAAGCTACCTGAAGGCTCAGCTCTGTAGGCCCAGAAAATTTTTACCATGCTTAGCATCTGGTGATACTGAATGAATAATCAGAAAAGAAAAGAGCAGCCCCTTAAAGCACCAGTTGTCAGGCTTACCTGCACCTCTACCAGCCAGTCCACAAGAATGGCCCTCATGCAACTGCTGATGTCAGTCTGCCTGTTCATGTATTTTTTAAGTATGAACTTTTCCTGGCAGCAATAAAAAAAGAAATATTAATCCGTAAACTCTCTTTATAGTTCAAAAATTGTAATTTAAGAAAAAAAATACTTGCAACCAATATCTCAGAAAAAGAAATTGTCACAATGTAATTAACTTCTTCAGTTCTAACTCATTATTTTCAGCTGGTATCAGATTGGCTGGTATCAGCCAATCAAAGTCTCCTCTTCCAGACAAGTTCTAGTAATGCTTGGGAAATGGATGCACATCATATTCAAGCATCAGGGTAGATATGGAGGAGCCTAGGGGGACTATGGAATATGGACAGGAATATACCTATCAATAAATACCAAAGAGGTTCCACCCCTTCTTTGCAATTTAATCTAAAGTAGAGCAGTGCTTTGCAAACTTTAACACATATACCACCTGGGGATCTTTAAAATTCATATTCTAATTTAGAAGGCCTGGATGAGGCTAGATTTCTGCATTCCTAACAAGATCTCAAGTGAAACTGACACCACTGAGCTAAGGCCCATGCATGTAGTATAACAAAGTTATCTCTTACTTCCTCCAAGCTATGCCAGAAAAAAGTAAAGGATCTGGAGTCAGTTAATCAAATGTTATGTCTGTAGAGAGAAGACAAGATATTCATCCTCGCTCTTATGCATAGCCTGCTAAAATTTTAGTTGTTAGATAATCTTGGTCCCTCTGTTTCATTGAGAGAGAGAAAGAATGAGAGAGAGAAGAAAATTTGCCATCAATGAATTTTAGTGGTCAAGGAAACTGGCTGATTTTAAAGAGGAAGAAAGTGTCACCAGTTTGGAGAGTGATTTCACATATGTCACCAGAAACTTGCATAGAGAAGGGAAAAGATCTTTAAGAGCAGCCACTCAGAAGACAACTACTATTTTTGTGTCTGAGATTGTCTCCTCAACAATTAGAGATGCAGACTTAATGGTCTTCAAGGTCATCAGACTTTTAGCCCATATTCCAGCTCTACCATATACTAGTTGTGTGATTCTGAGCAGTTTCTCCAATCTATAAAAAGGAGATAATAATACCTACCATCATGAAGTTATTGGGAGAATTAAACAAGATAATGTCTATAAACACTTTAGCCCCAATGTCTAACTTATGGTAAGCTACCAGTAGATGTCAGTTGTTGCTGTTATTATTGTAATCATCATTATTACATCCCCTTTCAACTTGCATTTTGAAGGATGGAATGATGAGGAAATGAGACCTAGAAACTGTTCCACTCCAACAGCCACCTACATACCTCTCTCTCCTTCATGTAACTGAAGATATCCTTGGCATATATGGGGTTGAAAAATGGATCACTGTAGTTATTGTCAATATCCTCCGATGCAGTTATCTGCTTGGAAATCACCAAAAAGATGTTAGAGGGAGAAAGATTCCAAAGAAGGCTTAGCACATACACATAAAGCATGCCCTCCTTTCTTCCCAGTGTCATCTTCTGCTAAGTTTCCTCAAGCCCCATATATCCTGGGCCACAACAGAGCACCCCCTTGGTCCTTCAATACTCATGCTGCTAAATGACCAAGAAATGTTTAATCCTTCTTGCACATGACTGCTCTGCCCTAGGAACTAGGCATCATTTTTACAGGTAAGCTCAAGACTCTCCAGGAAAAACACTCTTATTTTACTATTCCAACTTGTGTCATATATCTTCTTAGGTCACTTGTTTTGTCCCAATGCTTTGATCTAACCCAATTCATCTTCTTGGTAGCCTTTTCCTCCCTTCTACACTTCTACCCAGTTTGTTTTATCTACAAGAGGGGTATTTCTCCTCCTTTTTGCCAAATCTCATTCCTTCATCCTTCCAATTTTCAACTTAAATACCAACTTCCTTGGGAGATGCTTCTGTGGGCTTTACTCATCTTTGACTGGAGTCTACTGTAATGCAGATTGCAATTACTAAGAAAGGTAGTTTACACACACAAATATTCCAGATCCTTGTGGGTACTCCTGTAATAAATACTTTCTAATTGTTTGGGTGTATTTTAATTCCAATTGGAAAGTCAAGAGATCCCACAAGGCTAGCCTGATTTACTATAGCCTACTATATACAGATCAATTACTTAGGAAGGCAAAAAAAATCTCTTTGCTAGCAGCTACCTACAGGACAACAAAGAACACATCATCTAATTTAAGAAGAAAGAGAAAGAATACCTCCTTCTGTGACTTCTTGCCCCAAGATGAAGAAGGCTTATTGGAACTAGATTCACAAGCACTGGATGTGCTTGTGGTATTGAACTTGCCCACACTGGACATGCCTGTTCTGGATTCAGGGGCTATGCTGGACACATGTGAGCTGGTTTCAGCCTGGAGGATCAGGAAATCTTTGAGAGAGTTATCTTCCTTTTGGGTGGTATTCTCTTGCAAGGCCAATGGCTCCTTTAGGGACAACTCCTTCCCAGTGGTGGGTTTCTCATCCAATGTAAATGTTTCCTTGACATGGAATGTCTCATTGAGCGTAGGTTTCTCCTGAAAAGGCTCCTTGAAGATGGTCTCCTTCCCACTGCTGGGCTTCTCCTGCAAGGCCAAGGGCCCCCACGGGGTAGCCTCTTCCTCGACTGTGGGATTCTCTTGCAAGGCCAAGGACTCCCTTGGGATGGTCTCCTCAATGCTGGGCTTCTGAAAAGCCAGTGGTTGCTTAATAAGGGACTCTTCATTGGTGATATTCTCTTGCAAGGCCAAATGCTTCTTCAATAGGAACACCTCCCCCGGAGCAATGGGTTTCTTCTTTAAAGATAACTGCTCCTCAGTGCTTGTTGCCACCTCAGTGGAGACTTCCTCCTTCAGAACTGATGGTTTATTTAAAAGAGATTCCTCTTCAGTAGTGCTTTTCTCCTGCAAGTCCAACAGCTCCTTCAAGGAATCCTCTTTGGTATCAGTCTTCTGCAAACCCAAAGCCTTCCAGAAGAGGGACTCATCTTTGTTGGTAGGTTTAACATGCAATGAAAATGGCTCTGGAGAAAGAAATTCCTCCTCAGTAGTAGGCTTCTCCTCTAAAGTCAATAGTTCCTTAATATACAATTCTTCAGTGGTGGTCTTTTCTGGCAAGGCCAGTGGCTTAGTTGAGAGGGACGCCTCCTGCAGAGTGGTGTACTTCTCTTTCAAAAGAGATGGATCCTGGAAGAGAAGTTCCTCTTCAGTTACAGACTTTTTATTAAAGGGCAATAGCTTCTTAAAGACTGACTCTTCTTCAGAGGTGGTGTCCTCTGAGACCAGTGGCTTCTTTAAGAGGGACATTCTCCCCTGAGTGATTTGCTTTTTCTTTAAAGATAACGGTGTCTTGGTAAGGATTGTCTCCTCAGTTGAAGACTTCTTCCTAAGTGACACTGGCTCCATAAAGAAAGAATCCTTATCTTTGCTAATCATATTCTGCAAGTCCAACAGTTCTTGGCAGATGGACATCATTATTTGACTGGCACACTTTTTCTTCTTTATAGATAAAGTTTCCTTGGTAGAGACCACCTCATCTCTGATACCTTTCTTCCTAAAGGGAACTGGTTCTATAAGAAATTCATCTTCACCATCAACATTCTCCTGCAATGCCCCTGGCTTCTTCAAAAGAGCCACCTCCCCCTGCATGGTATGCTTGTCTTTGAACACAGGTGATTCCCGGATGAGAGACTCCTCCTCAGTGGTAGACTTATTTTTAAAGGACAAGGGCTCCTTAATGAGTGACTTCTCTCCAGAGGTGATCTGCAATACTAGTGGCATCTTCAAGTAGGACACCTTACCCTGACTGGTACACTTTTTCTTCTTTAAAGATAATGGCTTTACAGTGGGGATTGCCTCCTCAATGGTACGTTTCTTCTTAAAAGTCAAAGTATCCTTTAAAAGTGACTCCTCCTCAGTTAGAGTCTTTTGCAAGGTCAAGGCCTTCTTCAAGATGGACACCTCCTCTTCCATGCTGTGCTTCTCTTGTAACATGGATGACTCATGGAAAAGGGACTCCTCAGTTGTGTCCTTCTTCTTAGAGGATTGTGGCTCCTTAATGAATGACTTCTCTCCAGATGTGGTGTTTTGCAATACTAGTGGCTTCTTCAAGTGATACATCTTCCCCTGAATGGTACACTTCTTTACAGGTAATGACTTCTTGGTGGGATTTGTCTCCTTGGTAGTACATTTCTTCCTAAGGGACATTGGCTCCATAAGAAATTTATCCTTAGTGTCCTCCTCCTGCAATGCCTGTGGCTTCTTCAAGAGGACCACCTCCCCACTAGTGGTGTGCTTCTCTTGCAATGCAGATGGTTCCTGGAAGAGAGACTCCTTAGAGTTAGGCTTCTTTTTAAAAGACAATGGCTCTTTAATGAGTTTCTTCTCTCCAGAGATAGTCTTCTGCAATTCTAATGGCTTTTTCAAGTGATCCATCTGCCCTTGAATAGTACACTTCTTCTTTAAAGATAATGGCCTCAAGATGAAGCCTGCCTCCTTGCTGGTAGCTTTCTTATTGAAAGTCAGTGGCTCCTCAATGAGAGACTCCTCTTCAGAAGTGGTCTTCTGCAACACTAGTGGTTTCTTCATGTGGGACACTTTCCCCTGAGTGGTATACTTCTTCTTCTTTAAAGATAACACCTTCTTGATGGAGGTTGCCTCCTCTGTTTTAGGCTTCTTTCTAAAGTTTGTTGGCTCCATAATGAAGGAATTCTCTTCAAAAGTGATGTCCTGCAAAGCCAAGTCCCCCTGATATGTGCTCATCTTCTTTAAGGATAATGTTCCTTTGGTGATGTCTGCCTCCTCAGTCTTAAGCTTCTTCCCAAAAGTCATTGGCTCTACAACAAACTCATCATTGCTGTCAGCCTCCTCCTGTAAGGATGGTGGCCTATCCATGAGGGATATCTCCCCCTGATTTGTGGACTTTCTTAAAGAAAATGACCTCCTGAAAAGGCTTGTGTCCTCAGTAATGAGTTCCTCTTTTAAAATCAATGGCTTTTTGAAAAATGATACCTCCTCAGTAGTGGTTGTTTTAGAGATGGTAGATATCTCCAGACTTAGTGGTTTCTCCATAATATTTGGTACCAGGGTAGTAGAAACTACTAGTGGTGAAGGTTCTGGCTTATAACTGTAAAGGAAACAATGTCTGAGTAAGAAGAATGTAGTTCCTAGAATCCCCACCAACCATCTCATTTTGTTGCTATATTTACCAAAGTTATAAAAGGGGAAAGGGCTTCAACCTCAAGGGCTAGATTAAAGGGTAAAAATCAAATGGTACCATAGAGAATCAACTAAGTAGCACCCTGTATAGTTTCTATGGCCTAGGTTCTCACACTTTTCTGAAAAATTTCCCCTAAAATCCATGTTGTGCTTTACTATATATGAATTTTTTCCTTTATTTATATACAAAGTCTTTATTCTAAAACCACACTGTATGAGTTATTTGCTATTATATCAGTCTCCCTCAGTAGCTACATTTATTTATCTTTGTCCATCAGCACCAGGCATCCGGTAAAATGTAGGCTGAAATTAATATTGTTTGAAGGCTTGTGAGAAAATTATAAGAGAGAGCTTAGGAAGGCTTAAAAAAGAAAGGTGGACTGGTACTTAATGTTGGTGGTATCTAACCACATCCCCTTCAACCTAAGCTATTCATGAGATACTTTCCCAGTGGAGAAAATAAAAAGACCACAATGGACATTTGTTCACAAGGACCAGATTCAAAGCTTTGTTTTGAATAGGATTTCATGTCCAATTAGTAACTAACCTAGTGTGACCAAATCACTGGAGGACTAGAAATCAGAATAAGAGAGAATTTAAGGCAAATACAATCATCAGTCTGAACAAGAGTAAATGCCCCCCAAACTAGATATCATCTGATTCCATTTTTATGAAATGTCCAGAATAGACATAACCATAGAGGTATATCCATAAAAGAAAATAGATTGGTGGTTGCCTATAGCTGGAAAAGGGCAGGGAAGTGGGGTAGAATGAGAGGCTGGGAAAGGAAAGGGACTACTAATGGGGTCAGGCCTTTTTTTGGGGGTGGGGGTTAAAAAGTTATAAAATTAGATAGTGGTAATGGCTGTACAACCCCATATATATAATTTAAAAATCACTGTATTTTTTTTTAAGGAAGTGCCTAGAGAGGTTCCACAGTGCCTAGATAGATTCCAGGTCCTTCCTGGTGAGAACAGCCTTCAGATAACCTAGTTATGATAAAGAGTATGCCTTCTAGAGCTAAAATGCCTGGATTCAAATCCTGACTCCTCCACCTACTGGCTAGGTGACACTGGGCAAGTTAAATGTGCTTCACTTTTTTCGGCTATATAATGGGAATCGTATTACCTCCTTTATAGGGCTGTTGTGAAGATTTGATTAATTAATATGCAATAAAAACATGTAAAACAAAGAACAGTTCAAAACTAAATGTATATCAATAAATCAGTTTAGCTAGATAAAATGGACAAATTCCTAAGAAGACACAAACTACCAAAACTGACTTTAAAAGAAAATAGAAAATCTGAGTGGACTTATAACACAAAAAATATTGAATTAATATAAAAACTACCCACAGAGAAAAGTCCAGGCCCAGAAGTTTTTGCTGGGGAAGTCTACCAAACATCTAAATCAATACCAGTTCCTCGTAAACCACCCCAAGAAATTGAAGATATAAGAACAGTTACCAACTCATTCTATGAAGCCAATATTACTCTGATACCAAAAACAAAGATATCACAAGAAAATTATAGTCTTGTATCTCTTAAAAATATAGGTGCAAAAGTCCTCCACAAAATACTAGCAAATCAAATCCAGCAACACATAAAAGTATTATGCACCATGACCAAGTGGGATTTGTCCCAGGAATACAAGATTAATTTAACATCCAAAATTCAATTCATGTATCAAACCATATTAATGGAATAGAAAACAAAAGCCACATGATCATCTCAATAGATTCAGAAAAATCATTTGACAAAATACAAAACCCTTTCATGATAAAGGAATTAATACACTAGGAATAGAAAAGAGATTCCTCAACTTCACAAAGGGCATCTATGAAAACCCAAAGCTTACATTGTACTTAATGGTGAGAGACGGGTGATTTCCCCCTAAGATCAGGGAAAAGACAGGATATCCAACTCTTCTTTAGAGGGTGGGAAGTTGTAGTATAGCAGTATATAACTCATATAGCATTGTTGATGCTTTAGGACAAAATCCCTCTATTCTCTGAATAAATTCCAAACTCTTAGCCATGATCTGCAAGGCCCTAGTGATCTGGCTCCTGTCTGCCTCTTCAAATCCAGCTCTTAAGAAACATTAGTATAGGAAATAGGTATTGAGTATCTATGATACCATAGATCTGGGGTGATCAGAGTAGGCTTCCCTGATAGAGTAACCAACTCTCTTTGTGACTGAGAGGGTTCTGGGGATGCAAGAGTCTCAGTATTAAAACTGGGCAAATCTTAGGAAAACCAGAATAAGTCGGTCACCCAATTCTTAGAAGACAAGGATGTCAAACTCTTGATACTTCTATTCAACATAGTACTAGAGGTTCTAGCCAGGGCAACTAGGCAAAAAAATAAAACAAAAGGCCTCCAGATTGAAAAGGAAGAAGTAAAACTGTGTATTAGCAGATGATATAATTTACATATAGAAAATCCTAGGAATATACCCAAAAACTATTAGAACTAATATACAAGTTTAGCAAGGTTCCATGATACAAGATCAATATGCCAAAATCATATATATTCCTATATCCTTGAAATGAACAGTATGAAAAAGAAATTGGGAAAACAAACCCATTTACAACAGCATCGAGAAGAATAAAACATTTAGAAATAAATTCAACAAAAGAAGTACAAAACTTATATTCTGAAAACTACAAAAACGTTGCAAGAATTTAAAGGTCTAAATAAATGAAAAGACATCCCATGTTTGTGGGTTGGAGGAGTTAGTATTAAGATGGCAATACTCCCCAGACTGATTTACAGATTCAAGACAACTTCTGTAAACATCCCAGTGGAAACAGACAAGCTGATTCTAAAATTTGTAAGGAATTGCAAAGAACCAAGAATAGCCAAAACAGTCTTGAAAAAGAGGAACAAGTTGGAAGAGTCACACTTCCTAATTTCAAAATGTACTACAGAGCAACAACAGTCACGATATGTGGTACTGGCATAATGGCAGATGTGTAGATTGAAGGAATAAAATTGAGACTTCAGAAATAAACACTTTCATTTACAGTCATTTGATTTTTGACAAGGATGCCAAGATAATTTGGTGGAGAAAGATTAGTCTTTTTAACAAATAGTGCTGGGACAACTGGATATCTACATGTAAAACAATGAAGTTAGACCCCTAACACACACTAACAACAAAAATGAACTCAAAAGGAGTCAATAACCTAAAGAGCTAAAATTTTAAAGCTCTGCAAAGAAAATCTTAAATTTCTGTAACCTCTGATTTGGCAATGGTCTTTTATATAGAACACCAAAAGCAAAAGCATAAGGAACAAAGGAAAAAAATAAATGGAACTTCAACAAAATTAAAAACTTTTGTGCCTCAAAGGATACCAACAAGAAAATGAAAAGACAACTCACAGAACAGATGAAAATATTTGCAAATTACGTATCTGATCAGAGACTTATAGCTAAAAATTATAAAGAACTCTTACAACTTAAAAATGAAAAGCTCAAAAACTAGATTTTTTAAATGGGCAAATGATCTGAATAGATATTCCTCCAAAAGGTATGCAAAAGGCAATAAGCACATGAAGGATGCTCAATATCATTAGTCATCAGAAAAATGCAAATCTGGGGGCACGTGAGTGGCCCAGGTGGCTAAGCATCTGCCTTCAGCTTGGTCATGATCCCAGGGTCCTGGGATGGAGCCCCGTATCAGGCTCCCTGCTCAGCTAGAAGCCTACTTCTCCCTCTCCCTCTGCCTGCAACTCCCCCTGCCTATGCTCTCTCTGTCAAATAAATAAACAAAATTTTAAAAAACAAAATAAAAATACAAATCTAAAGCAGTGAGATTCCACTTCACATCCATTAGAATGGCCATGATAAAAAAAAATAGTAAGGGTTGGCAAGGATGTATAAAATTGGAAACCCTCATACAGTGTTAGTAGGAATGTAAAATAGTGTCACCACTATGGAATACAGTTTGGTAGCTCCTCATTGAGATCAACACAGAATTACCATATGACCCAACAATTACATTCCTAGGTATATACACAAAATTATCAAAAATAGGTGTTCAAAAAAAAACTTGTACACAAATGTTCATAGCCACATTATTCACAATAAGCAAAAGGTCGAAACAATCCAAATGTCCACCAACTGAAGAATGGATAAGGAAAGTAAAGTATATTCACACAATGGGATATTATTGGTCCACAAAAAGTAATGAAACCTGAAACAATGTGAATGAAGCTTGAAAACACTATACTAAATGAAAAAAGCTAGACACATAAGACCACACATTGCATAGTTCCATTTATATGAAATGCCCGGAATAGGCAAAGCTATAGAAACAGAAACAAGGTTAGTGATTGCCTAGAGCTGGGAAGGATGGGGGAATTGAGAGGTGGTAGCTAAAGATATTGGTTGAAGGGGTTTTTTGTTGTTGTTTTGGGGTTTTGGTTTTTTTTTTTTTTTGATTTATGAAAATGTTCTAAAATTCATTGTGGTGATGGCTACATAACTTCAAATATACTGAAAGCTTTCAGTACATAATGTGTGAACTATACACATTAAATGGAAGAATTGTATGGTATGTAAATTATATCTCAACAAAGCTGTTGGCAAAAAAAAGCCCACTTAGAAAAATGTGTGATTATAGTGAGTTCTCAATAAATGTCAGCCACTAATTCTAGTGTTATTAATTAAGATCCCTTCCACTGAACCCTAAATGAAGGCAAGAATGTTTATGGTACTTTGTAAGGATTTCCCTGCTGAAGTCAGAATTATAAAAGAAAATCAGAAGAAAATAATTCAGGGAATTAAAGTCAAAATACACATAGAAATCCCAGGAATTTCATTTCAGAAAAAAAACTAAGTAGGGATAAATGCTATCTGGTTTGATTTCTTTGGCTAGATAATTAGAAAAGTGTCTTGTAGACCTACCATGTTAATTTCCTGGAATTCCCCAACTTTTTCTCTTACCCTTTGGAACCCATGCTTAATCCTAGCTAATTTATTCTTTTCTTTCCTGAAAGTAATTCCCACCAGGATGAGGAGAAGTTATAGAAAAGACTCACTTCACCCTCTAACTCTTCTTCTAATAAGTTTTCCTAGAGGTAAATCCTTTTTCTAACCCAAATGAAAGTACTCATATCTACTTGCAGAACCTGTGAACAGATCCCTGCAACATCTGGAAAACATGGGTTTTTGGCCTAGAGAGATAGTAATTTCTCTCCAGTAACAAGGGACAAACCTCTCCCAAAAGCTTCTAATGAGATAAGCAGACTGGCAAGCTATCAGCCAGCTGCTGAGTATCCCCTGGAAAATTGCCACCGCAATCTCAAGCACAGACTAGCTCAAACAGGGACTGAATTACTAAAAGAAAGAAAAGATGAGCACTAGACTTTTTGGCAAACTTCCCAATGACAACGGCTCCTTCAATATGCACATGCCATGGAAAGAGAGAGAAGAGGCCCATAACACTTCAGCAAGCACATCTGGGCTCACCGCAGCACCTAAGGGTTAGTGTAGCAATCACCACTATGGCTCACTAAGCATGTTCTCAGTGGAGGACAACAGGAGGTCAAAAGATGTCACATACTCTTCTTTACCGTCTAAAAATACTACCATCTGAGTCTCTTCTTACTCACCTTTCCGTATTCAGCTCATTGTTTTTGGCCAACCCAAGAGCAGGTGTGTTCCCTTTTATCTTCTTGGAAACATCCTTAACAAACTCCTTATTGGCTTCCTTCTTGAGCTGGGCAGGCTGAATTTGAGAAGCCTGCAAAAAACATGGGAGGCGGGGGAGAAAGAAGCAAGGAAATCTAGAGAACCACAAATTACCTAATAGGTAGCACTTATAGGAAAGTTTTGAACCACATCCCCACCTTGGACACTTCATTTGGGTGTTCCCAGGAGTAATAATCAAAACATCCCACAACCAATGTGGCACTAGTGCCAACCAATCAAAATGGAAGCTAGCAATATAGTAGTACTGCTACATATTAACCAAATAGCAGCCTGAAGTAATTCCAAGATACACAGAATGTAGTTCTGATCTCCATGTCAGGTATACTGGCTGAAAAAGTCCCCAAAAGATGTTTTGTTAATATCATATTCTACTTTGACTCCATGAGACATTTAGAGGGGAGAAAATGTAACATAACTGGCTTTGCTACCTGGGTTTACCAAGATTGACTAGCTTTTCAGGGTAGGCCTCTAAGACAACACTACCTGTGAAATATCTATCCCATCATTGAGGGGATATTTTTTTTATTTATTTTCAGCATAACAGTATTCATTGTTTTTGCACCACACCCAGTGCTCCATGCAATCCCTGCCCTCTCTAATACCCCCCACCTGGTTCCCCCAACCTCCCAACCCCTACTGCTTCAAACCCCTCAGATTGTTTTGAGTCCACAGTCTCTCATGGTTCATCTCCCCTTCCAATTTCCCTCAACTCCCTTCTCCTCTCCATCTCCTTATGTCCTCCATGCTATTTGTTATGCTCCACAAATAAGTGAAACCATATGATAATTGACTCTCTCTGCTTGACTTATTTCACTCAGCATAATCTCTTCCAGTCCCGTCCATGTTGATACAAAAGTTGGGTATTCGTCCTTTCTGATGGAGGCATAATACTCCATAGTGTATACGGACCACATCTTCCTTATCCATTCATCTGTTGAAGGGCATCTTGGTTCCTTCCACAGTTTGACGATTTTTATTTAACATGGGGCTTTGGGGAGCTCCACCATAAACTCTAATCATAACAAATTCTATCAAATAGTAGAAGAGATCATGAGATTTTGAATAATACCAGTAAAAATGGAATATAATTAGGTTAGGTTTGTTTCATTTAAAAGTTATGGCTTTAAAATGAAACAAACTGAACCTAATTATATTCCAAACAAATACCATAATCACACTAAGGGATAAAGAAAAAGAAAACAGAAGAAAAAACTAATCCAAGTTAACACAGTTTTTGACTATATACCCTCAACATACACATCCTCAATGAGGATGGGTTTGTGGAGTGGCAGAGAATATTGCAAATAAATGTGGAACTCTTTTTTAAAGAGTTATTTATTTATTTATTTGTCAGAGAGAGAGAGAGCACAAGCAAGGAGAGCTGCAGGCAGAAGGAGAAGCAGGCTCCCCACTGAGCAAGGAGCCGGATGCAGGACTCATCCCAGGATCCTGGGATCATGGCCTGAGCCAAAGGCAGACACCCAACTGATGCCACCCAGGTGTCCCAAATCTGGAACTCTTTTTAACAGGTTTATTATGGTGGTATGGATGAAGTAATTTTGAAATCCTTTTAGTTGTGTTACAGTACTGAGTAAATGTGTTGATGTCCTCATTGTAGAAGAAGGAACATACAAATATGGATTGGGGAATGCCAGGAAAAACCCTGTGTACTGGAATGGGAGCTGTGTACATTCATGATTTCTTAAGTAGGTATATGTATGTATACATCTGAGTATATGGGTATATGTATAAATGTGTGTACATCTGTGTATACAGATATATATATGTATGTTTAAGTACACAATATGTATATGTGTATATAAAGATTTGGTTTAGACAAAAATCATAAATGGATGCTAAATCTAGGGGAAATTTTGATGAAGAGTAAATTATTTGCAGGCTCTTAAGAGTGTATCACCACTTATTAGCTGCAAGAGGAAAAAAAATAAACAGTACTATACAGTGGGAACCAGATAATATCCTGACTGGGTGACTAAAATTTAATATCACCAGTGAGAGACAGATGGACATCATGTGCCTCCAAATGTGATATCCTACAAAGGACAGAGTATCACCTATACAGTATCCCAACCAAGAATGTGTAACATCAATCTAGTGACATGGGAACATCAGACAAACACAAAATGAGGAATGGCCTATTTTTAAAAGGGTGTCCAGAGGTACCTAAGTTGCTGAGTTGGTTAAGCATCTGCCTTCAGTTCAGGCCATGATTTGGGGGTCCTAGGACTGAGACCAAAGTTGGGCTCCCTGCTCAGCAGGGAGTCTGCTTCTCCCTTTCCCTTTGTGCATGCTTTCTCTCTTCCCTCAAATAAATAAGTAAAACTTTAAATATAAATAAAAGGGTGTTTAAAAGGGACTGTATTTTTCAAAAATGGTTATGTCAATGAAAAACAAAGACAGGCTATGGAAACTTTCCAGATTAAAAGCAGCTAGAGACTCTGAAAATAATAATACATTATACATTAATTAATTGAATTTAAATTTTAAAAAGAATACATACACATTTTTTTAGAAGCAGCTAAAGAAATGAGAAGTAAATGATACTACACTGGATCCTCTACTGGAGGGTAAAAGTACTTACAACATTGACCTTATAAGGTCAACTGAAAAAACTGGACTATGGATAATAGATTATATAAAAATAATGTATCAATGTAAATTTATAAAGTTGTTAACAGTACTGTGGTTATATAACACAATTTCTCAGGGGCACCTGAGTAGCTCAGTCAGTTGGGGGTCTCTTAGTTTCAGTTCAAGTCATGATCTCAGGGTAACAAGATGTGGGCTCCATGCTCAGCAGGGAATCTGCTTGAGATCCTCTCTCTCCCCCTCTTCTTGCTCCTCCCCCTGCTTGCAGTCGCGCACTTGCTCTCTCTCTCTCTCTCTCTCAAATAAATAAATAATTTTTTTTAAAAAGACAATTTCTCTGAGGAAATATACACTGAAGTACTTAGGGGTAAAAAGCCATGATGTATGTAAGCAAATGGGATAAAATGTTAACTACAGGTTAATCTAGGTGAAGAGTATATGTATATCATTTGTACTACTACTTATTTTTGCAACTTTTTGTAACCTTGAAATTATTTCTAAATGAAATATTTAAAAATATGTCTTCGTATCATCAGATCATAATAAGTAACTGCAACCCAACAGGGAGTTCTTTCTTAGATCCTCAAGTCATCCACCTCTACTTCTCAAATAGTTTCGTACTGTTTTCATTTTAACTTCTTACCTAAAGTTTT
This sequence comes from Mustela nivalis, assembly GCF_964662115.1. Classification (NCBI taxonomy): domain Eukaryota; kingdom Metazoa; phylum Chordata; class Mammalia; order Carnivora; family Mustelidae; genus Mustela; species Mustela nivalis. Next base: position 90,790,965 of record NC_139040.1, read on the forward strand.
ACAAACTCCCTATATGTGCAACTGAGATTCAGAATTAGAAAAGAATTGCCTTCTCAGCAGGAGAGATAAGACCCCAACACCCAGGGTGAAATTCTCAACTTGCCATATGTGAAGGTTCAAAGCACTAATAATCTCAGATCTAACTAAACTCAAGGGTAGGGGACCCTAATCTGAACTTCCTTACAACTGTTTGACCAAAAAAATAAGAAAGTTGTGTCCTCCTGACACAAAATCATTTAAGTAAATGTGGATATAGACCCTATCTCTTTGTCTACTGAGGACCAGCTTAGGACCAGCTCTTATACATCAAAAGTTTTTCCCATGCTGGAATGATAAAGGTGAGGGAAAGAAAAACACAGATTAATTAAAACAGATAAACTCTTTGGCATGCCAGAACTTTACTGGTGAATGCTGAGGAAAAAAAAAAACCAGATGTGTGGACATGGAGACTTAGTATACTGACAGGAATACAAACAGGAAGAAGCAAATAATCATAGAAGGGATCTTCAAAATTCAGAAAGAAAGGAGCCCACACCTTCAAATAGATGAGCTCAGACATCTGCAGAAATACCCAGTCCTAGGAAGGGCTTAGGCACATTGTAGTGATGGGACTTTTTTTGGAAAATACCAAAGACCATTCAAGGTTACCAAAATGAATCTTCAAAACTTGAATGCAAAAGGGAATTGGACTGAGTTTCTGAAAAGCTAGAGGCAGAGCTACTGCTCAGAGATGCCTGGCTTCTCCCAATTCCACCCTGGATACAGATGTGGCCTAACAGATAATTGCACTGAGTTGGAGAACCAGAAGGGCTCTGGATGATATCTGCATGTATTTCCTATTAGCTTGTGTTTGTTCTTTATGAATGGCAATATAAACTTCATGGAAAAAAAAAAGGACTGAGACATAGCAAGAAATCACCTCTTATGCTGTGAGAACTTGCTTTGCACAGTATCACCGCTCTTCCATCAGGGACTCTGGGGGTCAAGGGAAGCCACACCAACATGAGCTGCATCTGCTTCAGATTTGTGTGGCTACCTTATTTCAGCCAAGTTTCTAGATCCATGGTGAAATAAGTCAGGAAACAAATCTAGCGTTACAGGTCTGTGTGGAAAGGGTCTCTTTCAACCAAGCCACAGTAAATCTGAAATTATTCAGAAAGCTGTAACTCAATCATAAATGTTCTAATCTGTATGGGGAAGAGACAATGTTAGTACAAAGGTGGTCCCATAGCAGCATCTAAAGAGCAGAGATCCAAAGAAGAGAACTTTGCCAATGCTTATCCAATCCTGCTCAAGGGGGTAAATTATTTTCTAGTAGATACAAATATTCTGGTAGCTACAGAGGGACACCCTACTATGGAGGGCAGGAATAGCTCACTGGGGTTCTCTCTATCCTAGATGAAACAGACTTCAAAAACAACATTGGGCAAGTCCTGATCTGTAGACATAATTATGGTATCTACATTACAGAAATAAAAGAGGATTAAGGGAGTTGATACAGGAAAAAGTGCGTAGAATAGTGCCAGGCACCTGGTAAACCCTCAGTAGTCATCCGTTATTATTTTCTAAAACCAAAGATTACCTTTGGCCCAATTCTACATTCAATTAGTAACAGTTTAACTATCAGTGCTGGGTTTTGATGGTATCTTAATAATACCAGAAATGAGTAAACTCAACAATCCTCTTCAAAATTGAGTTTCTCAAATCTCCACATTGAAGACCAGATCATGGAACAGTAGTCCTCAATGGTTCTGTACATCAGGGGGCATTTTTGATTGTCACTGTGAATGGGATGCTGCCGGAATTTAATGCCAGAGATACTGTGGCTGAGGACAGTCCTACATAATAGAAAAACTACTGCACCAAATGCCCATAGTGCTTGAATTGATAAACACTGCCTTGAACTACAATATATCCATCAAGATACTTATCTCCAAGGCCTAGACAGCTAGTTGAGCCATGACTGGACTTAATATAAGTGCAAGATCCCTTATATTTATATACAATTATATACAATTTTGTATTTGATAATCACTCTGTCTGCTGCTTCCAGAAAGTTCAACAAATTAATACAGATGGTATGTGCCAACAAAAAAGCTCCTGCAGTTCTAAAATTGGATCATTTATTCCAAGTAAAATTGGCTCTCAACATTCTAGAGAGGGTCAGTGTCGGTAACCCAGAATGATCCCTTAAGGAAGAGGTTATCTCAGCCATATGCAAAACCATAGCAGGGGGCTGGACTAGCGTACTCACATTGGTGAGATCTTCAAAAGCTGATCTCTTTTTGCATCGTCTCTTAGGTGAAGATGAAGAAATCTTTGCTTGGTAATTCTCCCCTCTCTAAAAAAGTAAAAGAGGTAAATGAGGATCTCTAATAATGAATACTTTTCAGGGGCTTTGGGTCATCTGTGGAGCTCAGGGGAAACTCCAGAATCTCCAAGCAACTAGAGATGTATATAATAAACCCCAAAAAACTACAACAAAAGGAAATTTTGGCACTCACTGCTGCTTAGAGAGTCTCTAAAGGAGGTAATCATTGATCATGGGGACAAAATTAGCATGATTATATTAAGTGTAACCCCTAGAATGAGCAAAATGGCTTGGTAAAGTTTTTCCTCTTAGTTCTCTCATCTTTTTGGTTATCTGATCCAAAATTAACAACCACCATCACCACCCTGCCATTCCTAGTCATCCCTTTAATATGGATGCTCTCAAGTAAATCTGTTCAGTAATGTAACAAATATTTAAGTATCTCTTGTGTTAAGTATTTAAGATATTCCCAATAAGGACAATAACACACATACCTAGATACTGGTCCAGGATCACCTCTTTACTAGCTGTTGACCTTGGACAAATCGCTTACTCTTTCAGGCCCAATTTGCTTATCAGTAAAATTGAAATGGTAACCTTATTTGAGGATCAAATGAGAGAATATGTGTTTTTTATAGTCTGTATAGAGGTGCTTGGCTGGCCTAAATTTTGTATTTTGAGAAAGGAGTTTGGTAATCCATATTAACCTTTAATTGTCAGTGTCTATGAAGGAGAGGTAGTGGACGGGAAGAGAGGTGAATATTTTGGAGCAAAGGGGGCTTTCTTTCTGGGTATTGTTTATCTGTGCATGCCTTACCCAACTCCCAAATGAATAAGATCATTTCTGTGGGGCTACAGGTTAGGGTAAATCACACTGTAGGGCTCTTCTACTCTCTAATAGTTTTTCTTTGGTGAAAGCCTCCAAAGTATCAAATTTCTTCTATGAAATGAGAACCCTGACCTACTTAGATCAGAGAGTTGCTATGATGTGAAGCAGAGCATTAGGGTCACACCATCTTTTGCTCTGTTTTTCATCATGAACTGTTCATGAACAGTTAATACGTAACACAGTAAGTGATCAGAAAGTTTAGTGAATTGGATTCATAGTACAATAGACCAATCTAGCATAGCAGAGCAATCCTGAAAGAGCCGAGAAGAATTACTTCTGTTTTCTAACTGATTAAGCTAAGAAATCAGTAAATTATTAGTCTTTCATCTAGTTCATGATAAATAATCCTAGTGGAAATAATTAGCAAAAATAAAATATTTGGTGGTTACACAAATCTCACAAATAAACTAAGAAATACACTGTCAATCTGCTATCCAACTCCCACTTAATATTACCAGTAGAAATAATCAGCCCCAAATAAAATTCACAGGTAAATGTGAACTCAATAAAACTTAGATTTATAAAATGTGCCCCCAGAAAGCTGGATTTGGAAAAATAACTGCCACAAAACAAAACTTATATGGCAGAACTCTAATCAGCAAATTCGAGATGGCCAAAAATCTGATCAAATCTTTCTTGCCAAATTTATATATAAAAAAATTTAGCTCCTCCATGAAAATCATTTTAGTAAAATAAAAAATGAAAATGATTAGAAAATGTTTACCTATGCTGAGAGAAAACCAGTCAAGGAAATTAAATTGGCTTAATGATGTTTGCTCCAGGAAATACTCCCTTAATGACAATTCATCAGTCTTAGTAAAACTCTGATTAACATATGTACGGTGACAAAGTCAGAATGACAGTGTCAAACTATCTACAAGGTCAAAAAACAACATCAAAATGGACACCTTCTTCAAACTTAATAGCTATAAAAAGCATAATAATACATTTGTTGACCTAATCTTCATAGTCTCCCCAGGATGCACCAAGCAGCCTCCTGGGAAGGTACTTTGAGCATCTCCCAGAAATTAAGAGTATAGACGTGATCATTAATGAGAGCTGAGTATTGTTTGCTTTTGAAGGACACCCTTCATTTCAGCTATGCATTTGTGGAAAAGGAGAGTTCACGCGTAGAAACCAAGTCCTACTTTGCTAGTCTTCTTAAACTACAAGAGCTACCACTCCTTCCCAATTTCTCAGATTAAACAACACAGATTCAGAAAGATTTAGGGGTGAGGATAGGGACTCAACCAAAACAGGAAGCAGCTACTCCCAGCACTGTTGGGAGAGACAGCGTGCTCTAACCTTTTCAGACTGGCCATGATCACTGGGCACAATTTTGCTGGACTGCGATTTCTTAGTCTCAGGGTTGGAGCTTTGGGAAGGTAGTGGCAGTGGCATCTTTCACAGGTTCAGCAGTGTCTCTCCAAGATAGGGCTGCAATCAGAAAGGGACTCTTTAAAACACCATTCACCAGAAACACTGCCAAACTCTCTGAAAACTCCTGAGAATACCCAGTTTCTCTATAGGATCTCTAGAAGAACATATACTTTGAGTTGGGCAGATCTGTGTTTAAATCTTAGTTCTACCACAATTAACCTTAGGCAAGTGACAAACTCCTTGGGCTTCAGTTATCTCATCTGTAAAATGGAGAAAAGTATACCTACCTCTGCAGGGCACTGTTCAAATTAAACAAGACACTCTATCTAAAAAGCCCTGCACAGTGCCTGTCATCCTCTGTGGGCACTGGAACTGTGGCCTGCCTCCTAGTTTAGGCCGGGGAACACTGGGAACACATCACATGAGTGTTATGCATTAAAAATGATCAAGAACATGCAGATCAAATAATATAGAAGAGAGCTGGAAGGGTTAATGTTCTTTAAAAGGCATAGGGTCCTGGCACAGCAATACAATGAAGCTACAAAGAAGATGCTAGAACACACCACGAACATACACATATGTCTGATAGGTCAGAGTATTCAAAGACTGCATTCAACCAAAAGAAACCGCAATCTGGTTCCAGAGATACCTGGTAGGGAAAAAAAATTCAAAAGATGAGATAACAATAGAAGGAATTAACTTATTGAGAATCACTTGACATAAAAATTTAACTGTCATTACAGCCCTTGAGAGAGTCCTATCTTTGTCCCATCTAGGTTGGGGACCTCATTCTACATTCTTTAAGGTTCTTTTTTGTGAGTCCTCAATAGTTAGGATCCACCTAGGTGTCTTTCGAGCAAATGCCATTATTAGGAGGAATCGGTTTTTGAATATACAAGAGCCCCCTCCCACTCCGATGCAACTGCCCTTCCAAACTCACCCACATTCAATCTCAAATTCAAATGCATTTGACAAAGAACAGGCTCATCTAAGCAAGACCCTAAAGCAATGCAACAAGTTTACCATTCTGTACCAGGTATTTCCAGCAATGGTGATATTAATGCAAATAAATCATGTATCTTATCCTATAAGTAGTCACATGCACAACTCTAAATGTAACATTAAAATGTGGTAAATGATTTAATAAAAGTAAATTAAAAGTATTAGAGAAACACAATGGAAAGTTAATAATCTTCTTGGGGAAACGGGTGGGAGAAGGCTTCATAGCAGAGGTTATACATAATCTAGACTTAAATGACAAAGAGGTTCCCAAGTAGAGTGGGGAGCTTTCCCGGAAAAGAAAGTCTGCTCTCAAGCTGAGGCTTGAACATGCTGAGCACAGCTTGTGCAGGGACACCCCAGCTGTCTGGAGTGTGGAATATAAAGAATGTAATTGGGGACGAGTTAGAAAGGGGCTGAATGCTAGGCTGCGGCCAGGCTGGTGAGAAAGGGAAGCAGAGAAGACTGCAGCTTGAGGAAAAGGTTTAAGAAAGAAGAAAGGCTGATTTTGTCAGTCAAGAAAAGTCAGTACAAGTCTGTGCCTTTACATTTATTACCTCAGTTGATCCTCACAACAAAACTGGGAAGAGTACACAATACAAATACAGTTCTTTTCCATTTTAGAGGCCTCGATGTGTTAAGGGACTTACTACACAGGACAAACTATTAAGCAGCATAGATCCCCCAGCTCTTTCCAGGGCTCTTCATAAAAATACCAGGAAGTCTCTCCAATCATACTCAAAAGCACTCCAAAACAGTCCAGGGTCCAAAGCGAACGGCTGCATTGTAGTAGTGTAAGAAGACAAAATGAACATATTTTTTTAAGAAGCAACTGGATTTCTAAACCAGACAACTTAGCATCTTTGAGCCTTAATTTTCTCATTTGCAATAGAGGAATACCACCACTTACTTGCTGACGCAGAAGTAAATGTGTATGTGCAAAACTTAACCCACAGTAGGCCCTCAAAATAAGTGGTGAATCTTACTTTCCCTCTCTTCGCCCAAACCCAAACCTATTTTCCATCTCATCTTTCAAAACTCAGCCAAGCAGCAATAAAGCCAAATTGGGTGCACCCACCCTTAACTGCGCTCTATGAAAACCACTTGCCCTGCTGTTATTATTCACACCTCGGACTATTTTTTTATGGATGACCAAAGACTCGTGTTCTGAAACTTTTATCTTTCAAGGGGAAAGAAAAAATAGAACTCAGCAGGCTAGAAAACTTTCAGCTGATGATATCACAGGGTAAGTAAACCTCAGAGAGAATAAGCTTATTCAGATGGTATTCATACACCACCGTCATTTTCCCTGACACTGATCACTTGCTTTGGGGGGCACGCACGGTGACTTAAGTAACTCATTTCTCTGCCATTAGGAAGGAGGAGAGGATTGACACCACTAAAAACAAGCTTTCATTAAGGGACATTCAGCAGAACATTCTTGACTTCTACCACCTACAGAACGGGCTGTTACTTGGATGAGAAAATTATAATCCTTTTCATTTTCCAGACTTTCCATCTTCCACACGTATACACTGATAAGTGTGGGAGACTCCACTGAGCACCCCAGGACTTGTGCTAAAACCCAAAGAGGGGCAAGTGGGCTCATTTAGAAGCCCAGTTGCTTAGACTCCAAAACTATAGATCAAGACAGTCTACAGGAAACAATAGCAACTTCATTTTATATCTAAAAGCAGGTTACAGATAGCAAGACACTGGGGAGAGAATGCAGCATGGTGTCCATGAAAGCAGCACTGGGCTGGGAAGAATGCCTAGGATCTAGCTCTGACTCTACCCCTGGCTGGAGGGATGAGGCTAGGCAAGTCCCTTTTCCCTCTCTAGGCCTTTGTTTCCCCACCTAAGAAAATGAGACAATGGGACCAAAGGAGTCACCTAGCTATTCAAACCATGGTCAACAGACCAGCAACATTAGCATCACCTGGGAGCTTGTTAGCAATTTAAAATCCCAAGCCCCAAGCTAGACCTACCAAATCTAAAAATGCAAGTTAACAGTATCCCCTAGGTGATTTGTATGTACTTCAAAGTTTAAGAAGCACTGTTCTAGGGTCCTTTGACCTCTGACATTCTAGGATCCTAAGTGGACCAAAGCACAAAGCAGTGGGAAAGCCCAGAGCTGCAACGGTTGAAGTAGGGAATAGAAGAGAGCCAGGGGAGATAAAAGCGACAACAAGAGAGAGAGAGCACACGTTTCCATCCTCCTTCATACCCTCCGACCTGTAATTCAAAAGACGTCCCGCAAGTAGCACAGACTTAAATACCTCCCGTGGATGAAACTGATCCTCTACACTTGCACTTGTGAAAAGACTTTTTTGTAAATGTACTCTGATTCAGGCATGTTGTACTGTTCGCTCTGTCTGAAAGCTAGGACACAATCTCATTTCTTTTGCCATCTCACCCTCGAAAACACACTCCCTGCCCAACTTCGCGCAAACTGCTGACTGACAGCAGAACAAAACAAAGGTTTAATGGCAGGGATGCCTTGCCTGCCGGCGAGAGAAAACAGCGTGTTAACAAGGCGCTGGAGTGGTGCTCAGGCATCAACCCGCTTGTGACAGGGCCGGACATTCGAGCGGGCAATATAAGCTCAAACGCGCCTACCTCACACCGAGACTGAGGGCAGAACAGGAAAGATCCCGGACGCATTCCTAGACCAGGAGAGGCCCGGGAAATGAACGGAGCTCCGTGTTGTAGCGACCTGAGTCCTTCTCCACCTGGCCTGTGCTCGCTCCAGTCTGCCCAGTAGCGAATTTTGAAAATTACAGCCCCAGCAGGAAGCGCGGTGGTGATTGGTCAGCAGGGGGGCCAATCAGAGGGCACAGCTGCGGCGTCTGCTCTCCTAGCAAGGAGGGGCGGGGCTGGGTATTTTTAAATTGAGTTCTGCAGCTAATAGACTTCGCATTGGGGCGTGGTTTCGAGTACAATTGGTTGAACCCGGCAGGGCTGACCAGCGGAGTACTGGGTCGATTTAAAGAGGCGTTTTTATTTAAATAATCCTGTTGGAGGATGGGTGTGAGAGTGGCTGCAAAATGCAGATTCAGACCGATTAAAACATTAATATTAATAACCCTCTGTAGAGTTAAATGTTAACTCCTGCTGGCTTCACAGATCACCTTGTGAGGGAAGCAGGGCAGTAATTATTGCCCCTCTTTTATGGATAAGCATCCAAAGTGAAGTAGAGCTAATAGTAGCTAGCATTAATTTACCACTACCTCTGTGCTAAACGTTATATGTATATTACGATACATCTCCACTTGGATGTCTGATAGACACTTCAAACTCAGTTATGTTCACAATGCTTACCAAATCTGATCCTTCTTCCAATATCTCCCATTTCAAAAACTGGTACCACATGAAACTTGTTAATCAAGCCAGAAACCTGGGAATCATCCTCAATTCAAACTCTCTTCCATCACCTTACCTTCCCATATCCAATCCTTCAGCAAGTCCTATTGATTCTACCTTAAAACTATACCTTACATCCATCCACTTCTCTCCACCTCCACTGCCACCACAGTCTCTCATCTGGACCACTGTCAAGATCCTCCAAGCTGTTCTCCACCTTTCCAATCTTGATCTTCTCTAATGTAAATACAAGATCGATCTTTAAAAAAAGAAAAGAAAAATTATATCATCTTTCTCTCATGCTTTAGTGGTTTCCCACAGAATTTAATATCCAAACTCCTTACTCTTATCTATAAGGCCTTGTCTATATCATCAACCTCATCTCATACACTCTTTCTTTTTCACTACATTCCAGCCATAGTGGTCTTCTTTCAAAGCTTTGAATATAATAAAATCCTTCTCCTCAGGGTCTTTGTACATGATGTTCCTACTGCCTGAAACATTCTTCCCTCCATTCTTTAAATTACTTTTTTTCTGATGCTTCAAGTTTCAGCTTAATTGCCCCCTCTTCAGAGAGGCCTTCCCTGACCATGTAATCTAAAGTAGGATTCTCCTCCCACTCCTTTATACTGTATTTCATCCCCTACATTTATTTTAGAGTAATTACTATTATTTGTAATTTTTAATCTATCTCTTCATCCAAGAATGCAAGGTCCTTACCTAGAGAGTATTATGTTAAGTGAAGTAAATCCTACAGAGAAAGACAAATACCTTGTGATTTCACAGATATGTGGAATCTAAAAAACATAACAAATGAAAAAACCAAAAAACTCATAAGTAAAGATGTGGTATATATATACAATGGAATATTACTCAGCCATCAGAAAGGATGAATACCCACCATTTGTATTAACATAGATGGAACTGGAGGAGATTATGCTAAGTGAAATAAGTCAAGCAGAGACAGACGATTATCATGTGATTTCACTCATATGTGGAATATAAGGAATAGGGCAGAGGACCATAGGGGAAGGGAGGGAACACTGAATGGGAAGAGGTCAGAGAGGGAATCAAACCATGAGAGACTCTGGACTCTGGGAAACAAACTAAGGGTTACAGAAGGGAGAAGGTTAGGGGGAGGGGGTAACAGGGTAAGGGGTATTAAGGAAGTGTTGTGACAAGCACTGGGTGTTATGCAAAACTAATGAATCATTAAACACTACCTCAAAAACTAATGGTGTACTATATGTTGGCTAATTGAACAAAATAATAAAAAATAATAAATAAATAATAGAGTGAACTGGTAGTTGTGTGGGGGGATAGATAAAGGGGATTAAGGGATAAAAATTTCCAGTCATGAAAATGAAAAGTGAAGTGTAGGGAATATAGTCCATAATATTGTAATAATTTGTATGGTGACAGATAGTAACTACACTTATTATGGTGAGCATTTTATGATGTATGTAATTTTCAAATCACTATGTCATGTACCTAAAAATAATATATGTCAACTATACTTTAATTATAATTTTTAAAATTCTAAAAATATAAAATAAAACAAAAATAATACAAGACCCATAACTATATGGACCATATTCATTGTGCTCTATCTCCAGTCACTAGCATTAATAGTTCATATTTATCAATTGCTTACTATATGTTTGATGCCATTCTGGGACTCACAGTAATACAATGAGGTATTAATATCCCCATTTTACAGGAAAGAAACTTGGAGTACAGAGAAGTTTAGTAACTTGCCTGAGATCACACAGCTAGTAAGTATTGGACTGGGATTTACACACAAGCAATCTAATTTCAGAGACAAACACATAATCATTACCCTATACCTGCCTCTTAGATAAATGATTAAAAATATTTGTTAACTAAGCAAATTAGTATCTTCTTTTAAAGGTAATCACTATGGACAAGTACCCCAGTGGGATGCACTAAAGAAGAAATACAGTATTAACCCAAGTCACTTTAAGTTTTCTTTATTTTCCTTAATTTTTATTATTCAAGTATAGTTGACATACAATGTGATCTTAGTTTCAGGTGTACAATATAATGATTTGACAACTCTATACATTACACAATGATCACCATGATAATTGTAGTTACCATTTGTCAACGCACAACATGATTATAATATTATTGACCATATTCCCTGTGCTGTACTTTAATTTCCCTTTTTTATTTGAAAACTGCAAGTTTGTACCTTCACTTACTTACCCATCCCCACCTTCCAACAACCACCAATTTGTTCTTTCTTTATGAATCTGTTTCTATTTTTTGTTTGTTCATTTGTTTTGTTTTTGAGGTTTCACATATAAGTGAAATCATATAGTATTTGTCTTTCTTTGTCTGACTTATTTCACTTAACATTACACCTTCTACATCCATTCATGTTGTCATAAATGGCAAGATCTCATTTTTTACAGCTGAGTAATGTTCCCTTTTATACACACACATACAAACATGCACACACACACAAAATATCTTCTTTATTCATCTATCAATGGACACTTAGGTTGTTTCCATTTCTTGGCTGTTGTAAATAAAGCTGCAATAAACATGGGGTGCATATATATACATATCTCTTCAAAATTAATGTTTTCACTTACTTTGGGTAAATACTCAGTAGTAGAATTACTGAATAATATATTTCTATTTTTAATTTTTTGAGAAACCTCCATACTATTTTCCACAGTGGGTGTACCAATTTACATTCTCACAAATGGCACATGAGGGTTCCCTTTTCTCCACATTCTTGCCAATACTCTCTTATTTTACTTATTTATTTATTTTTTGATACTAGTCATTCTGACTGGTTGCAAAGTGAGATCTGTGGTTTTGATTTTCTTTTTCCCTGTTGATCAGGGATGTTCAGCATCTTCTCATGTGTCTGTTAGCCATCTGTATGTCTTCATTGGAAAAATGTCTACTCAGGTCCTCTGCCCATTTTTTCATTGGATTATTTGGTGTTCTGGTGTGGGGTTGTATAAGTTCTTTATATATTTTGGTTATTAACTGTTTACCAAACATAGCATTTGCAAATATCATCTCCCATTCAGTAGGTTGCCTTTTCATCTTGTTGATGGTTTCTTTCACTGTGTATAAACTTTTCTATTTTGGTTTGGTCCCAATAGTTCATTTTTGCTTTTGTTTCCCTTGCCTGAGAAACATAACTATGTTTCTAAGACTGATGCCCAAAATATAACTGCCTATGTTTTCTTTCAGGAATTCTATGGTTTCAGATCTCACATTTGGGTCTTTAATCTACTTTGAGTTTATTTTTTTATATGGTATAAGAAAAGGATCCCCTTTCACTCTTTTGAATATAGCAGTCCTGTTTTTCCAATGCCATTTATTGAAAAGACTGTCCTTTCTCTATTGTGTATTCTTCCCTACTTTGTCATAGATTAATTGACCTTATAAGCATGGATTTATTTCTGCGTTCTCCATCCTATCCACTGCTCTATGTGTCTATTTTTGTGCCAGTGCTATACTGTTTTGATTACTTTAGCTTTGTAATATAGTTTGAAATCAGGGATCATGATACCTCCAGCTTTGTTCTTCTTCCTCAAGATTGTTTTGGTTATTTGAGGTCTTTTGTGGTTCCATACAAATTTTAGGATTATTCTAGTTCTGCAAAAAATGCTATTGGTGGGGCACCTGGGTGGCTCAGTTGGTTGGACATCTGCCTTCATCTCAGGTCATGATCCCAGGACTCTGGGATCAAGCCCCAAGTCAGGTTCCCTGGAGCCCTCTTCTCCCTCTCCCTCTGCTGCTCCCCCTACTTGTGCTCTCTCGTGCTCTCTGTCAAATAAATAAATAAAATTTTTATTTTAAAAAGTGGTGTTGGTATTTTGTTAGGGATTGCACTGAATCTGTAGACTACTTGGGTTAGTATGGACATTTTAACAATACCTTTTTTGAGAGAGAGAGCAGGGTTAAGGGCAGAGGGAGAGAGAGAATGAATCTCAGGCAGGTTCAGTGCTCAGTGCAGAGCCCAACACAGGGTTCAATCTTACGACCCAGAGATCAGGACCTCAGCCAAAATCAAGAATCAGATGTTTAACCAATTAAGCCACCCAGGCACCCGGACATTTTAACAATATTATTTCTTCCAACCCATGATCATGACAGATCTTTCCATTTGTTTGTGTTGTCTTCAATTTTTCATCAGTGTTTCATGGTTCTCACAGTATAGGTCTTTCACCTCTTTGGTTCAATTTATTCCTAGGTATTGTATTCTTTTGGGTGTAATTGTAAATGAGATTGTTTTTCTTAATTTCTCTTTCTGCTACTCCACTATTATTATATAAAAATACCACAGATTTCTGTATATTAATTTTATATCCTACAACCTTACTGAATGTATTAGTTCTAAGAGCTTTCTGGTGGAGTCTTTAGAGTTTTCTATACATAAGACCATGTTATTTGCAAATAATTAGTTTTACTTCTTTCCCAATTTGGGTAAATTACCAATTTGCTTCTTCTTTACCAATTTATTTTCCCTGTCTGATTGCTATAGCTAAGACTTCCAGTACTGTGCTAAAATAAAAGACTGCAAGCCCTTCTTTAGTCAAGAGAGGAAAAATTCTATCCATCAAAATAACAGCAATATAAAAATTACAAAAGAAATCATTTCATTTTTCCTATTTCTTCCCAGGTTTTCAAAAAAAAGTTATTGAACAAAAGAACATTTCCAAACATTTTAAGTTTGTTTTTCTCTCAACCTTCACGCTTTCAGTTGACTTAAGCTCTCCTTTGCATTGCACTCAGAGGGAACACTGAGAAAAGAGGAAATGGTCCTCAGAGTCTATCACCTTCCAATATTTCCCTCCACCCAAGCAGACAACATTCTCATAAGCTCTCCTTTCTCCTCCCCCCATACATCCCTGTATTAAAACCTGGTAGAAAAGATCTACTATTATCTACTTTACTTTAACATGAAAATTATTCCAGATGGGTCCAAGATTTAATTGTGAAAATAAAACCATGGAAATATTAGACAAAATATAAAAGAATATTTTTATAACCTTCAGAAGGAAAAACTTTTCTAAACAGGACAAAAAAATTAAAGATAACAAAAGTCTCAATAAATTTTAGTACCTAAAAATTGAAAATTTGTTTGGCAAAACAAATTTTTTAAAAAGAAAAAAGCAAGTGTAGCTATATTAGTATCAGATAAAGTAAACTTCAGAGCAAGGTAAATTACCAGAGACAGAAGGAATATTACAAAGAAGACACAGCAACCCTACTGACATCCAAAGGATAATGAGGGAATACTATGAGCTATAGTATACACACATATAGTGTACTATATAGTATATAGTATATATATAGTATATAGTATACTATACACATAAATTTGATGATTTAATTGAAATGGACAAGTTCCTTGGAAATTACAAACTACCATAATGTACCCCATATTAAATACATCATTTTAATAGCTCCATAGTTTTAAAGAAACTCAATTTGTAATTTTAAAATTCCCCAAAAAAGAAGTCTTTAGGTCAAGATTATTTCATTGGAGAACTAAACTAAATATTTAAAGAATAATTAGCAGCATTTCTACACCATCTCTTCCAAAAAATAAAGAGGAGGGAACACTTCCCAACTCATATGAAAACACTTCTACCATGATACCAAAACCATACAAAGACTACAAAAAAAGAAAACCACATACCAGTCTTCCCTCATGAAAAGAGATGTAAAATGTTTAGCAAGATAATAGAAAATAGCATTTAGCAATTATAAAAAAAAAATTATATACCATGACCAAGTGGGGCTTATTCCAGGGATGCAAGGCTGGTTCAAAATCAATCCACATAATCTAGCATATTAACAGGCTAAGGAATTCACAAAAATAAAAATACTATTAGGACAAATAAATGAGCTTAAAGCTGTGGGATACAAAACCAATATACAAAACTCAATTGTATTTCTATAGACTTTCAAGGAACTATCTGAAAATAAAACAATTCCCCTTTTAATTGCATCAAAAGAAATACAATACTTAGAAATAAATTTAACAAAAGCAGTATACGACTTGTAGACTGATAACCACAAAACATTAAGAAAAAAATTAAAGGTGTAAATAAATATAAAGACATCCCATATTCATCAATTGAAATACTTAATACTGTTTAGATGGCATCCCCCTCAAACTGAACTACAGAATCAACAAAATCCCTATCAAAATCTGTGTAGAAAAGTTAACATAGCAGACCTGAGAATGTTATCTGAAAATCCTGCAGGCAGGGTTGAACCTTGGCTAGGATCTAAGAACTTGGATTTGGGGAGGGTTCCCACACCCCTAACCCATAAAAGTAGCTCGCTGTACTTTAATTGTGCAAACAATATGGCTTCTGGTGAACATGTGATTTCCTCCTGGGACTTTGGAATTTGGGTATGTACTAGACAGAGGGTGCCTGCACAGCCAGCCTCCAGCAAAAAATCCTTGGCACCGAGTAGCTAACTAGAGTCCCTCATAAACATCATTTCACACATGTCACAACATTATACCAGGAAAAGTTATGCTAAGTGAAAGAAGTCAGTCACAAAAGACCACATACCAAATGATTCCATTTATATTAAATGTCCAAAATAGGCAGATATATAGAGAAAGGAAGAAAATTGTGATTACCTAAGACCGGGTAAGTACAGGGTTAGGGGAGCAGGGGCATGATGGCTAAAGTGTATGAGGTTTCTTTTTTTGGTGATGAAAATGTTCTCAAGTTGATTATGGTAATAGTTCCATAACTCTGTGAATATTCTAAGAATCATTGAGTTGTACACTTCAACTAGGTGAATGACATAGTATTTGAATTACATTTCAATAAAGATGTTTTTAAAATAACTAGCTAATAAAAAGATATTGTTTCTTCGAATAATCCAATCAAGAAATGGGCAGAGGACATGAACAGACTTTTCTGCAAAGAAGACATCCAAATGGCCAACAGACACATGAAAAAGTGCTCCACATCACTCAGCATCAGGGAGATACAAATGAAAACCACAGTGAAATATCACCTCACACCAGTCAGAATGGCTAAAATTAACCTGTCAGGAAATGACAGGTGTTGGCGAGAATGTGGAGAAAGGGGAACCCTCCTACACTGTTCGTGGGAATGCAAGCTGGTACAGCCACTCTGGAAAACATATGGAGGTTCCTCAAAAAGTTAAAACCAGAGCTGCCCTATGACCCAGCAATCACACTACTGGGTATTTACCACAAAGATGTAGTAATCTGAAGGGACATATGCACCCCAATGTTTATAGCAGCAATGTCCACCATACCCAAACTATGGAAAGAACCTAGATGTCCATCAACAGATGAATGGATAAAGAAGATATGATATACATATATAATGGAATTTTTTTTAAAGATTTTATTTATTTATTTGACAGAGATCACAAGGAGGCAGAGAGGCAGGCCGGGAAAGAGGAGGAAGCAGGCTCCCCGCTGAGCAGAGAGCCCGATGCGGGGCTCGATCCCAGGACCCCGGGATCATGACCTGAGCCAAAGGCAGAGGCTTAACCCACTGAGCCACCCAGGTGCCCCTATATAATGGAATATTATGCAGCCATCAAAAAATGAATTCTTGCCATTTATAATGTGGATGGAACTAGAGGGTATTATGCTAAGCAAAATAAGTCAATCATAGAAAGATAACTATCATATGATCTTGCTGATATGTGGAATTTGAGATACAAGGCAGAGGGTAAGGGGAAGAGATGAAAAAATGAAGTGGCACAAAACCAGAGAGGGAGACAAACCATAAGAGACTCTTAACTTCAGGAAACATACTGAGGGTTACTGAAGTGGAGGAGGGTGGGAGGGCTGGGGTAGCTGGGTGATGGACATTGGGGAGGGTATGTGCTGTGGTGAACGCTGTGAATTGTGTAAGACTGATAAATCACAGACCTGTATCCCCGAAACAAGTAATACATTATATGTTAATTTTTTTTAAGTGCAGACATATAGTAGATGCTTCACTAGTAAAAAAAAAAAAAAGTGCGCAATTCAGTAGTTCTAAAAATATATATATTGGTTCTCTCAAAAAAAATTGTTTAAGAGTAGCAAGGAGAGACTCAGTGGAACTAGTTAGGAAGTTAGTGCAATAAGTCAGGCAGTTTGGACCAAGGTTATTCAACCTTCTTGACCATGGCCAAGCACATCTATATGGTTCTGAGCATGGCAATTCTTGAACCTAGTGCTATCCTCTGGCAGGATAAAAAAAAAAAAAAAAAACAGTAAAACACAGTCATTCTCCTCAAGCATTTGGACAGATAAAGCTCATAATGAAACAGAATGGATACTACTTTCCTTCAACCTATAAACAACTTTTTTGAAGGAAACGTATCAATAAATATAACACGCACAAAAGTGAGGTTTTTAGGGTGGGGAGCCCTTCTATGAAGGAGAAATCACCAATTCCCCTTTTAATTTGAGGAATGCCTTGGCAAAAGGGGCTTTCGTAAAGGGGTTATCCGCCTACAGTATGGAAGCACGTTTTCCAAGCAGTGGCGGCCTCCTAGTGGCCACATGGACTCATGACTGCCATTCACCCTCTTGATGGGAGATCAACAGGCATGGGTCTCAGCCTGACACCCCCACGGGGCAAGGACATGACCAAGCCGAAGACTAGGTCGGTGTGCATCCCATTTCCACGTCCCTAAAACCTGGGGGATACTTAACATAGTCGTGGGGTGGGGGGATGCCTACAAATACTATGATGGAACTTGAAAGGCTTCTGGCTTCCAGAGCCCCTTCCTTTCCTCCACAAGTTTTGGCTTAAAATGTTCATTCACTGACAAAGATAGAAGCCTAGAAGCAGATAAGAAATTCTTCTGCCAGGCACCTGGGTGGCTCAGTCTGTTAAGTATGTGCCTTGGGCACAGGTCAAGATCCCAGGGTCCTGGGTTTGAGCCCCACATGAGGCTCCCTGCTCAGCAGGGAACCTGCTTTACCCTCTCCTTCCACCCCTCCCCTGCTCATGCGAGCTCGCGCTCTCTAGCTCTCAAATAAATAACTAAATTAAAAAAAAAAAAAACTTGTCGCCGGTTAATACAGTATCTAATACCTTTCATCAGACATTCGAGGTAATTGTTGATTTGACGGGGTGGGGGGGGATGTGATTCATAGCCTAACTTCCTCTGCTACCTCTCCAGCTCTGACACAAAATACGTCTATGTACTTATACAAGGAAAGCAAAAGGCCTAGAAAATTAAGTTGTACCTCGAACTTAGCCAGACTGACACTAAACCCTCGGTTTTGTAAAGGGACGCCACGCAAGTAGTAGGAAACAGAACAAACAAAACACGCCACAAAACAAAACACGGATGACTGCCCCAAGAAGTGACTAACCGCCTCGGAAAAACTTTCCTCAGAGCAACTGCCTCAGGAAAAACCGTCTCCGCAGATGGCCGCCATCCGACCCCACCATTCTCCCCAGCAGGAGGAGCTAACGGATCAGCGCTTAGTTCAGTCAGACTAGAAACCACCAGATGGGGCCAAAAGATCAAAGTAAGTACCCAAAAGATCAAAGTAAGTACCCCTTAGCCATTTCTTTTTCTCCGGAAATTTGTCTTCGGACCCTAGAAGAAAGAAAAAGGGTATCACTCTGCGCACGCACATGTACATCCACCTCCAAAATGATGGAAGTGGGTAGTACCTCGTCTAGCCGGAACCACCCCCCCCCCGCAAACCCCCATCACCCCACTCCCCACCCCGTGATCCAGCCCCCCATTGATGAAATCCGGATTAAAATAGCACCCATTTCTGAAGGCCTAATAAGAATTAAATGAGAACACAGCAACGGGTACATTTTCAGGTGCCACTCCAGACCCACAGAATAAAAAACTCCGGGATGGAGCCCAGCTGTTTTCACAAGTTCTCCAGGTGGTTCTGAGGCACACTCAAGTGTGGGAAGTGTTGCTTTCAGGTGTAGACTGCCCACTGAAATATTAGATTCCAGGACTCCATGGCTTCTGAACTGTTTGCTGCCTGAAATTCCAAAAACTGTTATTTATTTGTTCCTTGAGCCCATTTGTTTGCTGAATATTGTGGCAGATACAATGACAGAGAAACTGCCCGCCAGTCTTTCCACGCAGGTGATCCAGGGATAGGAAAAGTTAATTAACTCTACCAGGCCAGATCTACTAAACGTCAGATGAATTATACAGACAAGAAGCAAATGTTCTAGGAAATCAGAGGAGGGAAATTTCCCAATTATAAGAGGGAGGAGCCTGACTAGAAATTGCCACTGCCAAGCCAAGCCCACCATTCACAAATAGCTATTAAGTCATTTTCTGCAACAAGGCAATAGAACAGACCTTAGCTGCCCAATTAAGTCTCTGCCTAAACAGAAACCCCAACATTATCTAAGAGTCCTCTTTTCTTTAACAGCTTCCCTCTGGAATTAAAAAAAAAAGAGAGAGAATATTTATAGCATTTTCAAGTCCTTTATTTTCTCCCTCCATTGCTTCAATCACTCATAGAAAAGGCCAGACAGATACGCACAATACAGACATAATATAAATACTTGACCGAAGTAATTATGCAGCACCACTGCCAGGATGTCCAGAATAGCTATCTAATTTTTCTCTTTAGCATGGTTGCATGAAGCTGCTCTAAATGACATTGTGTATTTTCATACTGGAAAATAATTCAGGAAAAAAAAAAGAATTGGAGCTCCCATTTGTATTGGTCCACAATAGATAATGTCTGTTAATCACTGGTATCACCGTACCTCTTCCAAATGGTCATGGTGTCATCCCATAAACTAAATTATGCAGCCTAATCTGGGCCCGGAAGATATTTAGTAAGACTAACAGGCAGACAGTGATTTCATGAAGGCTGATAGTTCAACACATTTAAATTTCATTTTGCCATTATTCATAACAATTACATTACAAAAACAGGTCCCATTTTTATTATCTTAATAGCTCTTTCAAACCAAATGTAAACTAAAAGCATATTTAAAGTATTGATTTGTACAATTATCCACAAGTTTGTATGGAAGAGATGTTCGGGTAGAATAAACAAAGTTAGAAAATGGATGATAATGGTTCAAAAAAAAACTATGTTTAACATGTTTATGTTTGCCTCTTAAAGGCTAATCTAAGTGCATAGTACTTCACACATATTCACACACTAACATGGCATATTCCTTTTGATTCTCTGAACATCCTTCTTCCCACCCATCTGTTCCCACCTCTCGTCAGTATAGGCTGGTCTGAGAATCTCAGCAGTTTACGAGAAAGAAGAGGCAGAGGATATACTGTAGCCTATGACTGAGCCTCCTCACGTTTTTGTTATTGGTTTCCCATCCAAATGCTGCTCTTGTTTGCTCCTGGTTAGCCTCCAGGATGACAGGATTGGGGCGCCATGGGACAGGGCTCTAATCATCCATAATAGTTCTCTTTTTGTCATTCAGGGTATTTGGTAAAACGTTTTCCAGGCCCAGAGCATAGTCATAGTTGTTCCCTTCTGGGCTGGGAGACATAGAGGCTTTTTGTTTTTTAATCTTAGGGATATAAATTCTTGTGCTTGGAGAATAAATGCATGTTTTCTTTCTTTGCTTCTTATTCTACAGACATGAGCCAGGTTTTTCTTTAATTGTCAAAAGTTCTTGACAGGGGCACCTGGGTGGCTCAGTGGTTAAGCCTCTGCCTTCGGCTCAGGTCATGATCTCAGGGTCCTGGGATCGAGCCCCGCATTGGGCTCTCTGCTCAGCAGGGAGCCTGCTTCCTCCTCTCTCTCTCCCCTGCCTCTCTGCGTACTTGTGATCTCTGTCTGTCAAATAAATAATTAAAATCTAAAAAAAAAAAAAAAGTTCTTGACAAAAAGGTAATATAGGAAAAACAAGTCTTGTGTAATATATTTTAGCTCATTGCCACCAACAAAGACCCCCTTCTTGACCTAAAGTTATTTTTTAATAAAAATTGTATATATATAAGTTATACAACGTGACGATTTGATATAGTCAGGCTCCTCTGAGACTTCTCAACTAGGCCGCAACCTTGGCATACAGAACTGCAACTTTGGGCACAAACAATATCATCCTTTTCCTACATTAAGAGACTTGAACAAACACTAACACTAGTTTCTATCAGCTCAAGGCCATGTCCCTAAAATGATGACCCCAGCCTCCTTAAAAGGTCTGCCTAAGAAAGTTCAACATTACCAGAAGAATTTACTGCTTGTTTCAGCCAAAACCTGATTATAGGCTCCTGACCTCCCTTTTCTTAGAACATTTACTTTAGAAAACCTATCATTGTAAATCCTTTCTCCGTTCCTTGAGATGTATCTTATACAACCCAGAAATGTTTTTCTCAAGGACCTGGGAGCCATCCCTTTGAAATATAATTATCAAGAAAGAAGGACCCCAGTCTCTTAATCTCCATGAAAGGGTAGGAGCCTAACTTTGATCAGTTTGCACACACAGTTGCCCTAAACACACTGATCACCCCTACCCAAACACACACACATACATACACACATTTAAAACCTCAGCAGTTTTTCCTTTAGCACATCCCAGCATTTAAAAAGCCTTCTGCTTCTTCTTTCAGTGGAGTTGAGCTCTGTTCATTGGAAGACTCTCTTCCTGGGCACCTGGGTGGTTCAGTCAGTTAAGCATCTGCCTTTTTCTCATGTCGTGATCCCAGGGTCCTGGGATTGAGCCCACACCAGGGGTCCCTGCTCTGCAGGTAGTCTGCTTCTACCTCTGCCCCTCTCCCTGCTCGTACTCTCAATCTCTCTCTCTCACACGCTCTCTCTCTCTTACTCACTCTCTCAAATAAATAAAATCCTTTGTTAAAAAAGGAAGACTCTCCTTACTGCAATTGAATAAAATCTGTCTTGCCACTTCTAAAAAATGTCTAGCTCTGTTTCTCTTTGATGCCATGAGCTAACAAGATCAAAATTGTACAGCACGGTTAAGACATGCAACCTCAGGGGTAACATGGGAAAGAAGAAATTGAAGTAGACCAAGAATACAAAACTATTATTTAGGGGATCATCCCAACTTATTTTTAATTCAGATGCTTTTATTGTCATGCATGAGGTTAAAGTGGAAATACGTAGAGAAAGGAGAAGCAGAAGACAAGTGTTAGGCACAGTGTGAGCTATTTTGTGATGGGCTAATGTTTCCAAACTGGGGCAAAATTAAAGGCATCTCAAAGTCTAATGGATAATCCTCTAAAGAATACAGTAGCCAGCAATCCAGCACTGGCCATATAATGATAAAGTATAAGTGGGACTTAGGTCCTTTCATAGCTTAAAAAAGTCTGTGCAAGGCTAGCCTTGTCCCAAGTAGATTGGCCTTTTTTTTCTGGGATAATTATGTCTCATGATGAAGACTATAGCTTGCTGGACCACTTAGACATCCAGAATCCTAAGAATGGAGCCCCCAACTTTGTGTTGTCACTGTTCTCTATAGAAACAGTGATGTCATGAAGTAGAAATTCTAGTACCAGCTGGCAGTGAAGGCTTTAGCAGGGTATGGAGGGTTGAGCAAAGAAGCAACATCTTGGGTCAGACTGGAAGGGTCATCACAGCATCCCAATTAACAAGAAGAAAATCATTCCAAGGTCCTACAAAATATCTTACTCTGATACTACAAAGGTAGGGGCATCTTCTGACTTCTTTTTGACTAGCTAAGGAGATATCTTGATAGTGAGGTGAAACTTGGTATTTTTGCTTTTATTCAGGATAACCAGATAGGTCTTTACCATTTTTTCTGTCTTTACTTAAATCCAAAGATCTCTTGCTGCATAACTCTGACTCTAGTGGGAAACCCAAATAGAAATAAGCTAAGATGGTAAAATTAGTACTGTCTTATTCATAAAGGCTTGTGGTAATTCTGTATGTGAAAAATACAGACCCCCACCAAACCAGTAACTAACAATGATTAGATTGTTTGAAAACAAGAAGATGATAGAGAAAGGAAGTCTCAAGGGACTTCCCCCTCCACAAAATGGAGAAAATGTGAAATAAATATGTGTACCCTCCCAGAGAGAACATAAAAGTGTTGTTGTACAGCAGACAGACGGATGTGCTTTTGACGTGAAGGGCTACTGAGTTTGCCAGAAGGCCACGCCTTTGCTGAGGTTGCTAGTTTCAGGCATTGTGACCCAACAAACTCCCTTGTCATATGCCAGGGTCAGAGACAGCAGGGATAAGCCTGGCCCATCAGTCTCGTCCAACAGCTGACGGGGGTGGCAGCCAGCTGCAGGTGCCCAAGAACTTGGCACTGCCCAGTTCCATCTAAAGGGGCACATCTCCCTTCTTGGTGGCACAGTTTCAAACAAAAGTCTAAAATAACTTCATTATTAAGGTAATGAGTTCGCAAACTTATTTTTTTTTTAAATTCTTTAGGATTTGGACTGAGGTTGTATCCAAATCATATGAGGGACCTCTATGACTCCTCTTCTTTTTTTCTAGGCTAGTTATCTCTAGCATTAAAAAAAAGAAAAGAAATGGGTATGAGAAGTCCTTTCCTAAAATTTTTTCAGGAAAATGTAGACATTGAAGGAAGAACCCAAGAAGATCTGTGGGAGAGGGGGAATGGCAAAGAGTAGAAATGTAGTACTATGTGAAAAGATGACCATCAGAGGATAGATGTTATCAAAATGTGGAGAGGGAGAGGGAGAGGGAGGGAAGGAAGGAGGGGAGGAGGAGGGAATCGGAGAGGGAGGGAGTGAGGAGAGGGGGGAAAAGAGAGGGAAGGAGGGGGAATGGAAGAAAAGAGAGAGGGAAAAGGAGGGAAGAAGGGAGGAAGAAAGGAGAGAGGGAGGGAGGGGGAATGAAAGAAGGGAAAGAGGTGGAAAGGAGGGAAGGGGGGCATGGAGGGGGGAAGAGAGGGAGCGGGGAATGGAAGAAGAGAGAGAGGGGAAAATGGAGGGAAGGAGGGGGAGAGAGAAGGGAGGAGAAGGAAAGGAGAGGAGGGAGGGAGGGGGAACGGAAGAAAGGGAGAGAGGGAGAGAGGGAACTAGAGGTTAAAAGGAGTGTCAATTTTGAAGGAAGTTGGGGGGAAGGAATCCAACAGCCCTCTAATAGCAAAAAGGTTTCTTTTGTTAAATTTTAAAATGAAATCAAATTGAAGCCCCAGAAACTGAAACAATTCTCCCGAGTTCTTAACTGTATCTTCCTGAACATAGATCTGAGGTCTTACATTGCAAAACCTTTGTCTATGACATCAGGGTTTGGCCTTCCCTCAGACATTTTTCTCTTGGTTATATTTATATCTATTGGATTTTCCCAACATTCAGAAACTTGTTCTATGTTGGAATCTTATATGTTGTTTTGATAAGAAGGGCTATTTATTCACTGTACTAGTATTGACCCTAGTCTCTTCCAATGGCCTTATATAATAAGTATTAGAGCAATTTACCCAATTTCACTTTCTTTAATGTAATAAGAAAGATTCTGGTTGAACTGGAGTTAACGAAGATTCAGTTAAAAAGGATGAGGTAAGCTTTATTCTTTGTGGTACCTGAGTGAGTAAACAAAAGTGGAGACAGATGAGATTTAGTGAGTATGGGTAGAAGTAAGTCATTAAATTTAATTCCCACAGTCTCTAGACCTTTTGGTTTGCTTCCCAACCTGCCATTTTTCCTGACTGGCTTTCTCACAAGTGATACTCCCATGATTCCAAATACTTGTTGTGAGGACTTTAAACTAACAGAGACTATGGATTGTGCTAAAAGATAATCAAGTTCAAACATTTCATAGTGTCCTTCCCCTTTTGCTCACCCCCACCAATCCCTAGCTGAAACTGAAACACAGAGATGGGTTTCAGGAAGCCCTTTGGAAATTCTTATCCAAACTCAGCCAGTCTCTAAAAATCATACATAACCATATATATATTCAGATCTCTTTCCTTTCTCTTTACAGATGTCTGATGATATTGACTGGTTACACAGCCGCAGGGGCGTGTGCAAGGTAGATCTCTACAGCCCAACAGGACAGCAAGATCAGGACCGGAAAGTGGTAAGATACAAAATTACCCCTACCGAGGAGTGGAAAGGATCCTCATGTGAGTATAGATATCCTGGAGCTCAGGATAGATTAATGGAGAGCAATACTGTGATGTCTCCAAGCAACCAAGCTCAAGGAGGTCTGTGGGAGGATCAGTGTGCTTTATACATCACACAAGGATGAATTAAGGGAGAGGCAGGACCGGATGTGATGTAGAGGACCTGGGGAGGGAGAGCTAGAGGGGAGCTTGGGGGGGGGGGGAGGAGTGGTGGTTACCTAGTTACCAGCCCTTATTACCTAACTAACCCTTCTGAAGTCACAATGTCACCTAGCTACCAGTAAGTTACACTAAAGTGGGACTCCCTCAGGAGGACAAAATACTTCATGCTCTGTTTCCAAAATTTTGAGTGATTTACATAGTACCTCACATTTTTTATCATGTTCAAGTGCCACTCATACCATGATTTACTTAATATGTATTTTTGCAATGGTTTTAAAATAAATTTAAAATTCAAATACATTTAAAAATTACCATCACCCTAAGTAGTATCGTCTGCAATACCACAGGTCTGACGTTTTAGGACATATTTTCCAAATAAACAACAACAAATGCACCTATTAAATACATCTATTTATGTACCACTGGAAATATTCTCTATCATCCGTAGTAAAAATACCACACTTTGGGAACACTATAGCAGAAAGGTCTCTAAACTGGGAGGCAGGGGAATCAACTTCTAATGAAAGTTCCACCTCTGAGTTTGTGTCAGTTGGGCAAGCCACCTCTCTTCTTAGGTTTCTCAATATATATGGGTATTATATTTTGGGCCTCTCTCTGACAGGTAGGTATTCTCATTAAGGAGATAAAGTAATGCTAAGATTCTGTCTGCCTTATAATAATCATATTAACATTTATTGAGTTCTTACTATGCACAGGCACTCTGCTAAAAGCTTTACATTCAGTATCTCAATCAGTCCTCACAACCCTTTAAGGTAGGTACTGCCATCTCCCAGAAAGAAATTACAGTCTTTAGAGTTTCTCTAAATTCACTCCTAATTTGATGCAGATATGCTTTGTTGACGTGTCCACCCTGAATGTGGAAGATAAAGATTGCAAGGTGGGTATTCTCTGCTCCCCTCACTTGGAATGGATGGGAAACCGCTGAGAAGGGTCATTAGAGACCGCATGAGGAGAGGGAAAGGTTGTGGCAGAGAACAGAAAGGTGGAGGAGCCTCAAGTGGAAAGCCACTGTTCTTGGAAGCCCAGGGTCTCTGGTTCAGAATTTATTGTCACTCTTGGTACCAAGTCTCATTTTAGAAGCCACTTAATTTGTTGGTAGGGCTAAAAGAAAGCATGGAACATTGCATATCAGAGAAGTGAAATTAAAAAAAAAAACAACAACAACCCTGTCCAAAAGTTTGATGATTAATGAGATACGGTTCCTGAGACTGACAGTTTTACAGTTTTGTGAATACCTTCAGTGGGGCTAGGGCAAGGGGAATAGTAATTTGTGGTGGGAACTCTATCATTCTTCAAAGACTAGCTAGGGGCACCTAGGTGGCTCAGTGAGTTAAGCCTCTGCCTTCAGCTTGGGTCATGATCTTGGGATCCTGGGATCAAGCCCCACGTTGGGCTCTCTGCTGAGCAGGGAGCCTGCTTCCTCCTCTCTCTCTCTCTGCCTGCCTCTCTGCATACTTGTAATCGCTGCCTGTCAAATATATAAATAAAATCTTAAAAAAAAAAAAAAAAGACTAGCCAGCATCACAGTCCTACCTCTCCTTCAGAAAGAAGAGCGATAATAGGGGACATAATACTCACACTTTGAAGTGGTAGCCTAGGAGGGTGGCCTAGAGAAATCTCAAAAACAAACTGTTCATAAAAATCTTACCCCTTAATTCCATAGGATGCTGCTGGTTCCAGTTCGGAAGGTGACTTGAACTTGGGAAACCTGGAAGAAAAAGAGATTATTGTGATCAAGGATACCGAGAAGCAAGACCAGTCTAAGGTATACTTAGCCTCTGACCTCACCCTTTCTAATTCTCAGAGCCCAGTGCTGAGTCTGAGGAGTCTGGTTCAGAGATGGTAAGATAACTAAGATAACAGGCCCATAGATTTGAACACTATGACATTCTAGAGAACACAGTCTGAAGCTGAGAGTCACGGTAAGTTCAATATCTGGGTATCTAACAATGACACTAATCACAGAGGCTCAGAATGCCCATTCCTGATTTCAGGGCCCTACTCCAAATATAATATAGCTATTCTTATCCTAATAAAGATACAGGCTTATAAGCAGGATCTTTTGCAATGTTCTTTGCTGGCTTGTAATAGACTTGTATACCCTGTGTTGCCTGGAGACCAAGAAGGAAGAATGACAATATGGAGCAGAGAGAATCCACAATGATGAAGAACTATAGTTGCCTCATTCCTACCCTGTTGTCTAAGAGATTACCTAGGTTGTTGGGTACCATAAAATTAGAACCAATTACACTTGCATGCCACTGTCACATACAGAATCCTTTTGTTTTTGTGTAAGTATTCTTAATTATATCTGTTAGGCTCCTGGTTTGGGGTAGGTATTAAAGCACATGAGAAGTCACCCCACAGTCCTACAAGCTTGGAGTAGCTGGTATTGGAACAGGATCTTTTGCTTTAGTGAAAAAGAGTCAAGCATTTCTTGTTCTGTCTTCCTGGGCTCATAATGAGAAACATCTCTGGCCCCAGACACATTTGGAATAATGAGAGTGGGCTCTAAGGAAGGAAAAGCCAGTTACCAAATACTCTCTAGTTTTGGGTTCAGTTGGGGGTGGTCAACTCCATTTTGGAGACTCAAGAAAGGGATAAATTATACCTGGTGTTTATTTTTAAAAGAGCAGTCCATATTTCCTGCACACAAGGCAGATATCCTTGATTGTATCAAGCCCATTCACAAAAATTTGACCTTCTCATGACCTCATGTTTCCAGGAATTCTATGAAAAGACAGGAGATGAAGCACTGGAAGGGTCAAAGAGGCCAATGACACTTAGTGCTGAGTAGAAGTTGTGTACAATACATCTACACATCTCCAGACAGGGGCACACACAGTCACAAACATACAAATCTATACAAAGTGACATGCACATCGATACATACATTTACATACATTAACAAAAAATAATTTATACAAGCAAAGACATATGCGTGTTTCACTACACGTGACATTGACAAACACACAAGTACTAATATAATAAACTTAGATACATTGACTTATTGATAAACAATGACTGACGTACATACACAGAGATACTCAGGTATACAGCGAGACACCTTGACATGCCCACATACGACACATGTAAACATCCATATATATACCCATGCACACCATGCACAAACATATACTCACACACCCATAGCCTTTGATCAAAACACACTAATCGTACAGACTCAGGTATAGGCATACACACTTACAAATATACTTCATGTTGATACACACACACAGAAACTTAAACAAAATGATAGAAAGTCACTAACTCTTGTTTGTATGCACTGATACACACACCGACAAAATGCAGTAACATCCCCACTCACATACTCACACACAAACTCAAATGCGGGGGTGGGGGCAATGCTGACACACATTCTCAAGCACGGACACAGCATATAAATATAACATAAGGGGCGCCTGGG
Organism: Mustela nivalis; assembly: GCF_964662115.1. Taxonomy (NCBI): domain Eukaryota; kingdom Metazoa; phylum Chordata; class Mammalia; order Carnivora; family Mustelidae; genus Mustela; species Mustela nivalis. The sequence goes on from NC_139040.1 coordinate 90,819,569, forward strand.
TGGCTCAGTGGGTTATAGCCTCTGCCTTTGACTCAGGTCATGATCCCAGGATCCTGGGATCGAGCCCCGCATCAGGCTCTCTGCTCAGCAGGGAGCCTGCTTCCCCCTCTCTCTCTGCCTGCCTCTCTACTTGTGATCTCTGTCAAATAAATAAATAAAATCTTAAAAAATAATAATAAAAATTTAAAAATAAATATAACATAAATGACACCCAATTTATTGATAGATTACACAGTCATTATATAATCACCTATTTACACATGCAATTCATATTTTAACATACACATGTATTAATATATTATACATTAATGTTTATTAATGAATCTGTATGTTAATATGTGAATGCATGCTCTAATATATACAAATGCATTTATAGCTGCATGATACATGCTACTGAATTTCTATCATAAATATATGCACATTGTTTCCAATCAACCCTTGTTTATTTGTATATTCTCAGACACACTGACATACACCCTCTCATGGTTAAAACCGCACACACGTATGAAATGTATGCGCCAACATGTACATGTTGGCTTGTACAGTAGGCAATGAGTATTGATGTCAGCATATTATTACATATGCTTACACACACTCACACATGGACACTGACATACACATGTACACAGACACATTTTCACATTTCACAAGACAGACTGACACATTGACTTCTGTTGAGATATTTACACTTACAAATTGCTGTATTGATATTCACATGCACACAGTGGATACAAGGATACATTTTTGACACATTAAGATAAGAACACATATGCAGATGAAATTGACAAATATATTGATAACTCTTAAATATAGTTAAGTGCACAAATGCATATACTCTGAGATTTTGCTGCTGCCCCTTGTGTTTGAATGTGTATTAATGGTTATAATTGTATGTTCCTGTGCAAATTCTAAAGACCAAATCCCTAATCTGGGCAGTTTCAAAGATGTATCTTCTAAATAAAATAAGGAAAAGAAGTACCCTACCCAAACTCTTATGGATAGGTGTTCTTCTTTTTTTAGACGGAGGGATCTGTATGCCTTTTCAAACAAGCTCCCTCTGATCCCATAAGCGTCCTCAATTGGCTTCTCAATGACCTCCAGAAGTATGCTTTGGGTTTTCAACATGCACTGAGCCCCTCAGCCTCTAGCTGTAAACATAAAGTAGGAGACACAGAAGGCGAATATCACAAATTACCCTCTGGGAACTGCTACAGTGTCTATGCCGATCAACTGAACATGAATTATATGACCAATGGACCTCAATGCCTACATCTAGAAATGGCAGCTGCCAAAAACACCAACAATAACCAGAGCCCTTCCACTCCTCCAGCCAAATCTCCTAGCACTCAGAGGGCAGTGATTTCCCCTGATGGTGAATGTTCTATGGATGACCTTTCCTTCTATGTCAACCGATTATCTTCTCTGGTAATCCAGATGGCCCGTAAGGAGATCAAGGAGAAGTTGGAAGGTGGAAGCAAATGCCTCCACCATTCTCTCTACCCATCCCCTGGGGACAAAGGGAAAAACAGCCCCCGCAGTGCTGTGAGCAAGATTGCTTCTGAAATGGCCCATGATGCTGTAGAATTGACCTCGGCAGAAATGCGGGGCACTGGGGAGGAGGGCAGGGAAGGTGGCCGGAAAACCTTTCTGTATGGTGAATTATCCAACAAGAACAAGGTTGGGGACAAACAGATGTGCCAAAGAGATAGTAAAGAATTTGCAGATTCTATCAGCAAAGGGCTCATGGTTTATGCCAATCAGGTGGCATCTGACATGATGGTCTCTGTTATGAAGACCTTGAAAGTACATAGTTCTGGGAAGCCAATTCCAGCCTGTGTGGTCTTGAAGAGGGTGCTGTTAAAACACACCAAAGAAATTGTGTCTGATTTGATTGACTCCTGCATGAAGAACCTGCATAACATCACAGGGGTCCTGATGACCGACTCAGACTTTGTCTCCGCTGTCAAGAGGAATCTGTTCAACCATGGAAAACAAAATGCTGCAGATATCATGGAGGCTATGCTGAAGCGTCTGGTCAGTGCTCTTCTTGGCGAGAAGAAGGAGACTAAAACTCAGAGTCTGTCATATGCATCCTTGAAAGCTGGGTCCCAAGATCCCAAATGCAAGAACCAAAGTCTTGAATTCTCAGCCATGAAAGCCGAGATGAAGGGAAAGGACAAAGGCAAAATGAAACCAGAGCAGTGCAAGTCGCTGACCAGCGCCGAGAAAGTCAGTGAACACATCCTCAAGGAGAGCCTGACCATGTGGAACCAAAAACAAGGAAACCAAGGCAAGATGCCTAGCAAAGTATGCACCAATAAAGAGGAAAAAAGAGAGAAGATCAGTCCTTCCACGGATTCACTGGCAAAAGACTTGATTGTGTCTGCCCTTATGTTGATCCAATACCATCTGACCCAGCAGGCCAAAGGCAAAGACGCATTTGAAGAAGAGTGTCCTGGTTCTGCCACGGGCTATATGACTCAGAGTGCCCAATACGAAAAGTCTGGAAGTGGCCAAAGTGCAAAGGCACTTTCAATGAAACATCTAGAATCTCGTGGAACTCCAGGACCATCTACCTCCCTGAAGGAAAATCAACAGCTGGACTCTCAGAAGCTGGATATGTCAAACATCGTTTTAATGCTGATTCAGAAGCTGCTTAATGAGAGCCCCTTCAACTGTGATGATCTATGTGAAGGTGAGAACAAGCGTTCTGAGCCCAGGACAAACAAAGCAGCTTCCGTGTCCAAGAGGCCTGACAGAGGGGAAGAACAATGCCAGGAAAATCAAGAACTTGACTTTATCAGTGGGATGAAGCAAGTGAACCGCCAGTTTATAGATCAACTGGTAGAATCCGTGATGAAGTTGTGCCTTATCATGGCTAAGTATAGTAATAATGGGGCAGCCCTTGCTGAGCTGGAAGAACAAGCAGCCTTGGCAAACAACTCCAATTACCAGCCTGGTGGCTCCAGATGTAGTCATGATGCTGCGATGTCACAGAACCATCAAGACTCTCCTGGGCCTGAAGTTATAGTTAATAATCAGTGCTCAACAAGCAGCTTGCAGAAGCAGCTCCAGGCTGTCCTGCAGTGGATTGCAGCCTCCCAGTTTAACGTGCCCATGCTCTACTTCATGGGAGATGATGATGGACAACTGGAGAAGGTAAGCAATGCAACAGGTGCAAGAAAAGAGGGTTGGGATGGGCAGGGAGAGGGAGACAGCATTGTACTTAAAGCCCGAGAGTAGTCTGATTTTTTCACAAGCCGCCTCTTTACTGTGCACTTCACAAACTGCTTGCACTTCATAAAAAGAAAAAGTGGTGAACCATTAACTGAGTGGGGCTCTGGATACCTCAAGGTCTGTGCATTTCCAAGAGGAGGAGTGAGGTTAGCTCACTGAATCGGTGATCCTTTCAACAAACTATTCGGTAACACATCAGGGAGCAGTGTTTAAGTTTTACGTTTTGAGTTTGAAGGCCCTCAGGATTGGAGAGAGGGGAAAAAAAAGAAAAAAAGGGAGCTCCTCCCCAAAGACATGCGTCCTACAAGTGCCCCAAGAGTACCTTGCCTCCTTAAACTTTTTGTCCTAGGCACCTCACTAGCTTTGCCCTAGTCCTGGCCTTGCCTTCCAGTTTCACAAAGGTCAGCATTCATGCACATACAAGTTCTCTCTTCTCACCTCCCTCTTTCTCTCTCTCTCTCACACACACACACCACAACCGTGTTCTCTACATCAGATAGAGTTAAGAGAAATAAAATACTGAACCAGATTATTTTTAGTTCAGGACCAGGGGATTGTCGTTATTTCCCACCTCATACTTTTTTAGGGAAGCTGGGGAATGGCAACCCCTAACCTTGAGCTAGCAATTATCACAGACTAACTGAACAATCTAACATGTCTGAGAAGTATTTGGTGAACACATTTGATTCCAGAGTTTTTCTAAAGCTCAAAAAGTCCAGTGGCATTTGGAACTGTGTCCTTAGAGAAGGGACAAGGGGAAAGAAAAGCCAGGTCAGGAGCGTGAAGTCCTGGATCTGTGTCGGGCTTTACTCTAATCCTAGAAGCCTGGGTAGGAAGATGACAGGGGAGGGCCCACTTGATCCAACTGGGTCCCTTCTCCAAAAGCATCACGTGACTCAAAGCTACCTCTGGCTCTCTCCATAGCTTCCTGAAGTTTCAGCTAAGGCAGCAGAGAAGGGGTACAGTGTAGGGGATCTTCTTCAAGAGGTCATGAAGTTCGCCAAGGAGCGACAACTGGACGAAGCCGTGGGAAACATGGCTAGGAAACAACTGCTAGACTGGCTGCTCACTAATCTGTGAGCTAACAACTCCTTTGACTCCCCTCCATTTACTCCCCCTAGCAGCATTCCATCCCAGCCTGAATGCCCCCACCCATCAGGCCAGTGAACTGCATACCACACGACTGTATTTCCTAATACATCTGAACAGTTGGACTGTGCAAATACAGGGGGTCCAAAAGCTGGGCAAGAACACGAATTAAAAAAATTTAAAAAAGAGTTGTTTTCTTGATTAGATGTATTGGCAGCAAGGGAGGAGAATGGGTTGAATTCCAAGGACTGTGTCCTTGGACTTGTGTCCAGATCTCACCCTGGGTTCTTTTCTGAGCACCCAAGACACAGGCATATATGTCCCAAGTTCCTAAGTAATCTGGTTTGTACAGATGATCTCAGCTGACAAACTCTTTAGAGTTTTGCCACCTGTGGCCTCCCTGTTTCTCTCAGAATTGCCTGCCTAACTTGATACTTCCCCTTCTAATCCCAAGGATGTAGCCTTCTTGGTTTTTATTAAGAGCCTGAAGGTAGGCCATCTTACACGAAATCTAGCTGAAGTAAGTAAGTATATTACCCATTACCCAGGCAACGGCGGGGGACATTGCTCTAGCTTGCCTCACACACACCCTCACTGTTCACTGCACATGGATAAATACTACCCAGAACCACAATTGGATCTGAACCTCTTATGTGTGAATAAAGCTTTCTGAGAAGTCATTTACTTCAACTGATGAGATTTCCTTGTCTTCCCTCAGTCTGAGAGAAAATTCTTCTGAGAAGAAAGCTAGAGGATGGTAAATTCACAGTCACCCTATGTGAATCCCAGTGTGTCTTTTTTTTTTTTTTAAAGATCTTATTTATTTATTTGACAGAAATCACAAGTAGGCAGAGAGGCAGGCAGAGAGAGAGAGGAGGAAGCAGGCTCCCTGCTGAGCAAAAAGCCTGATGCGGGGCTCGATCCCAGGACCCTGGGATCATGACCTGAGCCGAAGGCAGAGGCTTTAATCCACTGAGCCACCCAGGCACCCCCCCCCCAATGTCTCTTTTTTAAAAAAAGATTTTATTTACTTATTTGACAGACAGAGGTCACAAATAGGCAGAGGGGCAGGCAGAGAGGAGGAAGCAGGCCCCCAGCTGAGCAGAGAGCCCAGTGCAGGGCTCAATCCCAGGACCCCAGGACCACAACCCAAAGGCAGGGGCCTTAAACCACTGAGCCACCCAGGCGCCTCCCAATGCCTCTTTTGAGACCAGCACTAAATCCTTAGATTTGAGCATGCCCCTCAGAAGTCAATCATAGTGCTAGAATTTATTGCAAACAAGGTCAAAACAATGGTTTCAGGGATACCTGGATGGCTCAGGTTAAGCTGCCTTCGGCTCAGGTCATGATCCCAGGATCTGAGATGGAGTCTCTCATCGGGCTCCTTGCTCAGCGGGGAGCCTGCTTCTCTCTCCACCTCTGCCTGCCACTCTGCCGGCTTGTGCACGAGCTCGGTCTCTCTCTCTCTCTCTCTCTCTCTGACAAAATCTTCATTAAAAAATTTTAAAAAACGGTTTCAGAGATGTGGTCCTCTGTCAGCTAGTTTGCTGTGGCATACACTGGTACCTTTGAGGTGTCATGGCTTCATAGGACCAAACAGAGCATGTGAGATCCTTCTGGATTCAAAAGTCAAAGCTTTTGCCTCTTACTAGTCACATGGCTTTACAAGAGTCACTGAGACCCAGCCTGTTTCCTTACTATGGAAGGGAGGATGCTTTATACGGGATATCTTGTTATAAATGTAGCTACCTGAAGGAAGCTGTACCCTGCAAAGCCCATCCTGACATAGTTTAAAGTATTCTTGATATGCTTCCAAACTGAAAGCAGGATTGTCTGAGTATGGGACCGAGAGAAGTACTTTTGGGGGGGGAGGTAAGCGGCACAGAGGCAAACCTTACCCACTTCTCCACAATGCCTGGACCGGCCAGAAGTAAAGGCAGGCCTCTTCAGAGCAGGACTTTCAGAACTCCCCAACCTGGATAAAAGCTAATCAAACCTTTTCCAGTCACAGCCACACCATGAAAATCTTTGGAGTTGAGCTACCACAGATCCTTTCCTTACTCCTTGAAGAAAATCCTTAATAAACAAATCCTGGGACCAGGGCTGGATTTCTGATGACTCAATCCTCCCTGAGCACAGCTGGGTCCCATAGTAGTTTACTTCCTTGATTAACTTGGCTCTTGACTTCCTCCTGATTTTTATTATGAGACGGCCTTGGGGATTTCTTGGAACGTGGAAATAGAAGCAAAGGAAGTTATATGTTCTGCTAAATGAGGGGAGTTGGGGCAAAACTGTCTCTAAGGGCCCCTCCAGTTCTGACATTTGAGGATTCTAAGAAAGTGTTTCTCTTGCATAATTTCTCAAGGAAACTTGTGTGGATGAGGTAAGATTAGGGTGAGGAAACTTGATTTTTGCCAGAGCTGACAGACTCCAGCAGAGAAAGGAATGCTTTGGACCACAAAGGGCTCTGACAAGGGTCTGGAGGAGCTCAACAGTCCTTGGGGTTTATTCCTGGAGGGCAAGGCCCTGGCCTTTCACCTCTCTAAATGAAGTGACCCCAGGCACCCTATTGGCAATGTGGCCATGCTCAATGGCAGCAGTTGAAGATAGACAAGGACTTTGCCTGAGCGGAGAACCCCACGTGTAGTAGAAAAGGGATGATAGGAGCAGAGAGGGAGGGAATACATGAGTGTCTCCTGGCGGGTGACGAATTGGCTTGAAATATCTGACAGTTGTGGTGTCTCTGAACACCAGGCCTCCATTTCAAAAGGAAGTTGTGAGCAAAACTCATCTGAGAGGTTACCGGAGGGCCAAGACTAGGCTGAGGTGAGGTGAGATGGACACTCACCTCAGGAACAAAATTTAAGGGGGAACCAAAAACTCAGTAATCAAAATAAGTGTTTTAATGCAGTATCTATAAAAAAAAATCCCTGAAATTAATGCCCCCCAAATCCATGCTGAACAAAATATCAAAAATTGCAATATTTTGTTACACCTGGGTGGCTCAGTCCAGTGTCTGCCTTTGGCTCAGGTCATGATTGCAGGGTCCTGGGATCGAGCCCCACATCGGGCTCCTTCCTCAGTGGAGAGCCTGCTTCTCCCTCTGCCCTCTGCTCCTCCCCCTGCCACCATTCTGTCTCTCTCTCCCTCTCTCTCTCTCTCTCTCTAAAACTTTCAAACAAAATCTTTTTAAAAATAAATAAAATAATACAGAAAATCAGTAACAACTGCTGTGCCAAACCATAATGGAGCATGAGATAAAAGGAAAAATTGACAAGACTTATTTTATGGGAGTAACATTTTCTGGGAGATTTCCAAGGCAATAGAGAATATGTTGCCCCCAAAACCTGTATCAGTACCAAAAAAAAAAAAAAAAAAAAGCAGCAGTGAATTAAGTGCCTGCCTAAAAAACCTAGGAAGAGAACAAATAAGAAGTCCAACATGTTTGGGAAAGAGGAAATAAAATTTGTATCAAGGGGAACAAAGCAAACTTTCACTTAAACTTTAAAAAATTCATTTTTTTTAATTGGAGAGGCAGACAAACTCTAAGAGACTGTCAACTTGGGGAAACACACGGAAGGTTGCTAGAGGGGAGGTGGGTGGGGGATGGGAGTACTGCATGATGGCCCTTGATGTAATGAACACTGGGTGTTATATGCAACTGATGAATCCCTAAACTCTGCCTCTGAAAGTAATAATATGCTATACATTAATTGAATTTAAATAAAAATTTTTTAAAATATTTAAAAATTCAGGGATGAGGAGAGGGGAGTTGCAGGGTTTTCTCTCTTGCTTAACCTAAGAGTACATTGTTGTCAACCAAAGCTCATATGAGATTAATCTGGTTAAAAACAGGAACCACATAAGATTTTCCCTATTAAAATTCCACTTTAAAACAGTTCTATAATGAAAGAAGAAAAATAACTACAAAGTAGGAATATAGGAGAGGCAGAAATAAAAATGCCACTTTTGCACAAGATATATTTATTCATCCACGAAAAGCAAATCCTGAAACACCAGAGGTACTGAAGGAGTTTTGCAAAGGTATAGAAGATACTTGTAAGCTGTGGGAATTTGCCATCAACTAAAACAATTCCAGCTGCTTTCTCCCCAGTGACTCTGAGATATGTAAAAAAAAATCCAGCAGTTCCCCTGCACTCAAGTCTCTGTGGTATCAGACCATGAAAAAAGTGTAAAAGAACCTATCAAATTTCTATATCCCAGAGCCACCCAGCCAAAAAGAGAAGAGTCTAATTACCATAGTGACAATACTATTAAACCTTTGGGTATTAAGGAAGGCAAAAAACGGCATTAACAGAGCACTTACATTACTACTGCTTTACTAGACATTACTAGTGCTTTAATTCTTTCAAAAGCCTCAGTGAGACGGTTTGTTATTAGATGTTTTTACAGATAAGTAGGGGCTCAGGCTTCAAGGCCTCTTTCTAGGCCCTAAGTGGGAGAGTTGGGATTCAAATCCAGGTTTGCCTCGGGTCAAACACTATGTTCTTTCCATTCTATCACACTGCCATCCTAGTAATTCAGAGTCCATGTTTACTAAAAAACAAACTATAAAACATGAATGAAAGGGATGTCTGGGTGGCTCAGGCAGTTAAGGATTTACCTTTGGCTCAGGTCATGATACCAGCGTCCTGGGTCCAAGCCCTCCATCTGGCTTCCCCCTCAGAGAGCCTGCTTCTCCCTCTGCTTGTTTCTCTTTCTCTCTCTCTCTCTCTCTGACAAATGAATAAATCATAAGAAAACACATGGATGAGAAAAATTAAAGGAGAAAAGATGAATAGGAAAATAGACCATGCTCCTGGCTAGTAAAACTAAATAAAACATCACTTTTTTTTTAAGTGTGTATTTTTTTTAATAGGCAAAACACTTCTATTGGGTCAACATTTAAAATATACAAAAGCATATTTATTTTAATTAACATATACTGTATTATTTGCTTCTGGGGTGCAGGTCTGTGAATCATCAGGCTTACACATTTCACAGCACTCACCATAGCATATACCCTCCCCAGTGTCCATCACCCAGCCACCCTATGCCTCCCACCAACCCCCAGCAACCCTCAATTTGTTTCCTGAGATTGAGTGTCTTACGGTTTGTCTCCCTTTCCGGTCCCAACCTGTTCTATTTTTCCCTCCCTTCCCCCCATGACCTCCTGCCCTGCCTCTCAAATTCCTCATATCAGAGAGATCATAAGATAATTGTCTTTCTCCAATTGACTTATTTTGCTCAGTGTAATACCCTCTAGTTCTATCCACATCATTGCAAACGGCAAGATTTCAGGGGGTTTTGATGGCTGCATAATATTCCATTGTGTATATATATAACACAGCTTCTTTATCCATTCATCTGTTGATGGATGTCTAGGTTCTTTCCATAGTTTGGCTATTGTGGACATTGCTGCTATAAACATTTGGATGCACATGCCCCTTCAGATCACTACGTTTGTATCTTTAGGGTAAATGCCCGATAGTGGGATTGCTGGGTTGTAGGGTAGCTCTGTTTTCAACTTTTTGAGGAACCTCCGTACTAAAACATCACTCTTTAATTCAACATGTAGGTCTCCTATAATGCCACTTTAAATCTTTATGAGATACCCTGAAAGGATCTCTCCCCCAAGAAATTTATTCATTGAAAAGGGAAAAATCATTATTTCATTAACAGATGACTCCAGCAGTCACACCTTAATTAGGTGATCGAGGTTAACATCATCAGTAAAGATACATCGATACCATGAACCTCCTGAGAAGATGTCATGAGAAGAACACATCGCCTCTGAGGCATTCTTGTCAAAAACCCATGACCCCATTCTAATCAAGAGAAACCGTCAGATTAAACCCAAACTGAGGGACATTTGCAAAATACCTGACCAGAATTGACTGCAAAGGGTCACAAGGAAACATTTTAGAGTTATGGAAATGTTAACTATATACCTTGAGAGGAAAGGTGTTTAACAAAGGCATATGTATACATTTCTCAAGACTCATCACTTAAAACTGGTGAATATTATTCTACCTAAATTATATTTCTTTTTTTAAAAAGATGTTATTTATTTATTTGACAGAGAAAGAGTGAGAGAGAGAACAGGAGTAGGGGGAGGGGCAGAGGGAGAAGCAGGCTTCCCGCAGAGCAGGGAGCCCGATGTGGGAATCGATCCCAGGACCCTGGGATGATGACCTGAGCTGAAGGCAGACACTTAACAGACTGAGCCACCCAGGATCCCCTATCTAAATTATATTTCAACAAAGTTGGTTTCTAAATATATTTAAACCTAGTACCTGTAGGAAAACAATCCCCTTCCACCATTAACAAGTTTACTGTTCTTCCACCTCTTTCCAGAAAGTCTCCCACTTAGCAAGTCTTCGTGACTTTGGTCTCTGAGCCACCCTTAACTTGCAGCCCTCCCTCCTGCCCCCTCCACTTGGCTGTGGTGGCCTGAAGCAGGCCTTGGAAACCCCGTCTTTGGGAGAATTTCCCTCCCAGACCCCAGCTATGTATCCAAGGTGAGAAGCTTTCCAGCTCAACTTCTTCTTGTTATGAAAGTCTCCTCCTCAGAAAAGCCTTCCTTTACTATAGTATCTCCCACAGCTACTCTCTACTACATCACACCCAGCTTATTTCCAACACCCAAACTGATCTATCCTTTGTGATATTATTTACTTGCTTATTGACTGTCTTTTCCCACTAGAATGGCAACTCCAGGAGCACAAGGACCTGTCTGTCTGTGTCTGTCCTCTGTACCCAGCACGGTGCCTGATGCCTAGTAGCCATTCAATACATGTTTATTGAATAAATAGTGATTCATCTACGTTGGTGTTCCCTGGTGGGGAAAAATAACATTAAATGGGGACTCAGAAAATTCATCATTAACCACAGCAATTTAATGCTGCTTAACCATCTTAATATAGCCAAGTGTCCATTTCCTCACCTTAAAAGTCAGGGTGCTAACCAATACCTTTCATATATACTTCTCTGGAGGTGTTGTGCAGATCAAAGAGACAAGCAAGGTGAAAATGTTTGAAAATACGCCTAAATGTGCCCAGTAAATATTTAATGCAAAATAATAATTAAACTAAGAATAAGAATAACTTTTCTAAAATTTATCGTGTGTCAGGCATTCTTTTAAGTGCTTTCCACCTTAATCCTCCCACCAACCCCCTGAGGTAAGTACTCTTATTAGCCCATTTTGCAGATGAGGCAACTGAGGCCCAGAGAGCTGGAATAACTTGCTCAAGTTCACAGTTAGAGGAAGTAGTAGAGTTGGGATTCAAGCACAGATAGTCCTGCCTCTGAAGCTCCCATTTTATACTGCCTCATAGAATACCCAGACCTTGTCCGTCACATCATATAAAGGATAAGTCCCAGCAGAGTGCAGGTAATCCTCAGAGAATGGAGTAGGTCTTTCTCAGAGGCAACAAAAACCTCTGGAGTGGTGTGAATGGTTGCCTGGAAGGAGTCCAGGCTGGTGGCTAGGCACAGGTTTCCAACGGGTATTGTAAGCATAGGCCTGGGCCCAGAAAGGGGCTAAAAACTACCCCAAGGCAGCAGGCAGCTGGGCCAGCTCCTGGGACTCCTGGAGCAGGCAATATTCCCAAGTGCAAAGCAGAGGTGGTACTTAAAATGCAGCCTCGTGGAACAAAATGATACTCCACATTTGCTCCCAGTGCCCAGGGCCTCTACCACTGGTGGGAGGGGGCCGGGCAACCAGAGCAGAAGAACAATGCCAAACAAACTAGCGCGTGCGCCCTGGCAGGGAACAAAGGCAGTCCCTGATGGTGTCCAATCAGTGTTCCCAAGAGCCAGACTACAAAGGCACAGCGGGAAGGAGAAGTTCAAGACACCCAGGTGTTCAGGGTATTTGCCAATCAGTATCAAAAGTATTTTGAAAATTTTAACAGCCAGTAGGGCTGTACCAGCGCCTAAAGTCTGAATACCAGACCTAGGCTGGAAATTCTCTACTTCCTCCCATCTTCCTCAAGCCTTGGAGCCTGGCTAAAAATCAAATTTGAGGTAACATCTGAGGTGAATCCATAGCTGAGGAAAAATGTGGAAGGGAGGGAACCCCCAAGTTGCTCTTCTAGCTCAGAGAGCTCTATCCATACTTTAAATCCTCAGCATGACAATGCCCTATTTTTGGATCGGCCGTTCTTCTAGACTGTCGGTAGCATGCAACAGATGGATCTAAAGAGTCTCCTACTTACTGGGCAGCCAGCTAGTCAATGTTTGTTGAGTACTAGCTAACATGTACTGTGTGCTGACTTTGGGCCAGGCCTCTCACCTGATCTTTGCTGCACCCCTATTGGTAACCCCATTTTGCAACTGAAACAAATGAAGGCAGAGAAGATCAGAAACTTGCTCATACCTGAGATTCAGCACTGGCAGCCAGATTCTGGAGCCTGTAGTCTGAAATACTGTGCTTGATTTAAGTGGCTGGTGGGTGGCCATACATGTGCAAAAGTTAAGAGATGAATGAAGTGTGCTCGTTTAGGAACTTGACAGACATATGGTAGCTGGAGTGTAGGCTGTGCAAAAGGAAGTTCATGGTTGACAAAGCTGGAAATGTCAGCTGGCATCGGACTGTGAAGGGCTTTATGTATCATGGTGAAAATTTTGGACTCACTCCTAAGGTCAATGAGCCTGGCAGTTTCTGGTGAGATGTATGTTCTCAGTCTGTTGTGGGAAGGGTAGATTGGGAGAAGCATTGTGCAACTTGGCTGTTATTTATTTCCTTCATTTATTTCTTTCATTCCCCACTCCATCTTCCATGTTTTAAATGCCATCTTCACTGGGCTTTACTGGAGATGGAAAAGATTTATCCACAACTGGGCCAACATATCTCTGGGGGTCAGGAGAGGGGAGGTAATGGGCACCCTTTCTGGCTGGCTAGAAAACTCCAGCTGTAGTGGAGCCAATTGGTGAAGGGGAGAATGGCAGATTTCCACCTCCTTTCCCTAAGGCTGCACTTTGTCCAACAGCCTGTTACTGACACTCTCACTTGCATCAGATGCTAGGAAGGGTAGACCCCACACTCCACGCTCCCTCTATCCCCAAATGACAAATGGGTATATTTTCTCTGACCCTGAAGTGGTCTCACACAACACCTCCCAGAAACTATAAATCCTGTCCCAGAACTCACCAAGAGAGAGAAGGAAAGACAAACACCCTAACCTGCTGACCTTCCTCTCAGGGGTTTGATAACATCTGTCTCCCAGAGACCCTACTTTTGGAAAAGAAATTTCTCCAGTCAGAGATTTCAGGTGCTTTTGTCGGCCAGCTCCATGGCACAGGCTGTCTGCTGGAAGGAAGGGGCAGTTGGCCAGGAAAATCTCCTCCAGCACCGAATGGTCCCCTTCTGAACTGATACAGCAACTCAGGCCTCCTCATCCTGATGCAATCTCAAAACCAGGCATACCTCGTATCACTTGTCTTGGCCTATGTCTCTATTTCCTTTCAAGTATATTCCTGGGGTCTCCATACTCCTCCCCTAACCCTCCCTTCTCTTTCTCTGTCCTTCTGATACATGTTGGAGGACCCCAGGATCTATCTTCAGCTCACTGTCTTCTTACCACCAGCACCCCCTAGCTGTACCTGCTTTGCAAAGGGTTGGCAGATGGCCCAGCTGCAGCCAGAAAGAACTGGGGCCAGGGTTTGGTTCCTAAAGAAACCAAGAACCAAAGGAAGCAGAGGTGGGTCTGAGAAGTTCTCACAGTGATGTTTCTTTGTTGGGAACTGGGTTGGAGGTGGGGAGAGCCTAGGACTTTAAAATGCAGATTTCCACGCCCTGTCCAAGAAAAGTCTTGATTCCTTAGTTTGGGGCTGCAACACGGGCATGCATATTTGGAAAAATCTTCTCTAAATGACGGTCTATTATTAACCCTTCATGTTTTGAAAAAATTAGGAATGGAGACTTGCAAGATTAGTACAGTGAGTACCTATAAACCCTTCATCCAGTTTCATTTGTCCAACATTTGTTGGACAAATGTTTTGCCACCTTGCTTGATCTATCTACCTAAGCACACAACTGAAGAAAAGAAAATCATGTATATATAATTATTATGTTAAATAAGAATTATTATTTTGCTGAACCATTTGAAATTTAGCTGCAGATCTCTTGATATTCAACACTAAATACTTCATTGTTTATCTCCTAGGAACAAGAGAGTCTTCCACATACAATTCATATTCAGTTTTCTTTAAATATCCCAATAATGGCCTATATAGACATTCCCTTCAGTCCCACCCACAATACATATAACGCATTTAGTTATCCTCTAGTCTCCTGTAAGCTAGAACAGTTCGGCAGCCATTTTGCTGGTCTTTCATGACATGGACTTTTTTTTTTTTTTTTTTTTTTTTTTTTTTTTAGTGCAGGCTAGTAGTTTTGCAGAATGTCTGAGAGATTTTGACCTACAGCCAGGTTTCAGGACAGCTTTCAGAGTCCTTTAATTTGGAGATGTCACAACCAGGCAATGAACTGAAGGGCAGGCCCAAGGTCAAAATGGCAGGTTAGGAACCAGACAAAAACTGGAAGGAGATCAGGAGTGAAGGGAGGAAGGGTGTTGTCTGGGCAAGTTGGATGGCTCAAAAATACGAGGTCACAGCAGCTATTCTTCCTATGGTTACAAACATTGAAATCCCTGCAGCAGTGATTGACATGGTGATTCACATAGTGAATCCCTCTGTCTTCTCATCTTGTCTCCCATGCCCCAGACCCCCATACATAGCCATCTTCTGGACGTAGACATTTATTGAGCATGGGCTACGTGCCAGGCACTGTTCTAAGCACATGGCATCCTTAAACCATGGCGACAAACTCTCTCCAGTGGTCTCTGTTTAATGGGCTAAGAAACCGAAGCACAGAGGGGTGGTAACCTGTTCAGGGTCTCACACAGCTAGTAAGGTGGGGGGGGACCAGAGTTTGAACCCAGGCAGTTCTGGCTCCAAAACCCTCACTTTTTAAAATGATTTTATTTTTTAAATTATTATTCAATCAAATTGACTTTTCTTCATTTTGTTTACAGCTCGATGAATTTTGGCCCATGCATAGATTTGTGTAACCACCACCACAATCAAGATATATACAGATCAGGTCCGTCACCCCAAAAGTCTCCCTCTTGTGATCCCTTTATAGCCACACCCACCCCCCTCCCCAACCTATGGAGAATGCTACTTCTGTTTTGTTCCTTTTGCAGGCTGTGTTTCCAATGCCAGGTAAGATTTTTTTTTTTTTAAGATTTTATATACTTACCTGACAGAGAGAGAGATCACAAGTAGGCAGAGAGACAGACAGAGAGAGATGAGGAGAAAGGCTCCCCGCTGAGCAGAGAGCCTGATGTGGGACTTGATCCCAGGGCCCTGGGACCATGACCTGAGCCGAGGGCAGAGGCACAACCCACCGAGCCACCCAGGTGCCCGCCAGGTAAGATTTTCAACATTTTGTACCATTAAGCGGGTCTTTCCTAGTGTTTGCCAACCGGTGGTCAGACAGTTGGGTCCTGAGGGACAGAGGACCACTTCACTCAGTTCTGTCTTCGTTATGCTAATTAGAACCAGAGGTCAAGACTAAATTAACCCTGGAGTCCATAAACAGCTTTACCAAGCAGCTTTCCTGTGCGTCTCACTCTCCCTTATTTTTCCAGTTCTCTGGGCTCTGACTTTTGGTTCTCTGGGCTAGTAATAACCATGTCCAGGACTGCCGTGAGGCTGGGGCTGAGTAGCAGGGGACAAAGAGAGGAGGAGACAGAGACAAAAAGAAAGGAATGGGTTTGGGCCCTCGATGTTAGAACTGCAGGTCCCTTGGACAGAGAGGAAGGTAATGTACACATTTGGGCTCCTGCCATTTTCCATTCCCTGTTGCTCTTTGCCACCCACACTGTGGGCCTCCCTGATGACTGGGGTACAAGGGAACTGAAAAAAAGAGGAGAGAAGAAGCAGCAACAATATCATCGAGCCGCAGAGGGAGGAGGAAACCGTTCACCAGTAAAGAAAAAAACACCTCGAATGAAAAAGGTGAAAAGGATTTTCCCAGATTGAAAAGATATTCCCCTAATACAAGAGGAGAAGAGAAAGAGTGGCAGAGCCTGGCTTGGCTTCGGGGCGGTGTGCAGGGAGGGCCCCAAAGAGAAGTAGTGAAGTGGGGAATCTAGGAAGTTGAAACCCTAAGCAAAATTTCCTCACAAAAGCAAGAGACCACTGCCAGATCTGAAGCACCCTGCATAAGGGTCAACAGATATCTCAGCATTAACCACAGTGAGCCAGACTTGATGACCTCCAGTCCATACCCCAGACCCTGGTACATACAAAATACAGGAAGTCGGGCACCTGGGTGGCTCAGTCGATTAAGCGTCTGCCTTCCGCTCAGATCATGATCCCAGGGTCCTGGGATGGAGCCCTGGCTCCCTGCTTAGCAGGGAGTCTGCTTCTCCCTCTCCTTAGGCTGCTCTCTCTCTCTCTCTATCAGTCAAATAAATAAATAAAATCTTTAAAAATAAAATAAAATACCATAAGTCGTGCACAATTCTGAATGAGGGGCCCCCAAATAATTAACGTTGAGTTTCTCTCCAGCCTTATGGGGATTGGGAACTCAAGAAGGAATTAACTCAGGTTTATAAAGAAATGTGATATTTCTTATCCATCTGAGTTGCGGACTGAGGCGCATACCTCCTACATTAGTCTGGCATTCTCCAGGGCTCCTGCTGCACATACAGAATCTTTGTGAAGATTAGAAAAACAGGCACTGCCTCTGGACTGACCAGTTAAGGAAAGGCTCACTTTCGTCTGAGCTGGCAGTGTTGGGCCAGAACATTTGGTCTGGTAAGTGGAATGTGGGCTAGATTTCAGCTCCCATTCATGCTCCCTGTACCATATTCAACCTGCACTGCTATGCTTGTCAATCCTAAGTGGCCCCTGTCCCAACCCACCTTTCCCATCACCACCAGAGGTCTTGGTCTAAAACACACACCAGACCCTGGCACCGCTCTGCTTAGAGCCCTTCAGCGGTTCCCTATTGCCTAGATTGGCTCTGACAAATACAGTAGCCACCAGTCCCCTGTGGCTCTTGAGCGTCTCAGACGTGACTAGCTCGGATTGAAGTGTGCTGTACGTGTAAAATACATGCCATATTTCAATCACTTTGTATTCAAAAAAGAATGCAAAATATGCAATTAATAATTGTTCATACTGATAACCTGTTGAAATGATGATATTTTTGATATGTTGGGTTAAATAAAATATTAGAGTTTATTTTACCTGTTTCTTCTTTTCTTTTTAATGTGGCTAATAGAGCATTTAAAATTGATTATGTGGCTGACATAATATATATTTGTTGAAGATTTTATTTATTTATTTATTTCAGAGAGAGAGAATGAAAGCAGGAGAGCACAAGCAGGGGGAGCAGCAGGCAGAAGGAGAAGCAGGCTCCCTGCTGAGCTGGGAGCCCAATGCAGGACTCAAACCCAGGACCCTCGGGATCATGACCTGAGCCAAAGGCAGATGCTTAACTGACTGAGCCACCCAGGCACCTGAGCGTGTTCTGGTGTTATTTCTGCTTCTTCTATAGTCTTATCTACCCTCCACTCTTCCTCCTTTCTCCCTGCGACCTCCAACACATTCATAAACACATTCATTCACCCGGACTTGCAGCCATTCAAAACCCCTTCACATTCTCTTTTTACCTTCGGTGCACAACCTTTTTCCTGTCTCCTGTTGTCAAATGTACTTGCGTCCCTTGAGTCTTGGGTTCCTCGAGTGTAAAATGAAGAAAGAGCTGTAGGTAATCTAACATTCCTTCCAGGCCAGTGGTTCTATAATTTGACTTTAAGAAGCACACTGCAGCATGGATAATCCAACAGTCCTTTAGATTTGCATTCAATGTGAGAAAATAAAATATACCACGCACTGGTGGCCTTCCTGCCTGCCGGGCTCTGTTCCAATTACTTTCGGTGCCACTTAATCTCCTCAGCCATCCCATGAGATGAGTACTATACTATTGTTATCCCTCTTGTATAGATGGGAAAACCTAGATTCAGAGAGGTTAAGTGATTTGCCAAGGTTACCAGAGACTTCAGTGCTCAGGCTCTGAATATCTATACTGTGTTCGAGAAACTGGGAATTGATAGCACTTGCAACTGAAGGAATCCACACAGTGAAATAATGACTCGGGGGGAAAGATGGCAAGCTGCCCAGACCTCTTATCCTGTTCTGCTCTTTTGAAATTCGACTGCCGTGTCTCTCCTGACACCGGCAGACAGCAGTCTCCCTCTGTCACTGTCTGACCTTCCTTCCAGGTTTATATTCCCATAAAAGCTCAATTATGAAGCATCAGCCTACAACTCATGACCTCTGCCTGTGGACACCATTGAATGCTTCCCCTTCACTCTTGCTCAGCTCTCCCAAGAATCCAAAGGTTCCGACCAGCAGGGGATCCTCAGTATTCCTCAGGCTCCTCTCTTCAGGTTTAGGGATTTCCTGATTCTGGAATTAGGTTGCCTTCCCAACAAGAAATACATTGGTCTAATAATCCCACCAGGTCATAGGTAAACATGGAGGAAATATGCAAATAAGAGCACAGAAGCGTATCCTTATTAATTTGGTCTCTCCTCAACACACATTCACACTCTTCTCTCTCACACACACACACTTATACTTTTTTTTTTTTTAATTATTCTCAGGGTGCCTGGCTGGCTCAGGTGGTTAAGTGTCTGCCTTTGGCTCAGATCATGATCCCAGGGTCCTGGGATCAAACCCCAAAGCCAGCATCAGGCTCCCTGCTCAGTGGGGAGACTGTTTCTCCCTCTCCCTCTGCCCCTACCCCCTGCTAATGATTTCTCTATCTTCGAATAAATAAATATTTTAAAATATTTTAAAAATATAAAAATATTATTCTCAAAGCAACATAACAGCAACGTTAAAGAGGAGGTGTGGGAAAAATCATCTTAGGCGAGTTACTAAGAAATGCTGTGAGATCTGTCAGAACTGGGTTCCACTCAACTTTGCTATGTGACCTTGAGCAAGATAGCTTCTCTGAGCCTTCTGATAAACTGCCAAGCCTCCTCCATCCCTTTAATTCCCCCTACCATGTCTCTAGCCATTTAGCCACCCTGCTTTGAATTCTTCCACAACCCCGGGCATTCAGCTTGCTTTTCTGTCGTTCAGGAATTGTCAACTTTCACTCTCTGCCTTGGGGTTCAGCTTCCCCAAGATTGACTGAGGTGTGGGATCCAGGTCTGCAGATTCCCCTTCTTTGCTGCCCTCCAAAGACAGGGGGCCATGACCCGGCACCTGGAAATTTTTCTTCATCTGGTACTTTTCATGATTTTCAGTCAAAGGTTTTGATGTCCACCCCTTCGGGGAAACAGAGAGGGATTAACAAAAGTCGCTGACACTGAATTATTGGCAAAATTTCCAGAATCTTGGGAAGTTCTCTGAGTCCCTGTCCCTGTTGTTTTGCTCCTTGCCGGATGCTCCTCTGAAGCCCCAGGAGCCTTCTGTTCCATTTTATCTCTCAGGATAGGGTTCATTATTTTTCTCATTTGTATAATCCTGAGCATGTCATTTACCTTGAGTCTCAGTGGACATAATATCTCCTGCTACTTATTTCTCCCTCATGCTTTCTTCTTCTTCTTTCTAATCTTCTGCTTTTTCATTGCCCCCCCTCAGCTGGAGCACTCTCCCCAGCTCCCAGCCCAGTCTTTGTACTGCTGGCAACTTAGTCTTTAGGTCTCAGCTTAACTATCCCCTCCTCAGAGAGGCCTTCTCTGTGTATCAGGTCTAAAGTAAATCATCTGCCCTCTTACTTTCTCTTGGAATTTCTTCTTCCTAGCAGTTATCACAGTTTTCAATTATGTATTTACTCGTTGGCTTATGTGTTATCTGTGTCAGGCCTAGACTGGGGCCTAGAGAGAGATGGAGGTCGTTGACACAGAGCCGCTGTGGCTGAGCCCCAGTCGGTGGGGGCACATTTATTTGGTATTACATGTTCTCTCTGTGGTTCCCACACACAATCCGATTACACCAAAGATTTTATTCTTAAAAAATTAGAGACTGGGAGTAGAATCTATCGAAGAAGTGGAAAGACTGGGGGAAGGGACACCCTTTCCTGTCGCTCCCTTACTGCTTCTCTCCCACACGCTGTCCTGCGTTCTCCCCACACTCCAAATTCCTCTTTCTCTACTACCAAAAATATCCCTCCCCTCACTTTTGCCACAATTTTTTAGCCCTCAGGAGCCTTTTTTCCCCTTTCTCTCCAGATAATTATGTATTAAAGAACATTGCTGAGCAAGTCAAACAAGGCCTCCTTTGTTGTCTCCCCTGTCCCATTTTCCCTACCCCCACCAGAAGCAAACGATATTGTGAATCTGGTGTGTGAAGTTTTAATCCAAGATTGGCTTCCTGAGGACAATGACTCCACTCTTGCATCCTCCAGATCTTCTGCCCCAAGCCCAGGGCTTCATAAGTCAGCCTGTGATGAATGCAGGGAGGAGTGGACTTTCTATTTTGTCTTAAATACTAATTACTGCTTTCCTTCCCCAGGGGATGCTGTCCTGTGAGGGGTACAGGGGCAGTGCCTGCCCTGGAGGTATTTCTGCTATGAGAGAGGAGAGAAAGAAATACATAATACGGTGTGTTCTCTCCGCCATGTGAAGGCACCAGCTGGCACTGTCTGAGTTCAGAGGAAGGACTGCAGCAAGCCCATGAGGCCTCATAGCTGAGGTAGGACTGAACTTGGGTGTTAAAGAAATAAGAGTCTTACTTAATCAGAGATTGACTTGGGAGAGCACTGGAAGAAGAAAGCAACCCAAGTGAATATGAGGAGGAAGGAATACAAAGGCTGCCTAGGGCACACCAGTGTCTAGTACGGTGTTTCCTGACGTACCATCATCTGTAACTAGCTGCCAAGCTCCATCCCAGGTCCCTAAGGCAGCCCGGGATACTAAAGTCACTTCTCTGGTCACCTTTCTGGGGATCGTGAAGGCTACCTCACAGGTTGATAGTTTCAGAAATAGCCCTAAACTGTATTCTGGATAAATTACATGAACCAGATGCAAGTGCATGGAGGTATATGATGGGTAGGTAGGGCCCATAGGTAGGGCCTATCTAGAAGTTTCTGTGGTGGTATTACTTTATATTTTATTTAACAAACACTTAAATAACATTTACTAGTGCCGGGCGTTCTAAGGACTTTGAAATATTAACCCATTAACAAATATCAACCTCACTAACAAGTGACCTATGCGGTAAGTTCTATTATTATCCTCATTTTAGAGCTGAGTAAACTGAGGCATGGAGGCAGTTAAGTCATTCGCTCAGGGTCACCTGGCTAATAAGCGGCAGAACTGGGACTCGGTTAACTTACAGCCATTATGCATTAGTGCCTCTCCCTACAGAAGTCTTGGAGACATGGTTGAACTAAGATCCTTTAGATCCTGTTAAAGGAATCTTGAGACTATTCCTTTTCTTTTTTAAGTTTTATTTATTTAAGTAATCTCTACATCCCACATGGGGCTCGAACTCCTGGCCCTGAGATAAAGATTTGCATACTCCTCTGACTGAGCCAGCCAGGCACCCCTCCTCTTTTTATTTTTAATAAACTCTTTATTTTGGAATAATTTTAGATTTACATAGAAGTTGCAAAGGCAGTACCAACAACTCATGTATACTCTTCACCTAGTTTCCCCTTATTTTTAAAAATCAAATTTATTGTTTAAATAAATTTGTTTTGAAATCAAAAACAAAAACAGTTCATTCATTTCTCTCATTCCCCAACCCCTGCCTCTGGAAACCATCAATCTGTTCTCTATGAGCTTGGTTTTATGTATGTATGTATGCACTTCTTTATTTTATATATTCCACATGTAAAAGTGATCCTATGGTATTTGTCTTTCTCTGTCTGATTTATTTCACTTGGCATAATGCCCCTTCAGGTCCATCCGTGTTGTTGCAAATGGCAAGATTTCACTCTTTTATATAGCTGAGTACTATTCTATTGCATATATATACCACTATGGAAAACAGCATGAAGGTTCCCACCAAAATGAAAATTCATCCATAAAAAAGAATAAAACCTTGCCATTTGCAATTACATGGATAGATCTAGAGAGTATAATCCTAAATGAAATATATCACTCAGGGAAATACCATATGATTTCACTCATATATGGAATCTGAGGAACAAAACAAATGAGCAAAGAAAAAAGAGAGAGAGAGAAGCCAAAAAACAGACTCTTTTTTTTTCTTAAGATTCTACTTATTTATTTGACATACAGAGATCATAAGTAGGGGGAGAGGCAGGCAAAAAGAGAGGAGGAAGCAGGGTCCCTGTGGAGCAGAGAGCCCTATGTGGGGCTCGATCCCAAAACCCTGGGATTATGACTGGAGCCAAAGGCAGAGGCTTTAACCCACTGAGCCACTCAGACGCCCCAAGAAACAGACTCTTAATTAAAGAGAACAAACTGATGGTTTACCAGAGTGGAGGTGGGTTGGAAGATCAGTGAAACAGGTGATGGGGATTAAGGAGAGCACTTACATGATGAGCACCAGGTGATGTGTGGAAGTGTTGAATCGCTATATTGTACACCTGAAACTAATAGAGAATCAATTCTTTTGAAGTTTTTAAAAAACTAAAATTAGAACTACCAGGTGATCCCTCAATTCGACTTCTGGGTATTTATCCAAAGAAAATAAAAACACTAAGATATATGCACCTTCTTGTTCAATGCAGCATTATTTATAATAGCTAAGATACGGAAGCAACCTAAGTGTCCATCAATGGCTGAATGGATAAAGAAAAAATTGTGTGGTAACCATCACAATCAATTTGGGAACATTTTCATCACTCAAGGAGAAACCATTTAACTATCATCCCCATATTCCCTCATCCCCTTATCCAGGCCTAAGCAGACAGTAACCTACTTTCTGTCCCTATGGATTTCCATATTCTGAACTTTCATATGAATGAATTATATAGCATGTGGTCTTCTGTGACTGGCTACCTTCACTTAGCATAATGTTTTCAAGGATCATCCATGTTGTAGTATATATATCAGTACTTTTTTTTTTTTTTACAGCTGAATAATATTCCATTGTATGACTATACCCCCCCCTTGTTTATCCATTTGTCTGTTGATGGATGTTTGGGTTGTTTCCATGTTATGCTATTGTGAATAATGTTGTGATAAATATTTCTGTACACATTTCTGTATGGACACATGCTTTCATTTCTTTTGGATATATACCTAGGAGTGGAATTGCCAGATCTCAGAATAATTCTATGTCTAACCATCTGAGGAAACATCAGACTATTTTGCAAAGTGCCTGCACCATTTTATGTTCCCACCAACAGTGTATGAGGGTTCCTGTTTCTCCACATCTTCTATGTCAACACTTGTTATCTGATTTTTTGGTTTTCGCCATCCTAGTAGATGTTAAGTAGTATCTCATTGTGAGTTTAATTGGTAGCATTTCCTTGATAACTAACAATGTTTGAGTATCTTTTCATTTGCTTTTTGGCCATTTGTACATCTCATTTAGAGAATTATATATTCAACTTCTTTGCCCATGTATTGATTGGATTATTAATTTTTTTTATTATTGAGCTGTAAAAGTTATTTATATATTCTAGACACAAGTTTCTTATTCTTATTCTTCTCATCCCTTGACTGAGATCCATATCTGGTAGGAAAGTGCACAAGGTGAATGTTGCAGTCAAGACGATGGTATAATAAGGCCAGCAAGAGCTTTAGACAGAAAAAGCTGGACATGTGTAGAAAAGACCCAGCCTGGCTTCTGGATTTTCAAGAAGCCTGGAAGCCCACAGAAGGGCTCCAAGGGGAGCCAGCTATATGTAGCTAGCTGGCTAGCAAAGCTTCTCCTGGTAGTTGTTAAAAATAATTTTACCATATACAAACTTTAATTAAATGGTGCTCTTTGTAAGGAAAGTTTCACTGGGCACCTGGTAATTTCAGTTCCTCCTCTTAGAACAATCATGCCACTGTTGAAGAAAAAATTATCATGACAATTATTAAAGACAGTAAGGCAGACTTTATGCAGGAGGATGACTACAATGGGGTTTTACAGGAGAGGAGACAGACTGAGCTCAACTTAGAATACAACAAGGAAAAGTGGGAATTTGTAGCCCAGAGGCAGTGTTGGTAGGATGGTGGTAGTGATGGAAACATCAGGGATAAAGAAGGGATTCTAGCTAAACTGACCTAACAGGATTCTTTTTAAAAACACTTAACTGGGGGTCCCTGGGTGGCTCAGTGGGTTAAAGCCTCTGCCTTTGGCTCAGGTTATGATCCCAGGGTCCTGGGATCGAGCGCCACATTGGGCTCTCTGCTTGGCAGGGAACCTGCTTCCTCCTCTCTCTCTGCCTACTTGTGATGTCTGTCTGTCAAATAAATAAATAAAGTCTTAAAAAAAACATTTAACTGAAGTACAGTTGACATGCGATATTATGTTAGTTTCAGGTGTATAACGTAGTGCTTTGACGATTCTATATATTACAAAATGTTTGTCATCATACAAAATTTTCTGTTATTGACTATTTGTCCTATTCTGTACTTCTGATCCCCGTGACTTATTTATTTTATAACTGAGAAGCAGAGTTCTTGCTGAAGTCAGGCCAGAGTGATCAGATATCACCTGAGGATGAGGAACCCAATCAGATATCAAGGGTAATCAGATAACAAGAAGGGGGGACTCTTCAGGTTGCTTGGGTGGCTCAGTCAGATAAGCATCTGCCTTTGGCTCAGGTCATGATCTCAGGGCCCTGGGATCAAGTCCTGCATTGGGCTCCTTGCTCAGTGGGGAGCCTGCTTCTCCCTCTGTCTGCTGCTCTACCTGCTTGTGCTCTCTCTTTCTCTCTCTCTCTGACAAATAAATAAATAAAATCTTTTTTAAAAAAGAATGGGGGATTCTGGCTAAATGGACTTAGCAAAGTTTTGCTAAAATTGGACAATGCAGAGACAAACACAGAAGCTCAAAAGCCAGAGCCTAGTTGAGAAGGTAGTTGAGAGGAGCCCGACTAAAGTTTGGTCAAGAAGAGACCCTGTCACCAGTCCCCCTCCCCCACATCCTACATTTTCCCTTTCTGTCTTTGTATGGGGAGTAGACCAAAAGAAGGGACAAATACTCCTTGGGGCCACTGTGCTGTAGGAGGGTTGCTAGGCAACACATCCCTCCTGGCCAGGGTGCTTCTGCTTCCCCCTACAGTGGCTGGCTGTCAAAAGTATTATGAGGGAGGAGCACCTGGGTGGCTCAGTCAGTTAAGAGTCCAACTCTTGATTTCGGCTCAGGTCATGATCTCATGGTCTTGGGACTGAGCCCCACTTGGGCTACATGCTGGGCATGGAACCTACTTAAGGATTCTCTCTCTCTCCCTTCCCCCTTCTCTGTCTCTCTCAAAGAAAAAGGTTTTTTGAGTCCCACATCTGCCTGCAGGCTGGACAATGCCAAGGGGCAGGAGGAGGCAGCTTTGAGGCTTGGTGGAGGAGGGAAGGCAGAGTTGTGCCATTCCATGGGGGTCACCAAAGTGACCAAAGTCATTTGGGTGCTGCAGGTTGCCTTTGCTACCTGCTTGTCTATTTTTCAATGTCCATTTTCTCGGTGAAGGGAGCTGGGAGCCCTAGAGTGTGGACGGCTTGTGCCCCTGGGGACGGTCTAGCACAGGTGGAGGTCAATTATTGCCTTCTTGGGGCTCATTTGTCCCACCTCACTCCCTCTGTGCATTCCTCCCAAAGAACGTGGATTTCAGAGGTTCCCTCCCTATGACCTTAATGAGAACTTGGGCTGGGGCAGGACCCAGAACTTGGTTTAGCTGTGGCCTAGTGAGTGGGCAGCAGTAGGAATGAGGCTAAGCTTGTTTGTCTTGCCCAGAAAGGACCAGTGGGCAAAGTAGGGCCCCTGGGCAGCCTGCAGGCTCCTACTCCCGAAGTGCTACCACATCCTGGGGGTGAACTCTGCAGAAGTGAAAGCAGAAGGTACATTCAGCCCAGGATCCCCCCCAGAGAACAGACAGTGCAGCCAGACTGCCTGTGTTCAAACAGTGACTCCGTCACTTACTGGTTGTGTGACTCTAGGAAAATTAGTTTAACTCTCTGCCTCAAGTTCCATGTCGCGGGTTCCTTGTAAATGGGAGATAATAGTTCCTAATTAAGGTTGTTGTAAGGGTTAAAACGTGTTGCTATAAATAAAGTGATGTTTACTATTGTTTTCATTGTGAATGAAAATAAGGGAAAACATCCTAGTTTTCTAGAACCTGGCCCTGGCTACTGTTGATTCCCATAGAGCCAACAGACATTGAGCGTCTGGTGTGCAGGGGGCTTCACTCATGCCTGCTGTCAATCTTCTGGACAACCCAGGAAAGTGTGTATTATCAGCCCCATTTGCAGCTATATCTCTTAGCAAAGCAGGGGAAAGGGATGGGGTTAGGTGGGGAGGGAGGGGGGAAGAAGGGAGGGACGGAGGGAGTGAAAAGCTCAGTCTCCTGATTTCCCAGCCAGTGCCCCTCTCCACCTCAGAGTCTGCAACACAGTGAGGAAAGAACAACTCCTGAGCAGCAAAATATCAAAAGTGTTCTATCTGCCCCTTGCTGCGGAGTCAAAGTACAACAGCTTGGAGCAGAGAACCGCAGACAAGGAAGGGCTTTCTACTCAGGCCCAGAGCTATGTTTTGACTCTTGGTTCCAAGGAGTTGTGGCTTTCCTCTGAAGTTGGAATTTATTTCCCTCCTGTAGAAAAAACCCAAAAAACTAACCTACTCTCCTATTAGCTAACCTGGGTACCCTCCGAAGAAAACCAAGTCCTCATTAATCACCAACTCCAACCACTTCATTCTTCCCACTCCTCACAGGCAAACACACACAAACACTCGTCCCCTTCCCCAATGAGAACTTTGATTTCTAAGGAGTAAAAAAGAAATCTCTCACCCCACTTCAGACTTGTTGAATAAATGTCTAGTGATTCTCAAAACAGGAAAAATATTACTCCAGGAGGAAGAGGCCAAGAGCAAGGGAGAGTAGTGACTTTGTTACTCCCTCCCTATGTTTTTCTACATTTCTGAGCCCCCGTTGCTACTCTCAGAAGAAGTATGGATCTGCCTTTGACTAATATATAAGAATGGAATCCACAGAAGTTCAGAGGTTAGCTCAGACGAAGAGTAGCAGAACCCAAGGCTATCAGGATTGATTCCCAGCTCCTGGTTTTCCCCCTTGTAACTAGGACTCTTCCTAGAGAGGGGTATAAAATTGCCTCCTGAGATTACCAGCCAGACAAATTTCAACACACACTTCACCTTCCATTCGTCACACACTAGGTCAAAACCAAATTAAGACTTCTAAAGGGGTGTCTGGGTGGCTTGGTCCTTAAGCATCTGCCTTGGTCTCAGGTCATGATCCCACGCTCACATGATCGAGTCCCATGTGGGGCTCCCTGCTAAGCAGGGAGCCTGTTTCTCAGTCTCCCTTTACCTGCTGCTCCCCCTACCTGTATTCTCCCTCCCTCTCTCTCTCTGTCAAATAAATGAACAAAATCTAAAAATAAATAAATAAATAAATAACGTCTGAGGGGCGCCTGGATGGCTCAGTCAGTTAAGTGTTTGCCTTTGGCTCAGGTCATGATTTCAGGGTCCTGGGAAACAAGCCCCATGTTTTGTCAGGCTTCTTGTCCAGCGAGGACTCTGCTTCTCTCTGGCCCTCTGGCCCCCACCCCACAACTCATGTGCATGTGCTCTCTCTCTCTCAAATAAATACATAAACTCTTAAAAAAATACAAAGACTTAGAGAGTGTAAGGACTGAAAAATTTGTTTTGGTAAACCAGCTACTTGTCAACCTGGTCTTTGCCATCTTTAAATTCATATGTAAGCTCTCCACATTTTAACATGCCAATCATTTTTAAATACTCTGAAGCAAAGTAGATGTCATAAGCTAAACCTCTCTTTCTTGGGAAAAATAGTTCTAAAACTCAAGATAATATTAATTTGTGAAATTGAATTTGGACTTCAAATAAGTTACAGTTTAATTTAAAAAATAGAGAAGGTCGGGTGCCTGGGTGGCTCAGTGGGTTAAGCCTCTGCCTTCGGCACAGCTCATGGTCTCAGGGTCCTGGGATCGAGTTCCGCATTGGGCTCTCTGCTCAGTGGAGAGCCAGCTTCCCCCTCTCTCTCTGCCGGCCTCTCTGCCTATGTATGCTCTCTCCCTGTCAAATAAATAAATAAAATTTAAAAAAAAAGAAATAGAGAAGGTGAAGGGGATTAAGAGGTACAAACTTCCAGTTATAAAATAAATAAGCCATGGAGATGAAAAGTACAGCATAGGGAATATAGCTAATAACATCATAATAATGTTGTACGATGACAGATGGTGACTACACTTATCTTAGTGAGCACTGAACAATGTATAGAATTGTCAAATCACTATATTGTACACCTGAAACTAATATAACATTTTATGTTAATTACACTTCAATTTAAAAAAAGAAATTGAGAAAGTCCTATTTAATGTGGCCATGGTTTCCTGGGAACATGTTTTTTAAGTTCTGAAGTAGTCTTCTTTCAAAAACTGAGGCATTTTTTGCCATATGAATTTTTGTTGCAATGTATACATAACATCCAACAGCCCAGGTACAGTCACTTCATTTTTTTCTAGGCTTCACGTGACCTCTTCAAAGATCTTCAAATAGTTTCAGAGAAACAGCAGATAAATTTCTGTTTCCCTGTACTTGTTTTCTCCATTCATACTCTCAATGTATTTCCAAGTTACGAAAAGATATTCTTCTTGTCCTGCATTTTGAAATTATGATTTTATAACAGGGTGACCTTTCAACATGTTTTCCACAGCCAGCAACAATGATAGGCATCATGTAAGCACATATCTAAGGAGGTGATCTACCTCCATTTCTATAAAGTAAAAATCTCCTTACGTACTACTACAAGCTTTGAAGAAATTGAAAATGACCCAAAACGTTCATTATGAAAGCTTTAATTTTACAGACAAGCAAAACACACTGCTCTTTTTTTTTTATTTTCAGCATAACAGTATTCATTATTTTTGCACCACACCCAGTGCTCCATGCAATCCGTGCCCTCTATAATACCCATTACCTGGTACCCCAACCTCCCACCACCCCCGCCACTTCAAACCCCTCAGATTATTTTTCAGAGTCCATAGTCTCTCATGATTCACCTCCCCTTCCAATTTCCCCCAACTCCCTTCTCCTCTCTAACTCCCCATGTCCTCCATGCTATTTGTTATGCTCCACAAATAAGTGAAACCATATGATAATTAACTCTCTCTGCTTGACATATTTCACTCAGCATAATCTCTTCCAGTCCCGTCTATGTTGCTACAAAAGTTGGGTATTCTTCCTTTCTGATGGAGGCATAATACTCCATAGTGTATATGGACCACATCTTCCTTATCCATTCATCCGTTGAAGGGCATCTTGGTTCTTTCTACAGTTTGGCGACCATGGCCATAGCTGCTATAAACATTGGGGTACAGATGGCCCTTCTTTTCACGACATCTGTATCTTTGGGGTAAATACCCAGGAGTGCAATTGCAGGGTCATAGGGAAGTTCTATTTTTATTTTCTTGAGGAATCTCCACACTGTTCTCCAAAGAGGCTGCACCAACTTGCATTCCCACCAACAGTGTAAGAGGGTTCCCCTTTCTCCACATCCCTTCCAACACATGTTGTTTCCTATATTGCTAATTTTGGCCATTCTAAGTGGTGTAAGGTGATATCTCAATGTGGTTTTAATTTGAATCTCCCTGAGGGCTAGTGATGATGAACATTTTTTCATGTGTCTGATAGCCATTTGTATGTCTTCATTGGAGAAGTGTCTGTTCGTATCTTCTGCCCATTTTTTGATATGATTGTTTGTTTTGTGTGTGTTGAGTTTGAGGGGTTCTTTATAGATCCTGGTTATCAACCTTTTGTCTGTACTGTCATTTGCAAATATCTTCTCCCATTCCGTGGGTTGCCTCTTTGTTTTCTTGACTGTTTCCTTTGCTGTGCAGAAGCTTTTGATTTTGATGAAGTCCCAAAAGTTTATTTTTGCTTTTTTTGAACCAAGATGCCCTTCAACGGATGAATGGATAAGGAAGATGTGGTCCATATACACTATGGAGTATTATGCCTCCATCAGAAAGGATGAATACCCAACTTTTGTAGTAACATGGACGGGACTGGAAGAGATTATACTGAGTGAAATAAGTCAAGCAGAGAGAGTCAATTATCATATGATTTCACTTATTTGTGGAGCATAACAAATAGCATGGAGGACATGGGGAGTTAGAGAGGAGAAGGGAGTTGGGGGAAATTGGAAGGGGAGGTGAACCATGAGAGACTATGGGCTCTGAGAAACAATCTGAGGGTTTTGAAGTGGTGGGGGGTGGGAGGTTGAGGTACCAGGTGCTGGGTATTATAGACGGCACGGATTGCATGGAGCACTGGGTGTGGTGCAAAAATAATGAATACTGTTATGCTGAAAATAAATAAAAAATAAATTCAAAAAATTAAATAAATAAATAAGAAATGTTATTTTTTCACCAGATAGTGGCAACTGACTGAGATAGACAAGGGAATGAGCACTAATCTGGCATACGGGTTAAGAAAGACAGTTCCCCTAGTGACAAATTTTGTTAACTTTCCTTATCTGAAAATGTCTTTATTTTACCTTCATTCTTAAAGAATACTTTTTCAAGCTTTTATTTAAATTCCAGTTAGTTGACATGCAATGTAATATTAGTTTCAGGTATAGAAGTCAGTGATTTATCACTTACATACAACACCCAGTGCTCATCACTGTAAGTGCCCTCCTGAAGGATACTTTTGATAGATAATTCTGTGTTGATCATCTTTTTTTATTCAGAACTTAAAAAGTATTAGGCCACTTCCTTTGGCCTCCATGGCTTCTGATGAGAACTCTACTATCATTTGAATCTATGATCTTATATAGATTTTAAGATTTTTTTGTCTTTAGTTTTCTAAAGTTGTTTTTAAGACTTTATTTATTTATTTATGGGGGTGCGGAGAGAGCACAAGTGAGGTGAAGAGCAGAAGGAGAAGGAGAATCAGGTTCCCTGCTGAGCAGGGAGTCCAATGTGGGGCTTGATCCCAAGACCCCGATATCATGAACTGAGCCGAAGGCAGACAGTTAACCAACTGAGTCACCCAGGTGCCCCATAGTTTTCAGAAGTTTTATTATGAAGTGTCTGGCCATGAGTTTCTTTGCGTTTATCCTGTTTTGTTCTCTCTCAGCTTCTTGAATCTGTATGCTATATCTTTTGGCAAAATTGGGGAGGGGGCAGAAATTCAGCCATTAATTTCTTCTAATATTTTCAGCTTCACTGTTAGCTTTTCCTTCTGGGACTCTGATGATATGAATGTTGTAACTTTTATCATTGTTCCACATGTCTGTAGAACATGTCCACATGCCTGTCCGTTTAAAAAAAAATCTGTCTTCTTCTGTTGGTTTTACTGGATGATTTCTATTGATCTAGATCAATGATTCTTCTCTTTATTGTCCCCATTCTGTCATTATAGTGAGATTTAAAAAAAATGTCATTATATTTTTCAGTTCTAAAATTTCCATTTGACTTTTCTTTATATTTTGATTTCTTTGCTTGGGACTTTCTATTTTTCATTTCTTTTAAGACTATTTGATGTTTACAAGAAACTCATTTCAAATATAATGATAGAAGTAGATTAAAAATAGGGGAGGAGCTTGGAAAGGTGGCAGAGTAGGAGGACCTTAAGCTTACTCTTTCCCATATTTACAACTAGATATCACTCACATCTGTGTAAATATACCAGAGACTAAGCTGAAGACTGGCAGAACAAACTCCACAACTAAATGAAGAGAAGAAGCCCCATCTTAGAGGTTAGAAAGGGCAGACACATGGTCAGAAGCAGCCGTCAGGAGGGAGGGAGCTGCAGGTGCAGAGAGGGAAGAGAAACAGGGCCTCCCACCAGGGAGCCCACAGGGGTTGACAAATCCCCATAAAGTCATGTTTTAAAAACCAGAACCTGAATTCTGTGACTTTGTATAACCAGTGGAACTTGGAGCATGGAACTTTAAAAGTCATCTGACTCAGCACTGCCCAAGTCTAGAGGGCAAATGATAGTGGGGTCCCTGCCCTTAAAGAGACACCAGGTGCCTGCACAGTTTGCACAACACAGGGGGCAAACAGTAGAAGATACGTTTATAATGATTTTAGAGCATGTTTGGGAACTTCTCCAGGAACACAGGTGTCGCTCTCGGCCCGCAAGAACGACTCGGAGACTCACGTAGCGGCGAACCTTCTTCTTTAATCGCTTTTTTCTTCCTCCCCCTTTACCCTCGGCGCATGCGTTTTTATGCAGGCAGTGTTAACCAATCAGAATGCAGTGCTCATGCACCTCCCGCGTGAGTGGACCTAAATGAATAGCCCATCATATTCAGTCCCTTACAGCTCTTAGAGTAGGCCTCCTGTACTGGCTCCCGACATCTCCCCCTTTTTTTATTTATTTATAATGGCTGAGATTGTGCCTGTCTTAGGTTGCCAATCCTCAGCACACATGCTTACCCGTCATCGGGTACTCTCCCTGGTCGAAGAGCCCCTGTCTTAGGTTGCTATGGTGTGGGATCAGTCGTACCCGTCTTTGACTACCGATCTAGCATACTTAGCCATATCTGGGGGGAGGTACCAGCTTCAAGAGCCATCATGGCTTGAACCATGAGGTGTTATTGTCGTTGATTGCGACGGACACGGCCACACACCCAACGTAACATTAGTATGTTAGCTGTGATTAAGAGAACAGCCATGGCACCAAGTCTGGCCCACTGTTTGAGGAGCGAAACAGATTGCTGTAACATTTTTTCCACTCACTAACAGGTGCAATAGTTACTTTGGTAGAATATATGGATATAATTTGAGCTCATAATTGCCTAGTTAAATTTTGAAATTGACGGTTCCAGGTACCATTAAGCATATTTCCTAACTGTCTAGAGAGGTTAGCTGCTAAGGATAAGTTGTTATGAGCTATAGGGGTGATACAAAGTCCGGCCATATTATGTATGCATCCTATAGACACAATTGACTCTAGGATATCAAGTTGTTCCTGTACAAGATCAACCCTTTGATTTACAATAAGGATCCCAGCATGCAAATGTCCGTTAATTTGTTCTTGCGTAGCCAATGCTTCAGCGACCATTCCTGTGACGTTGTTGAGCGCAGCTGCTGTCTGTACCGAGGTTGTCAATGCTACCACGGCAGCAGTAGCAGTGGCGGCAGATGCTGCGATAGCTGCAATAATGGCTGCTGTTATTCCAAAGTCTCGTTTATGTCGAAGCAGCACCGGCAGGTTGTCGGGGTTCACCTGTACTGGCATCGGGATATACGTCGGTATCTTGGCTATTACTGCTGAGTCTCCCACCGTGGCGTTCCAACATTCTGATAGCAGACAATTCTGGGACTCACAAGAGAGACTAGATGACTTGTTAATAGTAGAAGCATTAAAACTATGAAGAGAAAGGGAGCTCTAACACAGACGGGCGTTGGTGAGTAACTTATGTGCTTAGCTGAGGTGCAATTGCAAGTAACATTTGTTTCAAATCGAGAGCCTATGTGATAGTTGTACGTACAGTTACGCCATGTAGACCCATTAATAAAGTGAAGGCTTTCCAAGCCTGTACATGCCTGTGCAGCATTGCAGAGCAGCCACCTATCTAGAAGGTGAGCTGACGCGCCTTGCGCTGGGTCTTGGTAGGTATAATTATCGCCAAAAAAGGTGGAGTTAGAGTAAGTGGGGATTTTAGGACTGAATGAGAATCCTGTTCCCACCCAAACTCCTGAGAGGCTACTATGGCAGCCACTCGTGCGGTGCAGCTCGCACAATAGCAGGCCTTGGTGCAGCAAGGTTTATACGGAGGAGGCCCCTCCTAAGGTGGCGCTGTTGGGGCTGGGCGCGTGGGCATAAGATCTAAGTTATCTACCACTTCCGTCTCTGTTTGTAACTGCGCCATAGCTCCTTCTTTCACTTTTAATTTCAGCTGCGCCATAACTTCCCCCTGCATTTTGAGCTGCGCCATAGCCTTCTTTAGCTTTTCCTCCTTTTTTGCAAGCTCCTTTTGCATCTTGCTCACCTTTTGGCTTTTGGGCGATTTCCCTCCTCTGCTCCTTTCCAAAAACCAGGGAGCCGTTTGTCCCACTTCTCTCAAAATCAAACGAGCTGTTTTAATTTTTAAAGGAGTACCAATTGCTTTAAGGATATCAGAAAGTGGCCCCAGCATTTTATATGTGGCCATCTCGTTTCCCATACCGGAAAGCTTTACTCTCGTCCTTATCCTAGGAACTTTGCAGCCATCTCGTTTCCCATCCCGGAAAGCTTTCTACGCTCGTCCTCGACTTGAGGAACTTTCCCTGTCACTAGACAGAAATAGGTGCACTCTTTACCTGATCGTCGCCGACTCCATGCGTCTCTCATGATGAGAATCCCGGGTTTCGGCACCACTTGTCGCTCTCGGCCCGCAAGAACGACTCGGAGACTCACGTAGCGGCGAACCTTCTTCTTTAATCGCTTTTTTCTTCCTCCCCCTTTACCCTTGGCGCATGCGTTTTTATGCAGGCAGTGTTAACCAATTAGAATGCAGTGCTCATGCACCTCCCGCGTGAGTGGACCTAAATGAACAGCCAATCATATTCAGTCCCTTACAGCTCTTAGAGTAGGCCTCCTGTACTGGCTCCCGACACACAGGAACTTGCAGGTGCCATTTTTCTCCTCTGCCTACCTGCATGAAAACAGAGCCACCCCAAGCACACATTCTCCTAAGAACCTGCCATAATCCAAGCCTGGTAACCTTGGCCCTGAGACCAGTCCAAATTTTGGTAACACTGTGCACATGCCCTGCACAGCCACCTTGCACATCGCCTCTGGCCACCACATTTCAGGGAATCTGGCCTATTTCACTAATACTGCTGCCTTGTCCCTGAGCCCTCCTGTGGTGACGCTCCCTTCAAACCAGATGGCCTCGGTCTCCCTAACACCATGGAGAGCAAGATTGCCCACAACAGGCAGAGGGTCAGTTCTGATGGCTGGACTGAAAGAAAAAGCAGCTCAGATACAACATCAGGAGGAAAGCAACACATATAAGAGATAGATTTGAAGCGCCAGATCCTGAGGAATGGGGGGCCCTGCACTGCACAGAACTAGAACAAACAATCCTAAAATTGGTATGGAACCACA
This sequence comes from Mustela nivalis, assembly GCF_964662115.1. Classification (NCBI taxonomy): domain Eukaryota; kingdom Metazoa; phylum Chordata; class Mammalia; order Carnivora; family Mustelidae; genus Mustela; species Mustela nivalis. Next base: position 90,855,137 of record NC_139040.1, read on the forward strand.
GAAGACCTTAAAGAGCCAAACAATCTCGAAAAAGAAAAAGCTGGAGGTATCATAATTCCAGAATTCAAGTTATATTTAAAAACTGTAGTAATCAAAACAGTATGGTACTGGGACAAAAATAGACACATAGATGAACAGAAGAGTAAAAAGTCCATTTCTTGATTGGATTATTTGTTCTCTGGGTGTTGAGTTTGCAAAGTTCTTTATAGATTCTGGACACTAGTCCTTTATCTGATATGTCGTTTGCAAATATCTTCTCCCATTCTGTCAGTTGTCTTTTGATTTTGTTAACTGTTTCCTTTGCTGTGCAAAAGCTTTTGATCTTGATGAAATCCCAATAGTTCATTTTTGCCCTTGCTTCCCTTGCCTTTGGCGGTGTTCCTAGGAAGATGTTGCTGCGGCAGAGGTCGAAGAGGTTGCTGCCTGTGTTCTCCTCAAGGATTTTGATGGATTCCTTTCGCACATTGAGGTCCTTCATCCATTTTGAGTCTATTTTTGTGTGTGGTGTAAGGAAATGGTCCAATTTCATTTTTCTGCATGTGGCTGTCCAATTTTCCCAGCACCATTTATTGAAGAGGCTGTCTTTTTTCCATTGGACATTCTTTCCTGCTTTGTCGAAGATTAGTTGACTGTAGAGTTGAGGGTCTATTTCTGGGCTCTCTATTCTGTTCCATTGATCCATGTGTCTGTTTTTGTGCCAGTACCATGCTGTCTTGATGACGACAGCTTTGAGGATGCGGAGAAAGGGGAACCCTCCTACACTGTTGGTGGGAATGCAAGCTGGTGAAGCCACTCTGGAAAACAGCATGGAGGTTCCTCAAAATGTTGAAAATAGAACTGCCCTATGACCCAGCAATTGCACTATTGGGTATTTACCCTAAAGATACAAACATAGTGATCCAAAGGGGCACGTGCACCCAAATGTTTATAGCAGCAATGTCCACAATAGCCAAACTATGGAAAGAACCTAGATGTCCATCAACAGATGAATGGATCGAGAAGATGTGGTATATATACACAATGGAATACTATGCAGCCATCAAAAGAAATGAAATCTTGCCATTTGCGACAACATGGATGGAACTAGAGCGTATCATGCTTAGCGAAATAAGTCAAGCAGAGAAAGACAACTATCATATGATCTCCCTGATATGAGGAAGTGGTGATGCAACATGGGGGCTTAAGTGGGTAGAAGAAGAATCAATGAAACAAGATGGGATTGGGAGGGAGACAAACCATAAGTGACTCTTAATCTCACAAAACAAACTGAGGGTTGCTGGGGGGAGGGGGTTGGGGAGAAGGGGGTGGGATTATGGACATTGGGGAGGATATGTGCTTGGGTGAGTGCTGTGAAGTGTGTAAACCTGGTGATTCACAGACCTGTACCCCTGGGGATAAAAATATATGTTTATAAAAAACAAAAAATTAATAAAAAAAAAAACAAAAAACAAAACAAAACAAAAAGTCCAGAAATAAGCCCATATATACATGGAATTTTTGACAAAAGAGGAAAGAATGTGCAATGGGAAAAAGAGAGTCTCTCCAACAAATGGTGTTAGGTGAACTGGGCAGCAAATGCAAAAGAATGAAACTGAATCACTGGCTTACGGCATACACAAAAATTAATTCAAAATGGATCAAGGACCTTGGGGCACCTGGGTGGCTCAGTTGGATAAGCATCCAACTCTTGATTTCAGTTCAGTTCATGATCTTGGGGTTGTGGGATGGAGCCCCACATTGGGCTCCATGCTGGGCATGGGACCTGCTTGGGACTCTCTCTCCCTCTCCTTCTGCCCCTCTCCCCCAAAATAAATAAATAAAAATCTTCAATAATAATTTTTTTTTTAAAAATGGATCCAGGATCTAAATGTGAGCCCTGAAAATATAAAAATCCTAAAAGAGAGCATAGGCAGTAGTTTCTCTGACATTGGCAGTAGTAGTAGCTTCTTTCTTTTTTAATGATGTATTTATTTATTTTAGAGGAGGCAGGGGCAAAGTGAGACCTGCAGCCCTCAGCACAGAGCTTGATGCAGGGCTTGATCTCATGACCCTGAGATCACAACCTGAACTGATGGCTCCACCTGAACTGATGGCTCAACCTGAACTGATGGCTCCACCCAAGCATCCCAGTAGCAACTTCTTTCTAGGTTAGTCTCTTGAGGCAAGGGAAAGAAAAGCAAAAACAAGTGATTGAGACTACATCAAAATAAAAAGCCACTATTTAATAAAGGAAACAATCAACCAAACTAAAGGCAATCTATGGAATGGGAGAAAATATTTGCAAAAGGCATATCTGATAAAGGGTTAGTATCCAAAATACACAAAGAACTTATATAACTCAACACCCAGAAAATAAATAATCCAGTTAAAAAATGTGCAGAACACATGAACAAACTCCATGAAGACATCCAAATGTCCAGTGGACACATGAAAAGATGCTCATCATCAGTCATCATCAGAAAAATGCAAATCAAAACTACAATGACATACCACCTCACACCTGTCAGAATAGATAAAATCAACAACACAAAAAACAACAGGTGTTGGTGAGAATGTGGAAAAAAAGAAACCCTCGTGCACTGTGGATGGGAAATCAAAGTGGTGCAGCCATTATGGAAAACAGTATGGACTTTCCTCAAAGAGTTAAAAATAGAACTACCCTATGATCCAGTAATCGCACTACTTGATATTTATCCAAAAACTACAAAAACACTAATTCAGGGACACCTGGGTGACTCAGTCAGTTAAGCGTCTGCTTTCAGCTCAGGTCATGATCTCAGGGTTCTGGGATCGAGACCTGAGTCACAGTCTCTGCTCAGCAGGAAGTCTGCTTCTCCCTCTCCTTCTATGCTCTCTCTCCCTCACAAATAAATAAATAAAACCTATTAAAATTGTTTTAAAAACATTAATTCAAAAAAATACATGCACCCTGATGTTTATAGCAGCATTATTAACAATGTCCAAGGTAAGGAAGCAGCCCAAGTGTCCATCAACTGATGAATGGATAAAGAAGAAGTGGTATGGAGCACCTGGGTGGTTCAGTGGGTTAAGCAGCTGTCTTTGGCTCAGGTCGTGATCTCAGGGTCCTGGGATCGAGCCCCGCATCGGGCTGAGCAGAGCGGGGAGCCTGCTTCCCCCTCTCTCTCTGCCTGACTCTCTGCCTACTTGTGATCTCTCTCTCTGTCAAATAAATTTTTAAAAATCTTTAAGAAGAAGTGGTATATATACATATATATACACAATGTAGTATTAATCAGCAATAAAAAGAATGAAATATTGCCACTTGCAACAATATAGATGGAGCTAGAGAGTATGATGTTAAGCAAAATAAGTCAGTCAGAGAAAGAAAAATACCATATGATCTCACTCATATCTGAAATTTAAGAAACAAAACAAATGACCAAAGGGGGGGGGGAGTGGCAAACCAAGAAACAGGTGTGGGGGGGGAGGGGGAATGGGTGAAATAGGGGATGGGAATTAAGGGGCACATTTGTTATAATGACCACTGGGTGTCATATGGAAGTGTTGAATTACTATATTGTACACCAAAACTTATATTACACCATATGTTAATTAATTGGAATTTAAATTAAAACTAAAATAAAGAACAGTAAGAAGTTATTTAAAAATAAGAGGTAGAGCTGCAGTGTAGATATGATATGATCTCAGTGATGGATATTTAACCATAAAAAGCAAGAGACTATGACTATAGTATGATACCATTTGTGATGTTTTTTTCTCCCTAGACAATATACAAAGACTGCCAAAAGTAAAATTACATTTGATGTGTGCCTGGGTGGCTCAGTAGGCTCAGCATTTACTCTTGGTATCAGCTTAGGTCAAGATCTCAGGGTCATGTGATCGAGCCTCTCGCCTTCCCCCATTCACACTCTAAATAAATTAATTTTAAAAATCTTTTTTTTAAGTAAAATTATATTAGGATAGAAAGACTAGAGTTCGGGGTGCCTGGGTGGCTCAATGGGTTAAGCCGCTGCCTTCAGCTCAGGTCATGATCTCAGGGTCCTGGGATCGAGTCCCGCATCGGGCTCTCTGCTCAGCAGGGAGCCTGCTTCCTCCTCTCTCTCTCTCTCTCTGCCTGCCTCTCTGCCTACTTGTGATCTCTGTCTGTCAAATAAATAAATTTTTAAAAAATCTAAAAAAAAAAAAAAGAAAGACTAGAGTTCTAGGAGTAGGAGATTTTCATTTTAAATTCTATTTATCAGAACTTCAAGTGGGATGCCTGGGTGGCTCAGTCAGTTAAGTGACTGCCTTCTGGAATCAAGCCCCATGTTGGGCTACTTGCTCAGTGGAGAATCTGCTTCCTCCTCTCCCTCTGCCTACCAGTCTGCCTACTTGTTCTCTCTCTCTCTCTCTCTCTCTCTCCCTGTCAAATAATTAAATACAATCTTAAAAAAAAGGAACTTCACAAATATTTTATCATGTGTGCTTATAGCTTCTAAGTAAAACCCCAAAACACCATTCTAAAATATCAAAGAAGTCATCTCCAGACTTGAAAAGTCTGGTCCGTGAACCAGGTTAAAAACATTTTATTTAGGGGCGCCTGGGTGATTCAGTGGGTTAAACCCTCTGCCTTTGGCTCAGGTCATGATCCCAGGGTCCTGGGATCAAGCCCTGCATCAGGCTCCCCTGCTCTCTCTCTCTCTGCCTGCTCTCTGCCTACTTGTGATCTCTGTCTGTCAAATAAATAAATAAAATCCTTTAAAAAAAAAAAACCTTTATTTTAGGTGAAAGAATTTTCCAAAGTATTCAATGTTGCATTTCTTCAGTCTGGTAGTTCTTCAAAATCAAGAGCTCTATGGAGACATTTGCAGCAAGGTTTACACCCTGGAAAGTCACCATTGGGCAAATAATCTTTAGCAAACAAAGGCCATATGAGTGCTAGAACATTAGGGGATAGCTTTAAGTAAGCAACTCTAGGTTTTTTCCTTTTTTTAACTTCTTATTTCTTAATTATTATGGGCTCACAAGAAGTTGTAAAATTAGCACGGAGAGATCCTGCATCCCTTTTCCCAGTTTCCCCTAATCGTGCCATCTTATATAAATAAAGTGCATATCAAAACCAGGAAATTAATTGGCTCAATACAATTATCTAGACTACAGCTCTTACTCAGATTTCACCAGTTTTTGCACATACTCATTTTTTGGTGTATCTTTGTGTCTAATCTATTACATTTTATCACATATGCAGATGGATATAATCGTCACCACAATCAAGTGACAGACGTGTTCTGTCACAATAAAGGAACTCCTTAGGCTGCCACTTCATAATTACACACTCTCTCTCCTCCCCTATCTGTTTTTAGCTGTTCTCCATCTCTATAATTTTGTCATTTTGAGAATGTTGTATGAATGGAATCACAGAGTATGTAATCTTTTGGGGTTACCTTTCTTTTACTCAGCATGAGTCCCTAGAGATCCATCCCTGTTTTTGCCTGCATCAGTAGTTATTTCTTTTTATTGCTAAATAGTAATTCATTGTATGGATGTATAATAATTCATTTAATCATTCACCCATTGAAGGAAGCTTGTTTCCAGTTTGGGGCTATTATTACACATAAAGCTGCCATCAGTAGGGACAACTGGGTGGCTCAGTCAGTTAAGTGTCCGCTTTCAGCTCAGATCATGATCCTGGGGTCCTGGAATGGAGCCCTACATCAGGCTTCCTGCTCAGCGCGGAGTCTGCTTCTCCCTCTGCCACTCTCTCTGCTTGTGCGCACTCTCACTCTCTCTCTCTCTCTCTCTCTCTCTAGCTCTCTTAAATAAATTAAAAAATAAATAAATAAATAATATATATATTTTTTAAATGCCAGATTGTTTTCCAGAGTAGTTCTAACATTTTCCATTCCCACCAGGAATGCATAAAAATTTCAATGGCTCCTTTTCCTGGTCAGCACTTGGTATTGTCAGTGTTTTTCATGTTAGTCATTATAATAGGTGTGTAGTGATATTTCATTATGATTTTAATTTGCATTTCACTAATAAATAGTGATGTTAAAAATCTCCTCATGAGTTTTTAGATCCATATCATCTCCTTTGGTAAAATGTCTGCTCAAGTCTTTTGCCAATTTTTGAATCAGAGAGATTGCCTTCTGGTGAATTTAGAGAATTATTTGTATATTGTGTACACAAGTCCTTTGTTGAATTTGGGATTTGCAAATTTTTTTCCCAGTTTACAGCTTGTCTTGTTATCATCCTAACATGGTTTATTCACTGAGAAGAAGTTTCTAATCTTAAAAAAGGTCAATTTATTTTTAAATGTATTGTGTTTTTGATGTCATATTTAAGAACTATTCCTCTTATGCAAGTCACAAAGATTTTCTCCTGTGGTCTCTTTAAAAAATTTTACACTTTTACATTTTACAGTTAAATCTATGATTCATTTGAGTTCATCTTTGTTTAAGATAAGAGAGTCAGATAGAGGCTCATATTGGGGGGGATTTTGATGTCTAATTATTATAGCACCATTTGTTAAAAAGACTATCCTTCCTTCATTGGATTGTTTTTGCCTCTTTGTCAAAAATTAGTTGAATGTATTGGTGTGTGTCTATTTCTGGGTTCTGTATTTTGTTCCATAGTTCTGTGGGTCTGTGCTTCATCCAATACCACAGTGTCTTGTTGATGGTAGCTGTACAATAAGCCTTAAAACCTGACAGTGAGATTCCTTCAACTTTATTTCTCCATTTCAATACTGTCTTAACTATTTTAGCATCTTTGCCATTCCAGATAGGTTGTCAGATAAGCTTGTCTTTATCCACAAAAAAATCCAATGAATCTACAAATCAGTTTGGGGAGATTTAATACCTTTACAATGTAGAGCCTTCCAATCTATACATGGCAAATCTCCATTTATTTAAATCTTCTTTGATTTCTTTCATCAAGGTTTCATAGCTTTCAATATACAGATTCTGCTCATGTTTTCTTAGATTTATATTTAAGTATGTTTGAGGTTCTTTTTTCTTTTATTTTTGGCAAAATGTTTGTAAGTGCATTGTGTTTTTAATTTTGGTTGCCAGTAGTTCATTGATGGTATAAAGAAATAGATTGACTTTTTGTTTGTTGACCTTGTTTCTTGTGATGGTGTTAAACTTCATTAGTTCTTGGAGTTCTTGTAGACTACTTGGGTTTGTTCACATAGTAAATCATGTCATCTACAAAAAGGGGCAATTTTATTTCATCTTTTCTTATACATATGCCTTATATTTCCTTTTCATGCCTGTATCACTGGCTAAGACTTTTAGTAGTATGATAAGATAGAGTGATGAAAGTTTACTTCTTTGACTTGTTCCTGATCTTAGGTGAAAAGCATTCAGTATTTCACTATTAAGTATGACATTAGCTATAGTTTCTATATAGATGCTCTTTATCAAGTTGAGGAAGTTCTCTTTTATTCTGAGTTTTCTGAGAGTTTTTATCAGGAATGAATGTTAAATTTTGTCAAATGCATTCTCTGCATCAATTAATATAATTATATGATTTTTTTCTTTAGCCTGTAAATAGGGTGGATTATATTAATTGATTCTCAAGTATTGAATGAGCCTTGCATTTCTTGTATAAACTACACCTGATCATGGTGTATAATTATTTGCATGTATTTCTGAATTCTGTTTGCTGATATTTTGTTATGAAGCCTTGTGTCTATGTTCTGAGGGATGTTGATCTATGGTTTCTTCCTTTTTTTTTTTTTTTTTTTTTTTTTTAAGATTTTATTTATTTATTTGACAGAGAGAGAAATCACAAGTAGGCAGAGAGTCAGGCAGAGAGAGAGAGAGAGAAGCAGGCTCCCGCTGAGCAAAGAGCCCGATGCGGGGCTCGATCCCAGGACACTGAGATCATGACCTGAGCCGAAGGCAGCGGCTTAATCCACTGAGCCACCCAGGCGCCCCGGTTTCTTCCTTTTTAAAAAAAAAAGCATCATCTTAGGTTTTGACATCAGAGTGATGTTAGCCCCATAAAATTAATTGGGAAGCACTTCCCCCTCTTCTATTTTCTGGAAAAGGTTTTCTAAAACTGATGTTAATTCTTCCATACATGTTTGGATTCATACTCTAGAAAAGCCATCTGGGCTTGAAGCTATCTCTGTCCAAAGCTTTAAAGATTATTGTAAGTCTTTTAGTTAGGGTGCCTTGGCTGCTCAGTTAAGCAGTTGCCTTCAGCTCAGGTCATGATCCTGGGGTCCAAAAATCGAGCCACGCCTCGGGCTCTCTGCTCAGTGGGGTGCATGCTTCTCCCTCTGCCTCTGCCCCCTGCTCAGCTCTCTCTTGCCCACTCTTTCTATCAAATACATTAATAAAATCTAAAAACAAAAAAGTCTTCTAATCACTGTAGGACTATTAAGATTATCTATTTCACCTTGGGTGAGTTTTGACAGTGCATGTTTTTCCAGAAGCTGGCCCAGTCCACATTATCTGATATTAGTATAACCATGATCAGTGTATCTTTTTTTGATCAGTGTATCTTTTTTTTTGATCAGTGTGTCTTTTTCTATACATTATTTTTTTAAGATTTTGTTTATTTGAGAGAGAGAGAGAAAGCTAGCACATGAGTGGGGGATGCAGAGGGAGAGTGAGAAGCAGACTCCCCACTCAGCAGGAAGCCCGATCCGGGGCTCAATCCCAGGACCCTGAGATCATGACCTGAGCTGAAGACAAACATTTAACTGACTGAGCCACCCAGACACCCCTCTTATACATTATTTTTAACCTACTTCTTTTCAATAATGTTTTTTAATTCCAGTATAGCTAACATACTATAAGTGTTATATTAGTGTTATATAACAAGTGTTAAATCTTTTATTATTATATAATAAGTGTTATGTAATAATATAGCTAACATAGAGTAAGTGTTATATTAGTTTCAGGTACATAAAATAATGATTCATCAGTTCCATATATCACCTGGTACTCATCACAACAAGTGCACTCCTGAATCCCCATCACCTATTTAACCCATCCCCCTACTCATCTCCTCTGGTAACATCAGGTTGTTCTCTATAATTAAGAGTCTGTTTCCTGGTTTCTCTTTCTCTCTTTTTCCCCCTCTTTATTCATTTGTTTCTTAAGTCCCACATATTGAGTGAGATCATATGGTATTTGTCTTTCTCTGACTGACTTCTTTCACCTAGCATCATACTCTCTAGCTCCATCCATGTCATTGAAAATGGGAAGATTTCGTTCTTTTTATGGCTGGGTAATATTCCACTGTATATACTTACATATATATGTATGTATATATGTGAGATATATATATAAAACTCATATATATATATACATATATATATATATATATAAATATCTCACACCTTCTTTATGCATTCATCAATCAATGGACACTTGGGTTTTTTCCACAATTTGGTCATTGTAGATTATGCTGCTGTGAATATCAGGGTGCATGTATCCCTTTGAATTAGTGTTTTTGTATTATTTGGGTAAATACCTAGTAATGCCATTGATAGATCTTAGAGAACTTCTATTTTTTTAATTTTTGAGGAACCTCCATACTGTTTTCCAGAGTGGCTGCACCAGTTTGCATTCTCACCAACAGTACAAGAGGGTTCCCCTTTTCTCCACAACCTTGCCAACACCTGTTGTTTCTTGTGTTGTCAGTTTTAGCCATTCTTATAGGTGTGAGATGAAACCTCACTGCAGTTTTTATTTGTATTTCCCCAATGATAAGTGATGATGAGCATGTTTTCTTATGTTTGTTGGCCATCTATATGAAACAGACATGAAAAATGTCTGTTCATGTATTCTGTCCATTTTTAAATTGGATTATTTATTTTTGGGGCATTGAGTTTTATAAGTTCTTCATATATTTCGGATACTAACCCTTTATCAGATATGTCATTTAGAAATGTCTTCTCCCATTCCATAGGTTTGCCTTTTATTTTGTTTACTATTTCTTTCATTGTGTAGAAACTATTCAGTTTGATGTAGTCCCAATGGTTTACTTTTGCTTGTGTCTCCCTTGCCTCAAGAGACATATCTAGAAAAAAGTTGCTATGGCCAATGTCAAAGAGGTTACTACATTCCCCTCTAGTATTTTTATGATTTCCAATATCATATTAAGCCTTTGACCCATTTTGAATTTATTTTTGTGTATAGTCTAAAAAGTGGTCCATTTTCATTCTTTTGCATGTTGCTCTCCAATTTTCCCAACACCATTTGTTGAAGAGACTTTTTCCCATGGAGTATTCTTTCCTGCTTTGTCAAAGATTCACTGACCACATAGTTGTGGGTTCATTTCTGAGTTTTCTATTATGTTCTATTGATCTAGGTGTCTATTTTTGTCCCAGTACCATACTGCTTTGATCACTACACATTCGCAATATAACGTGAAGTCCAGAATTGTGATGCCTGCAGCTTTGTTTTTCTTTTTTAAGGTTGCTTTGGCTATTCAGGGTATTTTGTGGCTCCACAAAAATTTTAGGATTGTTCATTCTAGCTCTTTGAAAAATGCTGTTGACATTTTGATAAGGATTGCAGTAAATGTATAGATTGCTTTGGGGAGCATAGCATTTTAACATTTGTTCTTCCAATCCATGAGCATGGAATGTCTTTCTCTTTCTTTGTGTCATCTTCAATTTCTTTCATCAGGGTTTTTTTTTTAAGATTTTATTTATTTATTTGACAGACAGAGATCACAAGTAGGCAGAGAGGCAGGCAGAGAGAGAGAGGAGGAAGCAGGCTCCCTGCTGAGCAGAGAGCCTGATGCGGGACTCGATCCCAGCACCCTGAGATCATGACCTGAGCCGAAGGCAGCGGCTTAGCCCACTGAGCCACCCAGGTGCCCCTCTTTCATCAGGGTTTTATATAGTTTTTAGAGTACAAGTCCTTCACCTCTTTGGTTAGGTTTATTCCTAGGATCTTACTGGTTTTGGTGCAATTGTAAATGGGATTGTTTCCTTAATTTACCTTTCTGCTGCTTCATTATTGGTGTATAAAATGCAATAGATGTCTGTACATTGATCTTATATCCTGGGACTTGACTGAATCCATCAATTCTACCAGTTTTATGGTGGAGTCTTTTGGGTTTTCTATACAGAGTATGGTGTCTTCTGCAAATAGTGAAAGTTTGACTTCTTCCTTGCCAATTTGGGTATATTTTATTTCTTTTTGTAGTCTGACTGCTGAAGCTAAGTACTATGTACTATGATTAATAACAGTGTTGAAGGAGGACATCCTGTCTTCTTCCTGACGACAGAGGGAAAGCTCTCAAATTTCCCCACTAAGAATGACATTAGCTGTGGGTTTTCATATATGTCTTTATTAAGTTGCAGTACATTCCCTCTAAATCTACTATGTTGAGGGGTTTTATCATGAATGTATGTTTTACTTTGTCAAGTACTTTTTCTGCATCCATTGAAATAATCATATGATTCTTAACTGTCTTTTATTAATGTGGTGCATCACATTGATTTGTGAATATTGAACCACTCTTGCAACCCAGAAATAAATCTCACTTGATCATGGTGAATTAGTTTGTTTTTTTTTTAAGATTTATTTATTTATTTGTCAGAGAGAAAGAGAGATCACAAGTAGGCAGAGAGGCAGGCAGAGGCAGAGAGAGAGAGAAGCAGGCTCCCCACTGAGAAAGGAGCCCGAGGTGGGACTCGATCCAGGACCCCGGGATCATGACCTGAGCCGAAGGCAGCTGCTTAACTGACTGAGCCACCCAGGCGTCCCAGTGAATTACTTTTTAATGTATTGTTGGATTCAGTTTGCTAGTATTTTATTGAGAATTTTTGCATCCATGTTCATTAGGAATATTGGCTTTTAGTTCTCTTTTAGTGGAGTCTTCCTTTGGTTTTGGTATCAGGTTAATGTTGGCCTTATAGAATGAATTTGGAAAATTTCTTTCCTTTTCTATTTTTTGGAGTAGTTTGAGAAAAATAGATATTAACTCTTCCTTAAATGTTTGGTAGAATCCACCTGTGAAGCCATCTAGTTCTGGACTTTTGTTTGTTAGGAGTTTTTTGATTACTGCTTCAATTTCATTGCTGATCAATGGTCTTCTCAAGTTTTCTATTTCTTCCTTTTTAGTTTTGGCAGGTTATATGTTTTCAGGACCTTATCCTTTTCTTCCAAGTTGTCCAGTTTGTTGGCATATAGTTTTTCATAATATTCTCTTATAACCAGGGGTGCCTGGGTGGCTCTGTCAGTTAACTGTCTGCCTTCAGCTTGGGTTATGGTCCTAAGGTCCTGGGATTGAGCCCTATGTTGGGTTCCCTGCCTAGCAGGGTGTCTGCTTTTCCCTCTCCCTCTGTTCATGCTCTATCAAATAAATAAATAAAAATCTTTTAAAAGTTCTCTTATAATTGTGTATCTGTGGTGTTGGTTGTTATTTCTCCTCTCTGATTTGTGATTTTATTTATTGGGGTCCTTTCTCTTTTCTTTTTGATAAGTCTGGCTAGAGGTTTATCAACTTTATTAACATTTTCAAGGAACCAGCTCTTGGTTTCATTGATCTGTTCTATTGTGGTTTTCTTAGTTTCAATATCATTTATTTCTTCTCTGATCTTTATTGTTTCCTTCCTTCTGCTGGCTTTAGGCTTCATTTGTTGTTCATTTTCTTCTAGCTCCTTTAGGTGTAAGGTTAGGATGTTTATTTCAGATTTTTCTTGCTTCTTGAGTAGACCTGTATTGCTCTATACTTCCTTTTTAGAACCACTTTTGCTGCATCCCAAAGGTTTTAGATCATTATGTTTTCATTCTCTTTTGTTTCTATATTTTTAAAAATTTCTTCTTTGATTCCCAGTTGACCTATTTATTGTTTAGTAGCATGTTGTTTAACCTCCATGTGTTAGTGGTCTTTCCAAACTTTTTCTTGTGCTTGACTTCTCGTTTCATAGATTGTGGTCAGAAAAGGTGCATGGTATGACTTCTATTTTTTTGGTTTTGTTGAGGCCTGATTTGTGGCTGAATATGTAATCTATTCTGGAGAATGTACCATGTGCACCTGAAAAGAATGTGTATTCTGCTGTTTCATGATGGAATGTTCTGAATGTATATGTTAAGTCCATCTGTTCCAATGTGTTATTGAAAGCTATTGTTTCTTTGTTTATTTTCTGTTTAGATGATCTGTCCATTGATGTACGTTGGGTGTTAAAGTCCCCTAGTTTTCTTGTGTTGTTATCAATTAGTGCCTTTGATTAGGTCCCTAGCCTTCGGTACTGCCTCTTGTTCTTTTTTTTTGTGGTGAAATTTTCCGCCTTGTCATTTTGTCCAGATAAGAGTATATGAAGGAGCAAGTAAAATACTAAAAGGGTGGCAAAGACCCCAGGAAAATATGCTTTAACCAAATCAGAAGAGATCCCAAATCGTGGGGGGAGAAAGGGAAAAAAAGAGGTTCAGAAAAAAAAGAGAAACAATTTTAAAAAAAGAAAATGAATAAAGAAAAAATATAAAAAAGAAAATATATATATATATTAGATAAACTAGTTAAAAAGTTAAAAAAGAAATGGGTAAAAGTTAAAAAAAAATTAGCAGAAGAAGAAAAATAATTGAAAAAGAAAAAAATATAAATTAACTACAAGACTAAAGAATCATGGGGAGAAAGCCATGAGTTCCGTGCTTTGCTTTCTCCTCCTCTGGAATTCTGCTGCTCTCCTTGATACTGAACCTGCACTCCTTGGTAGGTGAACTTGGTCCTGGCTGGATTTCTTGTTGATCTTCTGGGGGAGGGGCCTGTTGTAGTGATTCTCAAGTGTCTTTGCCCCAGGCGGAATTGCACCACCCTTACCAGGGGCCGGGCTGAGTAATCCCCTCGGGTTTGCTTTCAGGAGCTTTTGTTCCCTGAGCGCTTTCCGTAGAGTTCCGGAGGACGGGAATGAAAATGGCGGCCTCCCGGTCTCCAGCCCGGAGGAGCCGAGAGCTCAGGACTCCACTCCTCAGTGTGCCCTCAGAGAATAGCACCCAATTACTCCCGTCTGCCTGACCTCTGGCCGCGCTCCGAGCTCACTGAGCCTGCGACCGGTTCAAGGTAACCCCGAGCTGAGAGCTCACTCCTTGGCTCTGTCTCTGTAGCCGGCTTCCCCGTTCTAATACCTGCAAGCTCTGCGACACTCAGACACCCCCGATCCTTCTGTGACCCTGCGGGACCTGCGGCCACGCTGACCCTGCGTGGGCGTCACCCTGGTTTAGCCTCTGGAGCGATGTCCGTCAGCGGAACAGACTTTAAAAAGTCCCGATTTTGTGCTCCGTTGCTCCGCCGCTTGCCGGGAGCCCCCCGCCCCCGCCTGCGTTCTATCTTCCCATCGCTTTGGATTCACTTCTCCACCAGTCCTACCTTTCAGAAAGTGGTTGATTCTCTGTTTCTAGAATTGCTGTTCTTCTTCTCTTCAATCTCCCGTTGGATTTGTAGGTGTTTGCAATCTTTAGATAAGCTATCTAGCTAATCTCCTGCTACCTGAAGTAGTCTCAGCCTGCTACTTCTCCGCCATCTTGACTCCTCCCCCCAATTAGTTCCTTTATGTTTGTTATTAACTGTTTTATATATTTGGGTGCTCCCATGTCGGGTACATAAATATTTACAGTTGTTACATCTTCTTGTTGGATTGTTCCCTTTATGATTATATAGTGCCTGTCTTTGTCTCTTGTTACAGTCTTTGTTTTAAGGTCTAGTTTGTCTAAGTACTGCTATTACAACTTTATTTTGACAGACATTTGCATGATAAATGTTCCTCCATCTCCAATCTGCAGGTATCTTTATGTCTAAAATGAGTCTCTTGTAGGCTGCATATAGATGGGTCTTATTTTTTATCCATTCTGATATCTTATGTCTTTTCATTGGTGGGTTTTGTCCATTTACATTCAAAGTAATTATTGATAGATATGTATTTATTGTCATTTTAGTCCTTGTTTTTCATTGTTTCTGGAGAGTCTCTCAGATCTTTTCTTGGTTTTGTCACTTTTGGTCTCTCCTTTGCGTTCAAAGAGTTCCCTTAATATTTCTTGTAGACCGGTTTAGTGGTCATGAACTCCTTTAGTTTTTGTTTTTCTGGGAAACTCTTTATCTGTCCTTCTATTCTGAATGATAGCCTTGCTGTATAGAGTATTCTTGGCTACAGATTTTTTCATTCAGCACTTTGAATATATCATGTCACTCTCTTCTGGCATGCCAAGCTTCTGTTGAGAAATGTCCAGCTGACCTTCTAGGTCTTCCCTTGTAAACTAAGGATTCCTTTCATCTTGCTGCCTTTAAGTATTTTTCTTTATCATTATATTTTGCAAATTTAATTACAATAGATACTGATGTTGGCCTGTTTTTGTTGATTTTGATGGGAGTTCTCTGTGCCTCCCGGATCTGGATGCCTGTTTTTGTCCCAAGATTAGGTATGTTTTCAGCTATTATTTCTCCAAATATATTTTCTGTCCCCTTTTCTCTCTCTTCTCCTTCTGGGACTCCTATAATACAAATGTTATTATGTTTGATAGAGTCCCTTAGTTCCCTAAGTCTATTCTCGTGTTGCATAATTATGTCTCTCTTTTGTTCAACTTCATTTTTTTCCCATTAATTTGTCCCCAAGGTCTCTAATTCATTCCTCCCTTCTTACAGCCTGCTATTCATCATATCATGCCCATTTCCAGGCTTGTTTATTATATCCTTCATCCTTCTCTGGTTCTTTTTTAACTCTTTTATCTTAGTGGTAAGGGTCTCACTGACATTTTCTATTCTTTTCTTAAGCCTAGTGAGTATCTTGATGATTGTTGGTTTTAATTTTCCATCAGGCATGTTATTTATATCTGTTTTGCTTAGATCTCTGGCCATGGCTTTATCTTGTTCTTTCTTTGGGGATAAATACCTCTGTCTTTGCATTTGGTCTAAGTCCCTGCCTCCTCTTATGTGTTATAAAAGACAGTTATGTCTCCTACTCCTGAAAGTAATGACCTGATGAATAAGAGCCCATGGGGCTCTGGGGTCTGGCATCTGGCACTTCAGGGAATGTCTCTGGTGTGTGCTGCATGAGCTCTGCTGTTGTTTTCTGGCTTCTCTGTCCTTCAGACTAGTCATCTTCAGAGACTCTCCTTTCCTGTTTTGGGCAGTGTTTGGTCCCTGGCCTGAATGTGGTGTGTTTTAACTAGGTGTGCTCTGGTCTGCTTGCAAAATGAGACTGACACCACTTCCACCAAAACTGAGGCCCCGCAGACCACTGCAGAACCACTCTCTGGTCAAGAGATGGAGACATGGCGTGAAAAAGGATTTCTGCTGGTTTCCTGGAGGAGGGGCCCACTATACTGGTTTGAGACAAGCTTGACTGAAAAGGGTGATCCCCACCAGTACAGGGGGGTGGGGCTTGGTGTAAGCAAGTTAGGTAGCCAGTATTATTGCTGTGCTATTCCCTGCAAGTAGCTCTGTATTTATGCTGAGGTGTGGGGGAGGAAAATGGGATCAGCCAGCTTCTTTGTTCCCAGAGGTTTCTCTGTGAACACTGCCTCTCAGAGACTGCACTCTGACAAGAGCAAATAATCTCCCCACTGTGTGCCTCACTCGTTCCTCAGATCACTGTTTCCAAGCTGTCTGATCCCAGGATGTTCACCTGCCTTCTCTCCAGGAGCAGTGCAGTGACCTTTGGGCTCTATCCCAGCCAAGCCCTCTGACTTTTAAAACTCCAGACCTTAAGCCCCACTGGTAGCAAGCTCTCAAAATTCAGTCCCTCTTGTTTTCCAAGCCAGTGGCTTTAGAGAAATGTTTTCTTTGTGCTTTCTTCTATGTGCTCCTCTGTTGCCCTTCTCTGTGACCATATCCCCCTCCCCTGCAGCACCCACAATCCACTTCTCCCTTTTTTTTTAAGATTTTATTTATTTATTTGACAGAGAGAGATCACAAGTAGGCAGAGAGGCAGGCAGAGAGAGAGGAGGAAGCAAGCACCCTGCTGAGCAGAGAGCCCGATGTGGGACTCGACCCCAGGACTCTGAGATCATGACCTGAGCCGAAGGCAGCGGCTTAACCCACTGAGCCACCCAGGCGCCCCTCCACTTCTCCCTTTAACCATGTCTCCACATGTCTTACCTTCTTTGGTGTGGCCTCTTTTCTCCCTTTAGCTGTAGAATTTGTCCTGTCATTCTTCAAGTTGATTTCTGGGGTATTGAAGATGATTTGATAGTTATCTAGTTGTGTTTGTGGGACGAGATGCGCCTAGGGTCCTCCTACTCCATCATCATCTTCCTCTTTCTCTTTCTCTGATTACTGTTCTTTATATTAATAGATGAACCACAGTCTATATAACCAATCGTTAATGATGTACATTTAGTTTTTACCATTATGAACAAACTCTGAAGAAAACATCCTTGAATACTTACATCATGACATGCTTTTGAGTATATGTGCATATGGTAAATTCCTAGCAGTAGTATTGTTGGGTCAAAGATTCATGTATGTAAATGCTGATGCACACTGCAAAATTTTTTCCAAAGACCCTGTGCAGTCTCCCACATCAGAGGACATCAGGCACTCATTCTCCCACCAACAGTAGAGTATAGCATCTATTTCTCTTTATGCTTGCTATCCATGAGCATTATCAAACTTTAAATTGTTTTTGCCATTCTGATAGGTAACAAATTACATCACCTGATTATTGCCAGAGATAACTAGCTTTGGATCATTATGATTCTTCTGAAGTCTCTCTCTAAACTTACTCCTTGTCTATTATCATTCATTTTTTAAAGATTTTATTTATTTATTTGACAGACAGAGATCACACGTAGGCAGAGAGGCAGGCAGAGAGGGAGAGGGAAGCAGGACCCTGCTGAGCAGAGAGCCCCACGTGGGGCTTGATCCCAGGACGCTGAGACCATGACCTGAGCCAAAGGCAGAGGCTTGATCCACTGAGCCTCCAGGAGCCCCTATTGTCATGTATTTTTAAAAACATTCATTGTAAAAAGAAGAACCAAACAATATAGAAATATAAAGAGTAAAAAAGGAAACCCAATCAGTCCCAGTTGGTCATTCCCCAACCTCAATCCCATCAGTCCCACATTCTTCCCCAGAGCTGCAGAGACACTGCTGTGTGCCCAAGAGTTTCACTCTGCTAATTGCAAAGACATCAGGCCCTAATTCTGATGTCTCTTCTTTGAGATTGGAATATTTGTCATAGGGGCATAGCTGAGGTTCAGTTTTACCATATCCAGAAAGAAGCTCCTCAATAGTAAAAAAGACTGAGCACCGCAACAATAATAAAGACAGCAGAGAAAATGTCCAAACAATCTATGAACAAAATGGCTTAAAAGTCTTTCAAAAGCTTTAAAGACATCATTTCCCTACAACAAACATGTAAGCTATAAATAATGAGTTTATTAAATTAAAATGCAGTAAGATTCTAACTAAATAATATAGTTATTATATTTTATATATTTATGTATTTACATTTTATATTATTAAATATATATTTTATATATACATTTATACATTATTTTTTTAAGATTTTATTTATTTATTTGACAGAGATCACAAGTAAGCAGAGAGGCAGGCAGAGAGAGAGGAAGGGAAGCAGGAGCCCTGCTGAGCAGAGAGCCCGATGCGGGACTTGATCCCAGGACCCTGGGATAATGACCTGAGCCGAAGGCAGAGGCTTTAACTTGAGCCACCCAGGCACCCTGGGCAGAGAGCCCAACGTGGGGCTTGATCCCAGGACCCTGAGACCATGTATGTAAATGCACATTATTCTTAACTAAATAAATAGTTAATTTACTTCCTATATCTTTGAAAGTAGTGGGATGGTGTTTAAATAGAAATGGCAGGGGGAGTCAGTAAGAAAAGACAGAGGTAGAGTCTACATGTCTAGAAACAGACACACTGGGATAAATTAGTTTCCTCACATCAAATAGGAATAATTGTAAAATATGTAGCTTATAGAGATACCATAATGAATAATAATCTACATAAACTGCCTAGCACAGATTTGGGCATCAAGTAAGTCATCAATAAATGGTAGTTATTCTTAGCTATTCCTGAAGTCTTTCCTGGAAGAGGGAGGGTACTGTGAGTGGGAAGTAAAGAATGAATCAAAGCTTGGGTTCTGGAATGGGGATGATGTGTCCAGAAGCACAATGATGAGCGCTGAGTAAAAGTGGATGATCTGTGCAGTAGATGGGGAAGGAATGACTGAGGAAATATATTGCAATGGTGAGGAAAATGGAAATATTTTAGGCAAAAATCATGTAAAGAGTGAGTAGAACAGTTTGGGATGGGGAAACCAGGGAGTTGGTGGGAGCAGTAGGAAGCCGTGGCAGCCCAGGAGAGAGGTAATGGATATACTAACTCTGGAGAAACCACATGGCAGAAATGTTGTGAATTGATATGGATGGACAAAGAAAATGCAGTATATGCGTACAATAGAATACTATTCAGTCTTAAAAAAAGAAGAAAACTCTAAAATATGCAACTACGTGGATGAACCTTGAGGACATTATGCTAAGAAACCGGTCACAGAAAGGCAAATACATCATTCAACTTAAAGAAGGTATTTAAATTGTCAAATTCATAGAATCAAAGAGGTAAATGGTGGTTTGCAGGGGCTGGGGGATGGAGGAAGTGAAGAGTTACTAATCAATGGGCTTAGATCTTCAGTTAAGTAAGATGAATAAGCTCTAGAGATCTGCTACACAACATTTTACTTACAGTCAACAACGCTTAAAAATTTCTTAAGAGGGTAGGTACATTAAGTGATCCTAATAAATTAAAAGAATTAAAAAAAAATTTAAGACTATCCAGGTCATGATGCCTGACTATTTAAGGTATGGGAAAAGGGAGAAGGGAAAACTACTTTGTTAAATCGATAGTGTTAGGTGGAGACCTGAGACTGAGAGCATACTGCATATGTGTGAGGTGACTGCTGAAGACTCCAGTTAGTAAGCTTTCACTGGAGGGAAAACCAACAAGGCCAAGGTTTTGGGGTCTCTCCTCCAGAATTTCTGACATCAAAATAGTTTGGATTCAGAATGGCCAGCGCAACAATTACATGTTACCAAAGATGCTAATTTAGGAACACTCACTATTCTCCTCAGATTTTGTTTTTCACCTACAGATTTCAGGACTGTTCCAAAACCTCAGTCCCATGCCTGTGGGACCAGAAGTTTGCTACTTCAAGAAGGCTGCTTCGGACGTCTGATTCCAATATGGCTCCTATTCCAACCTGCAGCATCTCTGGGCTCTGATGGGTTATAATTCGAGATGTAGATCCTTGCTATTTAGAGTGTGGTCTAAGGACCAGCAGCACTGGCATTACCTAGAGCCCATTAGAACTGCAGAATCTCAGGCTCTACCCCACACCAGCTGAGGCAGAATCTGCATTTTAACAAGGTCCCTATATTAAAGTCTGAGAAGCACTGAACTACAGCATCGTTTGGGGAGTCAGATACTCTTTGAAATATTCCCAAGAGGGGAGAAAAATGAACTTAAGTGTAAATCTAAAATAATGATATGATAAGTCTCAATTTCAGAAATTTGAAAGAATAACAAATAATTCGAATTGAGGAAACATGGTAGTTATATATTCAGTAAATACATCTATTACTTTTGTGACCCAAGTAGATGGTGATGACAATAGTTAACATAAACTTTCATGGAGCACTTACTTTGTTTCAGGACTGAAGCAAAGTGCTTTCCAGATAGGATCTCATTTAACCTTCAAAATAATGTATAGTCTTGCAACAAACCTATGAGACAGGTACTGTCATCATCCCCATTTAACAGATAAGGAAGCTGAGCCACAGAATGTTTAACTGACTTGCCCAGGTACACATAGTAAGTATTGGAGTGACTTTTTTTTTTTAAGATTTTTATTTATCTATTTGACAGAGAGAGATTACAAGTAGACAGAGAGGCAGGCAGAGAGAGAGAGGAGGAAGCAGGCTCCCCGCTGAGCAGAGAGCCCGATGCGGGACTCGATCCCAGGACCCTGAGATCATGACCCGAGCTGAAGGCAGCGGCTTAACCCACTGAGCCACCCAGGCGCCCTGGAGTGACTTTTTTAACCCAGTGTCTGACTCCAGAAACCACAGGCTTAAATTCCATATGTCAGTTGACAAATTTCCCCCATCCCACAGCTGGGAAGTTCAATGTTCTCTCCGAGGTGTCCATATTCTCAATGTCACTTGCTCACTTTTGCTTGAAGAATCTGCTGTTGCTGAGTTATTCTGTATCCCTCTTATATTTTACCTCTTTTGGCTGAACTTTTCTACTTTCTCTGAAGGAACCACTATGTGGGATCAGTCTCTTAATTTCCACCAAAATTATTCACAAAAGACATTTGTGTGTGTAGCAGACTTTACTGAAAAGCTTGAAGCAATGGACAGAATTGATACTACAGCAATACAAAAACAAAAACAAAACTTGACTGAATATTTGATGCCCTTGTCCTTAAAATCCTTTGTCCATCTTCCTAGTAGAAAATTTCCACTGTCTTCTTATGATCTTGCCCAATGCCCCAGGATCTCAATTTCCACATTGCAGGAGGCTTACCAAGTTATTTTCCTTAAAAATTGCATTCTTTCCCTTCCCTAAGAGAATTCTAGTGCCAGCTATTAAAATACCAGATACTCACATCACTATATATGAATCTAGGTTTTTGTTTGTTGGTTTTGTTTTCCATGAAGTGGGATTATATTGTACTTAATCTTCTGCAACTTGCTTTTTTTGTTCAATTACATGCAACAACTATTCTTCCATACCAGCCCATACCAATCTACCTTGTTCTTTTCAGTATATGGCTGTACCATAATTCATTAATCATTTCTATATTGGTAGATAGTTAGACTCTATTTCTTCATGATAGAGACAATGCTGAGATAAATACACCTTTACATAAAGTTTTGCACAATTGTATTTCTGTAGCAGTGTTTCCCAGAAGAGGAATACGAGGGACAATGGGTAAATGCACTTCCCACTTGGCAAGATTGTGCCCAGTGGGCCTCTATAAATGTTGCATCAACCTAGAGTGTCTGGGGGTGTCCCTTTCCTTGTACTCTTTCCAACCTAAAACCTCAATCTTTGCTATAAATCTTAATTTACATTTCTTTCACTGTGAGCAAGATCGAGTAGCTTTTTCCAGTATTTATTGGCCATTTGTGCTGTTTCTATGACTTGCTAATTTCTACTTTTTGCCCATGCATCACTCCCCTACCAGTCATGTTTTTTTTTTTTTTTTTTAAAGATTTTATTTATTTATCAGAGAGAGGGGGAGAGAGCGAGCACAGGCAGACAGAATGGCAGGCAGAGGCAGAGGGCGAAGCAGGCTCCCCGCCGAGCAAGGAGCCCGATGTGGGACTCGATCCCAGGACGCTGGGATCATGACCTGAGCCGAAGGCAGCTGCTTAACCAACTGAGCCACCACCCAGGTGTCCCTACCAGTCATGTTTTGAACTACACCCATTCTCAATTCCTTCCAGGGTATCTCAGGCTCAAAAAGCAGGCTCAAATGTATCTCCACCAGTTGAGGCTTTAATCTCATCATTTGCTTTAAATGTTCTATTTTTTAATCATACTTGCTATCATTCTTAATATGAAAAGCAAGCTATATTTAAAAGCAGTTCCTTTTCAAAAGCCATTCTTTCAAAGAATGAATGAAACAGAAAACACAATGGAATGCTAACGAAACCAGCTTCGAGGTGGAGAACTACAGTCCCACCTTTGCATAACTCATGCATGTTTGGCCAAAGTTGTAATCACAGCTGGGGTATAATTTGGTGCCTCACTTTTGGCATTTATCACTGGATCATTATTAACCTTGGATTTTTCTCTGTCAACCCAGTGCCCATTTGCATTCCCTTACTCCTTTGGCCATAATCTTAGCCTGTTGCTTTGGCTCTAATTGCTGTGCTTTAGTAAAGCAAGCCTGGAATATGTGACTTAAGAGAGTCCCAGATTCTGGTTTGCTCCTTTTACCTGTTCCCCAGAGCCGCCATTTCCTGTCATCTTTCCCCAGCTAGGTTGCAGGTGAAAACAGAGTTACTGAGCAGTCACATGGCCCGAGGCAAGTCCACAGGGGCAAAGCTCCTTTAGGCTTGGAGCCAGGGCCTGAAACAGGCCAAATCTGGGTTGGAATAGACTGGAGAACAGGAAGTCAAAAGCCCAGGAGAGAAATCATTCTGGAGGAAAAGACATCTGTGGAAAGCCATCTGCTCCAATAAATATTAAACGGGAGGCGGAGGGGAGAATATAAGGCACTATGGATTAGCATCACTCTAATTCTATGCATATGTGTGTGTGTATAACAAACTGTCATATATAGAAAAATAACAAAAATATGTTCACCAAAACCTGAACAGTGGTATCTGTGAGTGAAGGAATTGTAGAGAGTTTTACTTTCTCCACTGTGATTTTCTGCATTTTCTTATTTTTTTAGAGTGATCCTATATTTTATAATCAGAAAAAATAAAACATTAGAATTTAAAAAGCAGATTGTTGCTTTTCACATGTCCCAGTGTCATCCTTTGCATTGTTAGGGAACTGAGGGAAGTGGATTCTGATCTCTGAATTCTAATGGCTTCACCCAAGGAAGGGGTATCAGTCGGCTTGGTCTACCATACTAAAATACCACAGAGGGGTGGCTTAAATGACAGAAATTCATTTTCTCACAGTTCTGGAAGCTGTAAATATGGGATCAGGGTGCCAATGTGCTCAAATTTTTGTGAGAGCTCCCTTCCTGGCTTGTAGACTGTTGCCTTCTCATTATGTCCTCACATGGATAGCCTTTCCTCAGTGAATGCACACAATAAAGAAGAGAGAGTGAGCTCTCTGGTGTCTCTTCTTCCTCTTCTGTCCCTCCTCCCCTTCCTCCTCCTCCTGCTCTTCTTTCCTCTTCTTCTTAGCTTAAAACAACAGAAATTTATTTTTTTCACAATTCTGGAGGCTAGAAGTCCACCAAGAAAGCTCCCTCCACAACCTCTAGAGGATAGTCTTTCCTTGCCTCTTTTAGCTTCTGGGGGCCTCAGCATTCCTTGGCTTGTGACAGTATGACTCCCTTACCTGCTTCTGTCTTCCCATGGCAATCTTCTCTCTGCCTTTTATTTTTTTTAAGATTTTATTTATTTATTTGTCAGAGAGAGAGAGAGAGAGTGAGCACACAAGCAGAGGGAGCAGCAGGCAGAGGGAGAAGCAGGTTCCCTGCTGGGTGAGGAGGAGCCTGATGTGGGACTCCATCCCAGGACCCTGGGATCCTGACCGGAGCTGAAGGCAGGCACTTCATCAACTGAGCCACCCAGGCATCCCAACCAGCATCTTTTTAAAGGGACACTAATCCTATTGGATCAGAACCCCACCTTTACAACATTATTGAACCTTAGTTACCTCCTTACTCCAATTACAGCTGCACTAAAGGTTAGAGCTTCAACATATGAATTTTAGGAGGACACAAATGTTTATTCTATAACAGAAGTAAAGGGAAGAGATCTAAACACCTACTCTATGCCAAACAGTTTCACACATACTCTCATGAAATCTCAGAACAACTTTGGAAGTTAGGTGTTATTTTTCATCGCGTATACGTAGTAATAGCAATAGTCAAATTTATCAAGCACTTACCATGCGGCAGGCACGGGGCTGTGGGGGAATTTCTTTAAAGTAGCAGAAAACAAGGAAAAGAATAAATGAAACAAGATGGGATTGGTAGGGAGACAAACCATAAGAGACTCTTAATCTCACAAAACAAACTGAGGGTTGGGAGGGGTGGGGGGTAGGTAGGGAGAGGGTGGTGGGGTTATGGACATTGGGGAGGGTGTGTGCTATGGTGAGTGCTTTGAAGTGTGTAAACCTGGCGATTCACAGACCTGTACCCCTGGGGCTAATAATACATTATGTTTATAAAAAATAAAAATTATTTTAAAAATAAATAAATAAAGTAGCAGAAAACAAACATATTGAAATTGTTGCCTGAAGTCATGTGGAAAATAGAACACATAGGTGATGAACTTGCTTATTTACTCAACGAGACTTCTAAGCAAAATGGTGAGGGCGTGGCCTGGTTTCTTTTTGTTCTTTAGAATAGAATGTGAAAGGAGGAAGATAAATTGAGGGAAGAACTGTCAAATCAAAAAGGACCCGTGGCTTGATGACTCTCAGCCTCTCCAGATGGTAGAAGATGCTAAAATAAAGAAATGGTTTCCAAACACTGTTAGGAAAGGATGATATGGGGGACGCCTGGGTGGCTCAGTTGGTTAAGCAGCTGCCTTTGGCTCAGGTCACGATCCTGCTGGGATAGAGTCCCACATCAGGCTCCTTGCTCGGCAGGGAGCCTGCTTCTCTCTCTGCCTCTGCCTGCCATTCTGTCTGCCTGTGCTTGCTCTCTCCCCCTCTCTCTCGGATAAATAAATAAAATCTTTAAAAAAATAAATAAAAAAAAAAAAGGAAAGGATGACATGGAAAAAAGCTGAGGGAGTGACTATACAACCTTTTGTTACATCCTCAGAAAGATTGAAGCATCAGAGTGTATTTGGTCACACAAAAGGCCCTTTTAAGAGATTTAAGGGTGTGCCTCATGGAACCTCTCAAACAACAGGGCCTTTACAAGCTTAAGGCTGTGTATCCAACCAGTCAGAGATAGAGAAGGGCTTATCTCCAACAGATCTGTGGGTGTGTCTTTTTTCTGCTGGGCTGAGTCCCAGTCAAATCCACTGAAGATTCATCTAATCAGTTGAAGGCCTGACTAAAACCAAAGACTGACTTCCTCCAAGCAAGAGGGAATTCTGCCCACAGACAGCCGTCAGACTCAAACTACAACATTGGCTCTTCCTTGGGTCTGCAGGCAGTCCACCATGCAAATTTTGGACCTGTCACCTCCATAAGTTCATGAGCCTATTCCTTAAAACATCTCACTCCTACCACCCATGCACATGCGCATGTGTGTACACGTGCATACACACACACACACACACACACACACTCTATTGCTTCTGTTTCTCTGGAGAACCCTAACACAGCAAGGAAACAAGAGGGCCTTCTGGTTGTCAGCAAGCTAGGAACCAAGGGCTTCGGTCTGGCAGTACACAAGGAATTGAATGCTACCAACAACCATGTGAGTTTGATCTTCCCAGTTGAGTCTCAGATGAGATCCAAGCCTGATCCACATCTTGACAGCAGGCTTTACAGAGAACCCAGATGAATTGTGTCAAGACCCCTGAGCCACATAAACTGTGATATAATAAGTATGTGTTTGTCTTAAGCTGCTAAGTTTGTGGTAATGGTGTTATGCAGGAATAGATAACAAATAGAAGAAGATATGGAAACTTGGGGACTTTTGTCTATGGAGTTGACTCTTACTATTTCTTTCAAGGGATCTCCTAGCTTCCAGAAGTCAGCCTTATGCAGTGCTTTCTTAGCCAAAATATCCTTTGGAAAAATTGAAGGATTGTGCTATCGTATAAAGAGGCTCAGAAGTCATAATAGACCTGGACTTGGATGCCACCTCTACCACTTCCCCTCCATGTAACCTATGGCAAGTCACTTCTCCTTCTCAGCAGCATGAGCTTCCCTTTCCTCATCTGACATAAAAGATTTTAGGGGCACCTGGGGGGCTCAGTCCATTAAGCATTTGCCTTTGGTTCAGGTCTTGATGGTGGGGTGGTCCCTGCTCAGCAGAAAGTCTGCTTCTCCTTCTCCCACTGCCCCTCCCTGCCCAGCTCATGCACACTCTCTCTCTGTCAAATAAAATCTTTAAAACAGATGTTAATAACAGTGTTTCTCAAGATTGTCATGGGGATTAAATAAAATAATAGATGGGACACAAGGAGTCTAGTGCATGAAACAGAGTGAGCACTCTCAATATGTGGAGCTTTATCTAAAGATAATTTTCAGAGGGTTCCCAAGGACAAGAACCATTGCCTGCCCCTGCCCCAGATCCATTACCACTCATTCATCTGGGGGAACAGCTGGTAGTGGTCCGGCAAATAGTGACCATGGCCACCATTCCCCACTAGATAGAGAAAAACTGCCAGGCCCCATAAATATTTGATGAAAGAGTACCTAGAAAACAAAACAGAAACACCTCTACCAGACTCTAAGTCCTGTAAAGACAAAAACCATATCTATGTTGTTTGTACTCTATCTATAGCACCCAGCACAGTGCCTGAAACAGAATCGATGTTCAATAAGTAGTTGCTAAATAAATGAATGAATGAACAAATGAATGAATGAATGACCTCACCTCACGTATGAGACACAAAGAGAAATAGTTGGGTGTTTACTTCCAATGTGTGGTTCCTCCACCTGAATGTCTCCTCAGAGATCCCTGAGAGAAGCATTGAGGCTGCCCAGGGGCTCCCTTTATGCTGGAGTATTTCTACTACTGTCCTGGGGAACTGCTAATTTCCCCCAGAGGGAGGGAAATAGCTGGAAGCAGGCCAACCTCGGTTTTCTAATTAGAGGTAGAATGCCATTTTTAAAGTAGCTACTGAGTATCAGACATTGCTTAGCTTTTTACACACATTATCTCATTTAATTCATTACCACAACTTTCTGGGCTATCTGCATTTGGCTGGAGAGATTACTGAGGTACAGAGATCTGTACCAAGATCTTGATCAGGATCAAGATCTGTACCAGGATCTTGATCAGGATCACACAGCTGGTAAGCGACAGAGCAAGGACATGAACTTAGACTTGTCAGACTCCAAATGCACAGACTTTCAGAAAGTCTAAGAGCAGGGACCGTATCTTACTTGACTTTGTGCCTCGAGTTCTATCACAGTGGCTGCCGAGTAGCAGAGCTTCAACAGATGTTTAATGAATGAATCTATCAGTAAAGAACTCTTCCCACTCGTTCATTCTTTCATTCATTGAACAAATACTTGAGGGCCTATGTGTGCCAGGTATGTCTAGGTAGAAGCCAGGGATACAATGGTGAACAAACTCCCTATGGCACTTACATTCTAATTGGGGGAATATACTACAAACAAAGAAACAAGAAAAACATCATATTATGATGAGTCCAGAGGAGAAAAAAGAACACGAAGCAACTGAGAATGACTGGGAAGTCAGGGAAGGCCTCTGTAACAGAGGATATTTAAACTGAATAATGAGGAGCTAGTTATATGAAAGTCTGAGGGACATACATTTGAGAGAAATTAAACAGCCCATGCAATGATCCTGAGGCAGGAATAAACTGGGTGTGTAACAAGTTGGAAAAAGAAAAAAAGTAGAAGAAGACAGTGTGCTAGGAGCAAGTGAGAATAGGGGATACATGCTAAGAGATGGGGTGTATTAATTTGCTAGGACTGCCATAATGAAGTAGTACCACAAACCAGGGGGCATAGCAGAAATGCACTGTCTCAATTCTGCAGGCCAGAAGTCTGAGGTCAAGGTGTTGGCAGGATAGGCTCCTTCCAAGGCTGTGAGAAAGAATCTGTTCATTCCTCTCTCCTAGCTTCTGGTGATCTTCTGGAGATCTTTGAGGTGCCTTCTAGAAGTATCACCCTGATCTCTGCCTACATCTTCCCATGGTACTCTCCCCATATGTGTGCTTGTCTCTAAAGTTTTCCTTCTTTCCTTCTGGGCATGTGTCATATGGGATGAGACCCCCCTACTCCAGTTACCCCCTCATACTAAATCAGCTAATTACATCTGCAACAATCCCATTTCCAAATAAGGTCACATTCTGAGGTTCTGGGGTTTAGGACTTTAACATATCAATTTTAGGTACAAACAACTCAACGAATAACATGAGGTTAGCAAGCTAGGCCAGGTGAAGGGTATGGAAGGCCTCAGAGGCCAGGGTAAGGGGCTTGGATTTGCTCTGGTTGTAATGGGAAGTCACCGAAGCGTTTCATTTATATCAGGCAAGCAGCATGATCTGATTTATGGTTTAAAAGGCTCATTCTGGCTGCTATGTTAGACTATAAGAGAAAATAGCCTCCTGTGCCTGCATGAGTCATATGGCCCCCCTGCTAGGAATGGGAATTCTCATAACAACCACTTACTGGACCCGAGGCTTTAGTTTTCAT
Source organism: Mustela nivalis (assembly GCF_964662115.1). Classification (NCBI taxonomy): domain Eukaryota; kingdom Metazoa; phylum Chordata; class Mammalia; order Carnivora; family Mustelidae; genus Mustela; species Mustela nivalis. The sequence goes on from NC_139040.1 coordinate 90,884,084, forward strand.
TATCTACCATTTGTTCACAGGAAAAACAAATTTAGCTTCCAGTTGATGAGATAACACATCCTTATAATTACATATACAAATACTGTTTTCTTTCCTGGATGTTTACATTTTGAAAAATCATAGAAGTGATACAAGATCTTGGTAAAAGCTTTAAATAGTACTGACAGAGGAAAATTAGTAAACACAGGATCCCACTGTTCCCCCCACCCCTATCCATCCCCACCTCTCACTCTTTACACATCCACATTTTTAAAGAAACTTTGGAGATTCCCTTCCTAGAATTGTTTCTGATAATCTCTACACATCTCTATACAGATTCTTACCCATGGTAAATTTTTAACACTAGGCCAACTGCCCAACCAGACAGGCTCCTGTTGTTACCTCCTTCCCATAAACTGGCCTGGAAATGGTCAAGGGTGAACAGCACTTAGCCACAAGATTAGTAGTAGAAATGTCATTGGACTTGAGCTCCAGTTTTTGTTCCAACCCTTCCTGCCTCTGAGATAGTAAACAAATCCCAACAGAGTCTTCATCTTTGTTTCCTCATATTTTGCCTGTGTCGGGGGGTTGGGGGTTGTTGTGTAGTTCAAGGGTATTTGTGTAATAAAGCAGCTCCAGTATATTGTTGCTAGTGTAGACAATCCTCCACTTTCCACATACACACAACCATATCTGTTGGTATTCATCCATATACAATGGAGTTTTTGTTTCGTAATTGGAACTATAAAGAGGAGGACAGGCAAGGAGGAAAGAGGTACAGTTGGCTTTATCAGGCTGGGTGGTATCTGGGAGGAGGAACAGTTCTCCCAGGTGGCTTTGCCGGCTTCAGATGTGGCTAAGTGGGAGTTGGAGCCACAAGGAATGAAGTGGGTGTATCCTCCTTGAGAACCAGAGCTGACAGATTGGTTTGAGTGTACCTGGGATATCCTGATTTAATGTGATATTCCAGAGTTTCAGAAGCAAAACTAATCAAGAAATATTTTGGTGGGCAAGGAGGTGCCAAGATTCTGCTAATGCATGCAGGAGAGGCTGACAATCCCATAGATAACTGGGCTTGGAAAAAAGTATTTCATCACTGAATAGCCTTCTGGTTTATGGCATTCTAAATGGACTGTGATTTGGATTGCCATCTAGGGAATGGGCCTGTCTTTTCTTTCATTGAATCCTTAGTGCCTAGTGGTGCCCAATAAACACTGACCGTTCTCATGTGTTTTTTAGCCATCATGACAATTGAACAACAAACAGTGTTTGTATAGCCAACTTGTAAAGCCCAGTTTTTATACCCAGTTTCAATTCATCTCAACGATCCAACGAGGCAGTTTTGCTCATCATTCCTACTTTACAGATGAGGTTCCTGAGGTTAAGAGAAGTCATATCATGAGCCAAATGAGTAGCAGAGCCTGAAATAAACATGCCCTCCATCACTTCCTAAGGGTTGTATGAGTTGGTGATTATTAGGTCGTGATTTATAAACTCAGCTAGAAGAATTGCTTGTGGGTGGGTAAGTGCTGTGTCCCTGGAACGTGGTGTACGTCTGGAGAAGAGACATGTCTTCAGGCAGGAAACAGGAGCTAAAAAAGGCAAGCTTTACACAAACAGCTATCCCACCAGTACCGTATTGTCAGAGGGCCCACACTGTGCCAGGCCCTATACCTGCTACTTGGGACACAGGAGGGAAGGACCAGGACAATGAGTTCTCCCAGGTGGTGCTAAGTCGGGGCCGACCATGTAGGAGGTCGATAAGGCTTCAGGGTGTGGGGACAGGGGGTGAGTGAAGCCTGTAACACTCCTGTATGGTTTTCCAAATACCGGTCCAAAATTTAGCACCAAACCTCCAGGAATCTGTATTTTAAGACCTCTTTCAGATGATTCTGTTGCATGCCACGTGGGCTCCCTTTTATTTTCCCCAGGTTTTTAGATGAAAAATTCGACCTCCCTCTCAGCTGTGCTATAGAGGCACACTCCAGGCCGGAGTCTTTAGAGAGTAGTGGTCTCCCAAGCTCCCACTGCCACCCCCAGGCCAGTGAGATGACTGGAAAAATGGGCTCAATGATAAGGAGAATCCTGTGGAACTCGAAACCATGCTGTGAGATCCAGAAGCCCATTCTCAAGAGGAGACCCTTCCTTCAGGGCCCATTGTGGAGATCCCAAGTTTTGTTTGAATGAGAAACACAGCAATTCCCCCTGCAAAAAGCCTTGAGTCTAGGTCCTCTGGCTCCAAACCCTATGCTTCTTCCCTTCTGTCTTCTCACCTATCTGCAGCCTCCTGACTCAAGATCCTAAAATGTCTACTGAGAGACACCAGTAGTGGGTAATGCATAGAGAGTGAACTCTTCAACTCCACAGTTTAAGGAGGCCTAAGGGGAGTCAGAGGCCAAAAATGTCTTTTTTCTCCCCTGAATGTTGCTCTCTGCCCAGAGTCCTACTATTATTTTTGAGAGCAAGACTTTTCTTTACCTGTGGTTGTTCAAATACCTCTCTTACCTCACATCCCATAGCAATTAAGATGAGATTGCTTATCACGAAGGAGGGAAGAAAGGCCCGGAGAGGGGCCGTGGAAGTTCAAGAGAAAGGCAGAGTCTGAGCTCCTAGGGAAGGAGCCTTGGAGACCTGGAGCTAGATGGAGTCCAAAGGCCAAGAGCTGGAGATCCCTGAGGAAGAGAGAAACTACACTTCTTGCTTTGCCTGATGTGGGAACAGAATGTTTGCATGCCTCCCCAAAACATCTGTTGAAATCCTAATTCCCACTGTGATGGTCTTTGAGGTCGGGGTCTTTAGGAGGTGATGAGGTCAAAAGAATGAGGCCCTCATGGCCAGGATGAGTGCCCTTATGAAAGGGACCTCAGAGAACTCTCTAGCTCTCTTTCTACCATGGGAGGATACAGTGAGAAGTGGCTAGCCTGTGACCTGGGGGAGGGCTCTCAGCAGGACCAACCATGCCAGCTTGGACTTCCAGCCTCCAGAACTGTGGGAAATAACTTTCTGTTGTTTCTAAGCACCTGGTCTAGGATAATTTGTTATAGTGCAGCCCAGCTAAGACACATGCAGTAATTCCAGTCTACACCTGTTTCTCTGGGTAATTATAAACACCACCACCCCATCATCAGATGTGTCCTAATCATCCAGTATCAGGTCATCCTAGTGAGGGAGGAACTGGGGTCCTTCTTCCCTCCCTTTTACCTAGGACACTGCTTTGAAAAAGCAGCTACAACTTTGCAGTGAAAGGATGAGGAACTCCTTAAAGGCAGGGGCTGCCACGTGATCAATTGAATAATAACAAAAGCATAAAGTTTCTTAGACACATTAAAAAGAGAACGTCTGCTAGACACCTTGTTACTGAATTTTGTACTCCCACCATCTAGCTGTGTATGATGACGTCACCCATCTTGCCTCACCTGCCCTCTGACAGGAGGTTCTCTTTTGACCAAAGTGTAGTTACGTCAATATTTTAATGATTGCACTGACATCTGGTGGTCATTTCCAGGTGTTTCTCTGGGCCTCTTTGGTACTGGTGATGGATTCATCTGTATGTCATACTCCATCAAAGCCACTTTTATCTGAGCCCCACAGTGATCAGACATGACACTCTAATTCCCAGTAAGTTGTTGATTGGCAGGAACGCCTAGATGTATTGCTTTTTTTCCTCAAGAGGTATTTAGATTAGAGGCAGGGATGGTAATAGTGTGGAAGGGATCCCGTAAAATGAGAAATAACATCAGAAACTCAAATTTCTTTGTGGAATTTCAGGCTTATGAGGGAGTTATCTTTATATAGAGGTGTCCTTCCTAAGATGATACCAAGTAGGCCAACGGCCTTCAAGTTCTTGGTAGCAGCAAGGCAATGCCATTGTAAATGCGAAAGGATTTTGCAGGTCCCTTTTATACCATCCTCCCTCAATCCTCCCCTCCCCCCCACCCTGCCGCCTCGCTGCTATGATCAGGGATCAGTAGTTAGAAACCTTGGGGGTTTCAAGCACACACCAGACACCAGGTAGGATAAGGCTGTGCTTTATTACATGCATAATTACAAATCTGTGCTAGGTGAAAATGTATAAAGCAATGGCGACCCGGGTTTATGCCACACAGAGAAAGGGCTGGATGAGCCCCTTAACCCTTCTGCCAGTGTCCATTCCATTGCCTTTAACGTGATTGTTTCCATCTCTTACAGTTTGCATAGCACTTACTTGTCAAAGTACTTTCCATTCATTGTCTCGGTTCATCCTCACAACAACCCTGTGAGGTAGGTAGGGCAATTAACGCTATCCCCATTTTGCCGATGGGAACACTGAGGCACAGAGCGGTTAAGATCTCAAGGCTAGTTAGTAGAAGCATAGGGAATAGAAACCAGGTCTCCTAACTCCCCAGCCCATGTCTTCCTTTTTAGACTATGTTGCTATGCATGACCAGGAAGCGAAATGAAGCAAGCAGTAAGCCACAGCTTTGGTACAGGCTGTGCCTATGAACGGGGACCAACCCCTCTACAAGCTAGAACAAAGCTAAGAAAGCGTGACGTAAGGCTTGGCAGTACTCGAATAAATAATCGCTCAGAACAGCTCGGCACCAAGCTCCCTATGCAACTCGGGCTGTATGAGCTTTGGCTGATGCTAGCTTCTGTACATGCCTGGCTGCTGCTGCTGTCTGTGCGTTAGCTTCAGAGGGACCTTTACCAACGCTGAGGACCTAAAATGTCGAGTCAGACGGGTTTTCTTTGGCTACTGTGGTAGGGAGCCGGCCTTACAAATGAGCGTATTATGGAGAATTCAGAGAGGGGCCCGTGGGCTGGAAACCGGCTTTTCTGATCCTCCTGGCCTCACCGGCTCACCCAGTGGGTAGCAATTCTCCCGGAGCCAGGGGTGAATTAGAGAGGTAAGAGCGGGAGGCTGGCCTTGGTCAAACAGAGAAGAGTCACCGTAGCAACATTAATGTCATCCTTAGGTGACATGACCAGGGTGCTATCTGGCAGGCCCAACTCCTTTCTGGCCTGTACCGGGTTAGCAGCATAGCTCCAAAAGACAGTTTAAGAGAACAAAATACTACACACGTCGGATTTTTAAATCTAGAATGAAATCACTTCTTAACCATTACATAGTCCCAAAGGACCAAGTATATAATAAAAATGTACATATTTATTTAAAAGCTGATTACTGAAAAGGCAGGGCAAAGGGTGAGAAGGGAGGGAGGAAGGGGCCACAGTAAAACAGAGAAGGGAAAATGAGCACTCTTGAAGGACCGTGTGTTCTGAGGTCATACCCAATGTGACCAGACTGATCATTCCCACCCTGATGAAACCATCTCAGGCCACCCCCTTGTCCCCATGTTGCCAGATGGCATTTCACTCACCAAATCCTAGGCCGTCTCTGACTTTCAACAGATTTGGACTAGTAGAAAATCAGGTTTAGCAATGAATTCTTCATATGTCCGCCTTGAGATGCTAAAACCCTTAATGCTCTCAAGAAACAGCCCTGGCTTTGGCCCCGACAGTAGAGCAGAACCCCATGTGGTCCAGCAGCTCAGAAGTGTCCTCCATTCTCTGTCCTGAGAATGACGCCGTCCCTTCCCCAAGGTCCACATTCAAAACAACATGCTTGTTAACAACTGAGAAAAAAATGAATTGGGGATAGGGAGAGGGGTAACCGGGGGAAAAAAAGAGGGGGGAGGAAGAGGAAAGAGAAAGAGAGGCAGAGATCGCTTTTTCTAAACCCTCCTATTTTTACACCATCATATGCTGTTTCTGCTTTTAAAAAGGCCAAACTTTAAGCAAGGCATTCATTTAGTGAGTGCACACAGAGGCTGAAGACCCTTTGGCAGGAACTGAGAGGTAGGAATTTATGACTGTGGGACTGGGCAGGGGGACCTGCGGGGTCCCATCCAAGAAACACAAACTCTGCACACCACAGACTTTCTTTTTTGGGTGAGTTGGCAAAATCGGACTACACAGTGGAAAAATCAATTCTGTTCCCTACATCGCTTCAAAATTTTGCCCGGATCCAGATGTTCAGAAGTGAGACCGTAGCCAGCAAACATTTGTGGAGTAACGTGAAGTTGCTAAGACCTACTATTCCAAGAACTTCTCTCCTCGGAGTAAACGACCAAAACTGAGGCAGAGCAAAGGGTCGCCCGGGGACCACTACATTAATTTCCCTGCAAGTTTACATGGCTCCCTGAGCTCTGATCCGAGAAGCCCTCTCTGTTTTTCTTTTTAATACACAAGAAATACATTCTCGGGAGGCTACAATATAGATTTTTTTTAAAATGTCTTGCTATCAAAATTCAAGACGGTCTACCTAAAGCTTCTCATTTAGGCAATGGCATGTTGTCACCGGCCCCCTTCCTAAGCAGATGTCTGGTCTCAGGTTAGCCCTCCCCATCCAAGCAGACTGCCTCCAGCAAAACATGGCTCAGAGCCTCTCCTCTACTTGCAAAGCCTGGTCTCTGAAAGACTACTTGACTTGTTCTCTACCCAGGCACATGAACAAACAGTTTATAAAGGCCCGATTGTATGGCTTGGGGTGTAGGACAGCCTTCCTACCACCATCTTGCAAGAACTCATATACTTTCTTACTAGGGGTTTTCCACTGCCGCATCTTCCAATTCTCTCTCCAGAGGGAGTCCAGGCAAACCCAGAGGCGGTTTAAAAAAAAAAAAAAATCAAGGTTTTAGGACACTTAAGTTCAGGCCAAATATTTAGACTTTTTTTTTTTTTTTTAAAGAACTGAATATCCTACTTCCCATTTCCTTTCTAAAGCTCTAGTTTTTCTCAGGGTTTTCAAGAGCTCAATACTCTGTGTACTACCCTGAAAAAAGGTCCTCCTGCCTTCCCTGAATTTATTGGTGGCAATGTGGACGGACAGTCCTCAGCAAGCACTTTGGCAATATAAAACACACTGGTTATTTCAGATTCTCAATATTGTCTTCACTATCATCATTAAAAACTCAAACTTCAAAAATTGCACTCCTCATAATTAAAATAAAAAGATACTGCGGGATAAACAAGTTCACCATCCTCCTCATCACCTCACAAAACAAACCAAGATAGAGACCGACCCGGGACAGGCGATGCAAATACTTAAAACATATAACATGCTCGATTACTCTGCATGATGGGACTCTGCTGCATGACAAGTTTTTATATTTGCTCCCCCCACACCTGAACGAGCTCCTAACATCATGGTTAAGGGGCGCCTGGGTGGCTCAGTCGGTTAAGCTCTGACTCTTGATTTCAGCTCAGGTAACGATCTCAGGGTTGTAAGGGGTTTTGAGATTGAGCCCTGCGTTGGGCTCAAAGCTAGGCATGGGGCCTGCTTAAGATTCTCTTTCTCTCTCCCCCTCTCCACCTTTAAAGAAAAAGATCATGGGTAAGAATTACTTCACAGTCTTAAACCACACTAAATCCCCATTACTTTATCTTTCTCACATTCCAATGGAAATGGAGACTTGCTACAGAAATTTCTGTTGTGCTCTGCTCTTCCGGTAAGGGCTTCAGATTCAGCCTCTAATGCCAAAACTGAGCTGCTTTGCTGTTCAATCAGCAAATTAATCGTCTGCTCTGCCAGCTGGCAAATTCAAAGTGTCATCAATGTCAGATTATCCACCAGAGGATATCAATTCTGTGGATTATACCACCTCTATTCCACAGCTGGCCCAAGCCAGAAGGAAGCTGGGGCCAGAAAAGAGGAGAGTGTCTGAACAAACATCCGAATAGAAATGACCTTGAAAGTGGCCATTAGTTTGCATTTTCGGTCCCTTGCTTCCCCCTTCCAGTGGTCTAACCATGCATTAACAGTTTGGGCCTCTGTAATTCCTTACACTGAATATCTGACTCTACAAAGTATAGCAGCTAGACTTCTACAAACCTACCAACCCCCATTCTTTTCATGACTGAAAAGAATCTTTCAGATCTTTCTCCTCGGAAAATCCTCTCCCCTGAAGCACTTACTGGCATTCCTTTGTAGAGCCTTCCCTTGTGTTGGGCAATTTTCTTTTCTTTACGCCCAAACACACTCGTCTCAATTCAAATTAATTTTTAAAGCACAGATCATCTAGTCTTTTGCCATTGAGGTATGTGGCCACTTGAGGCTACAGATAGGCCTCCCTCCCTGTATCAGCTTTGTTTGTTGGTAAAGTCGGTCCAACTGCTGACTTTGCAATGGCAGAAAGCATTTTCCTTTGCCTGAAGACAAGAAACCCTTGAGTGTGAGGTGCAGAGCTAACAGTCTAGCAGAGAGCTCTAGCCACAATTAGCCAACCTTTGAGCCAAACCATAGGACTGGACATATAATGAATACCGTACACTATAGCTACTTCTAGCCTATGTGTTACAAGGATTCCTGAGAAGCTGAGGTTAATGAATGAGATTTATCAGGAGTGAGGTATCAAAAGGATATTATTCTCTGGAGGGCCAATCGGTGCTTAGCATCTAGAAAGTATACCTATACCTTGGCACAGTGTTATCTGATTTCTTGAATTAATTCTCTGAAGTAGCACCTTAACACTGGCTCATCTGTCTGAAATCAAAAACAGACCCTAGAAGAAACACAAAGGCAAACTCAGACGCCCTCCATAGCACTGCTGCACTATGAAATGCGACCAAACCTTTGTCTCATCAAATACCAGAAATACTAATGCTTCCTGTTTTGCAAACTTCAGCTGGACAGCTAATAAGAAAAGATAGGTAGTGAACCAGAAATATACAGATAAGAATGACTTCTGCACAATACACAGGGGCGGTTTAGCCCACGGCCTCATCTCAGATGAGGAAATCAGTGGCATGAAAGGGACAGAAGACATAAAGGGACTAAGTCATGACTATAACAGAAGATAACCTAAAGAGTTTTTTTCTCTTTCTCTAAAATGTTAGCATGATATACTTTTTAAAAAAAGGAAGAAACGAAGCAAAACTCTGGTGAGTGCCTTGACAGCTGAAAGATAAAAATCAATACAAGCCTTAGCTACCCAGGTCTGGGCAATAAAAGAATTTCAGATTTTGGAAAGAACTAGGGGTTAAAAAAAAAAAATCCTAGATTCAGGGTTCAGCAACTTTTAAAATGAGGAACCCTGAGGTGTTGGGGGAGGGGAGGTGGAGGGAAGGGGAGGCTGTGCTGAGTGACTGCTGGTTCTAGGCTGGAAAGATGGTGCACAGTGCAGGGACGGACCTGCAGAACAGGAAAGGCTGAACTCACAGCCCTGGCAGTTGAGTCCCGCTACTGCGGGCCCTGGGCATCAGCACAGAGAGGGAAGGAGGCATGGTGGCAGCAAATGCGCTAGAGAGCAAAGCAGGCGGCTGTGCGCTACCTCGGTCCCCATGCCAGAAGGTTGCTGAGCCCCAGTTTACAATTTAACTATCCCTGGGAGTTCTTCCTTGAGAGAGGAATGATTAACCAGGCATGGCGCCCAATCCCAAAGAGAGGACTGGGGACTGAGGAGTGGGAGGAGAAAAGAATGGAGGGGAACACAGGGTTGGTAGCGGGGGCAGCTGCACATAGGGAAAACAACAGAAAATGAAACAGGGCGTCGGTCGGAATGATGGCAATGATGGTGGCTCTGTGATTCCACCAGGTGTCCCTACAGTGTGATGTTTTCTACTGCAATAAAGGTGGTAGAAAATTGAGACAGGCACCTTTGCAATTGGATAAACAAGCACCTTTGGTGTCACCAGGCCTTGTCCACACCCCTGGGTCTTAGGATAGCTCTGCGTTTTACTTAGAATTCTAAGGAGCCTCAAGGGAGTCGCAGCTGCCTATCCTAATTCCAATGCCTCAAATAGATTTGAATGTACCCCAAGCCTAAATTCATGTTCACAGGGACAACACTGGCCTGTGTTATGCACTTAACACTGGGAGGAGGCATGAGCCCCCAGCTATTTTAGTACTGGTGGTCTTCACAAAGGAATGCATGAGTATGCAGATTCAGCTCGGGATCTTCCCTGGTTTATCAGCACGCAGTCTCGAAGTGATTCCCTTCACTATTCTTACATATTCCAGAAGCCTAAAGCACCATCACTCATGGAGGTGGCATCTGGCTAAGAGAATGAGTCAGGACCTCACAAGAAAATGTGAAATTCCTAGTCATTGATTTTGCTTAGAACTTTACTAATCATTCATTCCAAGGAAGCCGAAGAAATCATTCCTTGCTACTAACAAATTCATGACGAAGTCCTTGTCTACTGGCTAACAGATACCATCTGGAAAATTACCCTTTTTGCAGACAAGGAGAAAGTTCCATGACTTATCTTTGTGCACTTCAAAAGAGTACCAGGAACAAGCAAGCTATAAAAGTCAACCTCTCTAAATTCGTTTAGAGAAGGTTAACCAAAGCAGCATTGTCTTATAATCAGATATTAAAATTAACATACACACACACACACACAAACTAATAATGCTAAGTATTGTAACAGGAACAAGATAACATTTGAACTGAATTTTCACAGTCTGGAAAACACCATTACTATTTTCCTTCTGGCTTTCCTTTCTGTGGTTGGAAAAGCAAAGCCCCTTAGCTTACACTTCATCTTCCACCAACGACAGAGTCCAAAAAAAGTGACTTTTTCATGAGTTTCCTGCAGGCTATAGGTCAGGACGGTTGGAATTTTTCTTGCATAGTTTTCAGTGATTGCATATTGGCTAACAATTATGTTTTAAATTTTAAAAAAATTAAAAAGAATGAAACCAGAGCAATCTCGTTGACTCTTTCATAAAATCTTCCTAATGCAATATCACAGATGCCTAACTGTATTTTCTCCTAAAGAGAAGATTAAATTCCAGAGATTATGTAGTGCAACTGGTTAACTTAGAGGAAAGGGACAACACACTAATAATATAACTTCACCCTCCAAATACGGGAAATGTGTTTTGGGTACCCAGTTAACAAAATACATCCATGGTCTGCAATGTCCTTCCTGTTTTATATCCAGCACAACCCTGTGATTCTAGTTGAAGAGAATGGAGTCAGGATCTTGGTTCGCCATCTGTGCTATATGCTTTAACACATCCTTTTTGGTAATGATTCCGAGCAACCGCCTGCAAGACAAAACGAGACAACAAAACAAAAATAAATCAGGGGTTAACATTCTCTGAGGTGACACCCTTCCACCCCAGTCCTTTGCAACTCTGTCTTCAACACCGTCCGGGCTTACAGCATGAGGCACTCACAGGACTAGGTTACATGCACCTGGCCAATGGGACTGCACTTGGGTCCCCAGACAGGCTGCCAGCATTTCTACTTCCGGTCTCACATCCTGCTATCTCTTGTGGCTTAAATATTCCCTACATATCTGAATCTTCTCATTTGCCACCCGGTTCACACGCTCCTCTTCCAGAATGCCTCCCTGATCTGCAGGATGGCAATGCCTGTGTCCTCCTGGCAGCAATAGCCTGACCTACACTCTTGTCCCATCTGCTGTCGTGTGATACGGGTTCATGTGTTCTCAGATTCCCTAGGACATCGCACACTCCTTGAGCGGGGAGAAGGGCCTTTTTTGTGCCTCCTCGGCATCTAGAGGAATATCTTCTTGCATGAAATAGGGGATTCAGTAAATGTTGAATGAATCAGTTAGGGAAAATCCCCCTGCTGATTCAAATCCTGCAAGACATCTGTTACAACATTTAGAAATCATACAGAGTGAAATTCTTATATAATTGCTGGATTAACATAGCATGCTTAGAAAAATCAATCCACCCTCCTCCTCCACCTCCCTTGTTTTCCAATAAAAATAGCAGGGCTTCCTTTATTGCATGACAAATGTCCCGGGGGGGGGGACTGAAAAAAAAGGTTTTTTTAATTAACTAAAAATAAGGAAATGTCCCAGAAAGACTGAGCCTTGGTCTTGAGAGTCAGAAGACTTGTGTTTAAAGCCTACCTCTCTACTGTATATTAACAGGGGGCCCTTGTGCAGATCTTCAAACCTCACAGAAACTTGCTTCTCTCATCTTCAAATAAGAAAAATAAAGGTACTCAAAGGACCAATACTATATATACATATACTACCTAATACCATCATAACTTCAGTGCTGTCTGTTCAAAAGGACACAGCTGTTTCCTTTGCGGGGAAGGGACTACATTATTTATAATGTGCAGCCAGTAGTTCCCATCTCTCAAAAACACTTTTTCCCCCAAACCCCTTTTCCATTCATGACGATGATAAAAGAAACACATCCATCTTCATCGAGGAGCTTCAGGAGGGCCTGTAAGTGCTACTGAGGGTCAAATGAATTGGGTTCTTCTCTCTTTCTCTCTCTACAGTCTCCTTCCTCCCACAATCCAATGTGCCTCCCCCAGGGAGCTCTCACCCGTTGTGCGTAACCAGGCACTGCCGCAGTCCCAGCTTGCGGAAGATGTCCACGACAATCTCCATGGGGGTGAGGTCTGTCACAGTGAAGGGGCTGAGATCCAGGATGTTCCGGAGTTTCAGGGTGGGCGGGGTATAGGGCGGCATGGGAGGAGAATGCTCGGTGAAATAAATGATGGACGTGCTCACAACCCCATCCTGTTTCTTCCGTGCATTTTCTATTTGAGAAGTAGGGGGGACAAAAGTTGAAAATGGAGGTGCTCCTTCTATCTTGATGGTCCCTAATTCATCCCATCCTCCCTCTGTCTCCCCACCCTTTATGCATGTATTTATTTATTTCCACTATGGATCTCATGATCCTCTTTCTGAAATCCTTACCAATTGAAATAATGAGATCCCTTCGGAGAACAAAACCCACAAGTCTTTGGGACTCCCGGGACACCACCACTGGGAAGCCACTGTAAGTGGTTTCACTGATGATAGTCTCTACATCTTCCACAGTCATACTGTCCTGAGTAAGGACAGTCAATAAAGGATCATTTCTCCGGGGTTTCATCACATCCATTGCCAGGGTCTTATGGGCAAATTCTTCTTTGGCTTCAAGAAAGGGGTAACCGTTGAGACGAATGTGGGCATCATAGATGCCTTCCCGCCCAAGAGCGTCTGCCACCCACTTGCTTGTCATGGCTGCAGCCATCAGAGGCACAATGTACTCCAAGCCCCCAGTTAGTTCAAACATTATGACAACGAGAGAAACGGTCATCCGTGTCACCCCACCTGCAAAGAAACAGACATGGGCTACTGAAAACAGGAACAGTTCATTCATGCCAGGTAAGGGCCTGTGACAGACCCCCATCCAGGGACAGCTTACTTGCCAGAAACACTGCTAAAAAGAGGTCTCCCCTGTTAAATGCAACTGCATTAAAGCAAGTTTATAATGGACATGAGTTACATTTCTCAAAATAGTATCTACGAACATGCTAAAAGCCTTCTACATTTTTCTCCTTTTGTTTCTTATTCGTGCACTGCTTTCTCCCCCCTAATTATAAAGGTCACTGCAAAAGATATCCACAATTTGTGTAACAGTACTGAGAGGAGAGGTTCTCTGGAACATACAGGCTCTTGTGGAAAAGTCAGAAAACACTTTTTAAAAGTCAATAGAAGATGGGGCACCTGGATGGCTCAGTCGGTTAAGCATCTGCCTTTGATTCAGGTCATGATCCCAGGGTCCTGGAATCGAGCCCTCAGTTGGACTCCCTGATCAGCAGGGAGCCTGCTTCTCCCTCTGCCTTTCCCCCCACCCGGCTTGTGCTCTCCCTCTCACTGTCTCAAAATAAATACGTAAAATCTTAAAAAAAAAAAAGTCTATAAAAGTCATTATCCATAAGCTCACTCCCTAAAATAAGCAGAGTAAAAATTCTGAATGACTTCTGTAAGTTTTTCATGATGTAAAAATACACGTTTTTATGTAAGTGAGCTCATATTACACATTTAACTTCCCACCATGCCACCCCCCACTTTAGGTCAGGAACATCTTGTGTATTAACAAAAATTTATTTAATATTAAAAATATTAAATATTAGGATCACATTTAATAGCTACATAGTAAAGATTTTATTTACTTATTTATTTGACGGAGAGAGAAATCATAAGTAGGCAGAGAGGTAGGCAGACAGATGGGGAAGCAGGCTCCCCGCTGAGCAGAGAGCCTGACGTGGGGCTCGATCCCAGGACCCTGAGATCATGACCTGAGCTGAAGGCAGAAGCTTAACCCACAGAGCCACCCAGGCGCCCCTAACAGACACATAGTATAATATTACCCAGTTATATAGACCATAATCCACTTAACCAGTCCCTTTCTGTGCATATTTAAGTTGATTCCAACTTCTTGCTATGAACATTCTTGGGCAGAATATCCTTCTCCAAGTTTCTGATCATTTCCTTAGTATGATGAAATTTGAGAGTAAAATTGCTCCTCAAAGGGAGGAAAATAAGCTATATGATAAAGAATACTTCCTTAAAGCACTTGAAAAAATGGCAAACCCAACAGGAAATGGTCATTAAGAAAATCTGCAGTGAACCGTGTTTCAGATCATGCTTCTTTATTACATCACCTGGGTGTCAACTTCTTCAAGGTCAATGCAGACACTACTCACCTAAGCAGGCTGCAGCCCCAACCATCGCATAAAGGCCAGGGGTGATACAATCTGCTCCCTGACTACACCAGCTATTGAAGATGGCCCAGTCGTGGTGGTAATAAGCCAGCTGCTCCATTCCCACTCCCAGAAGTCGACCCGCTATAGCACCAACAGCCATGCTGGGGATAAACAGGCCAGAAGGTATCTGCAAAGAGAAAGCAACAGGTGCTTAGGGAGGAATGATGCACTCACCCCTGGCATGCGTTAAGGGCTAGAGGACTGACCCTCTGCGAAGCGAACAGGCCAATGACAATTTAACTATGCACTATGCTAGCAAGTGGCCATAAAGACATGTGTAACGCTACAGGGGCTAGAGGTTCTCTTGGACGTGCAGGCAAGTACGACTGCAAAGAAGCTTACCCTGATTTGGGGGTCCATCTGGCAAGAGCCTGAACTCTCCAGACCAACATAGAACTGGAGGGCAGAAATTAAGCCTTTCCCAAAGAAAAAGGAAAATAGATGGAATTTCTCGCATATGCAGACATTTTCCCCATTCTGAATTCTCAGCAACAAAAATTCCCCTCTACTGACCATCTACCACGTTCTATGCTGGATACTCAACTGACAGGATTCCCCCAGTTCTGGACAACCACCCCTGGGAGAGAGGCATCATGATTACCCAATCACAAAGAACTCAAGGTTCAGGGAGGTGAAGCAACTCACCCAAGGTCAAGTTACAGTAAATACCAGTGCCAGGGATGAAACACAATCGGTGTTCCTAACCACTCCCATGTACTAAATCTTAACCCACTAGTCACATTAAAAGGATTGTATACGAGGTCACATTTTATTTTGTAATAGTATAAAGAAAGATGAAATGATTACATTTTTTAATGCAGAATTAACTGTGGTTGTGTGAGTATCCAAACAAAACAAAACAACCCCACCGCCACTACCACCAAAAGACCCTCTCAGCTGTCTCCCCCTCTATTTCCCTGACTCTTAGGATATCTACAGTGAATTCTCAATGTTCTGTGTGAAGGGAGAGAAATGATGACAAGGACAAAATGAAACAGCAGATTATTTTTAAATAGCCTGTGTTCAATTGTGAAATACATTTGAATCTGGATGGGTTGGATGGTCTGAACATTATCACTTTAAATCAAAGAATAAAGCCATGACAGGGAAAAATAAATCACTCAAGCAGCACTGTAAAACTTTCCGGAGTGTATATTCAGAGACTATAATGCTGCCTAAACTGAGCTGCGACATCTTCTCTCCCAGTTTGAACTTCCGTTTCCCTAGAGAAGAGAGAGAACTGACTTGGTAGTTGGGTGCCAGAGGCAAGACAAACAAATAACCTAGGGAGGAGAAAGAAAATACCTTAACAAATGTTCCTTTCTGATTTCTTCTGAAACATGGCAATGATAACAGATACTGGAAATAAAAGATGCTGGCCTGATGTCTGCTTTTGACAGTTGCAATATTAACTTGGGATCACCTGTGAAGTTCCTGATCCTTGGGCATTGATAACAACGGTAAAGAAAACATTGAGCGCCACTGGGCCGAACCATGGGACGCTGCCATTTTAGTGGTCAAAACAGTTGAATAACGGCTACCTCGTTTGATTCAATTTGATGTTTTTCTCTGTTGGCAAACTCTAAAGCCCCCCTATGAGGACCACAGATGTGGTGGTCAGATATTGCTTTAATACAATAGGCATGTGAACAAATACCTCACCATTCCTTTTCTAGGGGCAAAATCTGTTTTCCACCAGAAAGGAAAAAAAAACCTTTCTTCTTAAATCTCATCACTGAGGTCTGCATGAGGCCTAAAAGTCAGCTTGGATGATGTTAGGTAGAGGTGCTACTGTCTAGGAAGCTGAGGACATGTTGGCGGGAGCCTTCTGAGGTGGGGGGATAATGCTGCATGAAGCCGGAAGTGCCACATGAGCTTTGAAGATTGTATGATGTCTTGGCTTTGCCCCCCAAACCCATAGCCACACATCTACCCACTGAGTAGCGAAAAAATCTCCTCACCTTCATGCCAAAGGTGAATATAGTGATGACAATTTTCAGTATGAGTGTCAAGGCCAGCTGCCACATGGCACTGTAGACTCCCACACCAGCCGGTCTGTCGGGCAGCTCACCCCCCTTGCTTGTGTTGAAACGGTTCTCATAATCACAGAGCTTGGAGGAGTCCAGAAGTCCACAGTCATTGAATAGCTCAGAAATGAGCTCACTTGTGCTCATGCGGGTGTATTCATTGGGGAAAGCCAGGATGGCAGTGATGGCTGTCACAACGAGTACCTCTACAACAGGGTACTTCCCCAGCTGAGTGGTCTTACGCTTCCGACACCAGGCAATGTTGGTGCGGATAAACAAAGCTCCCCACAGACCACCAAATATGCCCAGCAGAATGAAGGGCACAAGCTCAAAGAGATGCCAGGGGGTGTGAAACTCCACATAAAATAGAACCAGGCGGCTGTTGCCAAAGGGATTGATGGAACGTAGGGTAAATGCTGCCACCAAGGCAGCAAAGAACGAGCGCCACAGCGTTTTGAGGGGGAAATAGTAGCTGACCTAGAAGAAAGAGGGTGAGAAAGCAAACGTAAACCAGGACGCAGAAACAGTTTCAGGTATGGGGTGTCTGGGTGGCTCAGTTAGTTGGTCATCTGCCTTCAGTTCAGGTCCTTGGATCGAGTCCCGTATCAGGCTCACTGCTCAGTGGGGAGTCTGCTTCTCCCTCTGACCCTCCCCACTGTCATGCTCTCTCTCTGTCTCTCTGTCTCAAATAAATAATAAAATCTTTAAAAAAAAAAAAAGAACAGTTTCAGGTGAACAGTTAGTGCTGTAGGAAGGAGAGCTGAGGACAAGAGAACTACCCAGAGAGTTCTGGTTACACAATAAATGGTAACACGTGAGCTGGGCGGAGCACCTCCAGTCTAAATGTCCCACAGACACCGGCCAGAATTCCTGACATGAAAGCAACACACACATTCTACAGACAGATAAAAGTAGTTACCTCTTCTAGGCTGAATAACACTCCACCGATAGGCGCCCCAAAGGCTACAGATACGCCTGCTGCTGCTGCTGCCGACAAGACCTACAATCCAAAACTCAGAATTAGTCTTGGAATAATGACACCTTTCTACTGATAATCACATTTTTAAAAGGGAACGTTAGTGTTTAGAAAACATTTTTAAAAAACCAACTATACATGCTCCATATCCAATGGATCAAAATGAAGTTCAATTCATATTTACTTATTCAGAGAGCAAACGCTGCGGGCTACATTTCAAACACAAGGGTCTAATGCTTGAACAGGTAGAGGGTCTTTCCTCTATAATGAATCTAGGCATGGACTTTATTCCGAATCATTCCCCTCACACCCGGTACTCTTGATTCATTAACTGATTTTGAGTCTGTAGGCTTATTAACCACCTAAATGAAGTATTTTCAGTGACATATTTACATAGTGCTTTCTTTATTAAGGAATGCTTTTCTAAGTAAGATTTTAGAGACGGCTGTAATGATATAAAACCGAAGTAACAACTGGCTCACAGCCATTCGGGAGCTGCAAATCTTCATACAATAGGCAGTTGGGGTTTCCTACTTAGTGCCCTACTCCATCCCCAGTGACCAGTGGAAACAGAAATAGGGAGCAAACTGAAGCAACTAGAAGCAAGGGGATAGATTTTGAAAAGAAGACCTAAGTGTATTTCACTGAGGCCAGGAAAAGGGCTAGGTGGGAGAGGAAGAGGAAGGGGAAGAAGCTGTCAGAGGGAAATAAAAAAGGACAAGGAAGGAGAGAAAGCAAGTGATACTTAGCTCTACCTCAGTACATAGACACACTCATGCACATGGAAAATGTGTAACCAACACACCAGAATTAATGGAAGGATAAAGTCCTTTCACTGGATTCTGGTTGCCATGGAGTGATAAGTGATTGGTGTTAGTATGGAAACTTTTAGAAAAAAGTTTAATAAAAATTAAGAGTTTCTGCAGAATAAAATGGTTCTTGGCAAAATAAACGGGCAGCTTTCCCTGGGAATGCAGGAAGGCGCAGGAAAATGAAGGGAAGGAAGGAGTGAGGTCTTTGGGGCTAGCCCAGTAGGACTTCAAAATTCGTGCCTATATACTGTCTTTCATCCGAAAAGGATGAGGACAGTCAAATAGGAGGATTTCAATGACTTTTCAGGATGAATTATGAGGAAAAAAAAAAAAAGAAACATGATGGCTAGTTTGCTACAAGTTTTTGCTGACAGAGTAGAGTCTGTCCATGCCCTTCCTTCTCAAATCTGTAATCTCCACCATCTGCCCACTTTGACAAGGCCCTGGGACACAAAAGGGTTGCTGCCGATGGTGAGGAAGACAGGAAAAAATAACTAGAAAGTCTAAATAAACAATAGGAAGTGAACTCAAGATGCAAATATTCATAAGTCTAGTTAGAGAAATACATGCCATCTATACAGAGAAACAGCCCAGAACTCCCCTCTCATTTTACAAGGAACTGTGAGCAAAAATGCCAATTTTATGGCATGAAAGTAACCGGCCATCTATAGTTTCAAAGTCACTCCAACCCATGCAAAATCAGCAAGAATCAATGCTCTCCTCCTGCCAGCTCAAATGGATTTCACCTCTTCCGGCTTCTGTTGTCCATTACTCCCATCTAACAACCTTACCGGTTTCACACTGCCATTATGCCCCGCTACCATCTGACGGTAGCTAAACAATCGACACAGATTTCCCTCTCCCTTTCCTGCTAGCCTTCCTCTCCTGCCAGGAACTTGAACTATCTAAATGTATTCCATATTTGAAATTTCAGCATCTCTGAGTTTCCTTCTGGGCCTTATGGTTTGTTTTGCTTCGTTTTGTTTTCCGAATAAATCACTAGGTTGCAATTTTGTGAAAAATCCATTCTAATAAAATGATGTTGGCCTTGACCCATTTCATATGTGATTTCTGTGTAATTCAAAGAAAATAGAGCAAGAACCTTTATTTCCTTAAATCCTTAATTATAGCAGGATAAAAGTAACCAATGATGTGGAACATTTCTAAAATCTGTTCTTCCTCCGCAAAACGATATACATTAAGAACTGCATGAACATGAGAACAGCTATGGAGACGCTGTGGCAGGACTAATTTAGCCAGATGGAGGCAGAAGGCAGAGAGAGAGATCCTATACATGGAGAAACTCATTTAGCATGGCATTAGGTAGAAATAAAAGATGGAAAAGCTGGTATCTGAAAATATGCAGGGCTTATATTCTTTCACAGGAAAAAAATGACTTCTTTTAAAAAAAATCTCTTATTTTTGTAACTTATTCTGTAATAAAACAGCACAACTTGTGTAGATTTATATGTATTAGAAGTTCTTAAAGTCCTTACTTCTCCCTCACTACCACCTCACTTTCCCACTCACCACCGTGAGCAGGGAAATGTCACCACCAGTGGATGTTTTCAACAGTTTGGAGTAAAACTACTTTCCAGACGTTTTCCTTCTAGGTGCACATATACATACTTTAAAAAAAAAAACAGTACTTGAATTATTTTATACATGTGTTATTCCACAACTGGCTTCTGAAATTTAATGATCTTCTGTAGCCATCAATCCACATCAACATACATAAGGCTATCTTTTTTAACGACTGCCTAGTATTCTACAGTATGGCCAGAATATCGTTTATTTGATCGGTCCCGTTGATGGACATTGTTGACTATTTGGTTTTAGCATGATATCCACAAATGCTGCACCGACTAGCCCCACACACATACCTTGGTTCCCACACACGCTTGGGGTGTCTGTAGGATAAATTCCTAGAAGTGGAACAATTGGGTCACAGGGTATTTGTACTGATATTGGTAGAGTCCCTAAATCCTCATCCCTAAGATCAGACCACTTATGCTCACCAAAAAAAAAGACAATTCAGGCCATCTGTTATTACCTCTCTGCGCTTGGCTTCATTCTTCCTATATTTGTTGAAACAATGGCACAGGATGTTCCCACAGCAGCAAGCCACGTGCACTAGGGGGCCCTCTTTGCCCAGGCTCAAGCCAGATGACACGGCCAGCACCAATGTGATGGTTTTGATAATCAGGGTCCACTTACCCAAATAGCCCCTAATAATAAAACCGCTCAAGATAGTTTTTATCTGCAGGTCAAACACAGAGAGATTAAATATAGACTAGGCAAGTAAACAAGGCTGGGAAGCAATAATCTGGACCTCATTATGGAAACTGCACCTTTCAAATGAGTGACATATAAATGTTTGACCTACATGACCCCAATTTGGGAGGGAGCCTGGGAGTCCAAGAAAGCAAGAACTGTTCTTTAAGCTTTCAAGTTCCTTTCCCCCGCCCCCAGCCATGTGCTAGCTGGGCAAGAGAGTACTGCAAGCATGAGAGTGTGTGTATTTGGAGAAGGGGAGGCAGAGTGGGAGGGTGTTTTCCTTACTTACATCCTTACAGGCCAGTAGAGCCTTGATTCTCTGCCAAAGAAATTTGTAACTATGACTTGGTCAGGAAACAGAGAGGGGGCAAGGTCATCTGGGTAACCTCAAATCTCAGTGGTTTTGGTCACTGTCAAGCAATCTAAGCCAAAAGTAGTCAGGAACAGGACTTCAGCCACCCCCGCCCCCCACCTTCCAGCCCTAGTCATACTATAGGAAATGTAGCAAAATCGTTTTATTTCTCCTGCTCAAACAAAGTTGAAAATGCCAGTACTTTTTCAGGCCAGAAACGTGGGGTCCACCCTTGATCTTCTTGGGTAGGAAGCAGGGAGTGGCTTTCAAGAGGCCTGATTCCCCAGGAACCCGCAAGGAGGCTAGAAACCCACCCCCTTTCATGTCCAGGTGGCCCAGGCTGGGAGACTTGAGGGAAGACCCAGAGAGACTCCAGATTTCCTCAGGGTCTGATCCTGTTTCAGATTCGAATTGCAGGATACGCTGGAATACCTATTAAAGGCTCTTAACCAGGAAGGATTCACTACTGTTAACCGTTTATAAACCGTTTGAGACTCACCTCAGGAATTCCGGAGCCACAGGCATAAGGTGCAAACACTTTGACAAGAGACACGGCGAGGAAGGCAAATAGGAGAGCCCAGAGGACATACATGAAATAATTGACTATGTAGGCAAAGGCTCCCTAGAACAGGGGAAAAAAGGGAAGAAGCTTGTTTTAGTCCAGGCTGCCTCAGTGAGGCACGGAACACTGTTGACGAAAAGGGTTTCGGGAGAGGGGCTCGGGAGGAAAAAGACCGGTATCACATCGCTCAAAACGCTCCTTCCAAGATGGGCAGCAAAGCAACCCCTGAAACACTGTCAGCCCACTTGGAACTGAAAATGCGAGGCTTTGCTCCCTCCCAAGGAAACTGACGCCAGCTGCTGAGGATCGTCAAGGAGGAGGAACAGACAGAACCCTAAGCAAACTCCGGTTCAACAGGAGACCTCTGGCAGGTTTGGGGGTCAAGTAGGTCTGATTTTATGTCAATTTTATTAAGAATCTTGACAGCTCTGTTATTGGCTACACATTTGAAGTGAAGACCAGCTCTACCTACCTTGGTGTCAGATTCTCACGGGAGGTTATAGTGTCGAAAATTCCTGAGCGGTTTCTTTAAAATACAGTTAATTAAGTTCTGCAGAGAACCACCACATCTTTGAGAGAATTCTGCTATCACAGACTCAGCAACAAGTAGATGTGAGCAGAAAGTTTCAGGCTCTGACCATAAAACAAAACCACCGAGATGCCAGCTCTCCCAAAAAATAAAACAGCAACCCCTCTTTTTAAAATGGAGTGAATATACTTTCGAGACTCTCCTTCTATGCTAATGAAGTCTGCCAGAAAATAAATCTAATTTTGACCAGTAATAAGGAGTCACCAACATAAAGGGCTGGCAAACAGTTACATCTTCCCCACCCCCCAACCCACCGGCCAAAAAAAGCTATTTTGAACATCAGGAGATCATGCTTACTGATAAAAACTGTAGAAGTTGAAACTCACTCAAATTACATGAAACACAAAACTCACTGTACTTCTGACTTCTTAAAACATAAAACATTATTAAAATAATTCACTGACCTAGACAAGGAGAGCCAAACTGCTCAGGGTTGTTTTTTTTTTTTTTCTTCTCCTAAGTTATAGCTTTGACACAAGTTTTCCATTATTTTAGTCCCTCAGAGGAATAGATAATTGCTCTCTTGG